>NC_140992.1:140077262-140677262 GCF_052327205.1 Somniosus microcephalus | reverse complement strand
TCCAATTCATAGAGACTCCTTTTAAATAGATTCTGTAAATAGACTCTGTAAACAGGTGTCATTTGCTGTAAGTTCCGCCCCTCCTCCAACTCATTGGCTGACACAGTGGTGCCAATAGGACACTCCGGTCAATGACATCATCTGGGACTGGAATCACATGTAGTCCAGACCGGGTAGAGCTGCCAGGTTCCTCTCCAAAGAGTATGAGAGATTCCCTGCCCCCAGCCAATCCCTGTCATATTGTACAGCCATGCCAAGAACAGTAAAAAAGCCCGACTGACAGACTGTTTGGGGAATTGTGTGTATTAAGTCACTGCAGTGTAACACTGTAATGTTAACTAACACTATAAAAATGTATCCATCGCTCTCTTGACTTGCACTGTCTCCCCGGGTAGACTATTCCACGTACTTACACACAAGCTGCATGTCATAACCGTGGATTTACCTTTCCTGGACTAAACTTGAATCCTCGGGACCCCACTTTAACTGGATGGTTTTAGGCAGATGAGCAATGGTGTGAGTCACACCACTGCTCCAGAAATGAGGCCCAGAATCTTTTAAATCCCGCTTGTTGTGTCGGTACCTTTCTACCTAGACACAATTTAAGATTCAGAACCCAGAGATTCAAACATGAAGTGCTTTATTGGAAGGAAAGGAAGTTCTGGAAAGTTCCAAACAAAGAGAGCTAAACTTAACCGAGAAAACCCAACCATTTATCTCCTGTGACAGCGCCACCACAGGTGGGAGGAGAACACACAATACATAACATTTCCTCCCCTCTTAAATGGAAGGTCCACATTGTAATGATATCAGCAAATAGTGATGGTATTTGCCTGTTTGATTATGATGCCTTACCAGCATAGTTGCATGTATTGATTACTTATGCCTGACCAGCAGAGGGCATGTGACAGAGACAAGCAGTTTAGTTTTAGTTTTGCTTTAGATGGATTTCTAACATGATGTCTCCTGTAAATGCTGTTAACTGAGTTGAACATACTTTAGATAAAAAGTCATTCTCTTTCATAAATGTCTCGTCATTGAACCCACAAAGAAATCAATACATGGTGTCAGAAGTGATTGAAAGAGATGAAGAGGAAAAATCTGAAGTTAAATCAGCTCTCCACATATTAGCAAGCCAAAAGAGAACATCATTATTTACCATTGGAGAATAGCTAACGAAGTGAAAAATGGAAGGTTTACACCCACCGGCGAAGCTTCAGTTGACAGGTAATGTGGCTGAAAGTTGGAGGAGATTCAAACAACATTTGGAGTTGTACTTAGCGGCGATCGGAGCTGACGAGAAAAGTGATAAAGTGAAAGCGTCAGTGTTCTTACAAGTCGTGGGTGATGAAGCACTGGAGGTGTATAATAACTTCACATTCACTGCTGATGGAGACAAAATGAAGCTGGATAAAATAATGGAACAGTTTGAGGCCTACTGCATACCTAAACGTAACGTGATGTTTGAGAGGCACAGATTTTTCACATGTGTACAGAAAACGGGAGAGACTATTGATCAGTATGTGACTGAACTGAGAAACCGAAGCAAAACATGTGAATTTGGGGGACTGACAGACTCGCTGATAAAAGACAGACTGGTGTGTGGTATTCCAGATAATGGCCTAAGGGAAAGATTGCTAAGACAGCAAAATCTAGACCTGGGAAAAGCCATAGCACTGTGTAGGGCTACAGAGACTGTGAAGTCACAGGCAAAGGAGCTGTGCCGTTTACCAACCGTTTAACAAAAAGAGCGCCAATGTGAAAAAAGAGGCGTGGCCAGCGAACAAAAATGAAAGGGGCAATCGAAAGTCATGTAGTCGATGCGGTACACAGCATCCACCAAAAAAGTGTCCAGCATATGGTAAAACATGCAATAATTGCAACAAAAACAACCATTATGCCCATTGCTGTAAGAACCAAGCGCAACTAAGCAAGGTCCATGCAGTAGATGAAAACGAGATAGAGGAGTTCTATGTAGATGTTGTGTCTGAAAACAATAAAGAAAAAAGAGACTGGATGTTGACACTAAAAGTGAATGACATACAAATTCCATTTCAATTGGATACTGGATATCAGAGACTGATTTTAAGAAAATTAGACCCAGACCAAAGATACATGGAATAAAAGTGAAAGTGACAGGATACTCAGGTACTGATATACCAGTGAAAGGAAGATGCATTGTCAATGTGACACACAAGGACAGAGAGCACGCGCTAGCATTAATCGTGGTGCCAAAGGATGTGCAAGCCATACTAGGTTAATAGCCTGTGAGAGCCTGAACCTGGTAAAGAGAGTCCTCATTGTGGAAAGCGAAGGAGAGACAGTCTATGATGAACTCATGAAAGAGCACAACGACCTATTTCAGGGCCTAGGCTGCTTTCCAGGAGAACACACGATCAGAGTAGATAAAAGTATGCCAACCGTCATACATCCATGCAGAAAAGTTCCGTTTGCTCTTCAAAAGCAACTGAAGGCAGAGTTGGACAGGATGGAAAGCCTGAACGTGATTCAGAAGATAGAGGAGCCAACTGAGTGGGTGAGTTCCCTCGTCGTAGTGGACAAAAAGAATGGAAAGCTCAGAATTTGCCTGGATCCAAGAGATCTAAACAGAGCAATAAAGAGAGAGCACTTCAAGCTTCCTACACGTGAGGAAATCATGGCACAGTTTGCAAATGCAAATTATTTCAGCACGTTAGATGCATCATCAGGATTTTGGCAGATGAAACTGGACGAGGCAAGTTCAAGACTGTGCACGTTCAACAGTCCATTTGGCAGGTACAGATGCCTAAGGTTACCATTTGGCATTGCCTCAGCTCCTGAAGTGTATCACAAAATTATCCATATGATCTATGAGCACCTGAAGGGAGTTGATACATCAATGGATGACATCATAGTATGGGGAACCACGAGAACTGTGCATGACAAGAGACTGAAAAAAGTGCTGGAAGCAACAAGGAAAACAAACCTGAAGCTGAATAGAGAGAAATGCCAGCTCGGGGTGACAGAACTGACATTCGTGGGAGATATCCTTAGCAGTGAGGGCATCAGACCAAGTCCCAGAAAGGTGTCCGCCATTGAGAATATGCCAAAGCCACAATGCAAAAAGGACGTGCAGAGGTTTAATGGAATGATCAATTACATGGGTAAATTCATATCCAACCTCTCAGAAAAGATGGCGCCACTGAGAAGACTAACAGAAAAGAACATAGAATGGGAATGGAATCATGAGCATGAGAAGTCATGGAGCGATCTAAAGAAACTGTTCACAGAGGAACCAGTTCTGAGGTTTTATGACCCAGCGAGACCCATCAAGATATCATCAGATGCATCACAGAGTGGGCTCGGTGCCGTTCTTCTGCAAAAAAATGACTACTGGCAACCTATTGCATATGCATCGTGCTCAATGACAGACGCGGAGACGCGATATGCTCAAATAGAAAAGGAGCTGCTCAGCATCACATACGCCTGTGAAAGATTTCACCAGTTTGTGGCAGGACAAGCAATCAGTGTAGAGACTGACCATAAGCCCTTGATTGCATTGTTCCAAAAGCCACTAAATAGCTGTCCGCTTAGAATACAAAGAATGATGATCAGGCTGCAACGCTATACACTGAATGTTGCGTATACACCGGATAAGCTGATGTATACAGCAGACACGTTGTCCAGAGCTGTTGACCCAAGAGAGCCCGCAAACACCAAAATGGATGAAAAAGTGAATGCCTACATGGACATGATCACAAGTGCACTGCCCATAGCAGATGCAAAAATGGAGCTCATAAAAACTGAGACAAACAAAGATGAAACAATGAGACGACTGAGGAAAAGCATCTTGGATGGATGGCCCAACATGAAGCAAGACTGCTCACCTGACATGGCAGAGTACTGGAACTGCAGGGCGGAACTATCAGTGGTCGAAGACATCATCTTCAAAGGAAGTAAAATAGTTATCCCAAAGAGTCTGAGAAAAGAGATGCTAAAAAGGATCCATGGAGGACATCTGGGAATCGAAAAGTGTAAGAAAAGAGCACGAGAGGTGATGTACTGGCCACGAATCAACCAAGATGTGACAAATGAGGTGTCAAACTGCACAATATGCCTGAAATATCGAGCAAGCAATCCGGTAGAACCACTAAAGCCACACCCAGCGCCAGACAGACCTTACCAGAAGGTAGGCGCTGACCTATTCGTATGTCAAGAAAAGGACTAGCTTGTAGTCACAGACTATTACTCCCTGTATCCAGAGGTTTGTAGACTGTACACCACCACTGCAGATGCTGTGATAACATGTATGAAAGCCATATTCTCCAGACATGGCGTGGCAAGCGAGGTCTTCACAGACAACGGACTCAGTTTTACAATGCAAGTTTCCGACACTTTGCCAAAGAGTGGGACTTTGTCCACACAACGTCAAGTCCTCACTATCCACAGTCCAATGGAGTAGTGGAAAAATCGGTCCAGACAGTGAAAAGACTGATGTACAAGGCAAAAGACAGTGGAACTGACTTCTACCAGAGCATGCTTGTATACCACACAATGCCGCTCGAGTGTGGTATGTCACCAGCCCAACTCCTTATGGGACGTCGGCTAAGATCAAACCTACCCATCCCGGAGAACCTCCTGAAAACAAAAGAGGGGGAGAAAGTGAGGAAGTTCAAAGAACAACAGAAAGAAAAGCAAAAATACTACTATGACAGAGGAACACAAAACCTACCTGAACTCCACACTGGTGACCAAGTAAGGTTCAAAGACAAAACAAACATATGGACTCAGAAGGGAACCGTCCTGAGTGAAGTTCAACCAAGATCATACACCATTCAGACAGATGAGGGTGCTGTTCTGAGAAGAAATCGTCGAGATCTTCTCATGGGACCAGCCACAGCAAGTCAGAAGACTGATACTGTTGAACAACCTGATCACACAGCAAGTCAAAAGATTGATACTGTTGAACAACCTGATCACACAGCTGAGAACCAATCATCTGAGGCAACAACTCAGATTCAAGGACAATCAATCAGAAAATCCTCAAGACACGTGAAGCCTCCTGAGAGACTCATTGAGCAAGTTTAAGGACTATTGTTATAGAAGGAAGTAATGTTATCTTATTCTTTCTTCAAGTTCTAGTGTATTTACATATTTCATGTGAACACACAAAGCAAGGTTAAAAAACCTTGATAATGATAATGATAATGTAAGTTCATTAAGTGTTACAGTTAAAATGCAGATTAATACAAAGAAAACATGTTGCTAGTTAAAAGTAAAATACTTTTGTTTTAAGAAAGGGAGATGTAATGATATCAGCAAATAGTGATGGTATTTGCCTGTTTGATTATGATGCCTTACCAGCATAGTTGCATGTATTGATTAATTATGCCTGACCAGCAGAGGGCATGTGACAGAGACAAGCAGTTTAGTTTTAGTTTTGCTTTAGATGGATTTCTAACATGATGTCTCCTGTAAATGCTGTTAACTGAGTTGAACATACTTTAGATAAAAAGTCATTCTCTTTCATAAATGTCTCGTCATTGAACCCACAAAGAAATCAATACACACATTATTCCTCAACAGTTAAGTTACTTTCAATGCACTCAATGAACCTAGGGTAGAGGTAGAGTGCCTCAACCCCTGACTTTACCCTGGGGTTTATTCTGCCCCAGTCTTGTGGGTAAGTCACTAAGCCTACAGATCCAAGTGTCTTGGAGGCCGCCGCTCTCTGACAGGATACCGGCGGTCATCGCTGGCTTCCACAGCAGTAGGCATTGACACAGGCCTAGATGGAGAAGGTGCCTGTGTCAGTTGAAAGTCAGGAGTTTGCACAGGTGGAACAATCTCTTTGACTTCCTGTGTTGGAGAAGAGCACTGTGGCAAAGGATGCTGGTTTGCGGTATCACCCGGAAACAGTTCAGGCCAAACAGCCGTTGGAGCCTATGTGGCTGTCTCTGCTCCTAGCAACAGTTGATCTGTGTGTCTTCTCCAGACGACGTCCTCAGCAGTCTCAACCGTGTAAGACACAGGGCCCATCTGCGCGATCACCATAGCAGGAACCCATTTCGGTCCAGTGTTGTAGTTTCGAGCTAGGACGTGCTCTCCCGGATGAAACCGTCTCTCCTTGGCTCTTTTCTCTCTCTTTTCAACTTGAGCTTGTTGTTGATGATGGACAACCTGCTCTGCCCTTGGAGGTTTGAGTAAGTCAAAACTTGTCCGCAACTGCCTCTTCATCATGAGCGAAGCAGGCGAAGTTTTGGTTGTGGCATGCGGCTCGTTCCTGTAGGACAACAGGAAGCTGTTCAGACGTTGGTGGATTGAGCCCTGACCTTGCGATGCCTTCAAGGCGTGCTTCACAGTTTGCACGAACCTTTCTGCCTGGCCGTTAGTAGAGGGATGATAGGGCGCAGACCTGATGTGTTGGACACCATTCACATGCAGGAAGGTTGCAAACTCCTGTGATACAAATTGTGGACCATTGTCACTTACGAGTTGTTCTGGTGAGCCATAATGGCTGAACATCTCACCAAGTTTCTCAATTGTTTTCTCTGCCGTGGTAGACCTCATCACAGTGACCTCCGGCCACTTACTACGAGCATCCACAACCACCATAAACATCTTCTCTTCGAAAGGACCGGCGAAGTCCACATGTACTCACTGCCACACTTCTGCAGGCCAATCCTAGGGGTGTAGGGTTGCCAGCTGTGGAACATTCCGGACCCTTTGACATGGGGAACATGTTTTGGCTTTCTCCTCAATATTCCCATCGAGACCTGGCCACCAGAAGTAGCTTCTTGCCATTTCCTTCATCCGAACCATCCCACTGTGGCCTGTATGAAGTTGTTGCAGTATAGGTTCCCTCAGAGGTGGCAGAATGATGACACGGCGTCCCCAAAGAAGACAACCTGCCTGGACGGAGAGCTCATTTCTTTTTGAAACATAAGGTTTCAAACTAGGAGAATCTCCTATAGCTCTCCCTCGAATGACATCGTCCATTACCTCAGACAGGACTGGATCGTTGCGGGTGTACCTTCGCACCTGAACTGCAGTGACAGGTGCTCCCTCCACTTGTCTAAAATAGAAGATGTCTATCTGACGAGGCTCTGGGGGAGTAACAAGCAAGGGTAGCCTTGAGAGGCCGTCTGCGTTGCCGTGCAAATCTGATTTGCGATATTTGATGTCGTATGTGTGTCCTGACAACAGTAAAGCCCACCTTTCCATCCTGCTTGCAGCGAGAGACAGAATTCCGGTGTGGGGCCTGAAGATTGAAGTCAATGGACGGTGGTCCGTCAGGAGTGTGAACCTTCTCCCAAACAGGTACTGATGAAATTTTCGAATTCCAAAAACGATTCCCAAGGCCTCGCGCTCGATCTGCGCATAGTTACTATCGGCCTTGTTCAAGGTGCGTGATGCGAAGGCGATAGGTTTCTCTTCACCCGAAGGCATGATGTGGGATATGACTGCTCCCACACCATATGGTGATGCATCACATGCTAGCTGCACGGGTAGCTTTGGGTCGAAGTGTGTCAGGACCTCCGACTTCAGCAATGCTTTCTTTGCTTGGACGAAAGCTTCGTTGCACAGTTCAGTCCATTTCCATGTTTTGCCTTGACATAGCAACTGATGTAACGGCTTCAGCAATGTTGCTAAGTCCGGAATAAACTTCCCATAGTAGTTAAGTAGCCCCAGAAATGAGCGTAACTGGCTCACATTCTGGGGTGCTGGGGCCTCCACGATTGCCTTGACCTTTGACGGCGCCTTATGCAGGCCAGTAGCGTCAATCACATGCCCCAGGTACTCAACTGAAGACTGAAAGAATTCATGTTTGTCTTTACGAACTCTGAGTCCGTACTCTTTCAGTCGTTGTAGTGTCGCATCCAAGTTCAGAAGATGATCCTCCTCATTTGTCCCAGTGACAAGGATGTCGTCCAGGTAGCACTGGACTCCTGGCAGTCCACTCAAAATCTGATCCATTGCCCTTTGGAATAGAGCAGGGGCCGACATAATTCCAAACGGAAGGCGGCAGTACCTGTATAGCCCCTTGTGTGTCACAATTGTCAGCAGCTCCTTTGATTTGTCATCGACATGCATTTGTATTAAGCCTGGCATAAGTCTATTTTGCTGAACTTTTGCCCTCCGGCCAGGCCCGTAAAAAGATCATCAATGAGGGGAAGAGGGTACTGTTCCGCAGACAGCACCGGGTTAATAGTCACTTTAAAATCCCCGCAGATTCGAACAGATCCATCCTTTTTCATGACAGGAACAATGGGTGTGGCCCATTTGCTCACGCTCACAGGCTCCAGGACTCCATTCTCGACTAAGGCCTCCAAGTTAGCCTCAACTTTTGGCCTAATTGCATAGGGTACAGGTCGGGCTTTGTGAAACTTCGGCTTGCTGTCAGGTTTAATGTCCAGTCTCACGCTGATCTTTTTCATGCTCCCAAGTTCCCCATTGAAGAGTTCTGCATGTTTGTTTAACACTGCAGTCAGACCTGACTCCCCTTTTGACATCATGCGGACTGCAGGCCAGTCCAGCGTGATTTTCTCGAGCCACGCACGTCCCAGTAGCGATGGTTAATTTCCCTTTACCACATATAGTGGCAGTTTTGCAGTCTGTCCGTTCAATTTAACTGTCACCTCAATGACGCCTCTCATGGCCACAGGTTTGCCGGTATACGTCTTTAGCACAATGTTTGTTGGCTGAAGGGTAAGATGCTTTAGCATTTTGTTGTAGACAGTGTCTGAAACAAGGGACACAGCCACGCCTGTGTCCACCTCTATCCGCACTGATTGTCCCTCCACCAGTGGTGACACCCAGTAGCCATTTGAATCACCTGCAACCATCAGTATGTGCACCTCTTCCTCCTCAGAAGTGTCGCTCCCCTCTGTTTTGCTTGTTCCATCATACTGCACTGAATGAACACTCTTTTTCCTCTCTTGTCCAAATACAGACATTTTGCTTCCATGCTTCCCAGCTCTGTCTGTTCTTTTTTTACCTCTACAGGGGCGTTCAATGTGACCCTTTTTGCCACAATTTCAGCATTCCAGCTCCGTACACCAGCAGTCATTAGCGTGATGGCCCGTTTTCCCACAACGGTAACATGTGCCGCTCCGCGCACCTTTAGGCTCAGATGACACCTTGTGAACTCTCCCTATTGAACTCAACTGGTGAGCCTCCTTTTCCGCCATCTCCATGGAGACACTAACTTCAATGGCCTTTTCAAGAGTAAGGTTGTCCTCAGTAAGAAGGCGCTTCTGTGTGGCTGCATTTTGCAGACCATACACGAGTCTGTCTCTAATTGTGTCCTTCAGCACCTCCTTGAACATGCTTAGGAGAGCAGGAGAAAATTGGATAGCAAAATACTGCGGATGCTGGAAATCCGAAATAACAACAGAAAATGCTGGAAAAACTCAGCAGGCCAGGGCAGCATCCGTGGAGAGAGAAACAGAGTTAACCTCAGCCCCTATCTCAAATACATAACCTCAGCCCCATCACATATATATATTTTATTCTTTTTATTATCCACAATTTTTGTTTGGCCTTTTTTATCCCCTCCCACATGGCAACTGTCCTTCATTCTGCCAGCGCAATTCACACCCCATCTAGAGCCATCCTTTATTCCTTAACCTGTCCCATTACCACCTCCTCTCGCCTTGAATATCTCTTAATGTCACTCAATGTCTCTTAATCTCTCCTGCTTTCTATCCTATCACTGACCTTCCCTTTTGTTCTTTCATCCCCTCCCCCTTTTCCCAGCCCCTAAACCTGCTTTCCATTTCCTGTTTTTTTCCAGTTCTGACGAAAGGTCATCGACCTGAAACGTTAACTCTGTTTCACTCTCCACGGATGCTGCCCTGGCCTGCTGAGTTTTTCCAGGAGAAAATCGGAACCAGTCAGCTCCCAGTGGCTCCAGAGTGTGTGAGTAACCTGAGCCATTTTAATTGCCCACAAGCCCAGTTTCCGCCAGGCGAGTAGGGTTAAAATCACCCCATGCCCCCAGTCCTTGAGCTTGTGTTAATAGCGAATGTTCATCTACATAACAAGAGTGACGGCACTTTACAGTAATCCACTGTATGTGGAGTGCTTGGCTATGTTTCTGAGGGACAAAGTAAGATGTTATTTAAGTGCAAATTCTTTCCTTCTTGCTCATTTTGTGGTGAAGTTTTGTGCTAATCGATGTGAGGGATATCAATGTTGGGAATGGAGCAGCCACTGGGAATCGAGTTGGGGCCATCAAGCTCTTCTCACACAAGACTTTTACAGCCAGTAGCCTTTCATCCATCGGTCTGGACTGGAGTCTAAATCACAGAGGTTGACGGTCAAATGCTGTTATTAAAACATTCAATCCCCATCATTTTTGTCTTGGTCGCTGCAGTTAATGTAACATTGGAATGTTCAGATAATCACTGTTGTTCAGACTGGTTCCCACCTCCTCATATTACACTGCATGCAGATTCTCGGAAAGATCAGGCTGGCAAGATTTACCCAGGGTACGGAATAAGAATGTCACTCAAGGCTGGCGCTTCTTGTGAGTTCAAATAATAAAAAAACTTTTGAATTAGTTACTTGAAAGGAGATGAAAGGAATAACTTCAAACCAATTTGCTCAGATGACAGTTTAAAATAAATAAGGCACAATGGAAATAAAGTATATTTTAGAATTTATACAAAATTCTGCCCCCCCACGTCAATTTTCTCTGCCTTTCTCCCAAAGATGCTGCCCACAGAATCATAGAATGATACAGCACAGAAGGAGGCCATTCGGCCCATCGTGCCTGTGCCGGCTCTGTGAAAGAGCTATCCAATTAGTCCCACTCCCCCCCACTCTTTCCCCATAGCCCTGCAAACATTCCCCCTTCAAGTATTTATCAATTCCCTTTTTGAACATTACTATTGAATCTGCTTCCACCGCTCTTTCAGGCAGTGCATTCCAGATCACAACAACTCGCCTCTGGTTCTTTACCAATTATCTTATATCTGTGTCCTCTGGTTACTGACCCTTCTAGCACCGGAAACAGTTTCTCCTCATTTACTCTATCAAAACCCTTCATGATTTTGACTACCTCTATCAAATTTTCCCTTAACCTTCTCTGTTCTAAGGAGAACTACCCCAGTTTCTCTAGTTTCTCCACGTAACTGAAGGCTTTCATCCCTGGTATCATTCTATTAAATCTCTTCTGCACCCTCTCTAAGGACTTGACATCCTTCCTAAAGTCTGGTGCCCAGAATTGGCCACAATATTCCAGCTGGGGCCTAACAAGTGTTTTATAAAGGTTTAGAATAACTTTCTTGCTTTTGCACTCACTCCTAGTAATAAAGCCAAGGATCCCATATGCTTTTTTAACAGCCTTCTCAACTTGTCCTGCCACCTTCAATGATTTGTGTACATACACCCCCAGATCTCTCTGTTCCTGCACCCCCTTTAAAACTGTACCCTTTTGTTTATATTGGCCCAGAAATTCGGGTCTCCACGGGTGAGTACACATGGGGTGCTCACCCGTAAGCCCAATGGAAGTGCCAGTTTCGTGCATGCACTGCGCATGCATGGGAAACCGGCACTTCCGTTCCCCTGAAAGAAGGGGTTCAGAAGTCGAACGCGTGTGCAAGAGAGGCAGCGCGTGCACATTGAACTTAGGTTTTTTTTGCAGGTTTTCCCGGGAGGGTAAGTCAAGTTAGACATGTAAAAAGCAGTCGCAAGGTCTGCTTTTTATGAGGTAAGTGGTGAATTAATTATAATTAAAACATTTTTTCCACAGGTTTATTATTTTTAAATACTTTAAAGAAAGGTAAGTTTATTTTTAGCCCCATTAGAAAATGTAATTAATTTTTTCAAAAATTTAAATTATTGTTTAAAATAGTTATTTCATGTAATTTATAGTTTATTTTAAAAATGTGATGTTTTTTAAAAATTTATTTGAAGATTTAGTGATGTTTTGGGGCTTATAGTATTTATAGGTTTGACAGGTCCTGTCAAACTTATGAATGAAGCATTCCCTGCTACCATTGGCTCTCCATGGCCCATGTGATCCCAGGGGACGCATCAAACTAACTGCGCCCCTGGGATACGCAAGCACTGCACACCGGCAGCTGGAGGAGGCCCAGGATCGGAATCCCACGCGGGCCCACAGCTCAATGGCTGGCGCGGTAGGTAAGTGCAGGTTGGGGACTTGCACCCGCGGGAAGCCCCCGACCCAAATTTCTGGGCCATTGCCTCTCCTCATTTTCCTACCAAAATTAATCACTTTACACTTCTCTGCATTAAATTTCATCTGCCATGTGTCTGCCCATTTCACCAGGCTGTCTATGTCCTCCTGAAGTCTGTTACTATCCTCCTCAATGTTTATGTCCTGTATGCCCAAGTCAAGGTCATTAATATATATCAAAAAGAGCAGTGGTCCTAATACTGACCCCTGGGGAACACGACTGTACACTTCCTTCCAGTTTCAAAACCAACCATTCACCACTACTCTCTGCTTTCTGTCCCTTAGACAATTACCCATCCATGTTGCCACTGCCCCTTTAATCCAATGGAATTCAATTTTGCTAACAAGTCTATTAAAGTGGTACTTTTTCAAACGCATTTTGAAAGTCCATATACACAACATCAACTGCACTACCATCATCAACCCTCTCCGTTACTTCAACAGAGAACTCAATCAAGTTAGTCAAACACAATTTGCCTTTAACAAATCCATGCTGACTTTCATTTATTAATCCAATAATTTTCCAAGTGCCAATTAAATTTGTCTCGAATTAAATTCTCTAAAAGTTTCCCCACCACTGATGCTAGGCTGACTGCCATGTAGTTGTCGGTTTTATCCCTCACCCCTTTTTTGAACAGGGGTTCTATTTTAATGGGAGCATCAGTTGGAGACTCAAATTCACCCAAATCACAGTGCTCCCTGTTTTCCAATCATTGGTTTTGCATTGAAGGTTTATTGACTGAGCTGGAGGCTTGATTTGAAGTCAAGTGAGGCCCATATTATGACTGTAGCCTTGCTGATATATGAACCCAGGCAGTGTGTCAGCAAGCTTGACCGTAGAGCCTTCCCAGCCAAGCCCAGTGTGTTCTAACACATTCCAGCAAGGGTTGTGATGAGGTGCCTGAACCTTACCCAATTTTTATTCACCTCCCTAGAATAGTGGCACTGAGACTAACTATTACATATACAGAAGGACATAGAATATACAGCACCAAAACAGGTGTAGGGGTTCGCAAAATTCCCCTATTTTCCCTGAAGATCGGGAAATATTGGTCCACATCGTGGATGAAGAATTATGTGTTTTGAATTGCCTCTGGGTTGGATCAATGTTTTTAAAGCATACTCAGAGCCACAAAAGACTGCTCTGAGATGGACAGCATGTGGACAACACCGGAATCGAGGAGTTCTGTGGAAATATTCGCACACATTAAGACAGTACATTTTATTTGAATTTGTGCCCTTGAGCCTGGTCAATCACAAAAATATTTTAAAATGGCCGTCAGAAAGCATTGGCCAAGAACAGTGGGGCTTGGAAAAGCAGCTTGTACAGCTTGTAATGTGTCTGTGTGAAAGACCTGTCAATCAAACCAGGGAGGTTCCCTTTGTGGAGAGGCAGGTTTGTTTATACGAAACTGCAGGATGTTTATTTACTTAAGGGATTAACCCACTTGAGTAGAAACCACAGAGACAATTGATTGAAACTGCTGTCTGTTGACACAGCACTTAAGGGTGGTTTCAGTCAAACCAGAACAAAGGCTTCTGTTTACACAGGAATCCAAACCCATTCAAACCTCTTACACACACAATTGCGGCACCTTTGAAACTCCGGAAAAGGACTTTTGAAAGAGATCAGTGAGGATGGGTTTGAATCACTCAGACAATACGGCAGTTGGATTCCTTTTGTTCAGCCCAGGGAGCTCCGGAGGTGGGCGGGAACATTCCGGCCCCAGAGTGTAGACACATTAAACCACTCCAAACCCATCTGAGTCAGCCAATCATGGGCCTTCTGTTGTATATTGGAACTTTTGGGCGCGAGTTTTGCACACAGGCCTTTTTCAGCGCCAAACAGGAGTTGGCAGGATATAAAAGATAGCTCCTGAGAAGCTATCTTTCTCTTACTTCGCTGGACCCCAGGTGAGCAGGGTTTCTGACTCCTCAGCAAGGCAACCTAGTAAGGAGCTAGGGGGTGGTAATTTAGGGGATATTGCTAAGATTGTTTAATCAACATTGTAGTCACTTATCCCTCGTTTTTGCCATCCGCCTTCCCCTATTAAGTAGTTTTACTGTAATTACTGTGTTCGTGTGGTATAGTTTAAAATTTGATTACAGTTTCTTTAGTTTAATAAAGTTTGACTCTCACACCCAGACCAGTTGTCCGTTTTAATATATCATTAATTATAAGTCCTTCAGTCAGAACTGGAAGGTGGGGTAGCGATTCGAAACCGCTGTTTAAATTGGTTTACAGTGTAGCAGCAAAAGGCTGCCTGACCAGGTGAATTACCGTAAACCAGGAAAAAGGTTGGAATTGGTCAGAGCGTAGGCAAAGGCTGCTGGCCAGGTAAATTACCTTAAACCAGTTAAAAGATGCCCCCCTACACAGGCCATTTGCCACTTCACCTAAAGCACTTGACCAGGCTGCCCTGGCTGAGATCCATTATCTCATATCAGACCAGGGATCAAGTCCAGCATCTTGCCCACTAAGCTATTGGGGGAAAAGGTTTTTCTTTAATAATTGTTTCTAAATCTTGTTTTTAAATGCATGATTCTGTCCCTGGAATCTCCCAAGGCTGTATACCTGGCCTAAAACAGAAAATGCTGGACCTTTCATCAGAACGTTGACCTGAAACGTTAACTCTGTTTCTCTCTCCACAGATGCTGCCTGACCTGCTGAGTGTTTCCAGCATTTTCTCTTTTCATTTCGGATTTCCAGCATCCACAGTATTTTGCTTTTGTATTAGTGTATACCTGGCCTGATGTGTTCATCGGTTTCTACCCTTGCTACTCCATAAGTGGTCACTAGGAGGTGCACAAGACCAGTGTGTGGATCGCTTGCCCAACAGCGTACCCTCTCTTCCAGTGGAGAAGAGACCAATTTCTACTCTGTGCCTTCCCCAACCAAGCCTACGACCTTGCCCAATGCAGGCTGTGGCACAATGCGTTGGCGAGCCGATCCCCCAATCCCTGGTGCTATAGGGCTACCATGCAACAGCAACAACAACAACTTGCATTTATATAGCACCTTTAACATAGTAAAAGATCCCAAGGTGCTTCACAGGAGCGTTATCAAACAACATTTTGGCACTGAGTCACATATAAACAACCACATGTGGACTTCTCAGCAGATACTGCAAAACTGCTGCTGAGTTCTCCCCACCTCCTCAGCTGACAGATGGTGTAGCATTCACAGTTCCCTGTGCCATCCCGTAACTGAGTTCGGCAAATCAGAGGACCAAATTTGGGACCTCCCTGCTCTGAATGCCCCAGTTCTATACTGTACATTTACCAAACGCGCCACTGGGAGAACTGGGGATTACATTTAATCCTTAGTAATTTAAATTTAATTTGCTTCCTTCAATATGTTGCCTACTCATTGGCTTTTCCGTACATTTTATAGATTTGATTTACTCTTTTCATTAATGCTATAGTGAGTTCACATTCCTGGTTAGTCAGAACCTGGCCCATTTTCAGGCATGTGGTACAGTGCCGGACAAAGTGGGATCATTACAGCCGGCCACTCTGCCTGACCCAGAGACACAGGATGCAGAGTGTTCACAACAGCTGAGATAAGACTGCACCAGACCAATACACATGATTACAAAAAATCCCAGCATACCTAGAAGGAATGAGGGGACAGTAACATTCCTTTAAAAACAAGCAAAGCATAAACGCCATGAAAGGAGCATTGAGTTGGAGATTTGTTTTGTTTGGCTACGGAGAATGGCAGAAGAACGAAGTGTTACATAATTGTGCACAAGTGGTGAGAGAGTGCATTTCAACGTGATTTAGCTCATGTTATTAATCTACCTACTTTTTTGTGAAGTTAAAGCCCATTTGATTTCCTGACCTGCTTGCAATAGCTCTTCAACATGAGCTGCTGTAGTACCAGCCATGGCTCACTCTCGCCTTTGAGTCAGAAGGTTGTGGGTTCAAGCCTCACTCCGTGGGACTTGAGCACAAAATCTAGGCTAACACTCCAGTGCAGTACTGAGTGAATGCTGCAACTTTTGGATGAGACATTAAACTGAGGCCCCGGCTAGCTTCTCAGGTGGATGGCACTATTTCAAAGAAGAACAAGGGAGTTCTCTCCTATGTCCTGCCCAATATTTATCCCTCAACCAATATCACCAAAACTGTTTAATTGATCACATTGCTGTTTGGGGGAGCTTTGTGGGAGCTTGCGGTGAGCAAAATGGCTGCTGTGTTTCCTATAGCTAACTGGCACTTCATAGAGCTTCATTGGCTGTAAAGCGCTTTGGGATGTCCTGAGGTCGTGAAATGCAAGTCTTTCTTTCTTTTACCCAAGATGCCCAGTTTGCTCCATTTATACTAACGGCAGATATGGCTAACAGCCAGACACGCCCGAGATTTTTCTCCTGAAAAAGGAATTTCCCCCGTTACCCCATTATTATTTATTATTACACAGTTGCTACAAACCTTACCGTTGAGACTGCAGACGTTTGCTGATGTCGGGGACAGTCCGACAGATCACGGTACTGGTGTCTGTACAGGTGCCACAGCCAGAATGAAATGATGGGATCCAATGCCAAGTGCGGCCAGAGACAGCTCCTTAACTTATGCTGCTGCCAACACTTGGCCAGAGAAACCCTCATGAGATGGATCTCAAGCCCTCTGATTGCTACCACCTCATTTACACTGTGGGCAAGGGTGCTATTTAATTGTGACAGGAAGGGGGTTGCACAGTGGGAAAATTAAAAATGATCGGATTATACCAGTGAGTGAGAGCTGCTGGTACCCTGCACATATATTTATGAAATGATTCAATAACATTCATTAACTCATGAGGGAAGATGGAGTTATGATTTCAGCAACAAATAATTGGTGCATAGTGGCAGAGAGGCTCAGTTCACTTGATGCACGGGATGTCCACAGACAGTGAGTCCGTTACCTCGGCCGCATCTCAGGTTGCTCTGTGCTGTGATTCAGGGACTATCTTCTTATTTGCCATTAATTGAGGGTTTTGTCTTCTCTCCCACTCTGTTCCTTTTTCATATTAATGATCTCTTCCACTCATCTAACCCTATTCACACTGTTACTGATGTTTCGAATCCCTTCGAACCATGCTTGGATACGCCCCCATTGGGGATGGATCGATCTTAACTCCGACCAATATGAACCCATTGCTCACCTACCGCAAATTCCTCCCAGAACCCTCATTGGGCACACAGAACGGGCTGGAGGCCCGAAAACTGCCCTGAATTCGCTACTGCGGCAGGGAGGGAGAGGAATGCCATTGTGGTGCAGCTCTGAAAGGCTGTGGCCAGCTATAGGGCTGCATCACCTGTCAGTGGGAAGGCAGAAGGAGCAGCAGCCTCGGGGGTATCAGCAGCTGGAATCACCAATGTGTTGGCGGAGGTGCTGCTGGTAAAAGTGAGGGCCAGAGGGTCCTGAAGTGTTCTGAGGGCAAGTGACCCCATGAGAGAGTATTGCAAGCTGTGTGGAGGGAGATGGTAGAGGAAGTCAGTGCAACCTCCAACACTCCAAGAGCTGCCTCACAGTGAGGTTCAATGACCTCACAAGGATGGCCAAGTACAGTGAAGGCTCTGGTGCTATTGCACATCCTCTGCAAATCCTGCAGCCTTTACTCGCCTCTTTACCTCTCACTCTTTATCTCACAGCACCCGGGTGTCAGGGAAACTCACTTCTGCAAAGGACATCCTCTCCAAATACTTGAGCACCTTCTTTAATGAAAACCACACTCCCAACTCACTATGCCCATCACAAGGGCTTCTGCTAGTCTTCAAGGACACTTCTTTTAAAGCGACAAGGCACCTTCACTTCTCATCATCAAGGCATGCATGACCTTCATGAGGCAAGTCTCCATGACACTCACAGGCTTCTAACATTGTCTTCTTTCCCTCCAAAGGAAAAGATGACGTACTACCACCAGCACCAGCACTGACGAACTTGAGTACCCTGACGAAATAGCGAGTGAGTGTAAGGTCATTGAATTACTTTGAGAAAGTTCATGAAGCTGAAACTACATAAGCTGAGCCACCCAGCCTTTACCAAACTTCTCCTATGAGCTTGCCTCCAACCTTGCCCTCTCCTGTCCATGTGCCTGCAATTTCTCCAGGTGGAAATGTCACTGTGCACACAGCTAAATGAGCTCTCTGTCTTCCACATTAAAGGAGGAGCCTTAGAGGAATAGGCCAGCCACTCCTAGGAGGAGCCTTAGAGGGATAGGCCAGCCACTCCTAGGAGGAGCCTTAGAGGGATAGGCCAGCCACTCCTAGGAGGAGCCTTAGAGGAATAGGCCAGCCACTCTGAGGAGGAGCCTTAGAGGGATAGGCCAGCCAACCCGATGGTCACACAGACACCTCCAGATCAACAGCTAATGTCACATTCTCACCAACTCCATCCTGGCATCTCACCTATGCAAGCACCAGCACGGAGACATCCACTCATGAAGGAATCCGTTGGACAGTTGAAGGGTGGTAACTGGGTGAGTCACTGAGCACTGGTGAGAATGAGGACCCGGAAGAAAAAAAAGACAGACTTGTATTTCTATAGCGCCTTTCATGACTTCCGGACATTCCCAAAGTGCTTCACAGCCAATTAAGTACTTTTGAAATGTAGTCACTGTTGTAATGTAGGAAATGCAGCAGCCAATTTGCGCACAGCAAGCTCCCACAAACAGCAATGTGATAATGACCTGATAATCTGTTTTAGTGATGTTGATTGCGGGATTAATATTGGCCAGGACACTGGGGATAACTCCCCTGCTCTTCTTCAAAATAGTGCCATGGGATCTTTTATATCCACCTGAGAGAGCAGACGGAGATGGTGATGCCTTACTCTAAGAGCCTCCAACCCAACCTCTTGTATGTCTCTTCACTCTCTGTCTTTTCCAACCATCAGAATAACAGGAGAACTTTGAGAAATGCATGTCTAGAGTGCAAAGCGACACTCTGAGCAGAAAAACACAGGAGCAGGAGTAGACCATTTAGCCCCACAAGCCTTTTCTCCATTCAATTAGATCATGGCTGATCAACTAGCGCCTGGGCGAGGCACGGCTAATTTAGCAGGAGGTTAGCGGCGGTGCTAACCATTAGCGCCGCGTGGCTCTGCGCCGCTGGTGATGACGTCATCATCGTGCACAGCGCCCCGCTCATGCCCCAGCTGTAATATTGGGTGGTGCCCCCAACTTACTGCTGGACGCTATGTCCGCCGGGGTCAGGGGGGCCTACCTGTGGCCAGGATGGCGCTAGTTAAAGGGGAGGCAGCGGGCAGCTATTTTTGTTGCTGGCCACCTGCCAGTACCTGCCCCCGTTGCTGTCCCCGGCCCCCATGAAGCCCTCCCCTTTAATAAAGGGAGGAAGGCCTTCAGTACCGCGGTATTGTGTCACGATATTGGCTCACAGTACCCCAAGAGGGACGTGGGGCGCTTCCAGTAGCATCTCTCCTCCCTCTCGGGGTGCTACCTGGGAAAATCGGCCATGGGAGCGCTAACTTTTTCGGGGCGCTAAAAAACTTGCAAAAAAAACCATACGTTCGATGCGCACACGCAGCCTCTCCTGCGCACGTGTTCAACCTCTGAACCCCTTCGTTCAAGGGAACGGAAATGCCAGTTTCCCGCGCATGCGCAGTGCATGCAGGAAACCAGCACTTCCACTGGGCCTACGGTTGAGTACCCCATGTGTACTCACCCGTGGAGACCCGAATTTCTGGGCCAGGAATTCCAGAGCTTAGGGCCTAGGCAACAGAAGGCACGGTGACCAATAGTTATGATCGGGGATGCTCAAGAGAGCAGAATTAGAGGAGCGCAGATATCTCGAGATGTTGTGGGGCTGGAGGAGATTACAGAGATAGGGAGGGGCGAAGCCATGGAGGGATTTGAAAACAGAGATGAGAATTTTGAAATCGAGGTGTTGCTTAACCGGGAGCCAATGTAGTTCAGCGAGCACAGGGGTGATGGGTGAATGGTGTAATGATATCAGCAAATAGAGATGGTATTTGCCTGTTCGATTATGATGCCTTAGCAGCATGATTGCAGGTATTGATTGCTTGTGCCTGACCAGCAGAGGTCATGTGACCGAGACAAGCAAGGCAGTGGAGTTTAGTTTCGGTTTCATTCTAGATGCATCACAGCATACTGTCTCCAGTAAAAGCTGTATAAAAGAGTTGAACAGACTTTAGGTTAAAACTCATTCTCTTTCATAAATGTCTCATCATTGAACCCACAAAGAAATCAATACATGGTGTCAGAAGTGGCTGAAAGAGATGAAGAGAAAAACTCTGAAGTTAAATCAGCTCTCCACAGATTAGCAAGCCAAAAGAGAACGTCGTTACTTACCATTAGAGAATAGCTAATGAAGTGAAAAATGGAAGGTTTACACCCACCGGCGATGCTTCAATTGACAGGTAATGTGGCTGAAAATTGGAGGAGATTCAAACAACGTGTGGAATTGTATTTATCAGCAATCGGAGCTGAAGATAAAAGTAGTAAAAAGAAATCGTCACCGTTTTTACATGTCGTGGGTGATGCAGCGCTGGATGTGTATAATAATTTCACATTCGCTGCTAATGGAGACAAAATGAAGCTAGATAAAATAAAGGAACAGTTTGAGGCCTACTGCATACCTAAAAGTAACGTGATGTTTGAGAGGCACAGATTTTTCACATGTGTACAGAAAACGGGTTAGACTATTGATCAGTATGTGACTGAACTGAGAAACAGAAGCAAATCGTGTAAATTTGGGGGACTGACAGACTCGCTGATAAAAGACAGACTGGTGTGTGGTATTCCAGATAATGGTCTAAGGGAAAGACTGCTAAGAGAGCAAGATCTAGACCTGGGAAAAGCCATAGCACTGTGTAGGGCTACAGAGACTGTGAAGTTGCAGGCAAAGGAGCTGTTCAGTGACAATAGCTGCAACGTGGATGCAGTGAGAAAGAACGGATACAAACCGTTTAACAAAAAGAGCGCCAATGTGAAAAAAGAGGCGTGGCCAGAGAAAGGAAATGATAGGGACAATCGAAAGTCATGTAGTTGATGCGGTACACAGCATCCACCAAAAAAGTGTCCAGCATATGGTAAAACATGCAATAGTTGCAACAAGAACAACCATTATGCCTGTTGCTGCAAGAACCAAGTGCAACAAAGCAAGGTCCATGCAGTAGATGAAAGCGACATAGAGGAGTTCTATGTAGATGTTGTGTCTGAAAACAAAAATGAAGAAAGAGACTGGATGTTGACACTAAAAGTGAATGACATACATATTCCATTTAAATTGGATACTGGAGCACAAGTTAATGTGATATCAGAGACTGATTTTAAGAAAATTAGACCCAGACCAAAGATACATGGAATAAAAGTGAAAGTGACAGGATACTCAGGTACTGATATACCAGTGAAAGGAAGATGCATTGTCAAAGTAACACACAAGGACAGAGAGCACACACTAGCATTAATCGTGGTGCCAAAGGATGTGCAAGCCATACTAGGTTTAATAGCCTGTGAGAGACTGAACCTGGTAAAGAGAGTCCTTGTTGTGGAAAGCGAAGGAGAGACAGTCTATGATGAACTCATGAAAGAGTACAACGACCTATTTAAGGGTCTAGGCTGCATTCCAGGAGAACACACGATCAGAGTAGATAAAAGTATGACACCGGTCATACATCCATGCCGAAAGGTCCCGTTTGCTCTTCAAAAGCAACTGAAGGCAGAGTTGGACAGGATGGAAAGCCTGAACGTGATTCAGAAGATAGATGAGCCAACTGAGTGGGTGAGTTCCCTCGTCGTAGTGGACAAAAAGAATGGAAAGCTCAGAATTTGCCTTGATCCAAGAGATCTAAACAGAGCAATAAAGAGAGAGCACTTCAAGCTTCCTACATGTGAGGAAATCATGGCACAGTTTGCAAATGCAAAATATTTCAGCAAGTTAGATGCATCATCAGGATTTTGGCAGATGAAGCTGGACGAAGCAAGTTCAAGACTGTGCACATTCAACAGTCCATTTGGCAGATACAGATTCCTAAGGTTACCATTTGGCATTGCCTCAGCTCCTGAAGTGTATCACAAGACTATCCATATGATCTATGAGCACCTGGAGGGAGTTGATACATCAATGGATGACATCATAGTATGGGGAACCACGAGAACTGAGCATGACGAGAGACTGAAAATAGTGCTGGAAGCAACAAGGAAAACAAACCTGAAGCTGAATAGAGAGAAATGCGAGCTCGGGGTGACAGAACTGACATTCGTGGGAGATATCCTTAGCAGTGAGGGCATCAGACCAGATCCCAGAAAGGTGTCTGCCATTGAGAATATGCCAAAGCCACAATGCAAAAAGGACGTGCAGAGGTTTAATGGAATGATCAACTACATGGGTAAATTCATATCCAACCTCTCAGAAAAGATGGCGCCACTGAGAAGACTAACTGAAAAGAACATAGAATGGGAATGGAATCATGAGCATGAGAAGTCATGGAGCGATCTAAAGAAACTGCTCACAGAGGAACCAGTTCTGAGGTTTTATGACCCAGCGAGACCCATCAAGATATCATCAGATGCATCACAGAGTGGGCTCGGTGCCGTTCTTCTGCAACAATATGACTACTGGCAACCTATTGCATATGCATCACGCTCAATGACAGACACGGAGACGCGATTTGCTCAAATAGAAAAGGAGCTGCTCAGCATCACATACGCCTGTGAAAGATTTCACCAGTTTGTGGCAGGACAAGCAATCAGTGTAGAGGCTGACCATAAGCCCTTGATTGCATTGTTCCAAAAGCCACTAAATAGCTGTCCGCTTAGAATACAAAGAATGATGATCAGGCTGCAACGCTATACACTGAATGTTGCGTACACACCAGGTAAGCTGATGTATACAGCAGACACGTTGTCCAGAGCTGTAGACCCAAGTGAGCCCGCAAACACCACAATGGATGAAAAAGTGAATGCCTACATGGACATGATCACAAGTGCACTGCCCATAGCAGATGCAAAAATGGAGCTCATAAAGACAGAGACAAACAAAGATGAAACAATGAGATGACTGAGAAAAAGCATCTTGGATGGATGGCCCAACATGAAGCAAGACTGCTCACCTGATATAGCAGAGTACTGGAACTGCAGGGCGGAACTATCAGTGGTCGAAGACATCATCTACAAAGGAAGTAAAATAGTTATCCCAAAGAGTCTGAGAAGAGAGATGCTAAAAAAGATCCATGGAGGACATCTGGGAATCGAAAAGTGTAAGAAAAGAGCACGAGAGGTGATGTACTGGCCACGAATCAACCAAGATGTGACAAATGAGGTGTCAAACTGCACAATATGCCTGAAATATCGAGCAAGCAATCCGGTAGAACCACTAAAGCCACACCCAGCACCAGACAGACCTTACCAGAAGGTAGGCGCTGACCTATTCGTATGTCAAGGGAAGGACTATCTTGTAGTCACAGACTATTACTCTCTGTATCCACAGGTTTGTAGACTGCACACCACCACTGCAGATGCTGTGATAACATGTATGAAAGCCATATTCTCCAGACATGGCGTGGCAAGCGAGGTCTTCACAGACAACGGACCTCAGTTTTACAATGCAAGTTTCCGACACTTTGCCAAAGAGTGGGACTTTGTCCACACAACGTCAAGTCCTCACTTTCCACAGTCCAATGGACTAGTGGAAAAATTGGTCCAGACAGTGAAAAGACTGATGTTGTGAGGGTGCCAGTCAGTTCCTTTTTGTAACCTCTAGATGGCACCTTCACTTGTTTTGTTCCTTTGTTAATTGTTTCTCGTTCTCTGGTGTTAATTGTTCCTAACCCTGTTAGTTTTTAATCAGCCTGTTAGCTGTTTATGGTTGGCACCTGGTTTTCTTGGTATATAAGTTCTGGTGCAAGGATCAAGGATGTCTCGGAGCGGGTGCAGAGCATTCTGAAGGGGGAGGGGGATCAGCCAGTTGTCGTGGTACATGTAGGTACCAACGATGTAGGTAAAAAGAGGGAGGAGGTCCTACAAGCTGAATTTAGGGAGTTAGGAGCTAAATTGAAAAGTAGGACCTCAAAGGTAGTAATCTCTGGATTGCTACCAGTGCCACGAGCAAATAAGTTTAGAGAGAGTAAGATAGATAAGCTAAATACGTGGCTTGAGCAGTGGTGCAAGGGAGAGGGATTTAAATTCTTGAGGCATTGGAACCAGTTCTTGGGGAGGAGTGACCTGTACCAAGGGGACGGTCTACACCTGAACTGTGAGGGAGCCGATGTCCTCGGGGTAATATTTTCTAGGGTGGTTCGGGAGGATTTAAACTAATTTGGCAGGGGGATGGGAACCTAGGTAGTGGAAAAGAGGGAAGTCATATGAAGTCAGAAATAGATGGTAGAAAGGTGAGAAGCAATAAGCAAAGGAGAGAAACACAAAGGGCCAAACTAATTCATAATGAGAGTGTGAAAAAAGCAAGCCTGAAGGCTTTGTATCTTAATGCTAGAAGCATTAGGAACAAGGTGGATGAATTAGTTGTGGAAATAGAGGTAAACAAGTATGATTTGATTGGGATTACAGAAACGTGGCTGCAGGGTGGGCAAGGCTGGGAACTTAACATCCAGGGATATACAATATTTAGGAAGGATCGGCAAAAAAGGTAGGGGAGGTGGGGTAGCATTGCTGGTAAAGGAGGGGATTAATGCAATGGAAAGGAAGGATATTAACTCGGATGAAACGGAATCTGTATGGGTAGAAATGAGAAATAGCAAGGGGAGGAAAACGTTAGTGGGTGTGATATATAGGCCTCCAAATAGTAATATGGAGGTGAGGGAAGGCATAAAAAGGGAAATTAGAGAAGCGTGTGATAAGAGCACAGCTGTCATCATGGGTGACTTTAATTTACATATTGATTGGACTACCCAAATTAGTAAAAATTCTGAGGAGGAGGAATTCCTGGAATGTTTTCGGGACGGTTATCTGGACCAATATGTCGAGGAGCCGACTCGAGATCAGGCCATTTTAGACTGGGTATTGTGCAATGAGAAGGGACTTATCAGCAATCTTCTTGTACGAGGCCCCTTGGGTCAGAGCGATCATAATATGATCGAGCTCTCAGTCGAGATGGAGAGTGAGGAAATTGAATCAGAGACTAAGGTCCAGAACTTAAATAAAGGGAATTACGAGGGTATGAGACGGGAATTGGGTAAGATTGATTGGGTGGTGTTTCTGGGGGGATTGACAGTGGAGAGACAATGGCAAGCATTCAAAGATAGAATGGAAGAATTCCAGAACATGTTTATACCGGTTTGGCATAAAAATAAACCTAAAAAGGTGACTTAACCGTGGATAACGAGGGAAATTAGGGACAGCATAAAATCAAAAAAAAGGGCATATCAACTGGCAAAAAAAAGCACCAGACCGGAAGATTGGGGGCAGTACAGGATACAGCAAAAGAGGACAAAGGGATTAATCAGGAAGGGGAAAATAGAATACGAAAGTAAACTTGCAGCAAACATAAAGACAGACTGCAAAAGCTTTTATCGGTATATCAGGAGGAAAAGACTGGTAAAATCCCAAGTCGGTCCCTTGCAGTCCGATTCGGGAGAATATATAATGGAGAATAAGGAAATGGCAGACCAATTAAACTCATACTTTGGTTCTGTATTCACAAAGGAGGACACAAATAACCTCCCAGGAATATCGGCAAACATAGGGACTAATGAGAGGGAGGAGCTGACAGAAATTAGTATCTCTAGGGATATGGTGTTGGGTAAGTTGAGGGGACTGAAGGCCGACAAATCCCCGGGGCCTGATAAACTACATCCTAGGGTACTTAAGGAGGTGGCCCTGGAGATAGCAGATGCTCTAAGGATCATCTTCCGGAACTCCATTGACTCGGGAACAGTACCCGTGGATTGGAGGGTAGCTAATGTTACCCCAATATTTAAAAAGGGGGGTAGAGAGAAAGGAGGGAATTATAGACCAGTAAGCCTTACATCGGTTGTGGGCAAAATGCTAGAGTCCATTATTAAGGATAAAATAGCGGAGCACTTGACAAATGGGGAAAGGATCGGACAGAGTCAACATGGATTTACAAAGGGTAAATCGTGTTTGACTAATCTGCTGGAATTTTTTGAGGAAGTAACTGGTAAAATAGATGGGGGAGAGCCAGTGGATGTGGTGTACCTTGACTTCCAGAAAGCCTTCGATAAGGTTCCACACAAAAGATTATCATGCAAAATTAAGGCTCATGGAATTGGGGGCAAAGTATTAACGTGGATAGAGAACTGGCTGGCGGATAGAAAACAGAGAGTTGGAATAAACGGCTCGTTTTCGGAGTGGCAGGCAGTGACCAGCGGGGTGCCGCAAGGATCTGTCCTGGGACCCCAGCTGTTCACAATATATATAAATGATCTGGATCAGGGAATTGGATGCAATATTTCCAAATTCGCTGACGACACTAAACTAGGAGGAGGGGTGGGCTCTGATGAGGATGTCAGGAGGCTACAGTGCGATTTGGACAGGTTGGGGGAATGGGCGGATACGTGGCAGATGCACTATAATGTGGATAAATGCGAGGTTATCCACTTTGGGGGTAAAAACAGGAGGGTAGATTATTATCTAAATGGCAATAGGTTGGGAGATGGGGAAGTGCAGAGGGACCTGGGTGTTCTTGTGCACCAGTCACTGAAGGAGAGCATGCAGGTGCAACAGGCGATTAAGAAGGCAAATGGTATGTTGGCCTTCATATCAAGGGGGTTCGAGTATAGGAATAGGGATACCTTACTACAGCTGTACAAGGTGCTGGTGAGACCGCATCTGGAGTATTGTGTACAGTTTTGGTCGCCCCATCTGCGGAAGGATGTTCTTGCCATGGAAAGAGTGCAACGGCGATTCACCAGGCTGATACCTGGAATGGCGGGAATGACCTACGAAGAGAGATTAAATAGTTTGGGCTTGTACTCACTGGAGTTTAGAAGATTGAGAGGGGATCTCATCGAAACATATAAAATTATGGCAGGCCTGGACAGGCTGAATTCAGAGAGAATGTTTCCAATGGCCGGGGAGCACAGAACCAGGGGCCACAGTCTAAAAATAGCGGGCAAATCATTTAAAACAGAGATGAGGAAGAATTTCTTCACTCAAAGAGTGGTGAGCCTGTGGAATTCCCTGCCACAGAGGGCTGTGAAGGCTAATTCAATAAATATTTTCAAGAGAGAATTGGATATATTTCTGAAGGCTAAGGGGATTAAGGGTTACGGAGAAAAGGCGGGGACGGGGTACTGAACTGGTAAGATCAGCTATGATCTCAGACGAAGATCAGCCATGATCTCATTGAATGGCGGAGCAGGCTCGAAGGGCCGAATGGCCTACTCCTGTTCCTATCTCTATGTTTTCTATGTTTTCTATGAAAGTATTACAAAACAAGAAACGCAGGAGAAACTCCAAACAGGTTGTTGTTTTACTCAGTGCTCAGTCCTCACTAGGGTGAACCAGGGAGTTAGTCTTGACAATGTTCCTTGTTTTGACTAGGTTCTCTGTGTGACTAGCCTTTCCTCTATGGCAGCTTGCCTTCACAAGCTGGCTGCCATAGTTCTCTTGAGCTATGTATCTAAGTCTGTGTTCTAGTTCTCTCGAGTTATGTATCTAAGTCTGTGTTCTAGTTCTCTCGAGCTATGTACCTAAATCTGTGTTCTAGTTCTCTCGAGCTATGTATCTAAGTCTGTGTTCTTGTCTCTGGATTTAAGATGTATTTAAGTCTTGTTCTGTTGAGCTGCTTGTCTTGGTAAGGTGCTGTTTGGACTAGCGTGTTGCTATGTGGGAGCCGTTGGGATCTTGTCTTGAGCATTGCATTGGTAAGCCGATTACCCTTGGGGTAGCTTGTCTGGAGTTTAGCCTCGGCAAGCCGGTTGCCCCTTGTGGTAGCTTGTCGCAAGCTCAGTATAGACAAGTGGGCTTCCTCATGGAAGCTGTCCTGAGTTCCTATCTTGACTAGCCGTCTTGTAACTTGTCTCTAGTTCTCTTGTCTCTAGTTTTTATGTATATTGCTGTGTCCCTTGTGTTAATCTGGTTATGTGTAAATCTAGTAAAGTTCAAACAAAGTACTGTATATTTGTCTCTTGTCTGGTTTCTGCACTTGGGTCCAGATCCTACCTCGCCCGGAGAGCACGGCCTCGTATTTATACGGCCCCGTGGCTCCCCAACCCTGACAGATGTACAAGGCAAAAGACAGTGGAACTGACTTCTACCAAAGCATGCTTGTATACCGCACAACGCCGCTCGAGTGTGGTATGTCACCAGCCCAACTCTTGATGGGACGTCGGCTAAGGTCAAACCTACCCATCCTGGAGAACCTCCTGAAAACAAAAGAGGGGGAGAAAGTGAGGAAGTTCAAAGAACAACAGAAAGAAAAGCAAAAGTACTACTATGACAGGGGAACACAAAACCTACCTGAACTCCACGCTGGTGACCAAGTAAGGTTGAAAGACAAAACAAACACATGGACTCAGAAGGGAACTGTCCTGAGTGAAGTTCAACCAAGATCATACACCATTCAGACAGATGAGGGTGCTGTTCTGAGAAGAAATCGTCGAGATCTTCTCATGGGACCAGCCACAGCAGGTCAAGAGACTGATACTGTTGAACAACCTGATCACACAGCTGAGAACCAATCATCTGAGGCAACAACTCAGATTCAAGGACAATCAATCAGAAAATCCTCAAAACACGTGAAGCCTCCTGAGAGACTCTGAGCAAATTTAAGGACTATTGTTATAGAAGGAAGTAATGTTATCTTATTCTTTCTTCAAGTTCTAGTGTGTTGACATATTTCATGTGAACACACAAAGCAAGGTTAAAAAACCTTGATCATGATAATGATAATGTAAGTTCATTAAGTGTTACAGTTAAAATGCAGATTAAACAAAGAAAACATGTTGTTAGTTAAAAGTAAAATACTTTTGTTTTAAGGAAAGGAGATGTAATGATATCAGCAAATAGAGATGGTATTTGCCTGTTCGATTATGATGCCTTAGCAGCATGATTGCAGGTATTGATTGCTTGTGCCTGACCAGCAGAGGTCATGTGACCGAGACAAGCAAGGCAGTGGAGTTCAGTTTCAGTTTCATTCTAGATGCATCACAGCATAATGTCTCCAGTAAAAGCTGTATAAAAGAGTTGAACAGACTTTAGGTTAAAACTCATTCTCTTTCATAAATGTCTCATCATTGAACCCACAAAGAAATCAATACAAATGGGACTTGGTGCGAGTTAGGACATGGGCAGCCGAGTTTTGGATGACCTCAAGTTTACGCAGGGTAGAACCAACAAGGGAACAGGCCATATTAGATTTAAGAATGAGTAATGAGCCAGATTTGGATAACAACCTAACTGTCCGTGAACATTTATCTAATAGCAATCATAATATGATCGAGTTCAACGTAACGTTTGAAAGGGAGAAACGCAAAACAGCTTCTAAGATTCTACATTTAAGTAAGGCCGACTTCAACGGGATGAGACAGAGACTGTCCACATTAAACTGGGCAACTCTGTTAATGGGTAAAACAACAGAAGATCAGTGGGAGATGTTCAAAAAAGAATTTAATGTGATACAGAACCAGTTTATACCCCTGAGGGGCAAGAGCGTCACTTGCCAATAAAAACAACCATAGACGACTAAAGAGGTGAGGGACGGCATAAAATTAAAAGAAAAAGCATACAAGAATGCAAAAATAGCACAGATCCTGGTGAATGGGACAGGTACAAAGAGCAGCAAAGGGTGACAAAACAGATAGAAAGAGCTACAGAAATGGAGTATGAAAAGAAACTGGTAAGGGATATCAAAATCAACACAAAAAACATTTACAATTATATTAGGAAAAAAAGGGTGCTTAAGAGCAATGTTGTCCCCTTGCAAGCTGATAATGGTGCTATTATAAATGAAAATAAGGAAATGGCAGACATGTTAAATAATTACTTTGCATCAGCATTTACAGTAGAGGAAGAGGATAGCAGGCCGGACATCACAAGGAAACTAATATTGAATCAGGGATGGGGACTCACCAAAATGAATGTAATCAAAATAACAGTAATGAAGAATATAATGGCACTAAAGAGTGACAAATCCCCACGACCAGATAGTTTTCACCCCAGGGTTTAAAGGAAATAGGTGAGAACATTGCAGATGCCCTAACTATAATCTTCCAAAGTTCTCTTGATTCAGGAACCGTTCCTATAGATTGGAAAATTGCGCATGCCACTCTGCTATTTAAGAAAGGTGACAGAGGGAAACCAGGGAATTATAGACCAGTTAGCCCAACATCTACTACTAGAGTCAATATAAGACAAGGGTGAAGCGTTTGCAACCATCTTCAGCCAGAAGTGCCGAGTGGATGATCCATCTCGGCTCCTCCTGAGGTCCCCACCACCACCACAGAAGCCAGTCTTCAGCCAATTTGATTCACTCCACGTGATATCAAGAAATGGCTGAGTGCACTGGATACAGCAAAGGCTATGGGCCCCGACAACATCCTAGCTATTGTGCTGAAGACTTGTGCTCCACAACAGCCGCACCTCTAGCCAAGCTGTTCCAGTACAGCTACAACATTGGCATCTATCCGAGAATGTGGAAAACTGCCCACGTTTGTCCAGTCCACAAAAAGCAGTACAAATCCATTCCAGCCAATTACCGCCCCATCAGTCTGCTCTCAATCATCAGCAAAGTGATGGAAGGTGTCATCAACAGTGCTTTCAAGCGGCACTTACTCACCAATAACCTACACACTGATGCTCAGTTTGGGTTCCGCCAGGGCCACTCAGCTCCAGACCTCATTATAGCCTTGGTTCAAACATAGACAAAGGGGCTGAATTCCAATGGTGAGGTGAGAATGACTGCCCTTGAAATCAAGGCAGCATTTGACCAAGTGTGGCATCAAGGAGCCCTAGCATAATTGAAATCAATGGGAGTCAGGGGGAAAACTCTCCACTGGCTGGAGTTACGCCTAGCACAAAGGAAGACAGTTGTGGCTTTTGGAGGCCAATCACCTCAGCCTCAGGACATCGCAGGAGTCCCTCAGGGCAGTGTCCTTGGCCCAACTATCTTCAGCTGTTTCATCAATCACCTTCCTTTCAACATAAGGTCAGAAGTGGGGATGTTCGCTTATGACTGCACAGTATTCAGTTCCATTCGTAACTCCTCAGATAATGAAGCAATCTATGCCCACATGCAGCAAGACCTGGACCAACATTCAACCTTGGGCTGATAAGTGGCAGCTAACATTCGTGCCACAGAAGTGCCAGGCAATGACTATCTCCAACAAGCGAGAGTCTAACCACCTCCCCTTGATATTCAATGGCTCCTCGCTTCATCACACACTGGGGGCTCCTCACCTCATCCCACACTGGGGGCTCCTCGCTTCATTCCACTGGGGGCTCCTCACCTCATCCCACACTGGGGCTCCTCACCTCATCACACACTGGGGGTTCCTCAATTCATCCCACACTGGGGGCTCCTCACCTCATCTCACACTGGGGGTTCCTCACTTCATCCCACACTGGGGGCTCCTCGCCTCATCCCACACTGGGGGCTCCTCACCTCATCCCACACTGGGGGCTCCTCAGCTCATCCCACACTGGGGGCTCCTCACCTCATCCCACACTGGGGGCTCCTCACCTTATCCCACTGGGGGCCCCTCACCTCATCCCACTGGGGGCTCCTCAACTCATCCCACACTGGGGGCTCCTCACCTCATCCCACTGAGGGCTCCTTGCTTCATCCTACTGGGGGCTCCTCACCTCATCCCACTGGGGGCTCCTCACCTCATCCCACTGGGGGCTCCTCACCTCATCCCACACTGGGGGCTCCTCACCTCGTCCCACACTGGGGTCTCCTCGCTTCATTCCACTGGGGGTTCCTCACCTCATCCCACACTGGGGGGCTCCTTGCTTCATCCCACTGGGGGCTCCTCACCTCATCCCACTGGGGGCTCCTCACCTGATCCCACTGGGGGCTCTTCACCTCATCCCACTGGGGGCTCCTCACCTCATCACACTGGGGGCCCCTCACCTCATCCCACTGAGGGCTCCTCACCTCATCCCACACTGGGGGCTCCTCACCTCATCCCACACTGGAGGCCCCTCACCTCATCCCACACTGGAGGCCCCTCACCTCATCCCACTGAGGGCTCCTCACCTCATCCCACACTGGGGGCTCCTCACCTCATCCCACACTGGGGGCTCCTCACCTCATCCCACTGGGGGCTCCTCACCTCATCCCACACTGGGGGCTCCTCACCTCATCCCACACTGGGGGCTTCTCACCTCATCCCACTGGGGGCTCCTCACCTCATCCCACACTGGGGCTCCTCACCTCATCCTACACTGGGGGCTCCTCACCTCACCCCACACTGGGGGCTCCTCACCTCATCCCACACTGGGGGCTCCTCACCTCATCCCACTGGGGGCTCCTCACCTCATCCCACACTGGGGGCTCCTCACCTTATCCTACACTGGGGGCTCCTCATCTCATCCCACACTGGGGGCTCCTCACCTCATCCCACACTGGGGTCTCCTCACCTCACCCCACACTGGGGGCTCCTCACCTCATCCCACACTGGGGGCTTGAAATAAAGAATAGATTTGCCTTTCTAATCTAGGCTTTATTAACTTTAAAAATCCAGTAGCATATCTTTCAACACCAGTCTCCAACCATGACTGGAGAGAACTGAATTTAAGATGGCCACCACAAATCACCTGACATCCACTACCAATGAGTTTACAGCATATATCTCAAGGGAGAAACAAACAACCAATTACAATACTTCTTACTAACACAGAGAACAACCACCCCATTCACCAATCACAATACTTCTTATTAAACATAGGAAATAATCACCACATTCAGCCCTCCTTTTAAAACATGCTCCAACCTAAAACAACCTTTACAATTTATAATTAATTTATTTACAACTAAAATACAAATATAATATTTCAACAATTTTAAAACATTACTATCAATTTAAAAGTCCATTTTCAATCGGTCGACTGGATATCTTGTTCATGTCGACCTTCTTAACCTTGGTGAAATTCCTTGCCCTCCCACACCAGGAGACACCAAAGTATCTTCTGCAGGATGGCTATCCATATCCTGGTTATCAACGGTTTCCGGATTGGAAATCCCATCAGGAAGTAAACTAGGACGGTCATGAACATCCATCAAAGGCTGACTAATAGAAGTATAATTATCTGCAGTAGGATTGGAAATATTCGTAGAATCTATAACAACATCCACATTATCTGAATCGTAACTATTATTAGTATCCTCAGAAGAGGGCTGGCCACCACAAGGAGCCAAATCTTTAATTGAAACAGTACTTTCTTTCCCATCTTGGAATCGAATATGAGCATATTGGGAATTTGCCTCCAACAGCTCCACCTCCTCCACTAAAGGATCATATTTTGACAATCTAACATGGCGTCGAAGCAGCACAGGTCCCTGCATAGTAAGCCATGAAGGTACCGAATATCCCGTAGTAGATCTCCGTGGGTAATTAAAGAGCCTTTCATGGGGGGTCACATTAGTAGCTGTTGAAAGCAATGATCTAATGGAATGCAGGGCATCAGGCAGTACCATTTCCCCACTGTGTATTCTTAAGGTTCCGGGATGTCAAAGCCAACATAACTGCCTTCCAGATCACCCCATTGTATCGTTCGCACTATCCATTACCCTGGGGGTTATACGGGGTAGTTCTACTAGTAGAAATTCCCCGACTCTGAAGGTATTCCTTCAACTGGGAAGACATAAAAGAACTTCCCTGATCCGAATGGATATACGCAGGCATCCCAAAGATGACAAAAAGTTGAGTCAGACATTTGATAACTGTAGCAGCTGATACATCTGCGCAAGGAAAAGCAAAAGTAAACCTTGAAAACTCATCCACAACAGTAAATATGTATCGGTTTTGATTAGTTGAAGGAAGAGGCCCCTTAAAATCGACGCTCAAACGTTCAAAAGGAGAAGTAGCCTTTATAAGATGAGCTCGTTGAGGCTTAAAGAAATTCGGTTTACACCGAGCACAGATAGAACATGATGAAGTCATCCGCTTGACGTCTTCAACTGAAAAGGGCAAATTCTTACTGCGTACGAAGTGTATCATCCTCGTAACCCCAGGATGACATAAGGCATTCTGAAGATTAATAAGCATATCTCCGTGAATCACAGAACAATAAGCCCTCGACAGTGCATCAGCAGCAACATTATCCTTCCCCGGACGATAAACTATATCAAAATGGTAACATGCCAACTCAATCCTCCACCTCATAATTTTATCATTTTTGATCTTTCCAAAATGTTTAACATCAAACATAAAGGACACAGATTTTTGATCGGTTACCAACGTGAAATGTTGCCCCGATAAATAATGTCTCCATTTACGCAGTGCTTCTACTATTGCATATGCCTCTTTTTCTATTGAAGAATGTATTTTTTCACTATTGTTCAAGGTACGTGAGAAAAAGGCCACAGGTCTTCCATTCTGGTTCAGAGTAGCCCCAATTGCAAAATCAGAAGCATCCATCTCAATCACAAAGGGAACCTGCTCATCAATAGAATGCACAACTGCTCCTAAGATATCCTTTTTAAAATTATCAAAACATGTCCTGGCCTCCCATGATAGAGGATATGTCGTAACCCGAATAAGGGGCCGGACCTTCTGTGAAAAGTTTGCAATCCAATTAGAATAGTAAGAAAACAGTCCAACAACTCGTTGCAAAGCCTTAGAATTAGTAGGATAAGGTAAATCGATCAATGGTCGCAAACTTTCTGGATCTGGTTTAATCTTATTTCCCGAGATAATATACCCCAGTAGATTTACCTCAGTAGTCGAAAAGATACACTTCTCTTTATTAAAAGTTAAACCAACTTTTTCCGCAGCTTGAAGGAATCTTTCTAAATTAGAATCATGCTCCACCCTTGATTTACCACACACCGTGATATCATCTAAATATGAAAAGGTGTCAGAGAGAGAGTTATCACTTATAAAAGCATCCATTGCCCGTTGAAAACAAGCAACACCATTAGTAACACCAAATGGTATTCGGCAAAACTGATACAGCTTTCCACCAGCCTCAAAGGCTGTATATGGTTGATCCCTCTTAACAATAGGAATCTGATGATAAGCACTCTTTAAATCAATAGTGCTAAAAAACTTATACTGAGATACTTTGTTGATAAGCTCATCAATCTTAGGCAAAGGGTACGCATTTAATTGAGTATACCTATTAATAGTTTGAGAGTAGTCTATCACCATTCGTTTCTTATGTCTCTCATTAGTGGTGACAACTACCTGAGCCCGCCAAGGCGAACAACTAGGTTCAATGATTCCTTCCAATAAAAGACGTTGGACTTCAGAATTAATAAATTCTCTATCCTGACTGCTATACCTTCTTGACTTGGTAGCAATTGGCTTAAAATCCGGCATCAAATTGGAAAAAAGTGATAATGGAGAAATGGATAAAGAAGTTAATCCACAAATGGATAAGGGTGGCTTAGTCCCTCCAAACGAAAGACTGAGAGACTCATGTAATTTAAGCACATCATGACCAATCAAAATATCCGCACAAAGATTAGGCAAAACAGATAGGCGTATATCAGTATACGTATTACCTAGAAGAATCATTTTCACAAGGCAACAACCAGCTACTTGTGAAGTAAGGGTCGTCTGAGCCACACACACCTGATAAGTAACAGGCAAGATTTTCAAACACTTTTCCTTCGCAAACTGAAGACTTATAAAACTCTCGGTACTGCCCGTATCTATGAGAGCCTTCACTTCTAACCCATTAACTTGGGCCATAACTATAGCTTTGTTTAGGCCATGAGCAAATGCAGCAGAAATTGATGCAATAAACGCCCTCTCTACAGGTTGAATAGTCGCAGAAGAGAAGGTAATTGAACCTAATGATTTACAAACACGTGCATAATGACCTCTCTTTCCACATTTACTACACACAGCCTCCCGGGCAGGACACTTCAAACGAGGATGCCGGACGTTCCCACAAAAATAACACTTCTGAATCCTAGAGGCAACAGCCGCCGAAGTAGAAACTGTTTCAGAATCTAGTAAACCACTCCCATTAAGTCCACCTAATTCTTTTTCGTCCGGAACTGCTGAAACCACAGTCACAGGTCGATTAGAAAGAGCATAAGAATCCGAACTTCTCTGAGCCATATCCAATGTAGAAGCTTGCTCAAAAGCACTCTTGAGATCCAAAGTCTTATTTTCTAACAACCGCTGACGAATTGATCTAGACAGTAGTCCATTAATAAAAGCATCCCGTACCGATTCTTCCTTATATTCTTCGGCCGTCACGGCTTTATAATTACAGTTAGCACTAAGGTGCCGAAGTGCTTGTAAATAAGTATCCAAAGATTCTCCCACCTGCTGCCTACGGGCAGATAGAAGATAACGTGCAAATACCTCATTCTTTGGTTTAACAAAAATCTTCTCCAATGTAGAAATAGCCAATTTGTGAGTTTTACAATCCAAAATATACTTATACACATCCGGAGCAATGTAGTTGATCAGCATATTCCGCTTATTCAGAGACTCTTGTTCCAACACACCCAAAAAGTTTGTAAATGTACAATACCAATGTTTCCATTTATCATCCACTCCTGCAGAATTAGGGTCAGCATTGAATCATTCTGGTTGAAGATATCGCTCCATTCTGATAAAAAGTTAATAAATTGAAATAAAGAATAGATTTGCCTTTCTAATCTAGGCTTTATTAACTTTAAAAATCCAGTAGCACATCTTTCAACACCAGTCTCCAACCATGACTGGAGAGAACTGAATTTAAGATGGCCACCACAAATCACCTGACATCCACTACCAATGAGTTTACAGCATATATCTCAAGGTAGAAACAAACAACCAATTACAATACTTCTTACTAACACAGAGAACAACCACCCCATTCACCAATCACAATACTTCTTATTAAACATAGGAAATAATCACCACAGGGCTCCTCGCTTCATCCCACACTGGGGGCTCCTCACCTCATCCCACACTGGGGGCTCCTCACGTCATCCCACACTGGGGGCTCCTCACCTCATTCCACTGGGGGCTCCTCACCTCATCCCACACTGGGGGCTCCTCACCTCATCCTACACTGGGGGCTCCTCACCTCATCCCACACTGGGGGCTCCTCACCTCATCCCACACTAGGGGCCCCTCACATAATCCCACTGGGGGCTCCTCACTTCATCTCACTTGGGGCTCCTCACCTCATCCCACTGGGGGCTCCTCACCTCATCTCACACTGGGGGCTCCTCACCTCATCCCACACTGGGGGCTCCTCACCTCATCGCACTGAGGGCTCCTCACCTCATCCCACACTGGGGGCTCCTCGCTTCATCCCACACTGGGGGCTCCTCACCTCATCCCACACTGGGGGCTCCTCACCTCATCCCACACTGGGGGCCCCTCACCTCATCCCACTGGGGGCTCCTCACCTCATCCCACTGGGGGCTCCTCACCTCATCCCACTGGGGGCCCCTCACCTCATCCCACTGGGGGCTCCTCGCCTCATCCCACTGGGGGCCCCTCACCTCATCCCACTGGGGGCTCCTCGCCTCATCCCACACTGGGGGCTCCTCACCTCATCACACACTGGGGGCCCCTCACCTAATCCCACTGGGGGCTCCTCACCTCATCCCACTGGGGGCTCCTCACCTCATCCCACACTGAGGGCCCCTCGCTTCATTCCAGGTTAATGTGCGGTCAGGTTTCTACTGATGTAACAGTACACAATTTACATAAATGCAGGAAGCTCCTACCTGACCCTGGCGAGCGCCTCACAGATAGGTAAAAATCTCAGCCGATCGGGAGCAGAATGGCTATTTCACCCATTCCATTCCATCTGGTTTCCACTGGACTAGAAGATCCTCCCTTTATACCTGAGCTGGACATTTGCATCAGTCGACTAACCAAATAGGGGTGGGGGGCATGCGTGGAGGGTGAAGAAAGACAGCTGAACTCTTCCAATGTCCACCTTTGGCTACTTTCCACAAGAGACTGGCTCGTTCTTCCCTCCATTGCGCAGGAAGTGATCATGCTCCTGCTGCTCCCCTGTAACCAAACCACAGATCTTGCTACTCCATATGGCTCCAAACCTCACCCCATGGGACAATAACCTATTAAACTTCACGCAGTATGTTTCCCACCCACTTTTAAGACACAATTATTGGCTCTTTTAGCCACCCTCTGCCCCAGGCCACATGCCGTTCCCAGCCATGTCAGCAACCTTCCCTCAGGCCTCTGCTGCTCTGTGGGTGAAGGTTCCTGGACATTCACCAGGAAACGCTGCTGCATTGGACTCCCTGCCAGTGAGCTTGTGCATAATGTCACAGAGTATGGAGGAGTCCAGCTCCATCTCAGCTCGATGAACAGGACATCAGTGCCCACCATGTTGGAACCTCTGCAAATCCCATGGAACCATGGAAGGTCAGATGGCTGCTATCTTGGCTCTGGGAGTCAGCATTGACAGGGGCTTCCAGAGTGTCACCTCACTCCTGCACTCTGCTTTTGTGCAGAGCTGCTGGTATAGAGAGCCTTGGTGACCTCCCTGATACAGCATGAACAGCAGACTGGGAGATGTCGCAGATGTCATCCGCTGCACACTGGAACAACCCTGTGGCATAAAGTTAAGAGCCATGGTGACCTCGGCAGCCACAGGCAGTGCTGTCCATGCCCTGGTGCAAGTCTTGAGCGGTCATGAAAGCTCTTAAATAAATGCAAACCTTTCTTTCTTCTCTCGAGTTGTGTCTGCAGTGAGTGACGTATCTTAGTAACAACCTTCTTGGTGACGCCAAGGTGCCTCATGCATTGCTGCTCAGTGATGCTGAGGGAGGAGAAGTGCTCCCTGAAGACCCTCTGTGGCTATGATGTCCTGTCCAGTGCCTTCCTCCTTGCCCTCCCTCCTTCCTCTCCCAGCTGCTCTTGCTCTCTCCTGTCTTCCTTGCTGCTCCCCCTCCAGCTCCAAAGGCAGCCCTACCAGCCCACCCATGACTAAATAATGTTTTGAAAAGCAGACAGAAGCAGACCAGCACAAAGTTGTTCCCAGTCAGAATCACTTGTGGATTGGAGAAATAGCCAAAGAAAGGCCCAGAAGTTAACCAGCAGCCTAAGAGGACAAACCAGCAACTAACCTGTACGGAGGGAATGGCCCTTTAAATAGTGCTCCTGTAGCATCCTTGCTGCCTGTTAGCACCATGTTTTGCCATGTCAGTTTATCATTGTGGTGAGTCAGGTGCTCGGGCAGCCCAATTTCCAAAACAACAACTTGAATTTATTTAGCGCCTTTAACATATTTGACACCGAGCCACATAAGGAGATATTAGAGCAGGAAACTTGGTCATCAAGGTAGGTTTTAAGGAATGTCTGAAAGGAGGAAAGAAAGGTAGTGAGGCAGAGAGGTTTAGGAAGGGAATTCCAGAGCTTAGGGCCAAGGCAGCTGAAGGCATGGCCACCAATGGTGGAGCGATGAAAATCGAGGATGCGCGAGGGGCCAGATTTGGAGGAGCACAGAGATCTCGGAGGGTATTTTGGGGTGTGACCAGGAGTATTCCTGGGCTACCCTGGGGATTGTCACTCAGCCTCAGCAGATCCCATGCCCATTGGCTGTCCCCACTCGAGGGGCAGGGTGTGCTCAATCTTTTGCTGGCAACTCAGGATGTGAGCGTGAGGTGCAGGCTGCCAACTCTGATGCCCAAAACACACCATTGTTGAGACTTGGGACAAAGCCAACAGTCCGAACAGTCGGGTGCTGAAGTCCAGCCCCACTGCACATTCAGCAACTAATCTAGGCCTCATACAGTAACACCTGCCCACCTCTGCTCTTCCTCAACCCCACAAATTACTCCAATTCTGATAAAAGGTCATCGACCTGAAACATTAACTCTGTTTCTCTCTCCACAGATGCTGCCTGACCAGCTGAGTGTTTCCAGAATTTTCTGTTTAAATATCAGATTTCCAGCATCCGCAGCATTTTGGTTTTGCCCACAAATTACTGCGGGGTCAGAGTTAGCTGGAGTCAGAGCTGGTCGGGATTGGAGTCAGGGTCGGGGTCAGTTGGCATTGGCTGGAGTCAGCAGCTGCTGTCTGCGATCAGTGGGTGCTGTCTGGGGTCTGTGGGTGTTGTCTGGGGTCAGTGGGTGTTGTCTGGGGTCAGTGGGTGCTGTCTGGGTCAGAGGGCGCTGTCTGGGGTCAGTGGGCGCTGGCTGGGGCCAGTTGGCATTGGCTGGAGTCAGCAGGTGCTGTCTGGGGTCAGTGGGTGTTTTCTGGGATCAGTGGGTGCTCTCTGGGGTCAGTGGGTGCTGTTTGGGATCAGTAGGTGCTGTCTAATGTCAGTGGGTGTTGTCTGGGGTCAGTGGGTACTGTCTGGGGTCAGTGGGTGCTATCTGGGGTCTGTGGGGTCTGTCTGGGATCAGAGGGCGCTGTCTGGGGTCAGAGGGTGCTGTCTAGGGTCAGTGGGTGCTGTCTGGGGTCAAAAGGTGCTGTCTGGATTCAATGGGTGCTGTCTGGGGCCAGAGGGTGATGTCTGGTATCAGTGGAAGCTATCTGGTGTCAGTGGGTGCTGTCTGGGGTCAGTGGGTGCTGTCTGGGGTCAGTGGGTGCTGTCTGGGGTCTGTGGGTGCTGTCTGGGGACAGTGGGTGCTGTCTGCGGTCTGTGGTTGCTGTCTGGTGGCAGAGGGTGCTGTCTAGGGTCAGTGGGTGCTGTCCAGGGTCTGTGGGTGCTGTCTGGGGTCAGAGGGTGCTGTCTGGGGTCAGAGGGTGCAGTCTGGGGTCAGTGGGTGCTGTCTGGGGTCAGAGGGTACTGTCTGGGGTCAGAGTGTGAGGTCTGGGGCCAGTAGAAGCTACCTGGGGTCAGTGGGTACTGTCTGGAGTCAGTGGGTGCTGTCTAGGGTCAGAGTGTGCTCTCTGGGGTCAGAGGGTGCTGTCTGGGGTCAGAGGGTAACGTCTGGGGTCAGTGGAAGCTACCTGGGGTCAGTGGGTGCTGTCTGGTGACAATGGGTGCTGTCTGGGGTCAGAGGGTGCATTCTGGGGTCAGTGGGTGCTGCCTGGGGCCAGAGGGTGCTGTCTGGGGTCAGAGCATGACGTCTGGTGTCAGTGGATACTGTCTGGGGTCAGTGGGTGCTATCTGGGGTCTGTGGGTGCTGTCTTGGGTTAGAGGGTGCTGTCTGGGGTCAGAGGGTGCTGTCTAGGGTCAGTGGGTGCTGTATGGGATCAGTGGATGCTGTCTGGGGTCTGTGGGTGCTGTCTGAAGTCAGAGAGTGCTGTCTGGGGTCAAAGGGTGCTGCCTGGATTCAATGGGTGATGTCTGGGATCAGAAGGTGATGTCTGGGGTCCGTGGACTCTATCTGTTGTCAGTGGGTGCTGTCTGGGGTCAGTGAGTGCTGTCTGGGGTCAGTAGGTGCTGTCTGGGTTCTGTGGGTGATCTCTGGGGACAGTGGGTGCTATCTGCAGTCTGTGGTTGCTGTCTGGTGTCCGAGGGTGCAGTCTGGGGGTCAGAGGGTGCTGTCTAGGGTCAGTGGGTGTTGCCCGGGGTCTGTGGGTGCTGTCTGGGGCCAGAGGGTACTGTCTGTGGTCAGAGGGTGCAGTCTGGTGTCAGTGGTTGCTGCCTGGGGTCAGAGGGTGCTGTCTGTGGTCAGAGGGTGAGGTCTGGGGTCAGTGGAAGCTATCTGGGGTCAGTGGGCGCTGTCTGGGGTCAGTGGGTGCTGTCTGGGGTCAGAGGGTGCTGTCTGGGGACAGAGGGTAACGTCTGGGGTCAGTGGAAGCTACCTGGGGTCAGTGGGTGCTGTCTGGGATCAATGGGTGCTGTCTGGGGTCAGAGGGTGCAGTTTGGGGTCAGTGGGTGCTGCCTGGGGTCAGAGGGTGCTGTCTGGGGTCAGAGCATGACGTCTGGGGTCAGTGGAAGCTATCTGGGGTCAGTGGGTGCTGTCTGGGGTCAGAGAGTGCTGTCTGGGGTCAGAGGGTGCTGTCTGGGGTCAGAGGCTAATGTCTGGGGTCAGTGGAATCTATCTGGGTCAGTGGGTGCTGTCTGGGGTCAGTGGGTGCTGTCTGGGGTCAGAGGGTGCTGTCTGGGTCAGAGGGTGCTGTCTGGGGTCAGTGGATGCTGTCTGGGGTTTGTGGGTGCTGCCTGGGGTCAGTGGGTGATGTCTGGGGTCTGTGGGTGCTGTCTGGGGTCATAGGGTGCTATCTAGGTTCAGTGGGTGCTGTTTTGGATCAGTGGGTGTTGTCTGGGGTCAGTAGGTGCTCTCTGGGATCAGTGGGTGCTGTCCGGATTCTGTGGGTGCTGTCTGGGCTCAGAGGGTGCTGTCTGTAGTCAGTGGGTGCGGCCTGGGGTCAGGGGGTGTTGTGTGGGGTCAGAGGGTGACGTCTGGTGTCAGTGGAAGCTATCTGGGGTCAGTGGGTGCTGTCTGGGGTCAGTGGGTGCCGTCTGGGGTCAGTGGGTGCTGTCTGGGGTCAGAGGGTGCTGTCTGGGGTCAGAGGGTGCTGTCTGGGGTCAGTGGATGCTGTATGGGGTCAGTGGGTGCTTTCTGGGGTCAGTGGGTACTGTCTAGGATCAGAGGGTGATGTTTGCGGTCTGTGGAAGCTATCTGGTGTCAATGGCTACTGTCTGGGGTCAGTGGGTGCTGTCTGGGGTCAGTGGGTGCTGTCTGGGGTCAGTGGGTGCTGTCTGGGTTCAGTGGGTGCTGTCTGGGTTCAGTGGGTGCTGCCTGGTGTCAGTGCGTGCTGTCTGGTGTCAGTGGGTGCTGTCTTGGCTCAGACGGTGCTGTCTGGGTTCAGAGGGTGCTGTCTGGTGTCAGACGGTGCTGTCTGAGGTCAGAGGGTGCTGTCTGGGTCAGTGGTTGCTGTCTGGGATCAGAGGGTAATGTCTGGCGTTTGTGGGTGCTGTCTGGCATCTGTGGGTGCTGTCTTGGTTCAGTAGGTGCTCTCTGGTGTCTGTGGGTGCTGTCTGGTGTCAGTGGGTGCTGTCTGGGATCTGTGGGTGCTGTCTGGATTTGTGGGTGCTCTCTGGGGTCTGTGGGTGCTGTTTCAGATAAGTGGGTGCTGTCTGAGGTCTGTGGGTGCTGTCTGGGTTCTGTGGTTGCTGTGTGGAATTTTTGGTGCTGTCTGGGGTCTGTGGGTGCTGTCTGGTGTCAGTGGTTGCTTTCTGGGGTCAGAGGGTGCTGTCTGGGTTCAGAGAGTTCTGTCTGGTGTCAGCGGGTCACGTCTGGAGTCAGTGGAAGCTATCTTGCATCAGTGGGTGCTGTCTGTGTTCAGTGAGTGCTGTCTGGGATCAGAGTGTGCTGTCTGGGGTAAGAGGATGCTGTCTGGGGTCAGTGGATGCTGTCTGGGGTCTGTGGGTGCTGCCTGGGCTCAGTGGGTGCTGTCTGGCATCAGTGAGTGCTGTCTTGGGTCAGAGGTTGCTGTCTGTGGTCAGAGGGTGCTGTCTGGGGTTAGCGGGTGCTGTCGGGTGTCAGAGGGTGCTGTCTGGGGTCAGTGCATGCTGTCTGGTGACAGAGGGCGCTGTCTGGGGTCAGTGGGTGCTCTCTGGGGTCAGTGGGTGCTGTCTGGGGTCAGAGAGTTATGTCTGGGGTCAGAGGGTGCTGTCTGGGGTCAGAGGCTAACATCTGGTGTCAGTGGAATCAACCTGGGGTCAGTGGGTGCTGTCTGGGGTCAGTGGGTGCACTCTGGGGTCAGTGGGTGCAGTCTGGGGTTTGTGGTTGCTGTCTGGTGTCTGTGGGTGCTCTCTGGAATTTGTGCGTGCTGTCTGGGGTCTGTGGGTGCTGTCTGGGGTCAGTGGGTGCTGTATGGGATCAGTGGATGCTGTCTGGGGTCTGTGGGTGCTATCTGAAGTCAGAGAGTGCTGTCTGGATTTTGTGGGTGCTGCCTGGGATCTGTGGGTGCTGTCTGGGGTCAGTGGTTGCTGTCTGGGGCCAGAGGGTGCTCTCTGTGGTAAGAGGGTGCTGTCTGGGTTCAGTGGATGCTGTCTGGTATCAGTGGGTGCTGTCTAGGCTAGTGGGTGCTGTTTTGCATCAGTTGGTGCTTTCTGGGGTCAGTAGGTGCTGTCTGGGGTCAGTGGGTGCTGTCTGGGTTCTGTGGGTGCTGCCTGGGGTCAGAGGGTGCTGTCTGGGGTCAGAAGGTGACGTCTGGGGTCAGTGGAATCTATCTGGGGTCAGTGGGTGCGGTCTGGGGTCAGTCGTAGCTGCCTTGGGTCAGTGGATGCTGTCTGGGGTCAGTGGGTGCTGTCTGGGTTCAGAGGGTGCAGTCTGGGGTCAGTGGATGCTGCCTGTGGTCACTGGATGCTATCTGGTGTCAGTGGGTGCTGTCTGGCATCAGTGGGTGCTGTCTGGGGTCAGTGTGTGCTGTCTGGGGTCTGTGGGTGCTGTCTTGGTACAGTGAGTGCTGTCTGCAGTCTGTGGTTGCTGTCTGGTGTCAGAGTGTGCTGTCTGGGGTCAGAGGATGCTGTCTAGGGTCAGTGGGTGCTGTCCGGGGTCTGTGGGTGCTGTCTGGGGCTAGAGGGTGCTGTCTGGTGTCAGAGGGTGCAGTCTGGGTTCAGTGGGTGCTGTCTGGTGTCAGAGGGTACTGTCTGGGGTCAGAGGGTGAGGTCTGGGGCCAGTGGAAGCTATCTGGGGTCAGTGGGTGCTGTCTGGGGTCAGTCGGTGCTGTCTGGGATCAGAGGGTGCTGTCTGGGGTCAGAGGGTAACGTCTGGGGTCAGTGGAAGCTGCCTGGGGTCAGTGGGTGCTGTCTGGGGTCAATGGGTGCTGTCTGGGGTCAGAGGGTGCAGTCTGGGTTCAGTGGGTGCTGCCTGGGGGTCAGAGGGTGCTGTCTGGGGTCAGAGCGTGACGTCTGGTGTCAGTGGGTACTTTCTGGGGTCAGAGGGTGCTATCTGGGGTCTGTGGGTGCTGTCTGGGGTCAGAGGGTGCTGTCTGGGGTCAGAGGGTCTGTCTAGGGTCTGTGGTGCTGTATGGGATCAGTGGATGCTGCCTGGAGTCTGTGGGTGCCGTCTGAATTCAAAGAGTGCTGTCTGGGGTCAATGGGTTCTGTCTGGATTCAATGGGTGCTGTCTGGGATCAGAAGGTGATGTCTGGGGTCAGTGGAAGCTATCTGGTGTCAGTGGTTGCTGTCTGGGGTCAGTGGGTGCTGTCTGGGGTCAGTGGGTGCTGTCTGGGGTCAGAGAGTGCTGTCTGGAGTCAGAGGGTGCTGTCTGGGGTCAGAGGCTAACATCTGGGGCCAGTGGAATCTATCTGGGGTCAGTGGGTGCTGTCTGGGGTCTGTGGGTGCTGTATGGGGTCAGTGGGTGCTGTCTGGGGTAAGAGGGTGCTGCCTGGAGTCAGAGGGTGCTGTCTGGGGTCAGGGGGTTAGGTCTGGGGTCAGTGGAAGCTATCTGGGTTCAGTGGGTGCTGTCTGGGGTCAGTGGGTGCTGTCTGGAGTCAGAGGGTGCTGTCTGGGGTCAGTGGGTGCTGCCTGGGGTCAGAGGGTGCTGCCTGGGGTCAGAGGGGGCTGACTGGGGTCAGAGCGTGATATCTGGGGTCAGTGGAAGCTATCTGGGGTCAGTGGGTGCTGCCTGGGGTCTGTGGGTTCTGTCTGGGGTCAGAGAGTGCTGTCTGGGGTCAGAGGGTGCTGTCTGGGGTCAGAGGCTAACACCTGGGGCCAGTGGAATCTATCTGGGGTCAGTGGGTGCTGTCTGGGGTGAGTGGGTGCTGTCTGGGGTCAGTGGGTGCTGTCTGGGGTCAGTGGGTGTTATCTGGGTCAGAGGGTGCTGTCTGGGGTCAGTGGCCGCTCTCTGGGGTCAGTGGTTGCTGTCTGGGCTTTGTGGATGCTGTCTGGGGTCTGTGGGTGCTGTCTGGACTTTGTGGGTGCTGTCTGGGGTCTGTGGGTGCTGTCTGGGGTCAGTGGGTGCTCTCTGGGGTCTGTGGGTTCTGTCTGGATTTTGTGGGTGCTGTCTGGGGTCTGTGGGTGCTGTCTGGGGTCAGTGGGTACTGTCTGGGCGCAGAGGGTGCTGTCTGGGGTAAGAGGGTGCTGTCTGGATTGAGTGGATGCTGTCTGGTATCAGTGGGTGCTGTCTAGGGTAGTGGGTGCTGTTTTGCATCAGTTGGTGCTTTCTGGGGTCAGTAGGTTCTCTCTGGGGCCAGTGGGTGCTGTCTGGGTTCTGTGGGTGTTGCCTGGGGTCAGAGGGTGCTGTCTGGGATCAGAGGGGGCTGTCCGCGTTCAGTGAGTGCTGCCTGGTGCCAGAGGGTGCTGTCTGGGGTCAGAAGGTGACGTCTGGGGTCAGTGGAATCTATCTGGGGTCAGTGGGTGCGGTCTGGGGTCACTGGTTGCTGCCTTGGGTCAGTGAGTGCTGTCTGGGGTCAGTGGGTGCTGTCTGGGGTCAGTGTGTGCTATCTGGGGTCAGTGGGTGCTGTCTGGTTTCAAAGGGTGCAGTCTGGTGTCAGTGGGTGCTGTCTGTGGTCAGTGGATGCTGTCTGTGGTCAGTGGGTGCTGTCTGGGGTCAGTGTGTGCTATCTGGGGTCAGTGGGTGCTTTCTGGGGTCTGTGGGTGCTGTCTTGGTACAGTGGGTGCTGTCTGCAGTCTGTGGTTGCTGTCTGGTGTCAGAGGGTGCTGTCTGGGGTCAGAGGATGCTGTCTAGGTTCAGTGGGTGCTGTCTGGGGTCTGTGGGTGCTGTTTGGGGCCAGAGGGTGCTGTCTGGGGTCAGAGGGTGCAGTCTGGGTTCAATGGGTGCTGTCTGGGGTCAGAGGGTACTGTCTGGGGTCAGAGGTTGATGTCTGGGGCCGGTGGAAGCTATCTGGTGTCAGTGGGTGCTGTCTGGGGTTAATGGGTGCTGTCTGGGGTCAGAGGTTGCTCTCTGGTTCAGAGGGTAACGTCTGGGGTCAGTGGAAGCTACCTGGGGTCAGAGGGTGCTATCTGGCGTCTGTGGGTGCTGTCTGGGGTCAGATTGTGCTGTCTAGGGTCAGTGTTTGCTGTATGGGATCAGTGGATGATGCCTTGCGTCTGTGGGTGCTGTCTGGGGTCAGAGGGTGCGGTCTGGTGTCAGTGGGTGCTGCCTGGAGTCAGAGGGTGCTGTCTGTAGTCAGAGGGTTAGGTCTGGGGACAGTGGAAGCTATCTGGGGTCAGTGGGTGCTGTCTGGGGTCAGAGGGTGCTGTCTGGGGTCAGAGCCTGATGTCTGGGGTCAGTGGAAGCTATCTGGGGTCTGTGGGTGCTGTCTGGAGTCAGAGGGTGCTGTCTGTAGTCAGAGGGTTAAGTCTGGGAACAGTGGAAGCTATCTGGGGTCAGTGGGTGCTGCCTGGGGTCAGAGGGTGCTGTCTGGGGTCAGAGCCTGATGTCTGGGGTCAGTGGAAGCTATCTGGGGTCAGTGGGTGCTGTCTGGGGTCAGTGGGTGCTGTCTGGGGTCAGAGAGTGCTCTCTGGGGTCAGAGGGTGTTGTCTGGGTTCAGAGGGTTCTGTCTGGTGTCAGCGGGTAACGTTTGGAGTCAGTGGAATCTATCTTGCATCAGTGGGTGCTGTCTGGGTTCAGTGAGTGCTGTCTGGGATCAGAGTATGCGGTCTGGTGTAAAAGGATGCTGTCTGGGTTCAGTGGATGCTGTCTGGGTCTGTGGGTGCTGCCTGGGGTCATTGGGTGCTGTCTGGCATCAGTGAGTGCTCTCTTGGGTCAGAGGGTGCTGTCTGTTGTCAGAGGGTGCTGTCTGGGTTTAGAGGGTGCTGTTGGGTGTCAGAGGGTGCTGTCTGGGGTCAGAGCGTGCTGTCTGGTGACAGAGGGTGCTGCCTGGGGTCAGTGGGTGCTCTCTTGGGTCAGTGGGTGCTGTCTGGGGTCAGAGAGTGCTGTCTGGGATCAGAGGGTGCTGTCTGGGGTCAGAGGCTAATATCAGGTGTCAGTGGAATCTATCTGGGGTCAGTGGGTGCTGTCTGGGGTCAGTGGGCGTTGTCTGGGGTCTGTGGGTGCTGTCTTGGGACAGTGGGTGCTGTCTGCGGTCTGTGGTTGCTGTCTGGTGTCAGAGGGTGCTGTCTGGGGTCAGAGGATGCTGTCTAGGTTCAGTGGGTGCTGTCCGGGGTCTGTGGGTGCTGTCTGGGGTCAGTGTGTGCTGTCTGGGGTCAGTGGGTGCTGTCTGGGGTCTGTGGGTGCTGTCTTGGGACAGTGGGTGCTTTCTGCGGTCTGTGGTTGCTGTCTGGTGTCAGAGGGTGCTGTCTGGGGTCAGAGGATGCTGTCTAGCTTCAGTGGGTGCTGCCCGGGGTCTGTGGGTGCTGTCTGGGGTCAGTGGGTGCTGTCTGGGGTCAGAGAGTGCTGTCTGGATTCAGAGGGTGCTGTCTGGGGTCAGAGGCTAACATCTGGGGCCAGTGGAATCTATCTGGGGTCAGTGGGTGCTGTCTGGGGTCTGTGGGTGCTTTATGGGGTCAGTGGGTTCTGCCTGGGGTAAGAGGGTGCTGCCTGGAGTCAGAGGGTGCTGTCTGGGGTCAGGGGGTTAGGTCTGGGGTCAGTGGAAGCTATCTGGGTTCAGTGGGTGCTGTCTGGGGTCAGTGGGTGCTGTCTGGAGTCAGAGGGTGCTGTCTGGGGTCAGTGGGTGCTGCCTGGGTTCAGAGGGTGCTGCCTGGGGTCAGAGGGGGCTGACTGGGGTCAGAGCGTGATATCTGGGGTCAGTGGAAGCTATCTGGGGTCAGTGGGTGCTGTCTGGGGTCTGTGGGTTCTGTCTGGGGTCAGTGGGTGCTGTCTGGGGTCAATGGGTGCTGTCTGGGGTCAGTGGTTGCTGTCTGGGGTTTGTGGATGCTGTCTGGGGTCTGTGGGTGCTGTCTGGACTTTGTGGGTGCTGTCTGGCGTCTGTGGGTGCTGTCTGGGGTCAGTGGGTGCTCTCTGGGGTCTGTGGGTTCTGTCTGGATTTTGTGGGTGCTGTCTGGGGTCCGTGGGTGCTGTCTGGGGTCAGTGGGTACTGTCTGGGCGCAGAGGGTGCTGCCTGGGGTAAGAGGGTGCTGTCTGGATTCAGTGGATGCTGTCTGGTATCAGTGGGTGCTGTCTAGGGTAGTGGGTGCTGCTTTGCATCAATTGGTGCTTTCTGGGGTCAGTAGGTGCTGTCTGGGGTCAGTGGGTGCTGTCCGGGTTCTGTGGGTGCTGCCTGGGGTCAGAGGGTGCTGTCTGGGATCAGAGGGGGCTGTCCGCGTTCAGTGAGTGCTGCCTGGTGCCAGAGGGTGCTGTCTGGGGTCAGAAGGTGACGTCTGGGGTCAGTGGAATCTATCTGGGGTCAGTGGGTGCGGTCTGGGGTCACTGGTTGCTGCCTTGGGTCAGTGAGTGCTGTCTGGGGTCAGTGGGTGCTGTCTGGGGTCAGTGTGTGCTATCTGGGGTCAGTGGGTGCTGTCTGGTTTCAGAGGGTGCAGTCTGGTGTCAGTGGATGCTGTCTGGGGTCAGTGGATGCTGTCTGGGGTCAGTGGGTGCTGTCTGGGGTCAGTGTGCGCTATCTGGGGTCAGTGGGTGCTGTCTGGGGTCTGTGGGTGCTGTCTTGGGACAGTGGGTGCTGTCTGCGGTCTGTGGTTGCTGTCTGGTGTCAGAGGGTGCTGTCTGGGGTAGAGGATGCTGTCTAGGTTCAGTGGGTGCTGTCCGGGGTCTGTGGGTGTTGTCTGGGGCCAGAGGGTGCTGTCTGGGGTCAGAGGGTGCAGTCTGGGTTCAGTGGGTGCTGTCTGGGGTCAGAGGGTACTGTCTGGGGTCAGAGGTTGATGTCTGGGGCCACTGGAAGCTATCTGGTGTCAGTGGGTGCTGTCTGGGGTTAGTGGGTGCTGTCTGGGGTCAGAGGTTGCTCTCTGGTGTCAGAGGGTAATGTCTGGGGTCAGTGGAAGCTACCTGGGGTCAGAGGGTGCTATCTGGCATCTGTGGGTGCTGTCTGGGGTCAGATTGTGCTGTCTTGGGTCAGTGTTTGCTGTATGGGATCAGTGGATGATGCCTTGCGTCTGTGGGTGCTGTCTGGGGTCAGAGGGTGCAGTCTGGTGTCAGTGGGTGCTGCCTGGAGTCAGAGGGTGCTGTCTGTAGTCAGAGGGTTAGGTCTGGGGACAGTGGAAGCTATCTGGGGTCAGTGGGTGCTGTCTGGGGTCAGAGGGTGCTGTCTAGGGTCAGAGCATGATGTCTGGAGTCAGTGGAAGCTATCTGGGGTCTGTGGGTGCTGTCTGGAGTCAGAGGGTGCTGTCTGTAGTCAGAGGGTTAAGTCTGGGAACAGTGGAAGCTATCTGGGGTCAGTGGGTGCTGCCTGGGGTCAGAGGGTGCTGTCTGGGGTCAGAGCCTGATGTCTGGGGTCAGTGGAAGCTATCTGGGGTCAGTGGGTGCTGTCTGGGGTCAGTGGGTGCTGTCTGGGGTCAGAGAGTGCTCTCTGGGGTCAGAGGGTGTTGTCTGGGTTCAGAGGGTTCTGTCTGGTGTCAGCGGGTAACGTCTGGAGTCAGTGGAATCTATCTTGCATCAGTGGGTACTGTCTGGGTTCAGTGAGTACTGTCTGGGATCAGAGTGTGCGGTCTGGTGTAAAAGGATGCTGTCTGGGTTCAGTGGATGCTGTCTGGGTCTGTGGGTGCTGCCTGGGGTCATTGGGTGCTGTCTGGCATCAGTGAGTGCTCTCTTGGGTCAGAGGGTGCTGTCTGTTGTCAGAGGGTGCTGTCTGGGTTTAGAGGGTGCTGTTGGGTGTCAGAGGGTGCTGTCTGGGGTCAGAGCGTGCTGTCTGGTGACAGAGGGTGCTGCCTGGGGTCAGTGGGTGCTCTCTTGGGTCAGTGGGTGCTGTCTGGGGTCAGAGAGTGCTGTCTGGGATCAGAGGGTGCTGTCTGGGGTCAGAGGCTAACATCAGGTGTCAGTGGAATCTATCTGGGGTCAGTGGGTGCTGTCTGGGGTCAGTGGGTGCTGTCTGGGGACAGTGGGTGCTGTCTGCGGTCTGTGGTTGCTGTCTGGTGTCAGAGGGTGCTGTCTGGGGTCAGAGGATGCTGTCTAGCTTCAGTGGGTGCTGTCCGGGGTCTGTGGGTGCTGCCTGGTGTCAGAGTGTGCTGTCTGGGGTCAGAAGGTGACATCTGGGGTCATTGGATGCTGTCTGGGGTCAGTGGATGCTGTCGGGGTCAGTGGATGCTGTCTGGGGTCAGCGGGTGCTGTCTGTGCTCAGCGGGTGCTGTCTGGGTTCAGTGGGCATTGTCTGGGGTCAGAGGGTGCTGTCTGGATTCTGTGGGTGCTGTCTGGGGTCAGAATGTGCTGTCTGGGTTCTGTGGGTGCTGTCTGGGGTCAGAGGCTGCTGTCTGGGATCAGAGGTTGATGTCTGATGTCAGACAGTGCTGTCTGGGGTTCAGAGGGTGCGGTCTGGAGTCAGAGGATGCTGTCTGGGTTCAGATTTTGCTGTCTGGGGTCAGTGTGTGCTGTCTGGGTTCAGAGGGTGCTGTCTAGGGTCAGTGGGTGCTGTCCGGGGTCAGTGGATGCTGTCTGGTGACAGAGGGTGCTGTCTGGGGTCAGTGGGTGCTGTCTGGGGTCAATGGGTGCTGTCTGGGGATTGTGGGTGCTGTCTGGGGGCTGTGGGTGCTGTCTGGACATTTTGGGTGCTGTCTGGGGTGAGTGTGTGCTGTCTGGGGTGAGTGGGTGCTGTCTGGGTTCTGTGGGTGCTGTCTGGATTTTGTGGGTGCTGTCTGGGGTAAGAGGGTGCTGTCTAGGGTCAGTGGGTGCTATTTTGGATCAGTGGGTGCTGTATGGGGTCAGTGGGGGCTGTCCGGGTTCAGTGGGTGCTGCCTGGTGTCAGATTGTGCTGTCTGGGGTCATTAGGTGACGTCTGGGATCATTGGATGCTGTCTGGGGTCAGTGGATGCTGTCTGGGGTCAGTGGATGCGGTCTGGGGTCAGTGGATGCTGTCTGGGGTCAGTGGATGCTGTCTGGGGTCAGCGGGCATTGTCTGGGGTCAGAGTGTGCTGTCTGGGTTCTGTGGGTGCTGTCTGGGGTCATAATGTGCTGTCTGGGTTCAGAGGGTGCTGTCTGGGGTCAGAAGGTGCTGTCCGGGGTTAGAGGGTGCTGTCTGGGGTCTGTGGATGCTGTCTGGAGTCAGTGGGTGCTGCCTGGGTCAGTGGGTAACGTCTGGAGTCAGTGGAAGCTATCTTGCATCAGTGGGTGCTGTCTGGGGTCATTGGGTGCTGTCTGGTGTCAGAGGGTGCTGTCTGGGGTCAGAAGGTGACGTCTGGGGTCATTGGATGCTGTCTGGGGTCATTGGATGCTGTCTGGGGTCATTGGATGCAGTCTGGGGTCAGTGGATGCTGTCTGGGGTCAGTGGATGCTGTCTGGGGTCAGTGGATGCTGTCTGGGGTCAGTGGATGCTGTCTGGGGTCAGCGGGTGCTGTCTGTGCTCAGCGGGTGCTGTCTGGGGTCAGTGGGCATTGTCTGGGGTCAGAGTGTGCTGTCTGGGTTCAGAGCGTGCTGTCTGGGGTCAGAGGGTGCTGTCTGGGGTTAGAGGGGGCTGTCTGGGGTCTGTGGATGCTGTCTGGAGTCAGTGGGTGCTGTCTGGGGTCAGTGGGTAACGTCTGGAGTCAGTGGAAGCTATTTTGCGTCAGTGGGTGCTGTCTGGGGTCATTGGGTGCTGTCTGGTGTCAGAGGGTGCTGTCTGGGGTCAGAAGGTGACGTCTGGGGTCATTGGATGCTGGCTGGGGTCATTGGATGCTGTCTGGGGTCAGTGGATGCTGTCTGGGGTCAGCGGGTGCTGTCTGTGCTCAGCGGGTGCTGTCTGGGGTCAGAAGGTGCTGTCTTGGGTCAGTGGGCATTGCCGGGGTCAGAGGGTGCTGTCTGGGGTCAAAGGGGGCTGTCCGGGTTCAGTGAGTGCTGCCTGGTGTCAGAGGGTGCTGCCTGGGGTCAGAAGGTGATGTCTGATGTCAGTGGAATCTATCTGGGTTCAGTGGGCCTGGTCTGGGGTCAGTGGTTGCTGCCTTGGGTCAGTGGGTGCTGTCTGGGGTCAGTGGCTTCTGTCTGGAGTCAGTGGGTGCTGTCTGGGGTCAGTAGGTTCTGTCTGGGGTCAGTGGGTGCTGTCTGGGGTCAGTGGGTTCTGTCTGGGGTCAGTGGGTGCTGTCTGGGGTCAGTGGGTGCTCTCTGGGGTCAGTGAGTGCTTTCTGGGGTCAGTGAGTGCTGTCTGGGGTCAGAGGGTGCTGTCTGGCATCAGAGGGTGCTGTCTGGGGTCAGAGGCTGCTGTCTGGGGTCAGAGGGTGCTGTCTGGGGTCAGATGGTGCAGTCTGGTGTCAGTGGGTGCAGTCTGGGATCAGATGGTTTGGTCTGGGGTGAGCGGCTGCTGTCTGGGTTCAGTGGGTGCTGTCTGGTGTCAGAGGGTGCTGTCTGGGGTCAGAAGGTGACGTCTGGGGTCATTGGATGCTGTCTGGGGTCATTGGATGCTGTCTGGGGTCATTGGATGCAGTCTGGGGTCAGTGGATGCTGTCTGGGGTCAGTGGATGCTGTCTGGGGTCAGTGGATGCTTTCTGGGGTCAGTGGATGCTGTCTGGGGTCAGCGGGTGCTGTCTGTGCTCAGCGGGTGCTGTCTGGGGTCAGTGGGCATTGTCTGGGGTCAGAGTGTGCTGTCTGGGTTCAGAGCGTGCTGTCTGGGGTCAGAGGGTGCTGTCTGGGGTTAGAGGGGGCTGTCTGGGGTCTGTGGATGCTGTCTGGAGTCAGTGGGTGCTGTCTGGTGTCAGTGGGTAACGTCTGGAGTCAGTGGAAGCTATCTTGCGTCAGTGGGTGCTGTCTGGGGTCATTGGGTGCTGTCTGGTGTCAGAGGGTGCTGTCTGGGGTCAGAAGGTGACGTCTGGGGTCATTGGATGCTGGCTGGGGTCATTGGATGCTGTCTGGGGTCAGTGGATGCTGTCTGGGGTCAGCGGGTGCTGTCTGTGCTCAGCGGGTGCTGTCTGGGGTCAGAAGGTGCTGTCTTGGGTCAGTGGGCATTGCCGGGGTCAGAGGGTGCTGTCTGGGGTCAAAGGGGGCTGTCCGGGTTCAGTGAGTGCTGCCTGGTGTCAGAGGGTGCTGCCTGGGGTCAGAAGGTGATGTCTGATGTCAGTGGAATCTATCTGGGTTCAGTGGGCCTGGTCTGGGGTCAGTGGTTGCTGCCTTGGGTCAGTGGGTGCTGTCTGGGGTCAGTGGCTTCTGTCTGGAGTCAGTGGGTGCTGTCTGGGGTCAGTGGGTGCTCTCTGGGGTCAGTGAGTGCTTTCTGGGGTCAGTGAGTGCTGTCTGGGGTCAGAGGGTGCTGTCTGGCATCAGAGGGTGCTGTCTGGGGTCAGAGGCTGCTGTCTGGGGTCAGAGGGTGCTGTCTGGGGTCAGATGGTGCAGTCTGGTGTCAGTGGGTGCAGTCTGGGATCAGATGGTTCGGTCTGGGGTGAGCGGCTGCTGTCTGGGTTCAGTGGGTGCTGTCTGGGGTCAGTGGGCGCTGTCTGGGTCAGAGGGTGCTGTCTGGGGTCAGAGGGTGCTGCCTGGGGTCAGATGGTGCAGTCTGGTGTCAGAGGGTGCAGTCTGGGATCAGATGGTGCTGTCTGGGTTGAGTGGCTGCTGTCCGGGTTCTGTGGGTGCTGTCTGGGTTCAGAGGGTGCTGTCTGGAGTCAGTGGAAGCTATCTTGCGTCAGTGGGTGCTGCCTGGGGTCATTGGATGCTGTCTGGTGTCAGAGGGTGCTCTCTGGGGTCAGAAGGTGACGTCTGGGGTCATTGGATGCTGTCTGGGGTCATTGGTTGCTCTCTGGGGTCTTTGGATGCTATCTGGGGTCATTGGATGCTGTCTGGAGTCAGTGGATGCTGTCTGGGGTCAATGGATGCTGTCTGGGGTCAGCGGGTGCTGTCTGTGCTCAGCGGGTGCTGTCTGGGGTCAGAAGATGGTGTCTTGGGTCAGTGGGCATTGCCGGGGTCAGAGGGTGCTGTCCGGCTTCTGTGGGTGCTGCCTGGGGTCAAAGGGGGCTGTCCGGGTTCAGTGAGTGCTGCCTGGTGTCAGAGGGTGCTGTCTGGGGTCAGAAGGTGATGTCTGGTGTCAGTGGAATCTATCTGTGGTCAGTGGGTGTGGTCTGGGGTCAGTGGTTGCTGCCTTGGGTCAGTGGGTGCTGTCTGGTGTCAGCAGGTGCTGTCTGGGGTCAGTGGATTCTGTCTGGAGTCAGTGGGTGCTGTCTGGGTTCAGTAGGTTCTGTCTGGGGTCAGTGGGTGCTGTCTGGGGTCAGTGGGTGCTGTCTGGGGTCAGTGGGCGCTGTCTGGGTCATAGGGTGCTGTCTGGGGTCACTGGGTGCTGCCTGGGACAGAGGGTGCTGTCTGGGGTGAGTGGCTGCTGTCCGGGTTCTGTGGGTGCTGTCTGGGGTCAGAGGCTGCTGTCTGGTGTCAGAGGTTGATGTCTGAAGTCAGACAGTGCTGTCTGGGTGTCAGAGGGTGCTATCTGGGTTCAGAAGGTGCTGTCTGGGTTCAGAAGGTGTTGTCTGGGTTCAGAGGATGCTGTCTGGGGTCAGTGGATGCTGTCTGGGTTCAGTGGGTGCTGTCTGGTGTCAGTGGGTGCTGTCCGGGTTCAGAGGGTGCTGTCTGGGGTCAGTGGGTCCTGTCCGGTGTCAGTGGATGCTGTCTGGGGTCAGTGAGTGCTATCTGGTGTCAGAGGGTGTTGTCTGGGGTCAGTGAGTGCTGTCTGGGGTCAGAGGGTGCTGTCTGGGGTCAGAGGGTGCTGTCTGGGTTAGAAGGTGCTCTCTGGGGTCAGAGGGTGCTATCTGGGGTCAGTGGGTGCTGTCTGGGGTCAGATGGTGCTGCCTGGGTTCAGTGGGTGCTATCTGGTGTCAGTGGGTGCTGTCTGCGGTCAGTGGATGCTGTCTGGGACCAGTGCATGCTGTCTGGGGTCAATGGGTTCTGTCTAGGATCATAGGGTGATGTTTGCGGTCAGTGGCAGCTATCTGGTGTCAGTGGGTGCTGTCTGGGTTCAGTGGGTGCTGTCCGGTGTCAGTGGGTGCTGTCTGAGTTCAGAGGGTGCTGTCTTAGGTCAGAGGGTGCTGTCTGAGGTCAGAGGGTCCTGTCAGGGTTCAGAGGTTGCTGCCTGGGGTCAGTGGGTGCTGTCTGGCATCAGGGTGCTGTCTGGGGTCAGTGGTTGCTGTCTGGGGTCAGAGGGTAACGTCTGGGGTTTGTGGGTGCTGTCTGGGTTCAGTGGGTGCTCTCTGGGAACTGTGGGTGCTATCTGGGGTCAGTGGGTGCTGTCTGGATTTGTGGGTGCTGTCTCGGATCTGTGGGTGCTGTTTCAGATCAGTGGGTGCTGTTTGGGGTCCTTGGGTGCTGCCTGGGTTCTGTGGGTGCTGTCTGGAATTTGTTGGTGCTGCTTGGGGTCTGTGGGTGCTGTCTGGTGTCAGTGGAAGCTATCTTGCATCAGTGGGTGCTGTCTGGGGTCAGTGAGTGCTGTCTGGGGTCAGAGGGTGCTGTCTGGGGTCAGAGGGTGCTGTCTGGGGTCAGAGGGTGCTATCTGGGGTCAGTGGATGCTGTCTGGTGTCTGTGGGTGCTGCCTGGGGTCAGTGGGTGCTGTCTGGCATCAGTGAGTGCTGTCTTGGGTCAGAGGCTGCTGTCTGGGGTCATTGGGTGCTGTCTGGGGTTAGAGTGAGCTGTTGGGTGTCAGAGGGTGCTGTCTGGAGTCAGAGCATGCTGTCTGGTGACAGAGGGTGCTGTCTGGGGTCAGTGGGTGCTGTCTGGGGTCAGTGGGTGCTGTCTGGGGATTGTGGGTGCTGTCTGGGGGCTGTGGGTGCTGTCTGGACATTTTGGGTGCTGTCTGGGGTCAGTGGGTGCTGTCTGGGGTGAGTGGGTGCTGTCTGGGTTCTGTGGGTGCTGTCTGGATTTTGTGGGTGCTGTCTGGGGTCTGTGGGTGCTGTCTGGGATCAGTGGGTGCTGTTTGGGACCAGAGGGTACTGTCTGGGGTAAGAGGGTGCTGTCTAGGGTCAGTGGGTGCTATTTTGGATCAGTGGGTGCTGTATGGGGTCAGTAGGTGCTGTCTGGGTTCAGTGGATGCTGCCTGGGGTCAGAGGGTGCTGTTTGGGGTCAGTGGGGGCTGTCCGGGTTCAGTGGGTGCTGCCTGGTGTCAGATTGTGCTGTCTGGGGTCATTAGGTGATGTCTGGGATCATTGGATGCTGTCTGGGGTCAGTGGATGCTGTCTGGGGTCAGTGGATGCTGTCTGGGGTCAGTGGATGCTGTCTGGGGTCAGTGGATGCTGTCTGGGTCAGTGGGTGCTGTCTGGGGTCAGTGGCTTCTGTCTGGAGTCAGTGGGTGCTGTCTGGGGTCAGTAGGTTCTGTCTGGGGTCAGTGGGTGCTGTCTGGGGTCAGTGGGTTCTGTCTGGGGTCAGTGGGTGCTGTCTGGGGTCAGTGGGTGCTCTCTGGGGTCAGTGAGTGCTTTCTGGGGTCAGTGAGTGCTGTCTGGGGTCAGAGGGTGCTGTCTGGCATCAGAGGGTGCTGTCTGGGGTCAGAGGTTGCTGTCTGGGGTCAGAGGGTGCTGTCTGGGGTCAGATGGTGCAGTCTGGTGTCAGTGGGTGCAGTCTGGGATCAGATGGTTCGGTCTGGGGTGAGCGGCTGCTGTCTGGGTTCAGTGGGTGCTGTCTGGGGTCAGTGGGCGCTGTCTGGGTCAGAGGGTGCTGTCTGGGGTCAGAGGGTGCTGCCTGGGGTCAGATGGTGCAGTCTGGTGTCAGAGGGTGCAGTCTGGGATCAGATGGTGCTGTCTGGGTTGAGTGGCTGCTGTCCGGGTTCTGTGGGTGCTGTCTGGGTTCAGAGGGTGCTGTCTGGAGTCAGTGGAAGCTATCTTGCGTCAGTGGGTGCTGTCTGGGGTCATTGGATGCTGTCTGGTGTCAGAGGGTGCTCTCTGGGGTCAGAAGGAGACGTCTGGGGTCATTGGATGCTGTCTGGGGTCATTGGTTGCTCTCTGGGGTCTTTGGATGCTATCTGGGGTCATTGGATGCTGTCTGGAGTCAGTGGATGCTGTCTGGGGTCAATGGATGCTGTCTGGGGTCAGCGGGTGCTGTCTGTGCTCAGCGGGTGCTGTCTGGGGTCAGAAGATGGTGTCTTGGGTCAGTGGGCATTGCCGGGGTCAGAGGGTGCTGTCCGGCTTCTGTGGGTGCTGCCTGGGGTCAAAGGGGGCTGTCCGGGTTCAGTGAGTGCTGCCTGGTGTCAGAGGGTGCTGTCTGGGGTCAGAAGGTGATGTCTGGTGTCAGTGGAATCTATCTGTGGTCAGTGGGTGTGGTCTGGGGTCAGTGGTTGCTGCCTTGGGTCAGTGGGTGCTGTCTGGTGTCAGCAGGTGCTGTCTGGGGTCAGTGGATTCTGTCTGGAGTCAGTGGGTGCTGTCTGGGTTCAGTAGGTTCTGTCTGGGGTCAGTGGGTGCTGTCTGGGGTCAGTGGGTGCTGTCTGGGGTCAGTGGGCGCTGTCTGGGTCATAGGGTGCTGTCTGGGGTCACTGGGTGCTGCCTGGGACAGAGGGTGCTGTCTGGGGTGAGTGGCTGCTGTCCGGGTTCTGTGGGTGCTGTCTGGGGTCAGAGGCTGCTGTCTGGTGTCAGAGGTTGATGTCTGAAGTCAGACAGTGCTGTCTGGGTGTCAGAGGGTGCTATCTGGGTTCAGAAGGTGCTGTCTGGGTTCAGAAGGTGTTGTCTGGGTTCAGAGGATGCTGTCTGGGGTCAGTGGATGCTGTCTGGGTTCAGTGGGTGCTGTCTGGTGTCAGTGGGTGCTGTCCGGGTTCAGAGGGTGCTGTCTGGGGTCAGTGGGTCCTGTCCGGTGTCAGTGGATGCTGTCTGGGGTCAGTGAGTGCTATCTGGTGTCAGAGGGTGTTGTCTGGAGTCAGTGAGTGCTGTCTGGGGTCAGAGGGTGCTGTCTGGGGTCAGAGGGTGCTGTCTGGGTTAGAAGGTGCTCTCTGGGGTCAGAGGGTGCTATCTGGGGTCAGTGGGTGCTGTCTGGGGTCAGATGGTGCTGCCTGGGTTCAGTGGGTGCTATCTGGTGTCAGTGGGTGCTGTCTGCGGTCAGTGGATGCTGTCTGGGACCAGTGCATGCTGTCTGGGGTCAATGGGTTCTGTCTAGGATCATAGGGTGATGTTTGCGGTCAGTTGCAGCTATCTGGTGTCAGTGGGTGCTGTCTGGGTTCAGTGGGTGCTGTCTGGTGTCAGTGGGTGCTGTCTGAGTTCAGAGGGTGCTGTCTTAGGTCAGAGGGTGCTGTCTGAGGTCAGAGGGTCCTGTCAGGGTTCAGAGGTTGCTGCCTGGGGTCAGTGGGTGCTGTCTGGCATCAGGGTGCTGTCTGGGGTCAGTGGTTGCTGTCTGGGGTCAGTGAGTGCTATCTGGTGTCAGAGGGTGTTGTCTGGGGTCAGTGAGTGCTGTCTGGGGTCAGAGGGTGCTGTCTGGGGTCAGAGGGTGCTGTCTGGGTTAGAAGGTGCTCTCTGGGGTCAGAGGGTGCTATCTGGGGTCAGTGGGTGCTGTCTGGGGTCAGATGGTGCTGCCTGGGTTCAGTGGGTGCTATCTGGTGTCAGTGGGTGCTGTCTGCGGTCAGTGGATGCTGTCTGGGACCAGTGCATGCTGTCTGGGGTCAATGGGTTCTGTCTAGGATCATAGGGTGATGTTTGCGGTCAGTGGCAGCTATCTGGTGTCAGTGGGTGCTGTCTGGGTTCAGTGGGTGCTGTCCGGTGTCAGTGGGTGCTGTCTGAGTTCAGAGGGTGCTGTCTTAGGTCAGAGGGTGCTGTCTGAGGTCAGAGGGTCCTGTCAGGGTTCAGAGGTTGCTGCCTGGGGTCAGTGGGTGCTGTCTGGCATCAGGGTGCTGTCTGGGGTCAGTGGTTGCTGTCTGGGGTCAGAGGGTAATGTCTGGGGTTTGTGGGTGCTGTCTGGGTTCAGTGGGTGCTCTCTGGGAACTGTGGGTGCTATCTGGGGTCAGTGGGTGCTGTCTGGATTTGTGGGTGCTGTCTCGGATCTGTGGGTGCTGTTTCAGATCAGTGGGTGCTGTTTGGGGTCCTTGGGTGCTGCCTGGGTTCTGTGGGTGCTGTCTGGAATTTGTTGGTGCTGCTTGGGGTCTGTGGGTGCTGTCTGGTGTCAGTGGAAGCTATCTTGCATCAGTGGGTGCTGTCTGGGGTCAGTGAGTACTGTCTGGGGTCAGAGGGTGCTGTCTGGGGTCAGAGGGTGCTGTCTGGGGTCAGAGGGTGCTGTCTGGGGTCAGTGGATGCTGTCTGGTGTCTGTGGGTGCTGCCTGGGGTCAGTGGGTGCTGTCTGGCATCAGTGAGTGCTGTCTTGGGTCAGAGGCTGCTGTCTGGGGTCATTGGGTGCTGTCTGGGGTTAGAGTGAGCTGTTGGGTGTCAGAGGGTGCTGTCTGGAGTCAGAGCATGCTGTCTGGTGACAGAGGGTGCTGTCTGGGGTCATTAGGTGATGTCTGGGATCATTGGATGCTGTCTGGGGTCAGTGGATGCTGTCTGGGGTCAGTGGATGCTGTCTGGGGTCAGTGGATGCTGTCTGGGTCAGTGGGTGCTGTCTGGGGTCAGTGGCTTCTGTCTGGAGTCAGTGGGTGCTGTCTGGGGTCAGTAGGTTCTGTCTGGGGTCAGTGGGTGCTGTCTGGGGTCAGTGGGTTCTGTCTGGGGTCAGTGGGTGCTGTCTGGGGTCAGTGGGTGCTCTCTGGGGTCAGTGAGTGCTTTCTGGGGTCAGTGAGTGCTGTCTGGGGTCAGAGGGTGCTGTCTGGCATCAGAGGGTGCTGTCTGGGGTCAGAGGTTGCTGTCTGGGGTCAGAGGGTGCTGTCTGGGGTCAGATGGTGCAGTCTGGTGTCAGTGGGTGCAGTCTGGGATCAGATGGTTCGGTCTGGGGTGAGCGGCTGCTGTCTGGGTTCAGTGGGTGCTGTCTGGGGTCAGTGGGCGCTGTCTGGGTCAGAGGGTGCTGTCTGGTGTCAGAGGGTGCTGCCTGGGGTCAGATGGTGCAGTCTGGTGTCAGAGGGTGCAGTCTGGGATCAGATGGTGCTGTCTGGGTTGAGTGGCTGCTGTCCGGGTTCTGTGGGTGCTGTCTGGGTTCAGAGGGTGCTGTCTGGAGTCAGTGGAAGCTATCTTGCGTCAGTGGGTGCTGTCTGGGGTCATTGGATGCTGTCTGGTGTCAGAGGGTGCTCTCTGGGGTCAGAAGGAGACGTCTGGGGTCATTGGATGCTGTCTGGGGTCATTGGTTGCTCTCTGGGGTCTTTGGATGCTATCTGGGGTCATTGGATGCTGTCTGGAGTCAGTGGATGCTGTCTGGGGTCAATGGATGCTGTCTGGGGTCAGCGGGTGCTGTCTGTGCTCAGCGGGTGCTGTCTGGGGTCAGAAGATGGTGTCTTGGGTCAGTGGGCATTGCCGGGGTCAGAGGGTGCTGTCCGGCTTCTGTGGGTGCTGCCTGGGGTCAAAGGGGGCTGTCCGGGTTCAGTGAGTGCTGCCTGGTGTCAGAGGGTGCTGTCTGGGGTCAGAAGGTGATGTCTGGTGTCAGTGGAATCTATCTGTGGTCAGTGGGTGTGGTCTGGGGTCAGTGGTTGCTGCCTTGGGTCAGTGGGTGCTGTCTGGTGTCAGCAGGTGCTGTCTGGGGTCAGTGGATTCTGTCTGGAGTCAGTGGGTGCTGTCTGGGTTCAGTAGGTTCTGTCTGGGGTCAGTGGGTGCTGTCTGGGGTCAGTGGGTGCTGTCTGGGGTCAGTGGGCGCTGTCTGGGTCATAGGGTGCTGTCTGGGGTCACTGGGTGCTGCCTGGGACAGAGGGTGCTGTCTGGGGTGAGTGGCTGCTGTCTGGGTTCTGTGGGTGCTGTCTGGGGTCAGAGGCTGCTGTCTGGTGTCAGAGGTTGATGTCTGAAGTCAGACAGTGCTGTCTGGGTGTCAGAGGGTGCTATCTGGGTTCAGAAGGTGCTGTCTGGGTTCAGAAGGTGTTGTCTGGGTTCAGAGGATGCTGTCTGGGGTCAGTGGATGCTGTCTGGGTTCAGTGGGTGCTGTCTGGTGTCAGTGGGTGCTGTCCGGGTTCAGAGGGTGCTGTCTGGGGTCAGTGGGTCCTGTCCGGTGTCAGTGGATGCTGTCTGGGGTCAGTGAGTGCTATCTGGTGTCAGAGGGTGTTGTCTGGAGTCAGTGAGTGCTGTCTGGGGTCAGAGGGTGCTGTCTGGGGTCAGAGGGTGCTGTCTGGGTTAGAAGGTGCTCTCTGGGGTCAGAGGGTGCTATCTGGGGTCAGTGGGTGCTGTCTGGGGTCAGATGGTGCTGCCTGGGTTCAGTGGGTGCTATCTGGTGTCAGTGGGTGCTGTCTGCGGTCAGTGGATGCTGTCTGGGACCAGTGCATGCTGTCTGGGGTCAATGGGTTCTGTCTAGGATCATAGGGTGATGTTTGCGGTCAGTTGCAGCTATCTGGTGTCAGTGGGTGCTGTCTGGGTTCAGTGGGTGCTGTCTGGTGTCAGTGGGTGCTGTCTGAGTTCAGAGGGTGCTGTCTTAGGTCAGAGGGTGCTGTCTGAGGTCAGAGGGTCCTGTCAGGGTTCAGAGGTTGCTGCCTGGGGTCAGTGGGTGCTGTCTGGCATCAGGGTGCTGTCTGGGGTCAGTGGTTGCTGTCTGGGGTCAGAGGGTAACGTCTGGGGTTTGTGGGTGCTGTCTGGGTTCAGTGGGTGCTCTCTGGGGACTGTGGGTGCTATCTGGGGTCAGTGGGTGCTGTCTGGATTTGTGGGTGCTGTCTCGGATCTGTGGGTGCTGTTTCAGATCAGTGGGTGCTGTTTGGGGTCCTTGGGTGCTGCCTGGGTTCTGTGGGTGCTGTCTGGAATTTGTTGGTGCTGCTTGGGGTCTGTGGGTGCTGTCTGGTGTCAGTGGAAGCTATCTTGCATCAGTGGGTGCTGTCTGGGGTCAGTGAGTGCTGTCTGGGGTCAGAGGGTGCTGTCTGGGGTCAGAGGGTGCTGTCTGGGGTCAGAGGGTGCTGTCTGGGGTCAGTGGATGCTGTCTGGTGTCTGTGGGTGCTGCCTGGGGTCAGTGGGTGCTGTCTGGCATCAGTGAGTGCTGTCTTGGGTCAGAGGCTGCTGTCTGGGGTCATTGGGTGCTGTCTGGGGTTAGAGTGAGCTGTTGGGTGTCAGAGGGTGCTGTCTGGAGTCAGAGCATGCTGTCTGGTGACAGAGGGTGCTGTCTGGGGTCAGTGGGTGCTGTCTGGGGTCAGTGGGTGCTGTCTGGGGATTGTGGGTGCTGTCTGGGGGCTGTGGGTGCTGTCTGGACATTTTGGGTGCTGTCTGGGGTCAGTGGGTGCTGTCTGGGGTGAGTGGGTGCTGTCTGGGTTCTGTGGGTGCTGTCTGGATTTTGAGGGTGCTGTCTGGGGTCTGTGGGTGCTGTCTGGGATCAGTGGGTGCTGTTTGGGACCAGAGGGTACTGTCTGGGGTAAGAGGGTGCTGTCTAGGGTCAGTGGGTGCTATTTTGGATCAGTGGGTGCTGTATGGGGTCAGTAGGTGCTGTCTGGGTTCAGTGGATGCTGCCTGGGGTCAGAGGGTGCTGTTTGGGGTCAGTGGGGGCTGTCCGGGTTCAGTGGGTGCTGCCTGGTGTCAGATTGTGCTGTCTGGGGTCATTAGGTGATGTCTGGGATCATTGGATGCTGTCTGGGGTCAGTGGATGCTGTCTGGGGTCAGTGGATGCTGCCTGGGGTCAGTGGATGCTGTCTGGGGTCAGTGGATGCTGTCTGGGGTCAGCGGGTGCTGTCTGTGCTCAGCGGGTGCTGTCTGGGGTCAGTGGGCATTGTCTGGGGTCAGAGTGTGCTGTCTGGGTTCTGTGGGTGCTGTCTGGGGTCATAATGTGCTGTTTGGGTTCAGAGGGTGTTGTCTGGGGTCAGAGGGTGCTGTCTGGAGTCTGTGGATGCTGTCTGGAGTCAGTGGGTGCTGCCTGGGGTCAGTGGGTAACGTCTGGAGTCAGTGGAAGCTATCTTGCGTCAGTGGGTGCTGTCTGGGGTCATTGGGTGCTGTCTGGTGTCAGAGGGTGCTGTCTGGGGTCAGAAGGTGACGTCTGGGGTCATTGGATGCTGTCTGGGGTCATTGGATGCTGTCTGGGGTCAGTGGATGCTGTCTGGGGACAGCGGGTGCTGTCTGTGCTCAGCGGGTGCTGTCTGGGGTCAGAAGGTGCTGTCTTGGGTCAGTGGGCATTGCCGGGGTCAGAGGATGCTGTCTGGGGTCAAAGGGGGCTGTCCGGGTTCAGTGAGTGCTGCCTGGTGTCAGAGGGTGCTGTCTGGGGTCAGAAGGTGACGTCTGGTGTCAGTGGAATCTATCTGGGTTCAGTGGGTCTGGTCTGGGGTCAGTGGTTGCTGCCTTGGGTCAGTGGGTGCTGTCTGGGGTCAGTGGCTTCTGTCTGGAGTCAGTGGGTGCTGTCTGGGGTCAGTAGGTTCTGTCTGGGGTCAGTGGGTGCTGTCTGGGGTCAGTGGGTGCTGTCTGGGTTCAGTGAGTGCTGCCTTGGGTCAGAGGGTGCTGTCTGGTGTCAGAGGGTGCTGTCTGGGGTCAGATGGTGCTGTCTGGTGTCAGAGGGTGCAGTCCGGGATCAGATGGTGCTGTCTGAGGTGAGTGGCTGCTGTCTGGGGTCAGTGGGTGCTGTCTGGGTCATAGGGTGCTGTCTGGGGTCACTGGGTGCTGTCTGGGATAGAGGGTGCTGTCTGGGGTGAGTGGCTTCTATCCGGGTTCTGTGGGTGCTGTCTGGGGTCAGAGGCTGCTGTCTGGGATCAGAGGTTGATGTCTGATGTCAGACAGTGCTGTCTGGGGTTCAGAGGGTGCGGTCTGGAGTCAGAGGATGCTGTCTGGGTTCAGATTTTGCTGTCTGGTGTCAGTGTGTGCTGTCTGGGTTCAGAGGGTGCTGTCTAGGGTCAGTGGGTGCTGTCCGGTGTCAGTGGATGCTGTCTGGTGTCAGTGGGTGCTGTCTGGTGACAGAGGGTGCTGGCTGGGGTCAGTGGGTGCTGTCTGGTGTTTGTGGGTGCTGTCTGGGGGCTGTGGGTGCTGTCTGGACTTTTTGGGTGCTCTCTGGGTTCAGTGGGTGCTGTCTGGGGTGAGTGGGTGCTGTCTGGGTTCTGTGGGTGCTGTCTGGATTTTGTTGGTGCTCTCTGGGGTCTGTGGGTGCTGTCTGGGGTCAGTGGGTGCTGTTTGGGACCAGAGGGTGCTGTCTGGGGTAAGAGGGCGATGTCTAGGGTCAGTGGGTGCTATTTTGGATCAGTGGGTGCTGTATGGGGTCAGTAGGTGCTGTCTGGGTTCAGTGGATGCTGCCTGGGGTCAGAGGGTGCTGTCTGGGGTCAGTGGGGGCTGTCCGGGTTCAGTGGGTGCTGCCTGGTGTCAGAGTGTGCTGTCTGGGGTCAGAAGGTGACATCTGGGGTCATTGGATGCTGTCTGGGGTCAGTGGATGCTGTTTGGGGTCAGTGGATGCTGTCTGGGGTCAGTGGATGCTGTCTGGGGTCAGCGGGTGCTGTCTGTGCTCAGCGGGTGCTGTCTGGGTTCAGTGGGCATTGTCTGGGGTCAGAGGGTGCTGTCTGGATTCTGTGGGTGCTGTCTGGGGTCAGAATGTGCTGTCTGGGTTCAGAGGGTGCTGTCTGGGGTCAGAGGGTGCTGTCTGGGGTCAGAGGGTGCTGTCTGGGGTCTGTGGATGCTGTCTGGAGTCAGTGGGTGCTGCCTGGGGTCAGTGGGTAACGTCTGGAGACAGTGGAAGCTATCTTGCGTCAGTGGGTGCTGTCTGGGGTCATTAGATGCTGTCTGGTGTCAGAGGGTGCTCTCTGGGGTCAGAAGGTGACGTCTGGGGTCATTGGATGCTGTCTGGGGTCATTGGATGCTGTCTGGGGTCAGTGGATGCTGTCTGGGTTCAGCGGGTGCTGTCTGTGCTCAGCAGGTGCTGTCTGGGGTCAGAAGGTGCTGTCTTGGGTCAGTGGGCATTGCCGGGGTCAGAGGGTGCTGTCCGGCTTCTGTGGGTGCTGCCTGGGGTCAGAGGGTGCTGTCTGGTGTCAAAGGGGGCTGTCCGGGTTCAGTGAGAGCTGCCTGGTGTCAGAGGGTGTCTGGGGTTCAGAGGGTGCTCTCTGGGGTCAGAGGGTGCTGTCTCGGGGTGAGAGGGTGCTGTCTGGGGGTCAGAGGGTGCTGTCTGGGGGTCAGAGGGTGCTGTCTGGGGTCAGAGGGTGCTGTCTGGGATCAGAGGGTGTTGTCTGGAGTCAAAGGGTGCTGTCTGGGGTCAGAGGGTGCTGTCTGGGTGTCAGAGGGTGCTGTCTGGAGTCAGAGGGTGCTGTCTGGGCGTCAGAGGGTGCGTGCCGCTTTAAATGGCCCATGGAATTCTGGGGTCTATTTTTTAAATGATCAAAGCTTTGTTGAAGGAGGCACGGAACCAAAACGGTGAGGAAAATAAATAGTCTTAAAGAAAAGGGTGTGCAGTAATATTTCAAATAGGAGAATCTAGACTGAAATAGCTTTAGGATTTACTGAAGTAAGAGCAGATCAGTGAAGTAACTTACTTTGCTGAAAAAAACAGCACTCTGGGTGGTTGAGCTGCAGTTGCTGAACAACACATAGTTTAGCATCATTGCAGGACGACTTGTACTTCTCTTTCATTTAGTCCAGGCTTGTTGAGAGAGCTGTACAGTCATGTTCTAATTCCATACCTTGCTTTGAAAGGAAAGCGTATGACACTCAATGTGCCCATGGAGATTCACCTGCATTATAGACAGTGGCCTAGAAATTCAGTGGGCTGCGCCACCAGTTAGTGCCTAAAGAGGGCACTCAGTGGCTTTAGCGCCACTGGCCACGCCTCCCGCGATATTTAGCTGGGGCGCTAATGGTGGCGTTAGCCTGTTGCGCTGCGCCGCCACCGATGACGTCATCGGTGTGCGCAGCGCCCCGCTACCACCCCGATCACGATATTTGGTAGCGCCCGCCTCTGTAGCGCCGTTTGCAAATTGCGCTCGGTTCACTGGGCCTACCTGTGGCGGGAGTGGCGCAAATTAAGGTGGAGGTGCGGGGCGGCCGTTTTCTTCAGCGGCCGCCTGCCAGCACCTCCGTCCCGGGCCTCCTGATCTCCCCCTGCGGCAGTGCCGGCTGTTTTCCGAGAGCCCGGCACTTCTCCTCGGTGCCGGGCTCTTTTGCCGGCACTCGCGATCGCTCATCGCGCTGGTGCAGGCCCCTCCCCCTTTAGAATGGGAGGAAGGCCTGCAGTACCGCAGCGCACCATGCCGCAGCGTGTGGCGCTGCGGCACGTTGCGCTGCGATATTCAGTTTCAGCGCCCTAAGAGGGACGCGGAGTGCCTCGAGCAATGCCCCGTGTCCCTCTTGGGGCACACAAGCTGAATTTCTAGCGGTCGCAACTGCTCCGATCGCAGCGGTAATTCTGGCGCCCAGGCGAGCTGGGTGCCCCGTTTGCGGCTCCACCGAATTTCTCCCCCAGTAACTTTTTCAGTTGTCACGTCAGCCTGTCCTGATGATTCTGATTTTCTATAGCCAAGCTGTTAAATGCTGTCCCTACCACAGCGCCTCTCGGATCGCTGAGTGTTGTGACTCGGTCCCCATCCGTTCCTCCTTCCATTGTCTCCCTGCAGTCTGATTGTGGAACCGATCTAATATTTGGGTCAATACGATGTGAGCCCAGTTAACATAATGCATATCCCATAAGCCTTGTGAAAGCATCAAATTGCGTAAATCGACAATAACTGGGACAGCCTCATATCTCACACTTGTCTACACGACTTGGACCATCAGTCCCCTGGGCAAACACAGCCTCATTGTAGCTGGATTCAACAGCGTGATATTTTTGTTGTACTTGAATCTTTATAGAATTTTTCTTAATGTATGATAGACCTTCCATATCTGGTGCTCCAGAGCAGCTATACCGTCCCTTATGCTGTTCATGGATATAGGGAAAATAGAGCTGCCACACTAGCTCAGCCACCCCGTTGGGTTTAGGGAGCACGATATACGGCACCATCAAATGATGCGTAGACCGTCTCCCCACCCACTCATTGTCCATCTCACTGATCAGAGGGAAGTCTTTTCTATTTTCGTCACGGCCCACACTGTCCTTTCATTGAAGATGGAATAGAAACCCGCTTGTCCACTGGTGGGTAGTGGCCATTCGTATTCTGGGTTAGGAATAACTCGCCATTCCAAAACCAGCGGTGTGCCTGACAGTTATTGTGTCATTACCTGTACCTCAGGCAGGGGTGATTTATTCAGCCAACATGGGTGAATCTGGCTCGATAATAGTTGGGAGAGATTACCCTTGGCTCCAGCTGATAATCCATCCGGCAATTACATCAGCCTCATCATGACCACCATGGTAGTTGGAGCGTCACTTTATAATAGGTCTTGTTCCTGTGATTGGGGCTGTGGCATTGCCCACATGGCTCCCGTCAGATCTAGACAAGGCACAAGGATGGTATCTGAATTACTCAGCAATTTCATTTCTGACTCAGTTTATTGGCGCTGGGCTTTAACTGGTTGACATGATGCCATTGGGTGTACTTGGTACAGTTCTTTTTTGGGTATTGTATTAAATAAACAGCAGGATTAGCCTTATCCACAATGGGAAGGGGCCCTATCCATTTTGGAGCAAATACATGGGGCTTTTTCCCATCAAGCAAACCCATCACCGCATCTTCTACATTGCACTTGAATGGCTGTACCTTCTTATCAAAATACCTTTTAATCTGCTTCCCTAACTGCTGGACCACGTACATGTCAGTGTAATGCATGTGGTCCATCATCTTGGTCACCCATGAAGCACCCACTGACCTCTGCAACAAAGAGATCAGTGTCCGAATCAGAAGCTCCATCATGGCCTGATACAGGGAAGTGCCCCCGTACTGAATAAGTGGGTCGCTCTGACAGCCATGAGACACATGGAGAGAAGTTTAACCCATTGAGTGAGGTGGTCTGCACAAAACTTCCTCAGTATGGTTTTTAAGGTTCTATTCCCTCTTTCCACTAACCCCGATGATTGTGGATGGTGATTGGGAAATGTGCAATCTGTGGGCTATACTCAGCGCGTTTTGTAATTCTCAAAAAATCTTTGCTGTAAACTGCGACCTCCTGATCACTATCCACCTGGAGAGGCAATCCCCACCTGCAGATCACCTCACTCAATAATATCCGCGCCACCGTGATCGCTGTGTTACTTTGGCATGGGAAGGCCTCCATCCACTTGGTCAATTTGTCGATGATTACTAGGCAATATTGATGTCCCGATTGGGCCTTGGGTAGAGGTCCGATAAAGCCAATCTGTAAATGCATCCATGGCCCTCCGGGGGGTGGGGTGGGCTGATTTTAGGAACACCCGGTTGCTGTTGGTGGTCGGCTTGTTCTGCAGACACACCAGACACCTGGAGCATCTCTGCAAGAGGTCGGGATTGATGGTGGGCCACCATAGTACCTTGCAGACATTGTCGTATGTTCATTCTGCAGAATAGTGCCCCCCTTATCCACCTCCCTCCCTCACCCCAGGTAGGGTGCGCATGGAAAAGATGGAAGAATTCCATTTGGGGCGGGACTCACACAACTGGTATTGCCCCATTACTGGGCTGAAACACTAGGAGAGTCTGGTTCACCCCTGTCCTGCCCACTCCGTGGGTTGAGGGAGAGGTTTTCCCTGCAAGTGCCAGTGCTTTACCATCAGGTAAAGAGTATAGGAATCCTGCAAGGTGATCAGATCTGTTTTGGAAGAGAGCGGGGTGACGGGACTGACATGGGAAGAGGAAGGGGGTTCCCACATTGGCGCTGGCCTGGAGGCCCCTCTTGTTCAGCCGGGAATTCCCTTGTGAGTGTAGATCCCCTTTTTACTCTGGCCTTTGACTTTGCCAATGTGACAGCCGCCTTTCTATTCTTTAGAGCAACCCACAAAGCACTAAGGTGGAAAAATTGGGTCGCGCCTCCTTTGGGGCACTAACTTCAGCGGGTTTAGCGCCCCGAAAAAATTAGCACCTCCACAGCCGAAATTCACCAGTAGCGCCCCAAGAGGGAGGCTACAGAAAGCGCCCCGCCTCCCTCTTGGTGCGCTGCGAGTGAATATCGGGGTGCTATGGCCGCAGTGCCTCACCTTACTAAAGGGGAGGGGCCTAGCGCAGCGCAACCCGGGGCCCAGCTGGGCCACCAGGGATCGGAGTGCCGGCAAAAGAGCCCAGCACTCAAGAGAAGTGCCAGGCTTATGGAGCGCAGCTAACACTCTGCGGGAGAGGGGTGGAGGGGGGCTTCTCGGGGGCCAGCGACAGCAACGGAGGCAGGTATTGGCAGGCGGCCAGCAACAAAAATGGCCGCCCAGCACCTTCCCTTTAATTAGCACTGCCCCGGCCGCAGGTAGGCCCCTCTGACCCCATCGGACATAGCGTTTGGCAGTAAGTCAGGGGGGCGCTACCGAAGATCGCGGCCGGGGTGCTGTGCATGGCATTGATGTCATTGCTGGCAGCGCAGCGCCGTGGAGCGCTAACTGTTACCGCCGCTGCTAACCTCCCATTGAATTTCACGGGAGGCGTTGGTGGTGCCGTGCCAAGGCGCTAGTTGCTTTGCACCCAGGCGCAGATCAACTGAATTTTTAGGCCTAAGTATCCCAGCGTGAGCCAGGGGCTTTTAGTCAGTGGTCTTAAAATCATTTTTACAATATAAGGGAAGTGACAGAGTAGTGTTTGCAATGTAGGGGCTGCCCGACCAGATGTTAACAGCCTTGAGTGATGTTGATGTGATGGCTGTAAGGAGGGATTCTAGTTCAGCGTGCTGGGCTGAATGAGGGATGCAGCGGAATCGGTGATCTGGGCACCATCACTTACTGCGAAGCCCGTCATAGGTTTCCCGTCGACATGACAAAGTGTGCCATCAATATATACGTCCTCCGCAGCATCGAGTGGTTTCCTGGAGACGGGGTGAGTTTCGAAGTCCAATAGTGGAGGGGGCACTGGTGTGCTTCGCCCGTGTCACGTTTTGGGCAGTAACGTAGTTCCTCTCGGTGTAATGTCGAGGTGCCGTCCCATCAGTAATCGGGTACAACGACACCAAGATATCGCCTGGTTTCAAAAGTAAGTTCAGAGGGGTATGGGCAGAGTGTAAAGTTAACGGTTGTAGGCTGGTCATATACGTAAAGCATTGCACTACCGAGAAGGTGGCTAAAAGGTGGCGTTCACAATCGTAAGTTTTTCTACCACGGTCAGGATTCGAGAAGCATAGGTAATTGGCAAGGGTTTGTCATGTATGTTGTGTATGTACCTTTAAGAGAGAACTGATTTTATACTGTAGTACCGGCAGTGACCACACCTGTATATAAAGCCGTAGCAGGCTTCTGTACTTTCAGTTTCAGCATACCCTCTGTTCAGTAAACACCTGTTATTATTGTTCTCCTGCAGTCTGTGTGTTATTGATACGCGGACACTACACTGGCGACGAGCAGGTTCGAACTCACCTGCAGTACTGCATCACCTCACGGGGATTATTCCCTGAAAAGAAGCTTCTTGGAGGTCGAAGTCAGAGCAACGGGCGTCGACCGCGGGCAACCGCCCAGTGATCCATCGGAGTTCAGAGAATCGCAGGGGAGGCTGTGGAGAGCTGGGCTTGGCTCCCCAGTCAAGGTGATCCAGCAAATCGTGCTGGTAGCAGGTAGTGCGCTGACCCTTCCGGACTGCGGCGGGCTTGAGCTCGATTGAGCGGCTCTGCAAAGGGGCCGTGCAGCGTCGTCGGGAGGAAAAGAGAGCGAGAGAGGGTGGAGTGCACAGGACGCGGACGGTACTCAAGAACCGGGCAGCGTACAGAAAATAAAACAAGGGGAAGGAAAGAGAGACGCGCCGAAGCCGTGGGGCGCTGCCATTACCCTTTAGAATGCTAGGAGCAGCGTTGGCAGCAAGGGGAAGAAGGAAAAGCGTGGGAGGCGCCATTTTATTCCATTGGGGAAGAAGGAAAAGCGCGGGAGGCACCATTTTAATCCATTGGGGAAGAAGGAAAAGCACGGGAGGCGCCAGTTTAAACCACCCAAGATGCCGAAGAGTGGCAGTATCACTGCTTTCGACAACGAAAAGAAGACTGGACCACGTATGTGGAAAGAATTGAAGTGTACTGCAAGGCAAATGAGGTGGCCGATGGAAAGAAGGCGTCGGTATTATTAAATTTGATGGGCGCGAGAACGTACGGCCTATTGCGGAATTTAATTACCCCAGCTAAACCAATGGAGAAAAGTTTTGAAGAGATTGTTAATATGTTACAGGAACATCTAAACCCTACACCGCTGCTGATAGCAGAAAGATTCAAGTTCCATAAAAGAAACCAGCACAAAGATGAGAGCAATGCTGACTATCTTACGGAACTATGCAAGTTATCGAAGCACTGCCAGTTCGGAGCAGGACTGGCAGATACCTTAAGGGATAAGTTTGTCCGTGGGCTCCAGAGTGAAGGAACCCAGAAACGACTACTTTCGGAAAAGGACCTGACGCTAGAACAGGCTTTCAGCATGGCAGCATCCTACGAAGCAGCAGCACGGGGAGCTGTGGAAATACAACAGAAACCATAAGAATATAGCGCTAACGAAATGGCATATGGAGCAGAAAAGTGTTATCGCTGCGGCAGAACAACCCATGATCAGAAGGACTGCTGGTTTAAGGACAAAGTATGCAGGCAATGTGGGAAAGTGGGACACATAGCAAGAGTCTGCAGGTCAGGAAAGAAAACCAACACTAAAAGAACTACTAAGGAAAAGTACAAGAAAGTAAAAAAAATGACAGACAGTAGTTCAGAAGATCAGGAGAGTGATAATGACTCCGGGAGCAGGAGACTAAGTTGTCTAAAGTTACACAACGTGATCGCAAAGGAGGATCACCGAACCATTTGGGTCACCCTCATGATAGCAGGATCCCAAGTAAGGATGGAATTGGACACAGGATCAGCCCTAACTGTCATGAATCGATGAGACTATGAGCGGCTATTCTCACACATACCCTTGAAGGACACGTCCATTGTATTGAAGACATACACGGGACAAAAAGTCTACCCCAGAGGAAAAATAAGGGTGCCAGTTAAATACAACGGCAAGGAAACACAGAAACTGTATCTATATATACTACAAGATGGAGGACCACCATTATTGGGACGTGAATGGATCCGAAAAATACAATTGGATTGGCATTCCATTCAGGCGCTAACTGTGGCTGACAAAAAGGATGACGACTTCACACCTGGACGACTGTCAAAAAATTCTAACTGACGCGAAAGAGGTGTTCCAACAAAGACTTGGGACTCTAAAAGGAGTAACGGCAATGATAAAAATTGAAGATAACGCAAACCCAAAATTTTTTAAGGCCAGACCGGTACCGTACGCGATCCGCCCAGCCGTTGAAGCAGAGCTGGAGAGTCTGGAGCATTCGGGTGTGCTGTCCAAGGTGGACTGGAGCGAGTGGGCCACACCCATTGTTCCTGTAATGAAGAAATCATTGAACAGCACGCCTGGGGAGCCGAAGAAGGTTCGCATCTGTGGGGACTTTAAGGTAACTGTGAACCCAGTCCTGCACACAGTACAATATCCACTTCCACGGATAGAAGATATTTTCGCCTCACTATCTGGAGGGAAACGCTTTACGAAGATTGATCTGGCCCAAGCGTATCTACAAATGGAGGTGGAAGAAGCATCTAGGAAGTACCTCACGATAAACACTCACAAAGATCTTTACCAGTACAACCAACTGGTATTCGGGGTAGCATCAGCCCCGGCTACTTGGCAGAGGGCGATGGAACAAGTCCTGCAAGGGATCCCGGGGACCCAGTGTTATTTGGACGACATCCTGGTTACGGGCGAAAATGACAGTGAACACCTTGCCAACCTGGAGCAGGTGCTCACTAGATTACAAGAATATGGGCTACGAGCCAACCACCCCAAATGCGAGTTTTTCAGGAGACAAATCTCGTATTGTGGCCACATGATTGATGAGGAGGCGTTACATAAGTCCCCAGACAAGATTGAGGCAGTAGTCAAGGCTCCAGCACCGGAAAATGTGTCGCAACTGAGGTCGTTCCTCGGGTTGGTGAACTACTACCATAAGTTCTTGCCGAATTTATCTACAATTCTGCACCCACTGAACGCCCTGCTGCAAACTGGAGTGGCATGGAAATGGAGTGACGAGTGTAAGCGTGCCTTTCAGAAATGTAAATGCCTAATCACTTCAAAAGAAGTGTTGGCCCACTACAATCCAACACTACCGATTCGGTTGGCATGTGATGCGTCTCCCTACGGCATTGGAGCGGTGCTGTCACACAAATTCCTTGATGGTTTAGAGAGGACAATAGCCTTTGCGTCGCGCTCGTTAACCTCAGCCGAGCGTAACTACGCCCAGATTGACAGGGAGGCCCTCAGCCTGGTGTGGGGGGTGAAGAAGTTCAATCACTATCTGCACGGGCAGAAATTCACCCTACTGACTGATCATCAGCCTCTGGACTCCATTTTTAACCCAAAGAAGGGCGTTCCGGTGATGACGGCGCAACGGCTGCAAAGATGGTCACTTTTGCTAGGGGCACATCAATACGACATAGAGTACAAGGGTATGAAACAGCATGGAAACGCTGATGGGCTGTCGCGCCTACTGTTGCCTACGGTGGAGGAAGCACCTGCAGTGGACCCTGTTGAGATATTCCATTCGACCATAGTCGAATGTCTACCTGTTACAAACTCAAGTATAGAGAAGGAAACCCGAAATGACCCGACACTCTCTCGGGTCTATGATTTGATGGTGAAGGGATGGCCAGCACATGGCGACTCACTGTTGCCAGCATTCTCGCCAAGGAGAGAACAGCTTTCAGTGTGCCGGGGGACCTTGATGTGTGGATCCCAAGTGGTAATTCCACCCAAGTTGAGAGATAGAATGTTCAATGAGCTTCATGAGGGTCATCTGGGAGGGATAAAAATGAAGAGCCTAGCCAGGGCGTTTGTGTGGTGGCCAGGAATCGATAAAGAAATCGAGGATATGACCAAGAGATGCACAGGATGCCAGAAGGTCCAAAACGCTCCACCACAGGCCCCGCTACACCCATGGGAGTGGCCCTCATCTCCATGGCAACGGGTACACATTGATTTTGCTGGTCCATTTATGGACTCAATGTTTTTAATCGCCGTGGATGCACATTCGAAATGGCCAGAGGTCATCAAAATGTCCTCCACCACCACGGAGAAAACTATTGCAGTCCTACAGACCACCTTCGCCAGGAATGGCTTGCCAGAACAGATTTGCTCCGACAATGGACCACAGTTTGTGTCCGAGGATTTCCGGAGGTTTCTGAGGAATAATGGGGTAAAACATTACACATCTGCCCCATATCATCCAGCCACAAATGGATTGGCTGAGAGGTTTGTTCAGACCTTTAAAAAAGCAATAAAGGCGATGTATAACGACGACATACCACTACAACACAAGGTGGATAATTTCTTGTTTGCTTACCGGAATGCGACGCATGCAGTCACCAACCAAGCTCCAGCCATAATGTTCTTCAACCGAAGGTAAGATGTCGCCTGGATTTGCTCAAACCAAACATAAGACGAAATGTTGAGGATAAGCAATTCCAGCACATCAGTGAGAAGCCAACCAGAAGCTTCAAGATAGGGCAACCAGTCTTGGCCCGCGACTACCGAACAGAAAAATGGCAGCCAGGAACGATATGCACACAGCAGGGAACGCCAATGTACACAGTGGACGTTGGAGAGAGCATCGTGAGACGCCATGCTGACCAGATTCGAGAGTCACAGGAACAAGCCAAACCCATACCACGAGCATGCGCACCTCGTGATGAACCCGAAGTACAGATTGCGTCTACCTCAGAATCAGTGGTATTGGAAGCTGACGAACCAACCAATGACAATGAGCCAGAATCGACTCCGCCGCAAGAACAGGATACTCGAGAAAGGCGCTATCCAGTCAGGATCAGGAAGCCTCCTCAAAGACTGAATTTCTAAATGATTACTTCAGTTGATGTATATAGTACAGAGAAAATTGTAATTGTAATTAGTTATTATTTAATTGTTAAAAGAATGTTATGTACTGTTTATCTAAAAGGGGAGGAATTGTTGTGTATGTACCTTTAAGAGAGAACTGATTTTATACTGTAGTACCGGCAGTGACCACACCTGTATATAAAGCCGTAGCAGGCTTCTGTACTTTCAGTTTCAGCTTACCCTCTGTTCAGTAAACACCTGTTATTATTGTTCTCCTGCAGTCCGTGTATTATTGATACGCGGACACTACAATGTACACTCTGGCAAAGGACTCCGGCCAAACTCTCCGAAGTAGCTGTGGTTTCCGGGTGAAATGGTTTTGTCAGTTCGGGTGAAATGAGGCAAGTCTCTGTCGTTCTGAGGCATTCCTCGGATTCTGTGTGTTCTTCCATCCATCATTCCTTCCCAGTGTCCTCCGGGCCCGTCAACAGGATGTTCAAGAGTTTTGCCGGTTCTACAAAATGGAGTATAAATGCCGGTTGTTATCGTAGAGCCATCCTTTATACAGGTAAAGACTGATGTCGAATAATATCAACTTTGTGTTGGTCAGGACTCCATCCGTCAGCTGAGCTAGCAACACCCAGGAAGATCACAGGAGTCTTGAGGAGCTGCACCCTTTTGGGGTTTAATTAAGCCCCTCAGTGTGTAATAGGTCGAGCAATTCATTTAGCAGTTCCTTATGCTCTTTTTCTGTCTCTGTTGCTTGTTAAGTATGTGTATTGTATTGAACAATTAACACAAAGACTTAAACGTATAACTCAAACAGGTCTTTACTGGTTGGAGGGAGGGACTGCACGTAGGTCTTTACTTCATGCCCACAGGTGGGAACTGAGGGGAGATCAGTACCCACAGTACTATTTATACCCCTATGGCCAGGAGTGGTACTGCGTATCACTACGCCCTACAAGTAGTGCAGTCCTGTCCATAGGTTCAAAGTAGCACACATATTACATACACAACATTGCTAAGAGCAGATCATCCATGTATCGCAGGAGGTGTTTGGGCTTCGAAAATGAAAAAGAAAAACGACTTGCATTTATATAGCTCCTTTCACAACCACCGGACGTCCCAAAGCGCTTTACAGCCGATGAAGTACTTTTGAAATGTAGTCACTGTTGTAATGTAGGAAATGCAGCAGCCAATTTGTGCACAGCAAGCTCCCACAAACAGCAATGTGATAATGACCAGATAATGGGGTAAAAATTGGGGCACTACCTTCGCCGGGGTGCTAATTTTAGCACCCCAAAAAAGTTAGCGGCCCTGTGGTCGATTTTCCCAGGTAGCGCCCCGAGAGGGAGGAGGGGTGCTACTGGAAGCGCCCCGCGTCGCTCTTGGGGCTCTACGAGCCAATATTGCAGCGCTACATGCCAACAGCTACAGCTATGTTGCACACAGCACGACCAATGGTACTGCAGGCCTTCCTCCCCTTATTAAAGCTAACCCCTCTTAGGATGCGAACGGGAGGTGCAAATCAGCCGAATTTAGCTCCCAATCTGAATTTGTGATGTTGATTGAGGGATAAATATTGGCCAGGACAACGGGTATAACTCCCCTGCTCTTAATGACCTTCCTACAGTGGCCACCTGTTTATGGAATATGGTGGGGGAGTTCTGGAACCCCTGTGGTTGACATGTCCCAGTATATTGCTGATCATTGTGGGTGTATTGACCTTCCTTTTCTATTGAATGCTCTAAAAGCCATTCGCGATATCTAGGGTGGAGAATCACTTGGCCTTCTTGGGTGATATGAGTGTGGGGTCTTCCCTGACCACTGGAAGGGCAGTGGGGGTCACAGAGTTTAATTTCTTCAAATCGATTGTCAGTCTCCAGCTTCTGGCTTCTACACTGGCCAAATAGGTGAATTTGTAACAAAAGTTCCTGTCCTAATCACCCCTTGTTGCAACAATGCATCAGTAGTCTCTTGCAGTGCCCCATGACTCTCCCTATGGGAGCAGCACCACCTCCAAGTTCTCCTCCAAGTTACACACCATTCTGACTTGGAAATATATTGCTGTTCCTTCAGTGTCGCTGGGTCAAAATACTGGAACTCCCTCCCTAACAGCACTTTGGAAGCACCTTCAATGCACGGACTGCAGTGGTTCAAGAAGGCGGCTCACCACCACCTTCTCAAGGGCCAATTAGGGATGGGCAATTAATGCAGGCCTTGCCAGTGACGCCCACATCCCAGAAACGAATAAAAAAAAACTCTTTCTGTTTTAAGCGGGGAGGTCCATTGATCTCCTTTCCTTCTAAGTGGCCCCAATCATGCTTATGTGTTGCGAAGGTACCCGAGTACTGCGCCAACATTGCTCCGATCTCAACATCCGCATGCACAGGGGCCATGTAGGTGAGAGGCTTTTCAATGGCAAACACAGCATGGTCATCGAGAAATAGGTGGACCCCCCCTTGGGGTGTGTAAACCATAACAAGTTATTGCCATAATCTATTATTGCCCCATGGGCCAATACAAAGACAAATCCTAGTCTACCCTGACTATCAGGCAGGCACATGGCAACCACTGCTCCGAAAGCTCCTCTCCAATTCACACATTTAATTGTTATATCTTTTATCTCAGCAGCCAGTTGCGTGGACCCCTCAAACCCAGTCAGTGGTTTGAGATTTCCTGTTTGCCTTGGGTAGCGTTCAGGGAATGCAGTATGTATGATCCTTACTGTGGACGCAGTGGAGGCGAAATTTATTATCACCCAGGAATGGGCGCTAACTTCTGAAAAGTTTGAGATTTAGCGGCAGGCGCTAATGAATCTCGCTGCATGCAAACTTTAGTGTCATCGCTCAATGAAAGGATGGGAGCACTAAATCAAGCGCTACCGGCATAGCTCAGTGGTGCTACACTCAAAGCGCTAACCAATATCAGGTGCAGTCTAATCACAAATCATCATTGCCATAGGCTCTTTCCAGTTCTTAAAGGGGAGGTTCATTGATGCTGCAGAACATCATTCTCAGCATTGCTGGCTGTGAACCTGTGTCAGCAAACAGGAGCAGGCCAAGCCCAAGGAGCTGGATGACTCAAGCAGGTTTCATAATGGCAGATCCACGCCCCAGCGACAGAGCCCGCAGATTTTTGGACCAAGCATTGGAGGAGTTGGTGTCCGCTGGAGAGCGGTCCTCTACCCGACAAGTGGCAGGAAGCCCTTGCCGCAAGTCTTCTGTGCCATGTGGAGGGAAATTGCCCATCATATATTGGGCAGCACTGTGGTCCCCAGGATCCATACACAGTGCAGGAAGAAATTTAACGACCTCACTTGGGTGGTCAGGGTGAGTCAATGCCTCAACAAATGCTACATACCACCGTCTGAACCACAGCCTGCACACACTGGTCAAAGCACCACACCCCCAGCACCCACCCACCAACAATCTCTACCTACCAACACTCACACCCACATCTCACACCTTGCACACAATGACAGCTATTCAACTATGGCAGGCACATCACCCAAACACATTGCTCCACACTCACTCACATACCTTCCTTTCTCTTGCAGGCTAAGGTGGCTCACAACAGGAGGGAGCAGGAGCACACAGGCAGGTGATAAGCCAACACCCAAACACTGTCTGCGCTGGAAAATCGAGTGCTGGAGATCATTGGATACCAGGTGGTGGGCACCGTGGCCACTGGCTACGTTGACCCCTCTTGGGGACAGCAACGTTATGTTCTACCCTACTACTTCTTCTCACATTCCACTTCCCCCTCACCCCACAAGTTTTTTGCACTTTCCAGCTAATCATGCTGTCTCCATGCATTTCTCCCTTCCTGCCCCCTCCCCTCACGTTAACCTGTCTCTTGTGCCTTTATGCTTTCAGATAATGAGCAAGCACCTAAGCAGCCTGTCCTTGAGGGCACCGTTGAGAACGAGGCGTGTTCTGGACTTATGGACATTATGGACATTTTACATGCAGATAGCACCCTCTGGTGGTGGTTATTGTGTTAGCAGTGTTTGTATGCAGCAGAGGTCATTTGACCTTTCTACCTTTCTTCCTGTTTGACCCAGGAAGTAGAATTCCAGGAAGAACCTGACTTGAGTAATGGAGGATCTTCCATAAGGGATCCTCAATCCAATGTAATCTGATCTCATATGTTAGGCCAGGCACAATATCTGTGAGTATCTTTGTCTGTTAGCATGATAGTAACTTTGTCAGCGTAGTATTTTGATAACACTATGTTTATAAAAGGTTAATATTTGATATTTACAGAAGTACAGTCTAAATGTTAGTTAGTTATACAATTAGTCTATTCTACTGTTGTAAATATGTTTATATCTTATGTAATATCGAATGTATAGTACTCAGTTTATGTACAAAACATACTTTGTCTTTGTTTACAGTTTCACAAATTTGTTCAAGTAAAGCTTCAAAACAGCGAAACGGCTTCACGAGGAATTATTTGAATGAGTGTTTAACTTGCTGGATAACTAGATAGGAGCACGTCTAGCGAGGCCAGTACAAGGCGGGAGAAGATGAGGGGGAAGAAGACACCACGTCACTGCATGTCTCACCCACAGGCACCAGCTCAGATACTGGCACTATGCGTTCTTTAGAGGCTAGTATAGTAGCGGGATCTACACAGGGTGATGCACTGGGAACGAGCAGGCTGCAGCAAGGCCAGGTGGAAAGGGTAGCTTGGGAACCAGCTCCCTGGAGGGTGAGTTCACGCATGAGTTCTGCTGCACAGGACTTAGATGAGGACCTCGATGGGGAGGCATTTAGAAGAAGGGTGATGGGCATGCACAAGGAGATGATAGGTACAATGGCAAGGGTGCCCGAGAGCCTCTCGGCAATGGTAAGGAGCGTGGAGGAGTCCGTCTTCAACATTGCACAAAGCTCTGCGCACACCATGGAGCCCATCATTTCCAGTCTACAAAGGATGGTAGACTCCCAGAGAGACCAGACCTGATGCCGCGTGTGATGGGCGATCTGGCAGCTTCCACTGCAGCACAGGCGGAAGCAATGCAATGTCTTAGTGCTGTAATGCAGTCTATGCCTGGTGGCATTCAATCTCAGACTGCTCTCATGCAGTCTCAGATTGATGCAACGCAAGCTCTGACTGCTGCCATTATGGCTGGGTCTACCACCATTGACCAGGGCTTTCATGGTGTCGCAGTAGGCCAGCAATCTGTGCTCCACCAGATTGCTAGGGATGCTGAGGTGCTGCCCCGGGGGGAGTGGTAGTGGGTCAGTGGAGCAGTAACCTGCGGTCCTCTCTAAGGATGACAGCATTGCTGCTCCCACCGCTGCCACTCTGCCATTGCCCTTGTCGCTGTCTTTCATCCAACCAGCCCAGACTGCTGCCGCCCATGCTGAGGTGGTGCAGTCTACAGCTGGGCCTTCCAGGCCCAGAGCTGGTCAAGGCCATCTGAAGTCTCCCGCACGGACACTCAGCAGCCTTCCACCCACCCTGCTGCAGCCACTGGGCCAACACTTCATAGGAGCACTAGAGTAGGCAAAGGCACAGTAACACGAGGCACTAAGGGATTGCACAAGGGTGAATAGTAAATATTGTTGTTGTAAAGATGTGTTCGCTGATTATTGAAAAATTTATTAATTCACTTTAGATAATTTTGTACTGTCTCTCATTTCAGCTGTGCGCTGTGATATGGCCTGCGACAGCGATGGAATGATAGGGATGTGATGCGCAATGGGTATCTGGGGTTTAATTCATTCCAACCGCAGTCTGATTGGCCGGAAGGCCAATTGGATGGCTGCCTCTTCCCTTGCTCCTGTTCCTCCTCCTCCTCATCCTCCTCATCACCCTTCGCCTCCTCTTCCTCTCCCTTTTCCTCCTCCTGAGGTGGTCCCGCAATCCCTGCTGGCAAGGGCTGCGCCCTCCTGATGGCCAAGTTGTGGAGCATGCAGCACATCACCACAAAATGGGACACCCACTCAGCTGAGTACTGGAGGGCGCCTCCTGAGTGGTTATGGTAGCGGAACCGTTGCTTGAGTGCTCCGATGGTCTGCTCAATGATGTTCCTGGTGGCAGCATCGCTCTCATTATATGACTGCTGTGCAGGAGTGTTGGGGTTACGGAGGGAGTCATGAGCCAGGTGGAGAGTGGATACCCCTTGTCTCTGACCAGCCAGCCGCGAGCTTGACATGGTGGCTGGAAGTGTGCTGGAACTCCGCTCTGGCATAGGATGAAGGCATCGTGGCTGCTGCCAGGATAGCGGGCATTCACATTGAGGATTTGCTGTCTGTGGTTGCACACCAACTGAACATTAAGTGAATGGTAGCCTTTGCAGTTACGGAAGATCTCAGGATTGGTATGTGGCCTGCAAAGCCACGTGGGTGCAGTCAATGGTGTCCTGCATCATGGGGAATCCCACTATCCTGGCAAAGCCACATGCACATTCGTCCTGCTTCTCTCTGGTGATGGGGAAGGAACTGTAGTCCCTTTTTCTATTGTAGAGAGCCTCTGTGACTCCCCCGGATGCTGTGATGGATGGCGAACTGTGGGATGTTACCTATATCTCCTGTTGCAGACTGGAAGGATCCACTGGTGAAGAAATTGAGAGTGACGGTGACTTTGACTGCCACTGAGAGAGCCGTGGTCACCCTGATCTGAGGCTTGAGGTCTGGTTGCAGGAGGTGGCAGAGTTCTGTGACCACCTCCTTGCTGAAGCGGAGCCTTCTAAGACACTGCTCCTGGCTTAATTGGAGGTAGAAGAATTGCTGTCGGAAGACCCTCAGAGGGTAAGGCCTCCTGTTGAGAGCCCTGACGGCCCTCCTCCCTCTCGTCACATGTTCCAATCTTTCTCGCACAAATCCCAGTCTATTTGCAAAAGCCCGCGGGTGTTCTTGTGGTCCACATTGACTGATGACTTTAATATGGTCCATACCCAAGACACACATGAGATCAAGTTTACCGTCCTGTAAACGGGTGCCAGCGGCATGAATACTTGGGTCTAGGGTGAGCTTATAATATGTTGGCACGTTGTCCATCACCCTTTCCTGATCTACCTCGTTTAATTCCTGGGGAGCTGCACCAAAGCCGCTAATCCGATGGGATACTTCTATTGGGTCATTGCCTTCTCTAATTGGTCCCAATTCCTGGGCTAAAGACTCTTTCAGAAGAAGTTAATGGTCTCTCCTCCTGAGATGTACCAATCACACGATTGAGTGGATTACGTCTGACAACTGTAGTGATGACCTCAATGAGCCTCATTAGTTCTTGTTTATCGCAATCCCCATTGTCTCTAAAATGACAATCATCCTCATTTTCCCAATCTTCTTCCAAAGTATCCCACTGTGGCTAATTAATCTCTCTGTTTGACCCCAAATCTATTTCTTGTCAATCTTCCATAGCTCCTCAGTAACCCCAGCCACCAATCCCATAGCTCCTCAGTAACCCCAGCCACCAATCCCATAGCTCCTCGATTAACCTCAAGTACAGGGAATGGTAGTATAGTGGTTATGTCACTGGACTAGTAATTCAGAGGCCTGGACTAAAAATCTAGTTAGACGTGAGTTTAAATCCCACCATGGCAGCTGGGGAATTAAAATTCAGTTAATTAAATAAATCTGGAATAAAAAGCTAGGATCTGGAATAAAAAGCTAGTATCAGTAATGGTGACCATGAAACTACCAGATTGTTGTAAAAACCCTATTGGTTTACTAATGTCCATCTGGTCCACTAATCTGCTGTACCAATGTTAACTGCCCTCTGAAATGGGCTAACAAGCCACTCAGCTGTAACAAACTGCTACAAAAAACAATAACAATAATAAAAATAAAACCGGACGGACTACCCGGCATCGACCTAGGCACTGGCTTTGGACATGACAGAGGCATACCCAGCCCAGTTGATCTTGCAAAGTCCTCCTCACTAACATCTGGGGACTTGTGCCAAAATTGGGAGAGCTGTCCATCAGCCTGACATAGTCATACTCACAGAATCATACCTTTCAGCCAACATCCCAGACTCCTCCATCACCATCCCATGGTATGTCCTGTCCCACAGGCAGGGGTGGCGGCATAATGGTATACAGTCGGGAGGGAGTGGCCCTGCGAGTCCTCAACATTGATTTCAGATCCCATGAAGTTTCATGGCATCAGGTCAAGCATAGGCAAGGAAACCTCCTGCCGATTGTCACCTACTGCCGCCCCTCAGCTGATGAATCAGTACTCCTCCATGTTGAACACCACTTGGAAGAAACACTGAGGGCAACAAGGGCACAGAATGTACTCTGGGTAGGGGACTTCAATGTCCATCACCAAGAGTGGCTCGGTAGCACCACTACTGACCGAGCTGGCTGAATCTGAAAGGACATAGCTGCCAGTCTGCAACAGGTGGTGAGAGAACCAACACGAGGGGAAAACCTACTTGATCATGTCCTCACCAATCTACCTGTCGCAGATGCATCTGTCCATGACAGATTGGTAGCAGTGACCACCGCAGAGTCATTGTGGAGACGAAGTCCCATCTTCACACTGAGGACACCCTCCATCCAATGTTCCCTCTAATTTTTTTTGTACTGAGTGGGCCACGAACTCCTTTGAGCATGACCTTTTCGTCCGTGAGCAAATTTTAAAACAACCACAACAACTGTTACAACAACAACTTTTACAACAACAACAGCAACCACTTAAAAGCATATATACTGTAATGCCATATTGCCACCCCACCGTCTCAAATCATGAGACAATCAGACAAGGTTCTATACAAGTTTAACATAACTTCTCTGCTTTTGAATTCTATTCCTCTAGAAGTAAGCCCCAGTGTTTTATTTGCACTTATATGGCTTTTTTAACCTGCATTGCTACTTGCAATGATTTTTGAATCTATACCCCTAGATCCCTTTGCACCTCTACTCCATTTAGTCTCTTATTTTCCAAGGAGTAGGTAACCTCTTATTCTTCCTAGCAAAATGCACCACCTCCCACTTATCTATATTGAAATGAATTTGTCATTTACATGCCCATTCTGCAAGTTTGTTTAAAGTAGAATTAATTGAAAGCTTTTAGTTTGTCTTGCACAACCTCTATTTAAAAAAAATTACTTGTCAGAAATGATTGGGATATAAAACATAGAAACATAGAAACTTAGAAGATAGGAGCAGGAGTAGGCCATTCGGCCCTTCGAGCCTGCTCCGCCATTCAATGAGATCATGGTTGATCATCCAAATTCAGTACCCTGTCCCTGCCTTCTCCCCATATCCCTTGATCCCTTTAGCCTCAAGAAATATATCCAACTCTTTCTTGAATATATTTAATGAACTGGCCTCCACCGCCCTCTGTGGCAGAGAATTCCACAGGTTCACCACTCTCTGGGTGAAGAAATTCCTCCTCACTTCAGTCCTAAATGGCTTACCCCTTATCCTTAGACTATGACCCCTGGTTCTGGTCTCCCCGGCCATCAGAAACATCCTTCCTGCATCTAGTCTGTCCAGGCCTGACAGAATTTTATAGGTTTCGATGAGATCCCCTCTCATTCTTCTAAACTCCAGCAAGTATAAGCCCAATCGACACAATCTCTTCTCATACGTCATTCCTGCCATCCCAGGTATCAGCCTGGTGAATCTTCGCTGCACTCCTTCCATGGCAATAACGTCCTTCCTCAGGTAAGGCGACCAAAACTGCGCACAATACTCAAGGTGGGGTCTCACCAAGGCCCTGTACAACTGTAGCAAGACATCCTTGTTCCTGTACTCGAACCCTCTTGCTACAAAGGCCAACATACCATTTGCCTTCTTAACCGCCTGCTGCACCTGCATGCTTACCTTCAGCGACTGGTGCACAAGAACACCCAGGTCTCTTTGCACTTCCCCTTCCCCCAATCTATTGCCATTCAAATAATAATCTGCCTTCCTGTTTTTGCCACCAAAGTGGATAACCTCACATTTATCCACATTATACTGCATTTGCCATGTTTCTGCCCAATCACCCAACCTGTCCAAATCGTACTGGAGTTTCACGACATCCTCCTCACAGCATACCCTCCCACCCAGTTTTGTGTCGTCTGCAAATTTGGAGATATTACATCCAATTCCCTCGTCCAGATTATCATTAATATATATTGTGAACAGCTGGGGTCCAAGGACCGATCCTTACGGTACCCCACTAGTCACTGCCTGCCACTCAGAAAACGACCCGTTTATTCCAACTCTTTGCTTTCTGTCCGCCAACCATTTCTCTATCCAAGTCAATACCTTGCCCCCAATCCCACGTGCCTTAAATTTGCATGCTAATCTCTTATGTGGGACCTTATCGAAAACCTTCTGAAAGTCCAAATACACCACATCCACTGGTCCTCCCTTATCTATTTTACCAGTTACATCCTCAAAAAATTCCAGTAGATTCGTCAAGCATGATTCACCTTTTGTAAATCCATGTTGACTTTGTCCGATCCTGTCACTGCTTTCCAAGTGCTCTGCTATTACATCTTTTATAATGGCCTCCAGCATTTTCCCCACTACCGATGTCAGGCTTACCGGTCTATAATTCCCTGCTTTTTCTCTACCACCTTTTTTGAATAGTGGGGTAACATTAGCTACCCTCCAATCCATGGGTACTCTTCCAGAGTCTATCGAGTTCTGAAAGATGACCAGCAATGCATCTACTATTTCTAGGGCCACTTCCTTAAGTACCATGGGATGTAGAATATCAGGCCCTGGGGATTTATCGGCCTTCAGTCCCATCAATTTTCCTAACACCATTTCCCTACAAATACTGATTTCTTTCAGTTCCACCCTTTCATCAGACCCTATGTTCCGTGGCATCTCTGGGAGGTTATTTGTGTCCTCCTTTGTGAAGACAGAACCAAAATATGTATTTGGTTGGTCTGCCATTTCTTTGTTCCCCATCATAAATTCCCCTGATTCTGACTGCAAGGGACCTACGCTTGACTTCACCAATCTTTTTCTCTTCACATATCTATAAAAGCTTTTACAGTCAGTTTTTATGTTCCCTGCAAGCTTTCTCTCATATTCTATTTTCCCTTTCTTAATTAATCCCTTTGTCCTCCTTTGTTGAATCCTAAACTGCTCCCAATCCTCAGGATTATTGCTTTTACTGGCCAATTTATATGTCCTCTCCTTTGATCTTATGCTATCCCTAATTTCCCTTGTTAACCACGGTTGAGTCACCTTTTTTGTTTTATTTTTATGCCAAACTGGGATGAACAAATTCTGTAGCTCATCCATTCGGTCTTTGAATGTTTGACATTGCCTATCCACCGTCAACCCTTTGAGTGCCATTCCCCAATCAATCCTACCCAACTCGCTCCTCAGACCATCGTAGTTTCCTTTATTTAAATTGAGGACCCTAGTCTCTGAGTCAACTACTTCATTCTCCATCTTAATGAAGAATTCGATCATATTATGATCGCTCTGACCCAAGGGGCCTCGTACAACAAGATTGCTAATTAATCCTTTCTCGTTACATAATACCCAGTCTAAGATGGCCTGATCTCTGGTTGGTTCCTCGACATATTGGTCCAGGAAACCATCCCGTAAACACTCCAGGAATTCCTCCTCCACAGTATTGTTACTAGTTTGGTTGGCCCACTCTATATGTAGATTAAAGTCACCCATGATGACTTCTGTGCCCTTATTGCACGCTTCTTTAATTTCCCTTTTAATGCCATCCCCAACCTCCGCCTTACTGTTTGGAGGTCTATATACCACTCCAACTAATGTTTTTTACCCCTTAGAATTTCTCAATTCTACCCATACAGATTCCACATCATCAGAGCTAATATCCTTCATTACAATTGTGTTAATCCCTTCTTTAACCAGTAATGCTACCCCACCTCCCTTTCCTTTTTGCCTATCTTTCCTGAATGTCGAATACCCCTGGATGTTGAGTTCCCAGTCTTGGCCATCCTTGAGCCACGTTTCCGTAATCCCAACTAAATCATATTCGTTTACCTCTATTTGCGCAGCCAATTCATCCACCTTATTACAAATGCTCCTCGCATTAAGACACAAAGCCTTCAGGCTTGTTTTTTTAATGCTCCTAGACCTATTAGAATTATTATTTACTGTGGCCATGTTTGATTTAAACCGTTGATTTCTCTGACTGCCACTTTTGTTTTTCTCCTTCCTATCTTTTACTTTTATCCTTGTTTCCCTTTCCTCTGTCTCCCTGCTCAGATTCCCAAACCCCTGCCATTTTAGTTTAAACCCTCCCCCACAGCACTAGCAAACACTCCCCCTAGGACATCGGTTACAGCCCTGCCCAGGTGCAAACCGTCCGGTTTGAACTGGTCCCACCTCCCCCAGAACCGGTTCCAATGTCCCAAGAACTTGAATCCCTCCCCCTGGCACCATTCCTGCATAATAATACATTAACGCTTCAGAAACATCACTCAGTTACACGGTTATGCATCGACAAACAATCCAAAAGCCCCAGGTGAGCTGAAAGAGGCATATCTATTCATGCAATTTGTATTCATTTTAAAGTTTGCAACATATTCGCCCATCCCTCATGTCACTATAGCAATGGCTGCACCAGCAGCAGCTTTCCTATGGCACTGACGTGCTGTACGTCCACATAAGTAATTAGAATATTAATCACACTGCAGCCAGACAACCAACAAATATAAAGTGCTGTAGTTCTTTAGTTCACAGTATTAAAAATAATTGAACAAAAACAGGTATCTGTATTTCCAACTTCAATCACTTCCATTAATAAACATTGGCCTAGAAATTGGGTATAGCCCCGCTTGGGGCGTTAGAATTGGCGGAGCAAAAATTTTATAGCCTGGCGCAACTTATCGACACCTCGTGCGATATTGGGTTGCGCGCCCCAAAGGTGATTGAGACACGAAAGCAGGCGTTACACGGGGCACCTAAGGCGCTAACATGCCGGCGCTACTCAATATCGGGGCGGGCGGGCGCAGCGCAGGTGCTCTCAATAACCGATGACCACGAGACTTCCCGGTGCCGGCCAGCTCTTAAAGGGGTGGGTCAGGCAGCTCCAGCATCCACACTCTGCACCTTGTAGGCCTGCAAATCGGCGCAGGCCCTTCTCTGGTGCAACAAACTTGGATCCTATGGCAAGGGTGAGGCAGAGAGCAGAGCGCTTCAGCACTGAGTCTCTGGAGGAATTGGTGTCCGCAGTGGAGCGCCGGCGAGATGTCCTATACCCAGACAATGGCAGGAGGCCTAATCATAAGGACTACCGACGAGCTTGGAGGGATGTTTCTTTGAGGGTCAACTCCAGCAGCATGGTGACCAGGAGCCCTGTCCAGTGCCGGAAGAAATTCAATGACCTCACTCGGTTCGTCAGGGCGAGTGGAGTTAATGTAAACTTATGCATCCCTCCATGAGCACCTGACTTTATGGCTACAGGGTGCGTGATACCCCAATGGCCATCTGTCAGCAAGCACCCATGGCCCTTTCGGTTCACACACATCCACATTTGACTCAGGGCATCATGTAAGGGCTCTTCCACCATGCGGGGCATGAGAACATCACTCAGGGCATCATGTAAGGGCTCTTCCATCATGGGGGGCATGAGAACATCACTCAGGGCATCATGTAAGGGCTCTTCCACCATGGGGGGCATGAGAACATCACTCAGGGCATCATGTAAGGGCTCTTCCACCATGGGGGGCATGAGATGATAACTCAGGGCATCATGTAACATCACTTCCTGTCCTTTGCCCTGCAGGCCAAGCTGGCGCAGAATCGAAAGAAGCAGCTTCGCACCAGAGGAGGCCGTCCTCAAGTGGAGCCTCTGATGGATCTCGAGGAGAGAGTCCACCAGATTGTGGAAGGACGTCTGAGTGGTCCTGTCACCACTGCAGCTGCCGACCCCATTGTCCACAGTGATGGTAAGTTTCTCAACTAATACAGCTGTCACCTTTCAGTTGTTTCCCCCGCCAGCATGCTTTCTCAATGTGGACCCATGTCATAGCATTGCCGCATTGTTGCATCCCTTGCTGCCAAACTGTCCTTTGGCTAAAGCCACGCTTCAACCTCCCTGCTTTCAGATGCTGCATCACCAGCTCGGGAGCCGGCCCCTCAAGCTGCCAGTGCAAGTGCCTCCGGAGGCGACGACCAGGAGGAAGCCGGACCATCCGTACCAGCCTCAGGGGAGCCACCGCACGTGGAGACTGGGGATAGTAGTTCCCTTGAGGGGAAGGGGGGTAGGGCTCTGATGAGGAGCCAGTTGCAGGGACCAGTGGCCTGCAGCAACGTGAGGGGGGTAGGGACGCTCGGGGGCCGTCTCCACGGAGGGCGAGGCAGGCCACCATGACTGCTGCACAGAGTGCAGAGGAGGTGCGTAGCCTTGCGGAAATGAGCGCCCAGGCCCGGCTCAGGCACACTGAGCTTATGGCTGCAGTGGGGAGGATGCCTGAGTCCATCGACACTCTGGCAAAGAGTGTGGTGGACTTTGGGGCAGCAATGGAAAGGACTGTCCAGGGCTTCGGGGCAGCAATGGAAAGGTCTGTCCAGGGCTTGTCCGAAGCAGCGGAAAGACTGTTCCAGCCTTGTCCGAGGCAGTGGAAAGGACTGTTCCGGCCTTGTCCGAAGCAGTGGAAAGGACTGTTCATGGCTTCTCCGAAGCACTGGCACCTGCCACGCAGGTCCTCACTGCTGCCACGCAGTCACTTGCTGGCCTCGTCCACACGCAGATTGAGGCCACGCGAACACTCACTGCTGCCACCATAGCTGCATCAGGCAGGATCACCCCGGGCCCTTGCAGCACCACAGCAGGCCATGAATCTGTGGAGCAGTCGATTGTGGCGGATGATCCGGTGCGGCCCCATCAGAGTGCCAGTGTGTCGGCCGACCATGGTGCAGGTGTCCTCTCTCTGCATGTGACCAGTCCTGATGCCACCGCTGGCACGTCAGCAGAGCAGCTGCCACCACCTGCGCGGCACACTGCTAGCAGACATGCCCAGTTGGAGCAGCCTGCTTGCGGGACCTCCAAGCCCAAATGTTGGCCAGGCCGTCCTTCAGGGGCTTCAGTGCCTCCAGACACTCAGCAGGCGTCCCCCAGCCTTGACCCAGCCACTGGTGTACAATTACGGAGGAGCTGCAGGGAGGGAAGGGGCCGACCTCGTAAGAGGAGTCGGTCTCCATCAAGGGGTCACCAGTAGAGGGAGGTGCTAAGACGTCTCTTTTTCCAGTTTTAAGGCAGTCCACACCTGTTGTGTTTGTTTGTTATGGTTTGGTTAGTTTCGCTGGGTTGCCACACAGTTATCTGTTAGTTTGTTAGTTATGATTTCTGTTGCCATTACGTTGTCATGCTGGAAGGAAGCACTTGTTTGAAAATAAAGAAAACTTTTTATTTACAATCGAGCTGTACACTATTTACAATCATCGATGCCTTGATAGGCTTACAGAAAACCGGAGGGCGCTGTTCGATTCACAGCCACCATTCCGTCCGAGGGGCCTGGAACCGAGTCCTTATGAGCCTCTGACGAACGGCCCTTCCAGTTTCTGGAGCCCTCCCATCTTCCTCCTCCTCCTCCTGATCCTCCTCGCCCGCATGCTCCTCCTCCTCCTCCTCCTCCTCCTCCTCCTCCTCCACCTCCTCGTCCGCCTGCTCTGCTGGACCTTGAGGGTCGGCTGGCATTGGCTGGGTGCGTTGAATGGCCAGGTTGTGGAGCATGCAGCAGACAACAACGATGCGCGCCACATGCTCCGGTGAGTACTGTAGGGCGCCCCCCGAATGGTCTAGACAGCGGAAACGCTGCTTCAGCACACCAATTGTGTGCTCCACAATGTTCCTGGTGGCCTGATGGCTGCTGTTGTAAAGCTCTTCTGCCGGGGTGGTTGGCAAACGGAGCGGGGTCATGAGCCATAGGCAGAGAGGATAGCCCCTGTCGCCTAGAAGTCAGCCTCGTGGGTGATCCGGGGCATCAAAAAGGTCAGCCACTGAGGTCTGCCACAGGATGAAGGCGTCATGGCTGCTGCCAGGGAATTGTGCGTTCACCGCCATGATCATCTGCTGGTGATCACAGACCAGCTGCACATTAAGGGAGTGGAAGCCCTTTCGGTTACGGATCTCCTCCGGATTCTGCAATGGCGCCAGCAAAGCCACGTGTGTACAATCAATGGCCCCCTGCACCATGGGGAAGTCCGCAATAGCCGCGAAGCCCCGTGCACGCTCCCCCTGCTTCTCCAGGGTCAGAGGGAAGGTGATGAAATCGCGCCTCCTTTTGTAGAGGGCAGCTGTAACTTGCCGAATGCAGCAATGCACCGCAAATTGAGAGATATTAGAAATGTCCCCAGCTGCTGCCTGAAACGATCCGCTGGCGTAAAAGTTGAGCGCAACAGACACTTTCACGGCCACCGACAGAGAGGTCCTGCACCGTATCCGCGGCTGCAGATCCCCAGCAAGCAGGTGGCACAGCTCAGAGACAACATCCTTACCAAATCTCAGGCGTCGCAGACACTGCTCCTCCGACATGGTAAGGTAGGAGACATGCTGCCTGAAAACCCTGGCAGCGTATGGTCGGATATGATGACGTCCATTGGCCCTCCTCCTTCTGGCCAATCCCGGCCCTCTATCCCTCTGTCTCTATGCCACTGCCAGCTGTTCAGCAAGGATAACGTGCCCCTCCAAAGCAGCTCCCATTATTCTGTCCGACGAATAAGACGCAGTCAGCTTTCTGGATCCAACTGCTCTGAACAGGGCTGAAGGTCCCAAGGCTCCTCTGGCTCAATAACAACAAGTCTTTGCCACTGAAGGTCTGCAACTCTCTCCAGCAGCGAGCAGAATGGCCAGGCCAAATGGCTGCCGGTTTTATAGTAGTGCTGTCCCCTTTAAAGAGCGCCCCCCGAGTACGAGATGAACCTGGTAACTGTAATGTATATACCTTTAAGGGGGAAACTATCTTTGACAGCTCATGTATACTGCAGTACCGGCAGTGACCACACCTGTATATAGCACAGAGTAGTAATCTGTACAGACCAGTTCCAGTGTGAGCCACATTGAGTAAACACCTGTTGTACTGTTCTCCTGCAGTCTGTGTCTTATTATACACGGACACAACATTGGCTACAAGGCAAGTTCGAACCTACCTGCAACTCTGCATCACCTCCCGGGGATTCGTTCCTGGAGACCAGTAGATTGGAGGTCAAGGCCAGAGACTCGGGCGTCGACCACGGGCAACCACCCAGTCATCCAGCAGAGACTCGAGAATTGCGGTGGAGGCTGTCGAGAGCCAGGCTTGGCTTTCCAGTCGAGGTGGTCCAGCGAAATGGGCTGGCAACAGGTAGTGTGCAGACCATTCCCGGACAACGGCGGGCTAGAGCCCGACCGAGCGGCACAGCAAAGGGCCGAGCAGTGTCAACGGGGGAGAGAGAGAGAGGGAAGAGTGCACAGGGCACAGCCGGTGTTCAGGGGCCGAGCAGCGTCGAAGAGAGGGAGAGAGAGACGCGCAGAAACCCGCGAGGCGCCGCCATTGCCACGAGGACCGCCGAGAGCGGCATTGGCAGCAGAGCAGGAGAAGCGCGCGAAACCTACAGGGCGCCGCCATTGCCACGAGAACCGCCGGGAGTGGCGTTGGCAGCAGCGGGGGAGGAAGAAAAGCGCGGGAGATGCCATTTTAAGCCATTGGGAGACGCCATTTTAAACCACACCCAAAATGCCGAAGAGTGGCAGTATCACCGCATTTGACAATGAAGTCGAAGATTGGACTACATATGTCGAACGAATAGAGGCATACTGCAAGGCAAATGAGGTGTCAGATGACAAGAAAGCGTTGGAATTGTTAAATTTCATGGGTGCAAAGACGTATGGTTTATTACAAAATCCAGTAACCCCAACGAAGCCAATGGAAAAGAGTTTTGAAGACATAGTAATGATACTGCAGGAACATTTAAACCCCACACCGCTGCTGATAGCAGAAAGATTCAAGTTTCACAAACGGAACCAGCATAAGGATGAAAGCAATGCTGATTATTTAACAGAACTGCGCAAACTATCGAAACACTGCCAGTTTGGAGGGGGACTGGCAGATACCTTAAGGGACAAGTTTGTGTGTGGGCTTCAAAGTGAAGGAACCCAGAAACGGCTTTTATCTGAAAAAGACCTTACGCTGGAAAAGGCTTTCAGCATTGCGGTATCATATGAAGCAGCAGCACAGGGCGCTGCAGAGATACAACAGAGACCGCAAGAATATGGCACAAACTAAATGTCATATAGAACAGAGAACAACACACGACCAGAATGATTGCTGGTTCAAAGACAAAGTGTGCAGACAGTGTGGAAAAGTAGGACACATAGCACGAGTCTGCAGGTTGGGAAACATAGAAACATAGAAACATAGAAGATAGGAGCAGGAGTAGGCCATTCGGCCCTTCGAGCCTGCTCCGCCATTCAATGAGATCATGGCTGATCATCCAAATTCAGTACCCTGTCCCTGCCTTCTCCCCATATCCCTTGATCCCTTTAGCCTTAAGAAATATATCCAACTCTTTCTTGAATATATTTAATGAACTGGCCTCCACCGCCCTCTGTGGCAGAGAATTCCATAGGTTCACCACTCTCTGGGTGAAGAAATTCCTCCTCAATTCAGTCCTAAATGGCTTACCCCTTATCCTTAGACTATGACCCCTGGTTCTGGACTCCCCGGCCATCAGAAACATTCTTTCTGCATCTAGTCTGTCCAGACCTGACAGAATTTTATAGGTTTCGATGAGATCCCCTCTCAATCTTCTAAACTCCAGTGAGTATAAGCCCAATTGACACAATCTCTCCTCGTACGTCATTCCTGCCATCCCAGGTATCAGCCTGGTGAATCTTTGCTGCACTCCCTCCATGGCAAGAACGTCCTTCCTCAGGTAAGGTGACCAAAACTGCACACAATACTCAAGGTGCGGTCTCACCAAGGCCCTGTACAACTGCAGCAAGACATCCTTGTTCTTGTACTTGAACCCTCTTGCTACGAAGGCCAACATACCATTTGCCTTCTTAACCGCCTGCTGCACCTGCATGCTTACCTTCAGCGACTGGTGCACAAGAACACCCAGGTCTCTTTGCACTTCCCCTTCTCCCAATCTATTGCCATTCAAATAATAATCTGCCTTCCTGTTTTTGCCACCAAGGTGGATAGAAAACCAGCAATAAGAAACCTACCAAAGGAAAGTACAAGAAGGTACATAAGATGAAGGAGAATAGTTCAGACGAATAAAAGAGTGATAACGACTCTGAAAGCAGGGAACTGAGTTGTCTGAAACTAAATAATGTGATCACAACGGAGGATCACCAAACCATTTGGGTCACTCTCAAGATAGCAGGAGTCCAGGTAAAGATGGAATTGGACACAGGAGCAGCCCTAACTGTCATAAACCGATGGGACTATGAGCGGCTATTCTCACACATACCCTTGAAAGACACAAAAATTATTTTGAAGACGTACACGGGGCAAAAAGTCTACCCCAAAGGAAAAATAAGGGTGACCGTTACATATAACGGTAAGGAAACACCAAAACTAGACCTGTATGTATTGCGAGATGGAGGACCACCATTACTGGGACGTGAATGGATCCGGAAAATACAACTGGATTGGCATTCCATACAGGCACTGACTGTGGCTGACAAAAAGGATGACGACGTCACACCTGGGCGACTGTCAAAGATCCTAACTGACGTGAAAGAAATGTACCAGCAAGGACTCGGAAAACTGAAAGGCATGACAGCGACGATTAAAATTGAAGAAAACGCAAGCCCAAAATTTTTTAAGGCCAGACCGGTACCTTATGCGATCCGCCCAGCCATCGAAGCAGAGCTGGAGAGTCTGGAATGTTCAGGTGTACTGTCCAAGGTAGACTGGAGCGAGTGGGCTACACCCATCGTCCCTGTGATGAAAAAGTCATTGAGCAGCACGCCTGGGGAACCAAGGAAGGTTCGCATCTGTGGGGACTTTAAGGTAACAGTGAACCCGGTCCTTCACACCGTACAATATCCACTTGCGCGGATTGAAGATATTTTCGCCTCGCTATATGGAGGGAAATGCTTCACTAAGATTGATCTGGCCCAGGCGTATCTGCAAATGGAGGTAGAAGAAGCATCAAAAAAATACCTCACAATCAACACCCATAAAGGTCTCTACCAATACAACCGGCTGGTATTCGAGGTAGCATCAGCTCCGGCTATTTGGCAGAGGGCAATGGAACAAGTCCTGCATGGGATCCCAGGGACCCAGTGTTATTTGGACGACATCCTGGTCACAGGCAAAAATGATAGTGATCACCTTGCCAACCTGGAGCAGGTGCTCACTAGATTGCAGGAATATGGGCTCCGAGCTAACCACCCCAAATGCGAGTTTTTTAGAAAACAGATCTCGTATTGTGGCCACGTTATCGATAAAGAGGGGTTACATAAGTCCCCAGAGAAGATTGAGGCAGTAGTCAAGGCTCCAGCACCAGAAAATGTGTCACAACTGAGGTCGTTCCTCGGGCTGGTAAACTACTACCATAAGTTCTTGCCAAATTTGTCTACAATACTACACCCACTGAACACCCTACTGCAAACTGGGGTGCCATGGAAGTGGAGTGACGAATGTAGATGAGCTTTCCAAAAGAGCAAAACACTAATCACATCAAAAGAGATATTGGCCCATTACAACCCAGCATTACCAATTCGGTTGGCATGTGATGTGTCACCCTACGGCATTGGAGCGGTGCTGTCGCACAAATTCGCGGACGGCTCAGAGAGGCCAATAGCCTTTGCGTCACGATCATTAACCTCAGCCGAGCATAACAACGCCCAGATTGACAGGGAGGCCCTCAGCCTAGTGTGGGGAGTGAAAAAGTTCAATCACTATCTGCACGGACAGAAATTCACCTTGCTGACTGATCGCCAGCCTCTTGTCTCCATTTTTAATCCGAAGAAGTGCGTTCCGGTGATGACTGCGCAACGACTACAAAGATGGTCACTTTTTCTAGGGGCGCACCACTATGAGATTGAATATAAGGGCACGAAACAGCATGGAAATGCTGATGGGCTATCACGCCTGCTACTGCCTACTGCGGAGGAAGCACCAGCAGTGGATCCTGTCGAAATATTCCATTCGACTATAGTTGAACACCTACCGGTAACTAATGCTTGTATCGAAAAGGAAACCCGAAATGACCTGACACTGTCTCGGGTATATGATTTGACGGTGAAGGGATGGCCAGCACATGGCGACTCACTGTTGCCAGCATTCTTGACAAGGAGAGAACAGCTGTCAGTGTGCCGGGGGACCTTGATGTGTGGATCCCAAGTGGTAATTCCACCCAAGTTAAGGGATAGAGTGCTCAATGAGCTTCATGAGGGTCATCTGGGAGGGGTAAAAATGAAAAGCCTAGCCAGGGCTTATGTGTGGTGGCCGGGAATCGATAAACAAATCGAGGACCTGACCAAGGGCTGCTCAGGATGCCAGAAAGTCCAAAATGCACCACCACAGGCCCCTCTACACCCATGGGAGTGGCCCTCATCTCCATGGCAACGGGTGCATATTGATTTTGCTGGTCCATTCATGGACTCAATGTTTTTAATAGCCGTGGATGCGCACTCGAAATGGCCTGAGGTCATCAAAATGTCCCCCACCACCACGGAGAATGATATTGCAGTCCTACGGACCATTTTTGCCAGGAATGGCTTGCCAGAACAGATTTGCTCTGACAACGGACCACAGTTTATGTCCGAAGAGTTCCGGAGGTTCTTGAAAAAGAATGGGGTAAGGCATTACACATCCGCCCCGTATCATCCAGCCACAAATGGATTGGCTGAGAGGTTCGTACAAACCTTTAAGAAGGCAATAAAGGCTATGTACAATGACAACATTCCGCTGCAGCACAAGGTGGACAATTTCCTGTTTGCCTACCGGAATGCGACACATGCAGTCACCAACCAGGCCCCAGCCATGATGTTCTTTAACCGAAGGTTAAGATCTCGCCTGGATTTGCTCAGACCAAACGTACGAAGAGATGTTGAGAGTAAGCAATTCCAGCACATCCATGAGAAGCCAACAAGGAGCTTCAATGTAGGGCAACCAGTCTTGGCCCGCGACTACCGAACAGAAAAATGGCAGCCAGGAACAATATGCACACGGCAGGGCCCACTAATGTACACAGTGGACGTTGGGGAGAGCATCGTGAGACGCCATGCTGGCCAGATCCTAGAGTCACAGGAACAAGTCAACCCCATGCCTCGCCCATATGTACCTGGTGATGAACCCGGCGTACAGGTCGCATCTACCCCAGAAACAGTAGCATCGGAAGCTGATGAACCAACCGACGACAGGGGGCCAGAATCGCCTCCGCACCAAGAGCAAGACACTCGGAAAAGGCGCTATCCAGAAAGGATCAGGAAGCCTCCCCAAAGACTGAATATATAAATAGACTATTTTCAGCTAATGTTGCATGTTATAAGAACATAAGAACATAAGAAATAGGAGCAGGAGTAGGCCAATCGGCCCCTCGAGCCTGCTCCACCATTCAATAAGATCATGGCTGATCTGATCCTAACCTCAAATCTTCTATCACTCTGCATCCACCCGAACCCATGTGATCTCCCGGGAGAGGCGAAAAACCAGATAAAGACCCAATGGCCAATTTGGGAGAAAAAAATCTGGGAAATTCCTCTCCGACCCATCTAGGCGATCGAAATTCTTCCAGGAGATCACTCTGTCCCTATATTTTCTACCGTACTTACCTTCTGTAAAGGCAATCTCCACCCCAGCCAGGAACAGGAATAAAACCATCTCCTGAAATCTAACACAGAATTAGAACACAGTAGAAGCAGAACAAGGCTACACGGCCCCTGGGCCCACTCCACTACCCACAGGGCCATGACCATTCCGAACCGAGACTCATGTCCAATTTCCTGCCCGCTCCCCGTAACCCTTAATTCCCTTTACTTCTAGGAAACTATCTATTTCTGTTTTAAATTTATTTAATGATGTAGCTTCCACAGCTTTCTGGGGCAGCAAATTCCACAAACCTACCACCCTCTGAGTGAAGAAGTTTCTCCTCATCTCAGTTTTGAATGAGCAGCCCCTTATTTTAAGATTATGCCCCCTAGTTCTAGTTTCACCCATCATTGGGAACATCCTCACCGCATCCACCCGATCAAGCCCCTTCACAATCTTATATGTTTCAATAAGATCGCCTCTCATTCTTCTGAACTCCAATGAGTAGAGTCCCAATCTACTCAACCTCTCCTCATATGACCACCCCCTCATCCCCGGGATTAACCGAGTGAACCTTCTTTGTACTGACTCGAGAGCAAGTATGTCTTTTCTTAAGTATGGACACCAAAACTGTATGCAGTATTCCAGGTGCGGCCTCACCAATACCTTGTACAACTGCAGCAATACCTCCCTGTTTTTATATTCCATCCCCCTAGCAATAAAAGCCAACATTCCATTGGCCTTCTTAATCACTTGCTGCACCTGCATACTAACTTTTTGAGTTTCGTGCACCAGGACCCCCAGATCCCTTTGTACTACAGTACTTTCCAGTTTCTTGCCATTAAGATAATAACTTGCTCTATGATTTTTCCTGCCAAAGTGCATAACCTCACTCTTTCCAGTATTGTATTCCATCTGCCAAATCTCTGCCCACTTCCTTAGCCTGTCTATGTCCCTTTGCAGGTTTTTTATGTCCTCCTCACTCACTACTTTCCGTCCCATCTTTGTATCATCTGCAAACTTTGATATGTTACACTCGGTCCCCTCCTCCAAATCGTTAATATAGATTGTAAAGAGTTGGGGACCCAGCACTGACCCCTGCGGAACACCACTAGTTACTGGTTGCCAATCTGAGAACGAACCATTTATCCCAACTCTCTGCTTTCTGTTAGAGAGCCAATCCTCCAGCCACGCCAGAATATTACCCCCAATCCCGTGATTTTTTATCTTGAGCAATAATCTTTTGTGTGGCACCTTGTCAAATGCCTTTTGGAAGTCTAAATACACTACGTCCACTGGTTCCCCTTTATCCACCCTGTATGTTACTTCCTCAAAAAACTCAAGCAAATTTGTCAAACATGACTTCCCCTTCATGAAACCATGCTGAGTTTGTCCTATTAAATTATGTTTATCCAAATGTCCCGTTACTGTCTCCTTAATAATGGACTCTAACATTTTACCAACCACAGATGTTAGGCTAACAGGTCTATAGTTTCCCGCCTTCTGCCTACTACCCTTTTTAAATAAGGGTGTTACATTAGCAGTTTTCCAATCTGCCGGGACCTTTGCTGAGTCCAGTGAGTTTTGGAAAATTATTACCAATGCATCCACAATCCCTACCGCTACTTCCCTCAAGACCCTAGGATGCAAGCCATCAGGTCCAGGGGATTTATCTGCCTTGAGTCCCATTATTTTACCAAGTGCCACTTCCTTAGTGATTTTAATCGTATTTAGTTCCTCCCCCCCTAGAGCCCCCTGTTTGTCCAGTGTTGGGATATTCTTAGTGTCCTCTACTGTAAAGACTGATACAAAATAATTGTTCAGTGTTTTTGCCATCTCCATGTTTCCCACCATTAATTTCCCGGTCTCATCCTCTAAGGGACCAACATTTACTTTAGCCACCCTTTTTCTTTTTATATAACTATAGAAACTTTTACTGTCTGTTTTTATATTTTTTGCTAATTTACTTTCATAATCTATCTTCCCTTTCTTAGTCAATCTTTTAGTTATTTTTTGCTGTCTTTTAAAGACTTCCCAATCTTCCATCCTCCCATTAGATTTGGCTACCTTATATGCCCTTGTTTTTAGTCGGATACTATCCTTAATTACTTTACTTAGCCACGGATGGCTATCTTTTCTTTTACACCCTTTTTTCCTCAGTGGAATATATTTTTTTTGGAAGTTGTAAAATAACTCCTTAAATGTACACCACTGGTCATGTACCGTCTTACCCTTTAATCTATTTTCCCAGTCCACTCTAATTAATTCCGCTCTCATACCTTCATAGTCTCCTTTATTCAAGCTCAGCACGCTTGTTTGAGAGCCAACCTTCTCACCCTCTAATTGAATATGGAACTCAACCATGTTATGGTCACTCATTCCAAGGGGATCCTTTACTAGGACATTTTTAATTAATCCTGTCTCATTACACAGGTTATAAGTGTTAATTGTATTTAGTTTGATATTTAATTGTTAAATGAGTGTTATGGTACTGTTAATCTAAAAGGGGAGGAATTGTAATGTGTATACCTTTAAGGGGCGAACAATCTTTTACAGCTCATGTATACTGCAGTACCGGCAGTGACCACACCTGTATATAGCACGGAGTAGTAATCTGTACAGACCAGTTCCAGTGTGAGCCACATTGAGTAAACACCTGTTGTACCGTTCTCCTGCAGTCTGTGTCTTATTATACACGGACACAACGGTACCGTTCCATCCAACTGTCACTAATAGCGCCAGGTGAAACGGAGGGGGGCGCCACTGAATTTCTGGTACGGGGTGCCAAAAAGGCATTGCACAATGAAATGATGTCATGATCTGGCTGCGCCCGCGAGCGGGTGCAAAGACTTAGTGCCGGCGCGAACAGGCTACTCAATATGGCCGGATGCGCTAGGATCACTGCGCACGTCCGAAAATTGGGTAACGCCCCAAATCTCGGGCTCTTTAGGCGCTAATCGCTGGTGCAACCAACCAAATTTCTAGGGCATTGTCTTCTTGAGCCAGCGGCCCCCCCTGTAACATGTCAGAGATGCAGCACTCATTCACAAGTGCAGAAAAACACATACACAATTTGCATCACCGAATTAAAAACAAAAAGCAGGAAAAGCTATGAGTTAACAGAAATAAACATTCATCTTTCTTCCTGGACAGGAGAACCAAACAGACTGACTTGGAAATGTTTACTAATATGTTGACGTAAAGATGTTAATTTATGAATTTCGCTTCTAATATTTTTCTCTCAAACATTCTCCACAATATTAATCCCTGCTCTTATCATGAAAAGTGTTGAATTATTTTAGGCACTTCCCAATTAAATAGTGGGAAACAAACTTCATTGTACTCTCAATTTTAAATCTCCTATTTCAAACATTTATACCAAATCAAAATTGTACATTATCAGTTTAATCAAAGTATTTTCTGTATCTTTCTCAATAAACAAATAGTGGTTTCTTCTAAAGTAGCTCCCTGCAATTTTTATACATCATTACATAACTCGTGTTTCTATTAATGTTTAAGAGGAAATCTATATTTACATTATTCCTGGGACTTGTTCGGACTATAGAACGACAGACAAAATAAAATTATTTGTGTTTTTCCCCTTTTTTGGTTCTCTTCCTAAACATCTTAATGATACTTTTTAGTGACTTTTAAAAAAATATGTAACTCCTACAAATTCTCCCTGCCCTCCCCCTCAGTCGATCGTTCAAAATCAAATATTGAGAAATTTCAATTTTAAAATGTTTTAAGCAATTCAGAACCTCTTTAAAAACATTTGGACTTCAAGACCTGGTTGAAACTTGTTTAGATGAGGGAAACATTGATTTTGTTTCTGTTTCTTCTAAAATCATATTCTAAACTTGGGGGGGAAAAAGTGTTTTAAACACTCATTTTTTGTGAGAAGTTCATTAAAAATCTTTAAATTCTATCAAGTCTCGTTGCAGCTTTGACAGAAGTTGCTCCAAGTTTCTCTTTCCCTCTTCAATGCTGTAGTTAAACATACAACAAAAAATACTAAAATAAACTCTAATTCCAAACGGAGCTCAAATAAGAAAGTGAATAAAGTGGTTAAACTTCCTAAGAAGGCGGTGAGGTTATCTATCCCCAACCTTGGCGATGAATTGGGATTAGTTTTGTAGAAGTTGTTTCCTCTTTTTCTGCTGCCGGTCCCTCTGTCTCTCACAGACTCTGAGGTCTTCTTCTTCTTAGGCAGTCCCTCGGAACCGAGGATGACTTGCTTCCACATTAAAAATGAGTTCTCAGGTGACTGATTAGTCCAATGTGGGACCTACAGTCTCTGTCACAGGTGGAGCAGATGGTGGTTGAAGGGGCGGGTGGGTGGGGTGCTTGGGTTGGCGTGCGCTCCTTGCGCTGCCTGCGTTTGGCTTCTGCTTGCTCCCGGCGAAGAGACTCGAGGTGTTCGGCGCCTTCCCGGATGCTTCTCCGCCACTTTGTGCGGTCTTGGGCCAGGGATTCCCAAGTGTCGGTGGGGATGTTACACTTTTTCAAGGAGGCTTTGAGGGTGTCCTTGAAGCGTTTCCTCTGCCCACCTGGGGCTCTCTTGCCGTGCCGGAGCTCCGAGTAGAGCGCTTGTTTTGGGAGTCTTGTGTCGGGCATGCGGACAATGTGGCCACTTCCATCGGAGCTGATTGAGCGTGGTCAGAGCTTCGATGCTGGGGATGTTGGCCTGAGCAAGAACACTGATGTTGGTGCGCCTATCCTGCCAATGGATTTGCAGGATCTTGCGGAGGCAGCGTTGGTGGTACCTCTCCAGTGCTTTGAGGTGCCTGCTGTACATGGTCCATGTCTCTGAGGCATATAGCAGGGCAGGTATCACTACTGCCCTGTAGACCATGAGCTTAGTGCCGGGTTTGAGGTCCTGGTCTTCAAACACTCTCTTCCTCAGGCGACCGAAGGCTGCACTGGCACATTGAAAGTGGTGTTGGACTTCGTCGTCGACGTCTGCCCTTGTTGACAGTAGGCTCCTGAGGTATGGAAAGTGGTCCACGTTGTCCAAGGCCTTGTCGTGGATTTTGATAATTGGGGGTCAGCACTGTGTGGCGGGAGCAGGTTGGTAGAGGACCTTGCCTTACGGATGTTCAGTGTAAGGCCCATGCTCTCGTATGCTTCGGTGAAGGTGTTTACGATGGTTTGGAGTTCGACCTCCGAGTGAGCGCAGATGCAAGCATCATCTGCATACTGTAATTCGACGACTGAGGATGGGATGACCTTGGATCTGGACTGGAGGTGACGGAGGTTGAACAGTTTCCCGTTTGTTCTGTAAATTAGCTCCAGTCCAGTGGGGAGCTTACTGAGGGTGAGATGGAGCATTGCAGCAAGGAAGATTGAGAGGAGCGTTGGTGCGATGACATAGCCTTGCTTGACCCCGATTCGTACGTGAATTGGGTCTGTGGTGGAACCATTGGTCAGGATCAGGGCTTGCATGTCGTCATGAAGCAGGCGGAGGATAGTGACAAACTTTTGAGGGCAGCCGAATTTGAGGAGGACACTCCATAATCCCTCACGGTTGACAGTGTCGAAGGCCTTTGTGAGATCAAAGAAGGCCATGTACAGTGGGTTGGTGCTATTCCCTGCATTTCTCTTGTAATTGACGTGCGGTGAAGATCATGTTCATTGTGCCTATTAGTGGGCGGAATCCACATTGCGACTCTGGGAGGAGCTCTTCGGCCACTGGGAGAAGGCGATTGAGGTACAAACAGGGGCACAAACTTTCCCCCTCTCTCATAACATGATTTAAATAACCCTGATCAACTCTTTCAAAAAGGGGACAACATCTGGTAAAATTTAACTGGAACTTACTGCGCGACATTCAATGCGAGATGGTTTCCTGGATCAGTATGTGGAGGAACCAACCAGGGAACAGGCTATTCTGGATCTGGTCCTGTGTAATGAGAAAGGGCTAATCAATAATCTTGTGGTAAAGGGGCCTTTAGGGACAAGTGACCATAATATGGTTGAAATTTACATTAAGTTTGAGAGTGATATAGTCCAATCTGAAACTAAGGTCTTCAATTTAAACAGAGGAAACTACAAGGGTATGAGGGACAAGTTGGCCATGGTAGATTGGGAGAGTGCACTAAAAGATATGACATACAATGGCTAACATTCAAGGAAATAATGCATAATTTGCAACAAACATATATTCCTCTAGGGCATAAAAACCGAAAAGGAAATGTGAGCCAACCATGGCTAACAAAAGAAATTAAAGCTAGTATTAAGTCAAAGGAGGAAGCTTATAAAGTTGCCAGTAAAAGCGGTCAGCCTGAGGATTGGGATCTTTTTAGAAATCAGCAAAGGGGGACCAAGAAATTGATAAAGAAAGGGAAATTGGAATATGAGCACAAACTAGCGAAAAATATAAAAATGGATTGTTAAAGCTTCTATAGGTATGTGAAAAGGAAAAGACTGGTGAAGGTAAATGTAGGTCCTTTACAGTCAGAGACGGGAGAATTTATAATGCGGAATGAGGAAATGGCAGAGAAATTAAATAAATACTTTGTTTCTGTCTTCACGGAGGAAGACACAAAAAGCCTCCCAGAAATACGAGAAAACCAAGGGTGTGACGAGAATGAGGAACTTAAGGAAACATAGAAACATAGAAGACAGGAGCAGGAGTAGGCCATTCGGCCCCTCGAGCCTTCTCCGCCATTCAATGAGATCATGGCTGATCATCCAAATTCAGTACCCTGTCCCTGCTTTCTCCTCATATCCCTTGATCCCTTTAGCCTTAAGAAATATATCCAACTCCTCCTGATTATATTTAATGAATTGGCCTCCACTGCCTTCTGTGGTAGAGAATTCCACAGGTTCACCACTCTCTGGGTGAAGAAATTCCTCCTCATCTCTGTCCTAAATGGCTTACCCCTTATCCTTAGACTGTGACCCCTGGTTCTGGACTCCCCGGCCATCAGGAACATTCTTCCTACATCCAGTCTGTCTAGTCCTGTTAGAATTTTCCAGTAGATTAGTCAAGCACGATTTACCTTTTGTAAATCCATGTTGACTTTGTCCGATCCTGTCACTGTTTTCCAAGTGCTCTGCTATTACATCTTTTATAATGGACTCTAGCATTTTCCCCACTACCAATGTCGGGCTATAATTCCCCATTTTCTCTCTACCACCTTTTTTGAATAGTGGGGTAACATTAGCTACCCTCCAATCCATGGGAACTGTTCCAGAGTCTATTGAATTTTGGAAGATGACTAGCAATGCATCTACTCTTTCTAGGGCCACTTCCTTAAGTACCCTAGGATGTAGATTATCAGGCCCTGGGGATTTATCGGCCTTCAATCCCGTCAATTTCCCTAACAACATTTCCCTACAAATACTGATTTCTTTCAGTTCCTCCCTCTCATTAGACCCTATGTTCCCGACATCTCTGGGAGGTTATTTGTGTCCTCCTTTGTGAAAACAGAACCAAAGTATGTATTTAATTGGTCAGCCATTTCTTTGTTCCCCATTATAAATTCCCCTGATTCTGACTGCAAGGGACCTATGCTTGACTTCACCAATCTTTTTCTCTTCACATATCTATAAAAGCTCTAACAGTCAGTTTTTATGTGCCCTGAAAGCTTACTCTCATACTCTATTTTCCCCCTCTTAATTAATCCCTTTGTCCTTCTTTGCTGAATCCTAAACTGCTCCCAATCCTCAGGTTTACTGCTTTTTCTGGCCAATCTACAGGAACCGTTCCAGTATAATAAAGAAATTATTATTAGTAAAAAAATGTACCAGCAAAATTAATGGGACTAAAAGTTGATAAATCCCAAGGACCAGATGACCAACATCCTAGGGTTTTGAAAGAGGTCGCCATTGGAATAGTGAACGCATTGGATGTCATCTTCCAAAATTCTATAGATTCTGGAATGGTTCCTGTAGATTGGAGGATAGCAAATGTAACCCTGCTATTTAAGAAAGGAGGGAGAGAGAAAACCAGGAACTACAGACCTGTTAGCCTCACATCAGTAGATGGGAAAATGCTGGAATCTATTATAAAGGATGCAATAACTGGGCACTTAGAAATTAATAGTAAGATTGGGCAGAGTCAACATGGATTTATGAAAGGGAAATCCTGTTTAACAAACCTATTGGAGTTCTTTGAGGATGTAACTGATGTAGTAGGCAAAGGGGAACCGGTAGATGTGGTGTATCTGGATTTTCAGAAGGTCTTCGATAAGGTCCCACACAAGAGGTTGGTAAACAAAATTAGGGCACGTGGAATTGGGGGTAATATACTAGCATGGATTGAGGATTGGTTAACAGACAGAAAACAAAGAGTAGGGATAAATGGGTCTTTTTCAGGATGGCAGGCTGTGACTAGTGGGGTACTGTAAGGGTCGGTGCTTGAGCCCCAGATATTCACAATCTATATTAATGATTTGAATGAGGAGACTAAATGTAACATTTCCAAATTTGCTGATGATACAAATCTAGGTGGCAGTGTCAGTTGCAAAGAGGATGTGAAGAGGCTTCAAGGGGATCTGAACAGGCTCAGTGAGTGGGCGAGAACATGGAAGATGGAATATAATGTGGATAAATGTGAATTTATCCACTTTGGTAGAAAAAACAGAAAGGCAGAGTATTTCCTAAATTGTTAATAGATTGGGGAATGCAGATGCTCAAAGGGACCTCGGTGTCCTTGTACATGAGTCACTGACAGTGAATGTGCAGGTGCAGCAAGCCATTAGGTAGGCAAATGGTATTCTGGCCTTCATTACAAGAGGATTTGAGTACATAGAAAAATAGAAGATAGGAGCAGGAGTAGGCCATTCAGCCCCTCGAGCCTGCTCCGCCATTCAATGAGATCATGGCTGATCATCCAAATTCAGTACCCTGTCCCTGCTTTCTCCCCATATCCCTTGATCCCTTTAGCCTTAAGAAATATATCTAACACCTTCTTGAATATATTTCATGAATTGGCCTCAACTGCCTTCTGTGGTAGTGAATTCCACAGGTTCACCACTCTCTGGGTGAAGAAATTCCTCCTCATCTCAGTCCTAAATGGCTTACCCCTTATCCTTAGACTGTGACCCTGGTGTTGGACACCCCGCCATTGGGAACATCCCTCCTGCATCTAGTCTGTCTAGTCCTATTAGAATTTTATACGTTTCAATGAGATCCCCTCTCATTCTTCTAAACTCTAGCGAATATAAGCCTAATCAACCCAATCTCTCCTCATACGTCATTTCTGCCATCCCAGGTATCAGTCTGGTGAATCTTCACAGCACTGTCTCCATGGCAAGAACATCCTTCCTCAGATAAGTTGACCAAAACTGCACACAATACTCAAGGTGTGGTCTCACCAAGGCCCTGTACAACTGCAGCAAGACATCCTTGCTCCTGTACTCGAATCCTCTCGCTATGAAGGCCAACGTACCATTTGCCTTCTTAAATGCCTGCTGCACCTGCATGCTTACCTTCAGCGACTGGTGCACAAGGACACCCAGGTCTCGTTGCACTTCCCCTTTACCCAATCTATGGCCGTTCAGGTAATAATCTGTCTTCCTGTTCTTGCCACCAAAGTGGATAACCTCGCATTTATCCACATTATACTGCATTTACCATGCATCTGCCCAATCACCCAGCCTGTCCAAATCATACTGGAGTTTCTCTGCATCCTCCTAACAGCACACACGCCCACCCAGCTTTGTGTCATCTGCAAACTTGGAGATATTACATCTAGTTCCCTTGTGTGGATCATTGATATATATTGTGAATAGCTGGGGTCCTAGCACCGACCCCTGCGGTACCCCACTAGTCAATGCCTGCCACTCGGAAAAAGACCTGTTTATTCCAACTCTTTGCTTCCTGTCTGCCAACCAGTTCTATATCCAAGACAGTACCTTACCACCAATTGCGTGTGCTTTAACTTTACATGCTAACCTCTTATGTGGGACTGTCTTGTTTTGCACACTTTGTACAAAAATAATAAATTGCAGGACAACGGATTATTACAGTTTAAACTCTTTTATGAAGCATCAGGTCTGTGATCTCAATCATACAGCACAGAGGGAAAAGATGGAGTCAGGACCCCTTACAGATGCCTGCAGGCCAATGACAACTCAGCATGTGATCCCATGTGAATATAATAGGTATTCCTTACAGATGCCTGCGGGCCAATGATAATTCAATATGCAAATGTTATAGCGACCTTAGGTAAAGACTTCTGAAAGTCCAAATACACCACATCCACTGGTTCTCCCTTATCTATTCTATTCTACCAGTTACATCCTCAAAAAATTCCAGTAGATTAGTCAAGCATGATTTACCTTTTGTAAATCTACGTTGACTTTGTCCGATCCTGTCACTGTTTTCCAAGTGCTCTGCTATTACAGCTTTTATAATGGACTCTTGCATTTTCCCCACTACCGATGTCAGACTTACCGGTCTATTACTCCCCGTTTTCTCTCTACCAACTTTTTTAAATAGTGGGGTTACATTAGCTATCCTCCAATCCATGGGAACTGTTCCAGATTCTATAGAATTTTGGAAGATGACCAGCAATGCATCTACTATTTCTAGGGCCGCTTCCTTAAGTACCCTAGGATGTAGATTATCAGGCCCTGGGGATTTATCGGCCTTCAATTCCGTCAATTTCCCTAACACCATTTCCCTACAAATACTGATTTCATTCAGTTCCTCCCTCTCATTAGACCCTAGGTTAGTTGTGTCCTCCTTTGTGAAGACAGAACCAAAGTATGTATTTAATTATTCAGCCATTTCTTTGTTCCCCATTATAAATTCCCCTGATTCTGACTGCAAGGGACCTACGCTTGACTTCACCAATCTTTTTCTCTTCACATATCTATAAAAGCTTTTACAGTCAGTTTTTATGTTCCCTGAAAGCTTACTCTCAATCTATTTTCCCCCTCTTAATTAAACCCCTTGTCCTCTTTTGCTGAATCCTAAACTGTTCCCAATCCTCAGGTTTGTTGCTTTTTCTGGCCAAATTATATGTCCTCTCCTTGGATCTTATGCTATCCCTAATTTCTCTTGTTAGCCACGGTTGAGTCACCTGTTTTGTTTTATTTTTATGCCAAACAGGGATGAACAAATTCTGTAGTTCATCCATGCGATCTTTAAATGTTTGCCATTGCCTTTTCGCCGTCAACCCTTTAAGTAACTGTAGGGAGTGGCGGGTGTGGCGCGTGCGCCCAATCAGTTATGCCCCTGACTGTTGGTGAGCGGTTCGAATCGCTCCCCCGCCCCTGGGTTCGAGGTACAGGCGGCGATACAGAAAACTCGAGTAGACAAGTGGTTTGGATGTAAGAAAACCAAGTTTTTATTAAAACAGAAAATAAAACAGTCTTACGAGAAGTCACTTCTATAAAATACAGGCAAATACAAAATATCTATACTTATTCAGGGAATGGGGAACACACGGCACATCGAGGGAAAACAATCAACATTAACAATCCCCTTATCCTTATCCCACTCCCTATACCTAACTAGATTAAGCTATGAGGGGCCAGAATTCATGCTCACCAATCCAAAGCAAAGCCAACTGTTTAACGAATGCAGGTTTTGAGGTTTGGTTTTCTGTCCTCTTAGGTACCCCGTCATCACGTGTTCTTCCGGGGCGCAGTGCTGGAGCTGCTGCTGCGACACACCTTCTTCTCCTCCGCTGCCGTCGTCATCTCGTCATGATTGGTTCCCCTCTTCTTCTCCCTTGGGCGGTTGTCGGCGGTAACGTTATGCCTATAGGGCAGTTGGCAGTTTTTACTGCCTAGATTTTCCTACCCAAGCGTTAAAGCACCAGTATATTCATCGTGGCGTGGACACCTGCTTTTCTGCAGTGCTCAACAGGAATGTTTGCCTCACCAAGTGCCAGCTTATAACTAGACGCTTGGCCTCATCAATACGTTTTTCGCTACCCTGCCCTGCTCTTATCGGGCTGTCACCATCTTCATCGTCTCCTTTCGTTTCATCTTGTTCGGTTACTATACAAGTCCTGGACTGCCTACTCACTTTTGTCTCGCCCCTTTTTGCGGCCTGGGCGTCTTGGATGGCCATGGACTCGGGTCTCGTTCCCCTCCCCCACAATTGGTATGGTTTCCTTAGTTGCTGAAACTCTGCTACGGGGAGCGAGGAGAGAACCCGCCATGAGGCCAATGCATGAGTACGGGCGGCGGTAGCCCAAGACCAGACAAGAGGTCAGAGTCAAGAGTGCCAGAGTCAAAAAATTGATTGCTAATGAGGGCCTGCAGTTATACTCCTTTCGAATGGCCTTTATCTGCGCGCCAAATCAGGTTAGTTCATTGTTCCAATTTTGGCGGGCTGTTTTAAATGATTATAGCAATCTGAACTGTTTTTAGTTGGCCGTTTATCGCACCTAATGGCCTGATGTCCGAGCTGTATTGTTATTAATGCATTCTAATTGGCCTGTCCAGCCTTGACGGCTCCCATAAGCTGTTTCCGATTACTTATGCAGACAACTTGATGGCCTCAAGCATCAGCCTAACTGGTTTGATCTGTCTTCGATCTGGCGTAATGCATATTCAATGTTTGCTGTCTGTTTTCCAAAATACAAGTCCCTTTTCACAGAAGCTGCATTTTAGGTTTCGATTTCCCCAAAAGCTGCTTGTGCTGCTACAGTGTCCAAGCTTTTAAAATCTTGCAGGCTTTTGGTCACGAGGTGTGGATGCCATCTTTTGGGTACCCTTTTTAAAATGTCCATGCAGGGTCCCTTTTATTAATAACTTTGGGGGAATGTGGGAATTTTGCAAATCTTACACTCCCCCCGTGATACTAAAACTTGTTTGAAGTATCATCCTTAGAAGGTGAGCAAAATTTTTTGACCCTCCATTGTCAACCTTCTCCTGTAATTACCTATCTAATATACCCATGACACATGCACTTCCAATTCCATGAAAATGCAGTGTACATAAGCATACATAGGATAAATTACAGACTTTTACACACATCCAAGAATGGAGGGGTCCAACACCACTGCACCACTTGGTACACATACATCTTTATTAACCGCGTCGCAAAAAAGAAAAAAAGAAACTTTATTAAAAACAACAAACACAAAAAAGCACAACAATCTTTAATCAAAAATACAAGGAAAAGACTCAAATAGGCGTATCTCCCTCCACTTTCACATAATGTTCCTTCCAGATCCTCTGGTTTCAGAATTCTAATATCTGACATTTCCTTTACATTGAATGCAAACTAGATGCAACACTATCCCTAACTGGCAAACCACGAGAATGTGGGAAGCCAGTCTGATCCACGAAGGGACCTCTATGTTATTGAAAATGTCCCACCAGGGTGGAATCACAATATCCAATATCTTAGCCCCTATCTCTACTGCTTTCTGCTCTAGAGTGTAAAAATGTTTCTGCGAAACTATAACGGCTTTGAGTATTTTGGTAAGGTGTTCTGGGAGAGAGGGGAATTTCGTAGCCGAAGTGCGCTACATACTTTTGCAAATTCGTAAAATTCTCCTTCACAGTGAGGTGAACAGTGGAGGGTTCAGGAATGGGGACAACTCGCTCCTGGGACATTTGAACTACTTTCTCGGGTTTAAAACAGAAACTGCTGTCACTAACCGGACACCAGCTATGCTGTCCATGCTGGTGGTGGGACGCGCCGGTGGTGACACAATATGCCCCACCTCCTATATATGCTACCTGTGGGGGAACATGGCCTTGTGCCATTGCCTCCATGGTACAATTTATAGGCTTCGCACCAGCAGCTCTGAACCCACACTACGGTTTTGAATAGGCATTCAAGTGCTGGGGACACAGGATTATGTGTGCTTCCTGGCTCCGGCACCCTGAGAGGTCAGTACCTGTCATAGTGTGCTTCCACTTTATGACGTAAGGTGGGACCGCTGTGAAACGAATGTGCGCACCCACTTGAATGACTCCAATGTTCTCAACCATGTATACCGGTGCGACTCGGGCTGTCCTACCCATGACTGGCAGCCTAACTACTACTCCCATGATTGTGTGGTTGGACCATCCACAATCCATAGGGACTGGGTAGGCTTCGGAAGCTAGCCGGAGTTGGCACGGGCTTAATGCATTCTCAAATGGGCGGAGGGCTGCGAGGTGCTTGTTGCTGATCCAGGAGGGGACTAAACCCTGTTTTAAATCCTCCAGATTTCTGCGGCCCTCGCCTAGCAACCATGCCCCGTATAGCACGCACACCTCGTTCTGCGCAGCCTGGTCAAAAGCATTTCTGTCCTCCCTTATGAGGGCATTTACCGTCTTTGCATGCTTCTCCAACTCGGCTATAATCTCTTTTAAATGGACCATCATGGCCTGGTCCTCATGCAACTCCAAGCCCACTACCTTGTTCTCATCCATTAGTATCTTCCTTAACTGTGTTTTTAAACTGTTTATCTGGGTCTGTAGCTCTATGTCATCTAAACTGTTGATGACAGAGGACCCAGTATTAAATGCAGTAAAAACATCATTCCATACTCCCTTTCTTTGTCTCCCTGCATTACCCAAAAACCGTCGGTGTGTGGTGTACAGTTTGGTTTTGTCCACATGGGCGAAATCGAATTCATAAAACTTCTTGAACATGTCCTTTAATAGGGCCTGGTATAGCTGCTCTGTTCCTTTGGGACACCAGTCCGGTAAATGTACCTCGGTGAAATTTAAAATCACAGAGGCTACCGCGTAGTGCACCCCCGGTACAGTACCTGATCCATAGGCACCAATACCAGCCCATTCCCTGGTCCCTTGGTGGTGGTAGGGCAACCCTCTCGGTGTGTCCTTGCTCCCTGAGTCATGGGCAAGGGCTTTCGGGAGTGTGCCACTAGCTCAGTGGCTTTAACTGGGGCTGGGTACCGTGGGACTATGCATGTGTGTAGGTGGGAATCCCATTCTACCCACTTCCCCTTATCCTGCCAGGCTGCAGAGAAGATGATAGATACGCCCATAGGGCAGGCCCTTTTCGACCCCCACATACAGACATAGATCCCCTGTTCCGATTCCCACCACTTGTCCCAACATACACTAGTCCCTTCTTGGGTCCCGGTGACCGTTCGGTGGGTGTCGTTTCCCATCTGTTCCCAGTCGTCGGTGCGATCTCCCATGTCCGTGCTCAGCTTCCTGAGCCACCACCATCTTCCTAGGGGAATCTGTCATGTGCAAGTCAGGCACACGCGCTTCCCCTCAGTGACCACGATCCGTGAGGCCACAACCTGTACGCTGGGGCAGTGGAGGAAGGCCTCCCCGTAAGTGAATCCGGTCTGGCTGGAGTACTGGGTGGAGTTGGATCCCAACCACCTGGGCCATCTTCCCTCGTGGGCGTAGACGGCAGGTCCCTCCGTGCCTTGTTCGCTGCTCCCGGCAGTCACCACTGGAGCCTTTTCTCCCGAGCACCCGTAGATGTGGGAGTCTTCCACATCGCCTCGCCTTCCGATGCTCATCCCAATCAGGGTAATAGGATTACGATCCCCTTCATCCTGAAAGTCTTTCTGCAAAAGATACAAAAACATGCAGCCAGGTCCCCAAGAGATTCTCTGGCTTGGTGAAGCATAGTCGGGTCCCGCAACCTCGACTCAAATATATACACTCTTAGCAGATTCCTTACTTAATTAACACTACCCATCAACTTACTTAACTTAAGCTAAAACACCCAAACTTAAGCGAAATACATAAACTTAACAATATAAACTTACATTACCTAAACTATGTACATTCGCCGCCTGTCTCCGGGCGGCCAGGCTAATTCCTGGTTGGACTGTGGCACACCGCTACCTCCGGCATGGCTGCACCGTCGTGCACTGTTGGTCTCTCGCAGCCCGTGGCTGCTGGCTGAGGACCTCTGTCCTTGGAGCTCCCCCTGACTTGAGGGGCGGCCCTTGGTAGCTGGAGAGCTGGTGACCATGGCTTTCTCAGCTGGGGCGTCCGTGGGGACCTTCTAGGCACTTTGGCGGGTGGGGCTTTCTTGGCTGATGGGCCTTTAACCTGAACCGTTGCTCCCTCAGGCTTGACCTCTCCCGAACCTGGGCTAACAGCAGGTAACTCTTCGCAGCCTGCTGCTGCGAGCTGAGAGTCTCTGCCCCCAGGTCCCATGGCTGGGTCTGGGGCGGGGTTTTCGACCTCAGGTCTCTTCCCCCACCCTCTACACCTGGGTTAGGGGCGGGGCTTTCGCCCTTAGGTCCCTCCCCCTCGTCTGGATCCCAGAGGAGCGGGGGAGTATCCCAATCGATGCGCGGGATGGCCCCTCCCTTTAAGCAAGCCACAGCGCCTGCCTGTGCCGCCTGTGACCTCGCTCCTGCTGCAGGCTGAGGATTTCCATCCTCAGACCTTTCCCCAACTGGCTGTTTTCCCCTTTCAGGTTTAAACAGCTTGCACTGTCTGATATGAAACCATTTGGTATGCCGGGGCATCTTCATGACGTATACCATGGGGCTGGCTTTATCTACAGTGCTGTAGGGCCCCATGTATAATGGTTCCAAACTCCCTACTCGGGCACAGTTTCTCACCGTGACTTGATCTCCTACTTCCCACTCGTGGTGCTTTCTGGGTTCGAGCAGCAATTGGTTACTCTGATGCTGCCTTCCCATGTTCCCAGCCGCCTGCTCGTGAACCTGCTTAAGGTGCTCAAAGAGGTTTCGCGTGAACCTGTCCCGGTTTACTTTCCTGAGCTGACCCTCCATGAGCACCGGGGCTAGGACATGGGTGGGGGTCCGCATAACCCTGCCGGTCATGAGCTCGTACATGGAATACCCCGTGCTTTTAGACTGGCTGGCCCGGATCCCCATCAAAACCAACGGTAGGACCTCGGCCCACTTATGGGGCGAGTCCACCGTTTCTTTCCTCAACCTTTCCTTTAGGGTCCTGTTAATCTGTTACACAATCCCCGATGACTGCAGGTTGTGGGCCACGTGCCATTTCCCCTCAATGCCTAACAGCATAAGGGTGTTCTGCATCACCTGTCCCTTGGTCGGACTCCACATACTGTGGTAGTCCCCACCGTGAGATCACTTCCCAGACCAGGACCCTGGCAGTACCCAGAGCTGTGGCTGTTCTGCAGGGAAAGGCCTCTACCCATTTGGTGAACACGTCCACCAGGACAAGGCCGTACTTATAGCCTCCCTGGGCAGTGGGCAGGGGCCCGATGTAGTCGACCTGTATCGATTACCATGGTCCCTCTACCCTCCTGACGTGTCCCATGGGTACCTTCCTTTTGTGGGGGTCGGGGTTATTTGCAGCGCACACAAGACAGCCTGCACAGAACTCGCGGACATCGTCCCTGAGTCCCGGCCACCATCCCGCCTGTTCCGCCCGCTGCCAGGTGGTCTCAGGCCCGGGGTGTCCCGCTCCTGGACCCTCGTGGGCCAGTTGAAGGAATTCCCTCCAGTGCTGCTGCGGCACAACCCACTGTTCCTTGACGGAGAGGGTTGCTGTGCCATACGGACCCTCTACCCTTTTCCCCTCAGTCACTGCACTGAGGACTGCTTTGAGGACGGGGTCTTGGGCTTGGACCATCTTAACGTCTGGGGCTAATGCTACCCCTACACTCCCTTGGGTCCCGCCCCTACCTCTGACCGCCGCCATGGGTCTGGACCCAAATGGGTCCCAGAAAGTGCCTGTGCGGGCACCCTCCTTGGCGAGCAAGTCAGCCTGCTGGTTGCCTTGGCCGCGGGGTTCTGTGGAGGAATGGGTTTTCACCTTGTGGATGAAAACCTCCCCTTCCGCCCCCACTGCTGCCAGGAACTTCTCCAGCAGGGGTTTTACTGTGAGGGGTCTCCCGTCGGCGGAGGTGTATCCGCGGCGGGACCAGATGGCCAGGTACTCCGTACACGAATTGCACGTGAACATGCTGTCCGAGCAAATCGTGTAGGGGGTGGGGAAGATTTCGGGGTGTGTAACGACGTACACCACCGCGGACAGTTCAGCCTGCTGGGCGCTCATGGTGCTAGGGAGCTTAATCGCCAGGGCAATGTTTGCCGCTGGGTTGTAAACTCCGCAACCCGTGAGACGCTCGCCAGCAAATACCATGCTGGAACCGTCTACATAGATCTCGTGGCCTGTGGGATGTATCCCGGCCCGTAAACCTACGTTTACTTCCCAAACCCCTTCAATGGAACACCGGTGGGCTGTTCCAGGATATACCAGGTTGGCTGCGAGCTTTGGCTCACAGAGACCCTTCACTCTAAGATCCATCTGTGAGAGGAGCAAGGTCCAGTGGGCAATGCGGGCATTGCTCACTGTTCCATCATTGATCCTCCTGTCCAGAAGCATCTGGGTGGGTGAGGAGGGTGATGGGAGAGGTGCCTGTGAAGATCAATGATCTTTTCACAGCCCAATGTGTGGCCAAGAGGTGCCGCTCACAGTTGGAATAGTTCCTTTCCACATCTGTGAGTATCCTGGAGGAGTAGACCACCGGCCTCAGCCAGCCGTGCCGCTCTTGGAGCAGCACAGCACTCAGGCTGTCCCCGCTGGCTGCTACCTCCATTAAAAACTCTTTCCCCCCATCTATGGCCCCTAGAGCTGGTGCGGTCTGCAAGTTTTTCTTGAGCCTGACAAATGCTGCCTGGCAACCCTCATCCCAAAGCCACTCCACTCCCTTGTGTAGGAGTCGGAGCAGAGGGGCTGCGGTGGCTGCATAGTCCTCAATAAAGTCTCTGCAGTACCCGGTTAGCCCTAGAAACGACCTAACGCCCGTTACTGTGTTAGGGACTGGTAGTTCTTGTACCGCTTCTCTCCTAGCCTTATCTATGGCCCTTGCTCCAGCGTGCACGGTCAGGCTGAGGAATTTCACCTCCTGCTGGCCGATCTGCGCTTTCTTAGGATTCACCTTGAAACCCTTCTGCCCTAGCAGCTCCAGCAGTTCGGCCAATAGCAGGCCATGCTCCCCTTTCGAATCAGTGAACAGGAGCTCCCCTTTCGAATCAGTGAACAGGAGCAGGTCATCCACATATTGTACCAACTGTCTGGGCTGGCTAAAATCCTTTAAAACTGTTTGCCTTGCACTGATGGAAAATGCTGGGGCTGTTGTGGAAGCCCTGCGGCAAACAGTTCCACGTGTACTGTTGCCCTTTAAACGTAAAGGAAAACTTGTACTGATCCTCCCTCCTAAAGGGATGGACCAAAACCAGTTGGAAATATCCAGTACCGTGAAAGTGGTCGCGGATGCTGGAATACTTCCTATCAGGTCGGCAACTGCTGCTACTGTGGGTGCGCAGGCTGGGATGTTACTATTGAGCACTCGATAGTCCACCGTGGCCCTCCAGGAATTGTCCGGCTTTCTAACCGGCCACAGTGGAGAATTCACGTGGGTAGCTATCGGTCTCAGAACTCCCTGCTGTACTAACGAGGACATGGCTGCTTCCATGTCTGGCTCTGCTTCCCTGGGGAAGTTATACTTTACAGTGGCCGTGGTCTGCCTCCTCAAACCCCCACTGGCTCGCAAACTTGTAAGCTGCCTTTACCTCCTGTACTTTCTCTTCCTGTTCCCTAATCTGCCTTGCCAAGCGGGCGTTCTTCTCCCGCAACCTTAACTTATTTCCCTTGGCCTCGGTGACTTGGCACCGTAGGTATTCCAACTGGGCCTTGTGTTCTCTCATTAACTGCACTCTCTCCTGATTCAGGGCCTGCAAAGCTACTAATAACTTCTCCCCTGCTAGAGCCTTATCCTGGATCTCCAGGGCTGACTCCCTTAACTCAACTGCCTGTGCTGCAACGAGCCAGTCCAAAAGTTGGACCTGCTTTTTGAAACACATCAGCCAAACTGCCTTCTCTACTGACTTCTTGTGTTCCTTTCCCACTGTCCACTTAGCTGCTGCATCTACCAAACGCCCAGCCCTTAACAGAGTGGTGATCCACTTCTTTGTGATATTCACCTTGCTAAACACATAATCAGAAATCATGGTTTGCTCATCCGAACCATTGTCTACTGTATCGCAACCCTGTTGCCGGTGTCCTGCCGCGGTCGCCATTTTCTGTAGGGGGTGGTGGGTGTGGCGCGTGTGCCCAGTCTGTTATGCCCCTGACTGTTTGTGAGCGGTTTGAATCGCTCCCACACCCCTGGGTTCTAGACACCGGACTTAGGTACAGGCGGTGATACAGAAAACTCGAGTAGACAAGTGGTTTGGATATAAGAAAACCAAGATTTTATTAAAACAGAAAATAAAACAGTCTTACGAGAAGTCACTTGTATAAAATACAGGCAAATACAAAATAACTATACTTATTCAGGGAATGGGGAACACACGGCACATCGAGGGAAAACAAACTACATTGACAATCCCCTTATCCTTATCCCACCCCCTATACCTAACTAGATTAAGCTATGAGGGGCCAGAATTCATGCTCACCAATCCAAAGCAAAGCCAACTGTTTAACGAATGCAGGTTTTGAGGTTTGGTTTTCTGTCCTCTTAGGTACCCCGTCGCCACGTGGTCTTCAGGGACGCGGTGCTGGAGCTGCTGCTGCGACACACCTTCTTCTCCTCCGCTGCCGTTATCGTGTCGTTGCGATGGGTTCTCCTCTTCTTCTCCCTCGGGCGGTCGTTGGCAGTAACGTTGTTCCTATAGGGCAGTTGGCAGTTTTTACTGCCTAGATTTTCCAACCCAAGTGTTAAAGCGCCAGTATATTTGTCACGGCGTGGACACCTGCGTTTTCGCAGTGCTCAACAGGAATGTTCGTCTCACCAAGCACCAGTTTATAACTAGACGCTTGGCCTCATCAATACGCTTTTCGCTGCCCTGCTCTGCTCTTATCGGGTTGTTACCATCTTCTTCGCCTCCTTTTGTCTCGTCTCGTTCAGTTACTATACAAGTCCTGGACTGCCTACTCACTTTTGTCTTGCCCCTTTTTGCGTCCTGGGCGTCCTGGATGGCTATGGACTCGGGTTTCGTTCCCCTCCCCTGCAATTGGTATGGTGTCCTTAGTTGCTAAAACTCCGCTACGGGGAGCGAGGAGAGAACCCGCCACGAGGCCAGGGCATGAGTACGGGTGGCGGCAGCCCAAGACCAGACGAGAGGTCAGAGTCAAGAGCGCAAGAGTCAAAAACGTGATTGCTACTGAGGGCCTGCAGTTATACTCCTTTCGAATGGCCCTTATCTGTGCGCCAAATCAGGTTTGTTCATTGTTCCAATTTTGGTGGGCTGTTTTAAATGATTATAGCAATCTAAACTAACTGTTTTTAGATGGCAGTTTATCGCACCTAATGGCCTGATGTCCGAGCTGTATTGTTATTAATGCATTCTAATCAGCCTGTCCAGCCTTGACAGCTCCCATAAGCTGTTTCCGATTACTTATGCAGACAACTTGATGGCCTCAAGCATAGGCCTAACTGGTTTTGATCTGTCTATGATCTGGCGTAATGCACATTCAATGTTTGCTGTCTGTTTTCCAAAATACAAAGTCCCTTTTCACAGAAACTGCATTTTAGGTTTCAATTTCCCCAAAAGCTGCTTGTGCTGCTACAGAGTCCAAGCTTTTAAAATCTTGCAGGCTTTTGGTCACGAGGTGCAGATGCCAACTTTTGGGTACCCTTTTTAAAATGTCCATGCAGGGTCCCTTTTATTAATAACTTTGGGGGAATGTGGGAATTTTGCAAATCTTACATAACATTCCCCAATCCATCCTAGCCAACTCATGCCTCATACCATCGTAGTTTCCTTTATTTAAATTCAGGACCCTAGTCTCTGAGTCAACTACTTCACTCTCCATTTTAATGAAGAATTCTATCATATTATGATCGCTTCTCCTCAAGGGGCCTCGCACAACAAGATTGCTACTTAATCCTTTCTCATTACATAATACCCAGTCTAAGATGGCCTGATCTCTAGTTGGTGCCTCGACATATTGGTCCAGGAAACCATCCCGTATACACTCCAGGAATTCCTCCTCCACAGTATTGTTACTAATTTGGCTAGCCCAATCTATATGTAGATTAAAGTCACCCATGATAACTGCTGTGCCCTTATTGCATGCGTCGCTATTTTCCCATTTAATGCCATTCCCAACCTTAGCATTACTGTTTGGGGGTCTGTATATAACTCCCACTAACGTTTTCTGTCCCTTGGTATTTCCCAGCTCTGCCCATACAGATTCCACATCACCAGAGCGAATATCCTTCCTTACTATTGTGTTAATCTCCTCTTTAACCAACAATGCTACCCCACCGCCTTTGCCTTTTTTCCTGTCCTTCCTGAATATTGAATACCCCTGGATGTTAAATTCCCTGTCTTGGTCACCCAGGAGCCATGTCTCCGTAATCCCAATTATATCATATCCGTTTACATCTATTTGCGCAGCTAATTCATCCACCTTATTACGAATGCTCCTCACATAAAAAATCAAGCCTGAAGGCTTTGTGTCTTAAACACTCTTAGTCCTTTTAGAATTATTATTTACTGTGGCCCTGGATTTACATCCTTGATTTGTCTGCCTTCCACTTTTGCTTTTCTCCTTGCTGTCTTTTGTAAAGAGTAAAGAGTAAAGAAGTCTTACTCCAATTATATAGGGCCTTGGTGAGACCACACCTGGAGTACTGTGTACAATTTTGGTCTCCTTACCTAAGGAAGGATATATTTGCCATAGAGGGAGTGCAATGAATTCTCATGGAATTGATTCCTGGGATGGCAGGACTGTCGTATGAGAAGAGATTGAGTAAACTAGGCCTGTATTTACTTGAATTCAGAAGAATGAGGGGATCTCATTGAAGCATCCAAAATTATTACAGGGCTTGATAGGATGGATGCTGGGAGAATGTTTCCCTTGGCTGGGGAGTCTAGAACCAGGGGCCACAACCTCAAGATAAAGAGCAGGCCATTCAGGACTGAGATGAGAAGACATTTCTTCACAGAGGGTTGTGAATATTTGGAATTCTCTACCGCAGAGGGCTGTGGAGGCTCAGTCATTGGGTATATTCAAAACCGAAGTTGATAGATTTCTGACTAGTAAGGGCATCAAGGGATATGGTGATAGGGCTGGTGAATGGAGTTGAGGTAGAAGATCAGCCATGATCTCATTGAATGGCGGAGCCGGCTTGAAGGGCCGAATGGTCTACTCCTGTTCCTATTTATTATGTTCTTATGTTCTTAAACATTCACTCCCTCCATCACCGGCATACCGTGGCTGCAGTGTGTGCCATCTACTAGATGCACTGCAGTAACTTGCCAAGGCTTCTTTGACAGCCCCTCCCAAACCAGTGGCCTCTTCCACCTAGAAGGACAAGGGCAGCAGGCGCATTGGAACACCACCACCTCCAAGTTCCCCTCCAAGTCACGCACCATCCTGACTTGGAAGTATATCACCGATCATTCATCGTCGCTGGGTCACAATCCTGGAATTCCCTCCCTAACAGCACTGTGGGAGTACCTTCACCATACGGACTGCAGCGTTTCAAGAAGGCGGCTCACCACCACCTTCTCAAGGGCAATTAGGGATGTGCAATAAATGCTGGCCTTGCCGGCGATGCCCATATCCCGTGAACGAATAAAGAAATTCCTGAGCCACCAATCCCATATCTCCTCAGTAACCATAGCTACCAATCCCCTAGCTCCTCAAGACTGTCACTGACCTCATCTCCTCTGGAGATCTTCCCTCCATGGCCGCCAACCTCATAGTCCCCCAACCCCGCACAGACCGCTCTACCTCCTTTCCAAGATGCACAAGCAGGACTGCCCTGGTAGACCCATCGTTTCAGCCTGTTCTTGCCCCACGGAACTTATCTCTTCCTATCTCAACTCTACTTTTTCTCCCCTTGTCCAGTCTCTTCCCACCTACATTCGTGACTCTTCCGTCGCCCTCCGTCACTTTAACAGTTTCCAGTTTCCTGGCCCCAACCGTCTCCTTTTCACTATGGACGTCCAATCCCTCTACACCTCCATCCCCCACCAGGACGGCCTGAGGGCGCTCCCCTTCTTCCTTGAACAGAGGCCCAACCAGTCCCCACCCTCCTCCGCCTGGCTGAACTTGTTCTCACATTGAACAACTTCTCCTCTGACTCCATTCACTTCCTCCAAATTAAAGGTGTTGCTATGGGAACCTGCATGGGCCCTAGCTATGTCTGCCTTTTCATGGGATATGTGGAACATTCTTTGTTCCAGTCCTACTCAGGTCCCCTCCCTCTCCTCTTTTTCCGATACGTCGATGACTGTATCGGTGCCATCTCCTGCTCTCGCCCTGAGCTTGATAAGTTCACTCACTTTACTTCCAATTTCCACCCTTCCCTCACCTTCACATGGTCCATCTTCGACTCTTCTCTTCCCTTCCTTGACTTCTCCGTCTCCATTTCTGGCGATCGGCTTTTGACAAACATCCACTACAAGCCCACTGACTCCCACAGCTACCTGGACTACACTTCCTCCCACCCCGCTTCCTGTAAGGACTCTATTCCATTCTCCCAGTTTCTCCGTCTCCGCCGCGTCTGTTCTGACGATGCCACCTTCCATACCAGTGCTTCCGACATGTCTTCCTTTTTCCTCAACCGAGGATTACCCTCTACTGTGGTTGACACGGCCCTTGACCGTGTCCGTTCCATTTCCCGCACTTCTGCTCTCATCCCTTCCTCTCCCTCCCTCCCAGAACCACGATAGGGTTCCCCTTGTCCTCACCTTTCACTCCACCAACCTCCACATTCAACGGATCATCCTCCGCCATTTCTGCCACCTCCAACGTGATCCCACCACCAAACGCATCTTCCCCTCACCTCCCCTTTCAGCATTCCGAAGGGACCGCGCCCTCCGCGACACCCTGGTCCACTCCTCAATCACCCCTAACAGCCCTTCTCCTTCACCTGGCACCTTCCCGTGCAAGCGCAGGAGATGCAACACATGCCCTTTTACCTCCTCCCTTCCCACTGTCCAGGGCCCCAAACACCCCTTCCAGGTGAAACAGCGATTTACTTTTACTTCTTGCAATTTAATATGCTGTATTCGCTGCTCATGATGCGGTCTCCTCTACATTGGGGACACTAAATGCAGATTGGACGACCGCTTTGCGGAACTCCTCCGTTCAGTCCGTAAGGGTGACCCCGAACTTCCGGTTGCCTGTCACTTTAATTCACCACTTCACTCCCACTCTTATCTCTCTGTCCTCGGGCTATTACATTGTTCCAATGTAGCTCAACGTAAGCTCGAGGAACAGCACCTCATCTTTCGATTAGGCACTTTAAAGCCTTCTGGCCTCAACATTGAGTTCAACAATTTCAAACTATAACCCCTGCCCCCATTTTTCATGCTGTATTATTTTGCCATTCCCATTTGCAACATTTTATCTTTCCTGCTTCTTACAAAAGCACAGTATATTCCTTCAATTCTTTCCTCCCCTCCTGTCTCTGCATCTGCTTAATACCTGTTATATCTCCAGCTTTTTCCAGTTCTGATGAAGGGTCCCAGACCTGAAACGTTAACTCTGTTTCTCTCTCCACGGATGCTGCCTGGCCTGCTGAGTGTTTCCAGTGTTTTCTGTTGTTATTTCCCATAGCTCCTCAAGTGACCGCAGACACCAACGCCCCTTGTCGGCCTAATTTGCCCCTTAACTCATAGGCCTTTAAGTTACACTGTGTGTGGTCAACCAAATTGATGGGGTCAGCATATAACTCCCTCAAGGCACCTCGACAGTCAGTGAGTTCAGACTCTAGTCTCCCATTTTGCACCATAACTCTATCTCTCTCTTGTAATATTTTCTGACTCTGTAATCCCTGCGCAGTCATAGTTTTTGCTACCAACTGCGAGCTCTCCAACATCGTAATGACATCAGCCAAATTATCTATCAATCTCTCTTTTTCATTTGACTGCCTCTTATGGTATGTCCCTTATGATATGCCTTTGATGAGATGCCTTTTAGGAGATGCCTCTGACTGATTTCTATTTTCCTCTTTTAATTGTGTAGGATTTGCAAAATTGGACTTTGTATTAATAAGGGTCAAATGGCAGAAGAGGCCATGATTTTAAAGACTGTTTTAAAAGAAGCCCAGGAAAAAGGGGCATGTAACCGGCTTATTGGGACATTTTTAAATGGTTCCTGCGAATCCTCAGACAGCTTTGTGGATTCAACCCACAGTAAGTTCTGGAAGCCGTTTCTGAGAGAACGAAACCAGACCCACACATATACATATGGATCAGATGCAGATCCAGTCAAGATCGGCCTGGAAACAGAGGCCATCTAAATGTTGACCTAGATAAAAGGGGGCAATTTCATATTCATGAGAACAGCACCAAGGACTAGATAACAAGATCAGCAGGACATTAAAAACAATGAAGGTCATTCCAGACCAGAGATGGGCCTTTACCGGCCATCTAAAACATTTTAAAATATAATAACTACCCCGCTGTGCTCCCAGCCCGCCAAAAGTTAAACAAAGACTAACCTGATTCGGGAAATGGAGGCTCCTGAAGAAAAGGTATAACTGGAGGAGTTGGAGTTACAGTTGGAGACAGTTACAGTTGCAGAGACACACGACCGAGTGGCAGTGGGTGAAGAGGAGTCGCTTCGGGAGAAGATCAGCAAACTTCTCTCCACCATCGGAGGAAGACGAAGAAGACTAAGCCGCCATCAAGAAGACCGCTTGAGCCGGTGTCCCGCCCCGGGGTCACACATCGGGAGATCATCGACCATCCCCGGGCCGTTGACGAAGACGAGAGGCCTTCTCCCAACTCGGGAGAAGAGACAAAAATGAACTGAAGAAACGATGGGAGCCAGCCCAAGGCTCCTCTGACCGGGGTCGAGCCGATGATCCCCGACCCCGCCGACAGCCAGAACCAGCCGGTGTCCAGCCGCCCCCGACCCCCACCTCAGGAGAGAGGTGTGGCGCAGCTCGCTGGGGCTCCACGATCCACATGGAGACGGAGCGCCTGAAAGGATCAAACGCAGACTGGTTCAAAACCTTGCACTTCCTAGTTGGATTGGTGTGCATGTTTCTGGCCCTTCACAATCAGATCTAGATAGGTTTAAGGGGGTGGACTTGAGGGTACAATTAACATGAGTTGTTGTCCCTCGATGTTCCGTGTGTTTCCTTATTTCATGATGATCTTTGTAGAGTATAAGATGCCTGTATTTGCCTTAGTTAGTATGGTGTCGTTATGATTGGTTTGTGTTTTTCCCTCCCATGTACTCTCTTATCTGCTTGCATTTGATTTATTTTTCCATATGCAATAAAATTTCATTTTGTTTCATCAAATTTGGTCTACAAGAGTTTTCTCTACATTATAGTTCCTGCCCCAAAATCTAAGGGGCGAGTGGGTCGAACCACTCAAGGTTTTACTGTGCAAGAGAGAGAGGCCTCTAGAGAGAGAAACCTCTGCGATCTAAAACCCCTTACAATTGTTTAATACGTTCCTCACTTTTAAATGCACAGAAGTTAACCAACCATATAGGAGTGCTTTTGCCAACTTGTGCCTTCATCTTCTTATTTTGTCTTACTTGATCCTTGACCCATTCTATGGCCACCTTATAAGCATCATCATTCTCAACAATCTTAGTGACCAATTTTAATGGTTCCTCAGGCCCCTTAGTTTCTTTATCAGTTACTTTTCTAAAATTTTGTGAATACTTGCCATAATCATTTGTATTTAAAAAAATCCTTACTACCGAAATTGAACAATTTGTGTGTTTACGTAACTAAATGAAGTCTGCCGACTTCTGATCATATTATTTTAGATGTTTGATGTTATTCCAAAACAAACATTGCTTAGTCACATCCTGTCATGGTCGTCAATTTGAAATCGATTCAGACGTGACGCCAAAAAATGGTAATCAATGATTCGTTTATTGAAAATCACATCAAACATGTGGACACACAATGCTAATAGTAATAACAGTACAGAGATCAAAAAATTATTATCCTGTGGCGACACGCCACCACTGGACATAATCCGCTCACGGCGGCACAGACAGTCTAAGCAGAAGCCCCCAGCCGGGGGCCCTTTCCTCCAGCAACTTGTTTCCCGCAGGGACAGGCTGCCAGGAGCACTTCCTGTCTGAGAAGTATTTAAGTGGATGCGCGGGCTTTTCTAGTTCCTGTTTGTCATGTGGTTGGAATAAAGCAGTTGAGTTTTCAATAGCTCTGGTCTCGACTCCCACGTTTGCCGCGGTATCTCAACACTGGTGACCCCGACGCTCAGGACGAATCCTAAGCTAGCATGGCGGATACAAACGCAGTCACGGTTAAATTACCAGACTTTTGGGAGAACCTCGCCGAAGCCTGGTTCGTTCAAGCTGAGTCCAGATTCCGGCTGAAAGGCATTACAGTCGACGCCACGAAGTACGACTACCTCGTCGCCTCGCTCACCTACGCTACAGTCCCCAAGGTTTGGGCAGCGCTGCAGAATCCACCAACGGAGGGCAAGTACGAACATCTGAAGGCTGCGCTACTTAAAAAATTTCAAACGCCCTCTTACCAGCGCCACTGCCAACTCCTGGACCTCCCCGGCCTTGGTGACGCTTCACCATCAGACCTGCTTTCCCACATGCTGTCCCTCTCAGACGACAAAAATCCCGGCGCCCTTTTTCGCACGCTTTTCATTCGGCAGCTCCCCGCCAGCATCCGCCCGCTCATTGTGGAGTCTGACTCCACGGACCTGAATGATATAGCCGAAAAGGCCGACCGGCTGCTCTCTGCACAGGCCGCTCGCGACGTCGCGCCCGACCTCACGGCAACGACCACGCGGTCTCCCCGGGCCGCGAGGCCCGACCGCCCTATCACTCCGGGTCACTGCTACTACCACACCCGTTTTGGCGCTAGGGCTCAACGCTGCACGCCACCGTGTACCTTCAAACCCCCCCCCGCACCGGCCCCCGCGATGGCCGCGGGGCAGAAGGAGCCCCTACTGTACGTCACTGACGACAGAACCAACCGCCGATTTCTGTGCGACACAGGGGCCCAGCACAGCATCACCCCCGCCTCCGCCCTCGAGATCCAACGCGGCACACGGGGTATCACACTGGCTGCAGCCAACGGCTCTGAAATCCGCACATATGGCACCCGCATGGTCACGCTCGACCTCGCGGGCCGCCGCTACCGCTGGGATTTCCTCACAGCCAAGGTCCTCTGCCCACTCATCGGCGCTGACTTCCTACGCGCCCACGGCCTCCTTGTCGACATTCCGAGGCACCGCCTCGTCGACATCAACACTATGGCCCCCATCCCCGGCGCCTTTACCCCGGCCCGTTCGGCCGGCCTGACGACCCACTGCCTCGCCAGAGCCACGGACGACTACTCGGCACTCCTAGCTGAGTTTCCCGCCCTCACTAACCCGACCTTTTCGGCCAAAGCCGCCAAGCACGGTGTGGAACACTATATCCCCACCACCGGCCCCCCAGTTTCTGCCCACGCCCGCAGACTCAACCCGGCCAAGCTGGAAATCGCGCGGGCCGAGTTCACCAACATGGAACAACTCGGCATCATCCGCCGCTCCAGCAGCCCTTGGGCCTCGCCCCTCCACATCGGCCCCAAGCCCGGCGGAGGCTGGCGCCCTTGCGGGGACTACCGCCGCCTCAACGACGCCACCACCCCCGATCGGTACCCGGTGCCACACATCCAGGACTTCTCGGCCCGACTGGCCGGACGAACCGTCTTTTCCAAAGTCGACCTGGTGCGCGGTTACCACCAAGTCCCCGTACACCCCACGGACATCACCAAAACGGCCGTCATCACCCCATTCGGCCTGTTCGAGTTCCTGAGGATGCCCTTCGGCCTCAAGAATGCAGCACAGGCTTTCCAGCGCCTTATGGACTCAGTCCTCCGGGACCTGAACTTCCTATTCGTCTATCTAGACGACATTCTCGTGGCCAGCTCCTCCAAACAGGAACACCTCGAACACCTTCGCATCCTGTTCGGGTGCCTAGCCCAACACGGGCTCATCCTCAGCCTGGCGAAGTGCCAATTCGGCCTAACCGAGATCGATTTTGTCGATCACCACATCACCCCTGCTGGGGCCGTCCCCCTGCCCAACAAGGTGCAGGCCGTCCAGCAATTCCCCCGCCCCACAACCATCAAGGGCCTCCAGGAGTTCCTCGGGATGGTGAACTTCTACAACAGGTTCATCCCCAGAGCCGCAGCCCTCATGAAGCCCCTATACGACTCCCTCCGAGGAAAATCCGGCAAGATGGACGTAGCCTGGACCACTGACACGGCAGCTGCTTTCGACGCCACCAAAAACGCGCTCGCCGACGCCACTCTGCTCGCGCACCCGAGGGCCGATGCCCGGGTCGCGCTCACCACCGACGCCTCCGACCACGCGGTCGGGGCCGTGTTCGAGCAGTGGGTCAATGGCGCGTGGCAGCCACTTGCCTTCTACAGCCGCCAACTGCGCCCCCCGGAGGTCAAATACTCCACTTTCGACCGCGAGCTTCTCGCACTCCACCTGTCGGTCCGCCATTTCAGGTTCCTCCTGGAAGGCCGCCCCTTCACCGCGTATGTGGACCACAAGCCACTCACATACGCGAAGGCCAAGCACACCGAACCCTGGTCCGCTAGGCAGCAACGCCAGCTCGCGGCCGTCTCCGAGATTACTACGGACATTCAGCACGTCTCCGGTAGAGACAACGTGGTCGCCGACTGCCTTTCCCGTCCCGCCGTCTGTGCGAATCACCTCGCGGTTGACTACGCACAACTAGCAGCGGCCCAGCTCATGGACCCAGACCTCCTCTCGGCGGCTACCAGCCTGCCAGGGCTACACCTAGCCAAGGTCGCGCACGGGCCTGAAGCCACGGCAGTCACGTGCGACGTCTCACTCGGCCAACCCAGGCCGGTCGTCCCTGAGACCTGGCGCCACCGCGTCTTCGACGCGCTCCATGGGCTCTCTCACCCGGGTTCCCGCGCATCTGTCAAACTCCTCTCCAAGCGCTTCGTCTGGCGCGGCCTCAGCAGAGATGTTCGGACTTGGGCCAACTCCTGCCTCGCCTGCCAACGGGCTAAGGTACAGCTGCACACCAAAGCACCCCTGGGAGACTTCGAGGTACCCAGCTGCCGCTTCGACCACGTACACGTCGACATCGTCGGTCCCCTGCCGCCATCGCAAGGCCAAACTTATCTCCTCACGATGGTCGACCGCTACACACGCTGGCCTGAGGCAGTGCCGCTGACCTCCACCACCACAGCCGACATCGCCAGGGCATTCATTAACACCTGGGTTGCGAGGTTCGGCGTACCGGCCAACATAACCTCCGACAGAGGCGCCCAGTTCACCTCTGAACTCTGGACGGCCACAGCACACAACCTCGGGGTGACGCTCCACCGCACCATGGCGTACCACCCGCAGGCCAACGGACTTTGTGAACGCTTCCACAGGTCACTCAAGGCCTCACTCCGCGCCGGCCTGCAGGACAGTACCTGGACTGACCGCCTACCGTGGATGCTACTCGGCCTACGCACCGCGGTCAAGGAAGACCTCCAGTCCTCGGCAGCGGAGTTAGTCTACGGACAACCGCTGCGCGTCCCAGGCGAATTCCTTCCGGAGCCTACCAAGCCTTGGTCATCCGAACAGCAGCGGCTCGACTCTTTCTCTTTCCGCTGAGCAGTTCGCCCCACTTCCGGTCAACCGACACGGCGAACTCACACCTCACGTCCCGCCAAATTTACAGCAGGTGTGCTTCATCTTCGTGCGACACGACGCGCACCGCGGGCCCCTGCGACCCCCGTACGACGGTCCGTACGAGGTACTACAATCCGGGGACAAGGTCTTCAAACTGCGACTCGGCGACAGGGTCGAGACAGTCTCCATCGACCGGCTCAAACCAGCACACACAGAACCAGGGGAACAGGTCCCCGTGGCCCAGCCTCCAACTAGAGGCCGTCCCCCCGGCAAGCCAGCACAGCCGGCGGCGAACCGCCCGACCCAACTAACCAGACTGGCGACCACTCAGAGCCGCTGCGGCAGAACCATTAGACCACCGTCACGACTCGTCCACTCCTCCTAAGCGGATTCTGGGGGGAGCTCTGTGGTGACACGCCACCACTGGACATAATCCGCTCACGGCGGCACAGACAGTCTAAGCAGAAGCCCCCAGCCGGGGGCCCTTTCCTCCAGCAACTTGTTTCCCGCAGGGACAGGCTGCCAGGAGCACTTCCTGTCTGGGAAGTATTTAAGTGGATGCGCGGGCTTTTCTAGTTCCTGTTTGTCATGTGGTTGGAATAAAGCAGTTGAGTTTTCAATAGCTCTGGTCTCGACTCCCACGTTTGCCGCGGTATCTCAACAATCCCGTTGATCTCTCGGCAGATGTTGCAGTTAAGTTGGCGGCATGGTCGTTCTGACTGCTCTGTCTCTGCTTGATAGTTCTCTGAGAGTTCAAGACCCACTCCAGAGACTTGAGCACAAAAATCTAGGCTGACACTCCAGGGTAGTACTGAAGGAATGCTGCACTGTCGGAGGTGCCGGCCCTCGGGTGAGATGTTAATTTATTATTATTTTTGTTTTACTTACTTAATGGGACTAATTAGGAAGAGAAATTTCAATCATATGTTAACCCCACCCCCTTTAATCAATAACTGGAAATTAGATGCAACTTTATTTTTCCACTCCCATCAGTCAGAGGCAAGCTAACACAGGTTATGACCTGAAGCCGACCCTAAACCCAGCATTACTTGCACCCACCGGAGGGAGTGTGTGTAAAGAGGAAGCTGTCCTTTGGTGACTCTATTGTTATTGCTGGTTCTTTATTATTCACTGGCTGCTGCTCCTTAGTGAATGCATTGAGGAAATCCGCTGTCTTTTTGATGTTGCTGGTGATAACCTCAATGTACTCCCTGTTGGCCCACTTCTGGTGTGTATCTCTCTGCACTGGATCGCCCTGCCCCACCGTGCCTGAAGCACAACGTCCCGACACCACCCCACCTGGAATCACTGCACTGATTGGTTTATTTGGCGATTTGGACGGGCGATGTGAAGCCAAACAACCAGATTGACCACATCTAACCCAGGAGTGTGAGTTAGGCAAAGATTATTGGTCAGGAGGGATATTGGATAGACGATGGATGAAACAAGAGTTTCTATTGGTTAAATGTGAAGGAGAGCTCAGACTATGGAGCGAAAGAAGAATCTGATTGGTTAATTGATTGACAAGGGGTTATATCTGGATTTCGATTGGTTTCATTGAAGAAGCAATGAGAAATATGATTGGTTTAACTTAGGTTAGCGCTATTTTGGCGGACCCCTTGAAACCTTCTTGTGGACCCTTAGAATAGATAGCACAGGAGGAGGCCATTCGGCCCGTCGGGTCTGCGCTGGCTCTTTCAAAGATCAATCTAGTTAGTCTCACTGCCCCGCTCTTTCCCTATAGCCCTTTTGAAAGCTACTATTGACTCTGTATCCAATACCCTATTAGGTCAATCCTAACCACTCCTTGCATAATTTTTTTTCCTCATGTCACCTGTTTCTTTTGCCAATCTGTGCCCTCTGGTTATCATCCCTTCAGCCATTGGAAACAGTTTTTCTTTATTTACACTATCAAAACCCTTTATGATTTTAAACACCTCTATCAAATCTCCTCTTAGCCTTTTCTGCTCTAAGGAGAACAACACCAGCTTCTCCAGTCTACCCACGTAACTGCAATCCCTCATCCCTGGAACCATTCTAGAAAATCTCTTCTGTACCCTCTCCAAAGCCTTCACGTTCTTCCTAAAGTGTGGTGCCAAGAATTGGACACAATACTCCAGCTGGGGCCGAACTAGTGTTTGATATAGGTTCAGCATAACTTCCTGGCTTTTGTACTCTATGCCTCTATTCGTAAAGCCCAGGATCCCATATGCCTTATTAACTATTTTGTTAACCTATCCTGTCACCTTCAAAGATTTGTCCACAAGCACCCCCCAGGCCTCTCTCTTCTTGCAACCCCTTTAAAATTGTACCATTTAGAATGTAGTGTCTCTCCTCATTCTTCCTACCAAAATGTATCACCTCACACTTTTCTGCATTGAATTTAATCTGTCTGCCCATTCCATCAGCCTGTCTATGTCCTCTTGAAGCCTATCACTATCCTCCTCACTGTTTACTACACTTCCAAGTTTCAGGTCATCTGCAAATTTCGAAATTGCACCCTATACCCCCAAGTCCAAGTCATTAATGTATATCAAAAACAGCAGTGGTCCTAGTGCTGAACCTTGGGGAACTCCACTGTATACCTCCCTCCAGTCCGAAAAACAGCCATTCGCCACAACTCTTTGTTTTCTATCCCTTAGCCAATTTTGTATCCATGCTGTTACTGCCCCATTTTATCCCATGGGCTTCAAATTTGCTTACAAGCCTAATATGTGGTACTTTATGAAACGCCTTTTGAAAGTCCATATACACAACATCAACTGCACTGCCCTCATCCACCCTCTGTTACCTCATCAAAAAACTCAATCAAGTTAGTCAAACACGATTTTCCCTCAACAAATCTGTGCTGGTTCTCCGTGATTAGTCCCTGCTTGTCCAAGTGGCTGTTAATTTTCTCCAGAATTATTGTATCTAAAAGCTTCCCCACCACCAACGTTAGACTGACTGGCCTGTAGTTGCTGGGTTTATCCTTCTCCACTTTTTTAAACAAGCGTGTAACGTTTGCAATCCTCCAGTCCTCTGGCACCACCCCTGTATCTAAGGAGGATTGGAAGATTGTGGCCAACATCTCTGCAATTTCTACCCTTACTTCCCTCAGCAACCAAGGATTTATCCCATCTGGACAGGGTGACTTACCCACTTTAAGTACTGCCAGCCTTTCTAGTACCTTCTCTTCATCTATTTTTACCTCATCCAGTATCCCAACAACCTTATCATTCACTGTAGCTACGGCAAAGTCCTCGGCCTAGAAATTCAGTTGGCTGCGCCAGCCGTTAGCGCCTTAGGAGGAGTAGATCTCGAGCGCTAGGCGCTTAGCGCCCAGGCGCAGCGTGATCTGTGCCTCGCCCCAACTTCAGTAGACATTTAGCGCCGGCGCAAAGTCATTGTGCGCGCTCATCTGCGCGCACAGATCATGACGTCATTTCGTCGTGCAACGCCCTTTGTGCGCCCGGAACCAGAACTTCACTCGCGCCGCCCCATTGTGTGCTGGGCGGCCCGAACGACTGTTGAGTGGAACGTTGCTCAGCCGATGCGGGCCACGGGGAGCGCAAATTAAAGGGCACTTCCCCTGCAGCCGTGTTGCAACACTCCTTTTTGTGAGAGACGGATCTTCTGGTTTGGCTCAACACAGGAGGAGGAGGAGGAGGAGGAGGAGGAGGAGATGATGATGATGTCGGCCTTGCAAAAACACAAATGCACCCTCCCCCTTTAAGAGCTCACCGGCGCCAGAGTGTCTGCCGTCAATCAGCAGCTCGCCGCACCTGCCCTGCGCCCTACTTCCGGGGTTTCGCCCCGGGCCGCCGGCTTAGCGTCTAATGATAGTCGTGCATCGCCTGCTTTAGCGCAGCAGCAACCTCTTAGGGCGATGCGACTGAATATCGGCGAAGGGGGCTCGACTTTGCGCCGGGCGCAAACTTTAGCGGCCGCCCGACTTTACCGCCCCAAAAGTGGCTATACTGAATTTCTAGGCCCTCTTCCTTGGTAAACACTGATGCAAAGTACTCATGTAGTCCCTCAGCCATACCTTCTGCCTCCACCAATAGATCTCCATTTTGGTCCCTAATCGGCCCCACCACTCCTCTGAAAACCCTTTTACTGTTAATATGTCTATAGAAGACGTTTGGATTCCCTTTTATGTTAGCTGCCAATCTATTCTCGTGCTGTCTCTTTGCCCCTCTTATTTCCTTTTTCACTTCTCCTCTGTACTTCTTATATTCAGCCTGATTCTCCCTTGCATTATCAAGCTGACATCTGTCATATGCCCTTTTTCTCTGCTTCATCCTACTCTCTAACTCTTTCATCATCCAGGGAGCTCCGGCTTTGTTTGCCCTCCCTTTCTCCCTTGTGGGAATGTACCTAGACTGTACTCAAACCATCTCCTCTTTAAAGGCCGCCCATTGCTCCATTACATTTCTGCCTGCCAGTCTTCGACTCCAATTTACCCGGGCCAGATCCCCTCTCAATTCGCTGAAATTAGCCCTCCTCCAGTTAAGTATTTTTATTCTAGGTTGCTCCTTGTCCTTCTCCATAACTAATCTGAACCTTACGATACAATGATCACTATTCCCGAGATGCTGCCCCACTGTGACATTCTCCACTTGACCCACTTCATTCCCCAGGACTAGATTCTGTTGCTTTTTGTTTGTTAGTATCTTAGGTTTAGTCTGTAGTTCTGAAAATGGGTTTGGTGCAGAATCTGAGTTCACTGGGTTGAAATATTTGTCTACCTCAATTTGTAGCGTGTCATTGGGTACTGGGGCCATGTCTTTTGAAATTTCAGGATGGTGGAATTTTTTCCGTACAAGAGTGAGAATTGCTCTGGCCAACAAGTCCAGCGACACTTGTTTAAAGATTCCACTCTGCCACTTGCTGTGATTCTCTGTCCATAAGGATGAAAAGTCCTGGGTCGGAATGTTTGATTTCCTGAGTGTGCTCCCAGAAGTGGGCAGCAGATATTTCTTCCCCCACCACATCCGTGTTTGAGGACAATGTCCACCGTTGGGTACATGCGGGGAAGTTGTAAACATCTTTCTTCGAGTGCCAAGCAGAGGAGATCTTCACAAATGCCTCAGTGATGTTGCTACACGTCGCAACCAGAAGGAATTCTGAGCTCATAGCGGTTTGATTGACAGAGAGGATTATGATACAGGAAAGGCAAGGAATTTGAACTTAAAATAGCTGCAGGCTAAAATTTTGCTTTAATATGTTTGCACTGAAGCTGGAGTTAATTGTTCCCAACCTTGCAATGGATTTTTACCTCATATTTTTGATATTAAATGAGATTTTAGCCTAGCCGATTGATCAGTGTATCTGTGGCGTGTGAAACAGTACCACAAAGCATTGTTCCTTTTTGCCCCATTTTACTTGCATCTTTCTCCCATTCTTCAAATCTCCACCTCCCCCCATGCTCCCCGCCCCCCGCAACCCCTACATTCCTGGGAACATGTTATTCCCTCAGCCCAGCGGATAGGCAGCTATGCTACTCACAAGCTTTTAGTAACATCTCTCTTGAGGTGAACATTCTGAAGCATCTGAGGAGCGAGATCGGGACCCAGGAGCGAGGACGAGGCCCAGGAGCGAGGTCGGGACCCTGGAGCGAGGTCGGGGCCCAGGAGCGAGGTCAGGGCCCAGGAGCGAGGATGGGACCCAGGGGCGAGGACGGGACCCAGGAGCGAGGATGAGGCCCAGGAGTGAGGACTAGGCCCAGAAGTGAGGAGGGGGCCCAGGGGTGAGGACGAGGCCCAGGAGCGAGGACGAGGCCCGGGGCGAGGACGCGGACCAGGAGCAAGGAGGGGGCCCAGGGGCAAGGGCAAGGCCCAGGAGCGAGGATGGGACCCAGGGTCGAGGACGGGACCCAGGAGCGAGGACGAGGCCCAGGAGCGAGGACGAGGACCAGGAGCGGGGACGGGGCCCAGGGGCGAGGACGGGACCCAGGAGCGAGGACGGGGCCCGGGGTGAGGACTGGACCCAGGAGCGAGGACGAGGCCCAGGACAAGGTCGGGACCCAGGAGCGAGGACAAGGCCCAGGAGCGAGGACGAGGCACAGGAGCGAGGACGGGACCCAGGAGCGAGGACGAGGCCCAGGAGTGAGGACGAGGCACAGGAGCGAGGGCGGGACCCAGGAGCAAGGACGAGGCCCAGGAGCGAGGACGGGACCCAGGAGCAAGGACGAGGCCCAGGAGCGAGGACGAGGCACAGGAGCAAGGACGAGGCCCAGGAGCGAGGACGAGGCCCAGGAGCGAGGACGAGGCACAGGAGCGAGGACGGGACCCAGGAGCAAGGACGAGGCCCAGGAGCGAGGACGAGGCCCAGGAGCGAGGACGAGGCACAGGGCGAGGACGGGACCCAGGATCGAGGACGAGGCCCGGGGCGAGGACAAGGCCCAGGAACGAGGACGAGGCCCAGGAGTGAGGACGAGGTCCAGGAGCGAGGACGGGGCCCAGGAGCGAGAACGGGACCCAGGAGCGAGGACGAGGACCAGGGGCGAGTAAGAGGCCCAGGAGCGAGGAATAGGCCCAGGAGCGAGGACGAGGACCAGGAGCGAGGATGGGGCCCAGGAGCGAGGACGGGGCCCAGGAGCGAGGACGCGGCCCAGGAGCGTGGACCAGGAGCGAGGACGGGACCCAGGAGCGAGGACGGGGCCCAGGAGCGAGGACGAGGACCAGGAGTGGTGCAGCATGGACCAGCAGCGGGGTCGGGAGGACCACACTGCAGCCTATGAAACCCAGGCAGAGAGGACTTGCGGGAAGGAGGGAGGAGGACAGTAGGAGTATGTTTGTGTGAGTGTGCTAGGCTGATGAAGCAGAGCCTGGTCTCCAATCGTCTTGGATTCCCTTGCCGTTGGACCAAGACCTTGCTCTGTCAAACCCATGTGATAGCTGGTGTGCAACGGCCACCCCACGTTAAAAGAATTTATGCACAGGCATCTTCCACCATTTAAAATGAAGTTCGGGACCTGGAACGTCAGGACACTCATTGACAACCCCAACAGCGACAGACCGGTACGTTATACTGCCAACGTTGCCTGGGAGCTCAGACATTTTGACATAGACCTCGCCGCCCTAAGCGAGACCTGGTGGGCAGGGGAAAGCCAGCTCAAGGAATAAGGCGGTGGTTACACATTCTTCTGGAAAGACAAACCTGAAGAAGAACGCCGCCTACATGGGGTAGGCTTCGCCATAAAAAATTAGCTAGTTGAATGTCTCAGGGACTCCCCTTGTGGAATTAACGAACGCCTCATGATTCTACGGCTCACCCTAGCCTGGAACCAGTGCGCTACGGTCATCAGTGCGTACACCCCAACACTTGAAGCCACAGACGAGACCAAAGAGGAATTCTGCTCCAGCCTCGAACAATCCCTGTCCTGAGTCCCGGCGGGCGACAAGCTGATCCTCCTTGGTGACTTCAATGCCAGAGTTGGAAAGGACACAGACCTCTGGGGAGGTGTGATCGGCAGAGAGGGGGTAGAGAAAGCCAACTCCAATGGTACCCTCCTCCTAACGAAATGCTTAGAACATGGCCTTGTCATAACCAACACCTTGTTCCATCAGAGAGACAAGTACAAAGCTTCATGGCAACAACCTCGCTCCATGCACTGGCATCTGCTGGACTATGTCATTGTCAGAGCGAGGGACCTCAAGGACGTCCGCATCACCCGCACCATGACAAGAGCTGACGACTGCTGGACAGACCACCGCCTAATCCGCTCTGTCATCTCCATCAACCTAGCCCCAAAACAGCGGCAGCAACAGAAACAATGCGCAGGAAAATCAATGCTGGAGCACTCAAAGACCCCGCTAAGAAAGCCCTATTCAGCCTACGCCTCACAACCAACCTGATGACTCCCAGTGATTCAGAGATACAGGGTGTCCACAGCGCCTGGTCTACACTCAAGACCTCCATAATCAGCACCTGTGAAGAGACGCTCGGTCACCCGACCAGGAAACACCAAGACTGGTTTGGCGAGAACGACCAGGAGATCCAGGAGATCCAGGAGATCCAGCAGCTAATAAGCCGCAAGCGCAAGGCATTCCTGATCTGGAAACAGCAACAGAAGTCAAGAGCAAGAAAGCAGCTCTACAGATGCCTGAAGGCCGAGGTCCAACAAAAAACTCGCGACCTAAAGAACAGATGGTAGGTGGAGAAAGCGCAGGAGATCCAGCAGCTGGCCAACAACCACGATGTGCGTGGATTCTTTAGCGCAGTCAAGACCACCTACGGCCCAAGCACCCAAGGACCTACCCCACTGTGGGCCAAGAACGGACAGATACTCATCAAGGACAGAGAGGCAGTCAGTGCCTGCTGGAAGGAGCACTTCGAAGATCTCCTTAACCGAGACTCCGTCTTCAACGCGAGTGTCCTCAACTCCATCCTGCAGCATGCTACCCGCCACCACCTCAGCACAACCCCAGCCCGGCATGAGGTTGAAAAGGCCATCCGACAACTGAAGAACAACAAGGCCTCAGGAGCAGATGGAATTCCCGCCGAGGTGCTAAAACATGGTGGAGAAGCAGTTTTGGCACGAATACATGAACTAATTTCTCTTATTTGGAAGGAGGAGAGCATGCCAGGAGATCTCAGAGATGCCGTAATCGTGACCATTGTAAGCGGTTTTTGATCCTAGCCCAATTGCTAGACGGACGGTTCGAATCGCCCCCGCCTTATGAAAGTTCTATACCCGGGAATTATTATTCAGAGTGTCAATGAAATAAGTCACGGACAGGAATGCTTCAGTGAAAAATCAAACTTATATTTATTTGGTCTAACATACACTGGCTAAAACATGCACTACTAAACAAAATCACTGTTTCTGTGGAGAATAAAATCCAGGTTACAAACAACATACTGTAGGGGATGGCATGTGGCCAGTCAGTTATGCCCCTGACTGCCTGTGAGCGGTTCGAATCGCTCCCACACCCCTGGGTTCTTGACACCGGACTTAGGTGCAGGCGGCGATACAGGAAAAATGAGTAGACAATTGGTTTGGTACAAGAAAACTGTGAACTTTATTAAAACGATGATAAAAATTACAAATACTGAGAAATCACTATGTAGTCACAGGCTTATCAAAAAAATATATACTTAAATGGGAATGGGAAACACACGGCACATCGAGGGAAAACAATACATTAACAATCCCCTTATCCTTATCCCACCCTTATACCTAGCTAGATTAAGCTAAGAGGGGCCAGGAATTCATGCTGACCATGTCAAGATCTGCGGAGTTAAAACGGTTGTGGGGTTTGGAGTTCGCTCTTTGTGCTCTCTGGGGCCTGCCGTTGTCACGTGGTCTCAGGGCACTGCAAGGGCGTCATCCAGGTAAAGTACCCCGAGATTAAAGTCTTTGCTTGGGTACTTTACCTCGCAGGGATGATGGTTCTTCTACTTCGGGTGGCAGCAGTTGAATTTTGCATGAAGATAGTCGCAGGTTTAGCTGGATTGAAGGCCCAATTATTCAAAGCGTTCTTCAATCTTCCTCCAACTCATCTCGTCTCGTCTCATCTCGTCTCGTCTGGCCTGGTCTGCCCGTGTTTTCCTGGTGCGATACCGGGCGTCCCTGGTGGATTTGGGGAAGACACGGGCAGTGGCCAGGTAGCAAGCGCAGGAGGAGGAGTGAGTTGGTTACCGATGGGCCTACAATTATACTCCTTCCGAAGGCCCTTATCTGCGCGCCAAATCAGGTCAGTCTATTGTCCAATTTAGGTGGGCTCGTTTAATATAATTATACCAATCTAAGTTAACTGGCTTTAGATGACCGTTTATCGCACCTGATGGCCCCGATGTCCGGGTTGTATTGTCATTAATGCATTTTAATCAGCCTGTCCAGCCTTGGTGGCTCCCTTGAGCTGTTTCCGATTATTTATGCGGACAAACTAATGGCCTTATATTTAGGCCTAACTGGGCTTGATCTGTTTCGATCTGACGCAATGCATATTCAGTGTTTGCCTAGCTGTCTGGCTTTTCAAACACAAAGTCCTTTTCACAGAAATGCACTTTAAGTTTTGATTTCCCAAAGCTGCCTGTTTGTGCTACAGAGTCCAAGCTTTTAAAATCTTACAGGCTTTTGGTCACGAGGTGCGGACGCCATCTTTTTGGGTACCCCTTTTAAAATTGTCCATACAGGGTGCCTTTTTATTAATAACCTTGGGGGAATGTGGGAATTTTGAGAACCTTACAATACATACAGTACAAAACTGGGGACTATAACAAGCAGTAATTCCCTTGTTGCTATGGTAGACTCTAATTCCACCCCACCAATGAATTACCCAGTCGCATAAACCCCTTCGCCTGGCTGAACCAAACGAAGCTCCCAGCCTTGGAATAGCCCAAAAACTTCACTTCTGAGAAAAACCCTGAGCCCCTTACAGCTCACGGGTTACCGGCTTGGGACACTCGAGACTGTGCTTACCCCCACATGCGGTCGGTTTCGATCGCTCCACTCGTTGGCTTCTCTGGTACTTCTTGTTAGTTCGATCTTGTTGGAGCAGGGAGCGAGAGAGAGAGAGAGAATGGTGGAAAAGAATCTATCTTTTATAGGAATCTGGCTACCCCTATCTTTCCCGCCAATCTTTAAAATCCTTTTGTTTCTAAGCACTCCGGTGCTTAATCAGTGATGGGTCATCCTCGCACCCATGAGTATTGGATTAATGGCCCTAAGTCTGGGACATATCTTTCGGTCTTTGTGTTGGGAAAAAAACTGGCTCCTTTTTGGCTGGCTGAGGCCAGTGGGTTCATTGTTCTGCTTCTCTTCTGAGATGGAGGTGAGAAGTGCTTTGCATATTAGAGTGACCTTTCAATAAGTTCAAGTTCAATGACCCCCTTCCTTTTTCCAGGACAGTCGGGCGAACCCATACATTCTGGATGACTGACAGTTCTTTTGTCACAGCCAACTGCCATGCGTTCTCTGAAGTTATAACAAACCAGTCCCCCACACATCTGCACAGGGCGATCCCACCACAGGGAAAACATCCTCAGCCCATTAAGTCCACAAAAATATTCTCGACTGAGTCCATTCTTCAAACAGAGACTTTGTGATCTCTTCAGTCCCCCATTTGATGCTTTTCTTTCCCCAAAGCAGCACTCGACGAGAGAGCAAAGGCCAAAGTCTCCCACAAGTGAAGCTGTTTCCCTGTTTTTACATTTTAAATCCCGGAACTGTACCCCTTACTGTGTGGCATAGTTCCCTTCTACCGAGTCAAAGCATCAGCGAAACGGCTTCTTAACACATTCAAATGGCTGGGTTCCAATTCCAACCGACAAACTTCAAGTCAAAATACAGAACATTAATAAGACTCACAGGACATTACCAAAAAGCCACCGCGTACATCACACAGTACAGCATTGACAGGTGGTAACACATTACAAAAATGCAACAGTGCACATTGCACAATACAGAGTGTAAAACTATAACCAGAATACAATATACTTGCTTACAGAACTTTGGTACATTATAAGTTTTGCAGGGAGGAACCATCTGCAACACAACCCGAATTACACCTTTCCGGAGCGATCTAACACCCCTTGCCACCGCGCTTGGAGCACCTGGCTCCGTCGCCTGCAGCTGGTGTAAAACAAGTAGCTTACAAGCAACAATTGTATGATAACTAATGCATGGGAACAGATGCTGTAGGGGGTGGCCTGTGGTGGTGGCGCGTGTGCCCAGTCAGTTATGCCTCTGACTGTTTTGTGAGCGGTTCAAATCGCTCCCACGCCCCTGGGTTCTAGACGCCGGACTTAGGTACAAGGCGGCGGTACAGAGAAGACTCGAGTAGACAGGTGGTTGGATGTAAACAAAACCAAGATTTTATTGAAGAGGGAAAAAAAATTGATACAATCTTATGGAAAATTACTCGTGTGCTCTTCTATAGGGAAAAATACAAAAGAATAACTATACTTACACAGGGAATGGGGAACACACGGCACATCGAGGGAAAACAACTATCTTAACAATCCCCTTATCCTTATCCCACCCCCTATACCTAACTAGATTAAGCTATGAGGGGTCAGAACTTCATGCTCACCAATCAAAAGGGTTTGTTGGACTCAAAACAGCGGTGGGGTTTGGGGTTCGCTCTTGGTGCTCTCTGGAGCCTGCCGTCATCATGTGGTCTCCGGGCACTGCAAGGGCGTTGTCCAAAGTTAAAGTCTATGTTTGGGTACTTTACCTTGCAGGGATGATTCTTCGTCATCAGCCGACGGTTTGAGTTGGTGTGCAGATATTTGAAGGTCAGCTGAGGCTGAAGGCCTGATAATTTGAAGCCTCCCCTCAGTTCGTCTCCTCAGTTGGTCTTCTTCAGTCAGTCTTCCTCAGTTGGTCTTCCCTCCTTCCCTCGTCGTGTCCCGCCTCGCCTGGCCTGAATTGTCCGTGTCCGTCCGATGTGTCGAAGTTCGAGCAAGACTCAGACACACAGTAACCAGCAAACCATACTTTCTTTACTTGTCACAAGGGAAGAGCAGTATAATCAAAGGTCGATACCACAACTTCAATGAAAGCTTACAAAAGGCTCATATTTATACATTGGAGTAAACAAGTTCCAGATAATATGTGGATATTACATCATTGGTTTAGCAACACTAATTTCTCAAAAAAACAACTTACATTAAACAAAGCCTATTCTTTCAATTCCACTTCTTATCTCTACTTAGTCCAACCATCTGAACTACAAGTTCCTGTCTTATCTAACCACAGCGTATGCCTTTCTGAGGTGCCGAATCGCGATTGGATGCCGTACAATAGCTAGTTAACCATATCCTGCAATGATTCAATCTTCCATCGAGCAGTCAAGCCCTCGTGACCTTTATTGTTCTTTAATACTAAACCACAGGTCAAAGAGCAGGTGTTCCTCTTCCTCCTTATTGAGTTTACAAACTGCCAATTCTGCTATGTGTAGTGTCCGCGTATCAATAACACATGGGCTGCAGGAGAACGGTAATAACAGGTGTTTACTGAACAGAGGGTATGCTGGAACTGAAAGTACAGAAGCCTGCTACGGCTTTATATACAGGTGTGGTCACTGCTGGTACTACAGTATAAAAGCAGTTCTCTCTTAAAGGTACATACACAACAATTCCTCCCCCTTTAGATAAACAGTACATAACATTCATTTAACAATTAAATAATAACTAATTACAATTACAATTTTCTCTGTACTATATACATCAACTGAAGTAATCATTTAGAAATTCAGTCTTTGAGGAGGCTTCCTGATCCTGTCTGGATAGCGCCTTTCTCGAGTATCCTGTTCTTGCGGCGGAGTCGATTCTGGCTCATTGTCATTGGTTGGTTCGTCAGCTTCCAATACCACTGATTCTGAGGTAGACGCAATCTGTACTTCGGGTTCATCACCAGGTGCGCATGCTCGTGGTATGGGTTTGACTTGTTCCTGTGACTCTAGAATCTGGTCAGCATGGCGTCTCACGATGCTCTCTCCAATGTCCACTGTGTACATTAGTGGTCCCTGCTGTGTGCATATCGTTCCTGGCTGCCATTTTTCTGTTCGGCAGTCGCGGGCCAAGACTGGTTTCCCTATCTTGAAGCTCCTGGTTGGCTTCTCATTGATGTGCTGGAATTGCTTATCCTCAACATCTCGTCTTATGTTTGGTTTGAGCAAATCCAGGCGACATCTTAACCTTCGGTTAAAGAACATTATGGCTGGAGCTTGGTTGGTGACTGCATGTGTCGCATTCCGGTAAGCAAGCAAGAAATTATCCACCTTCTGTTGTAGTGGTATGTCGTTGTTATACATCGCCTTTATTGCTTTTTTAAAGGTCTGAACAAACCTCTCAGCCAATCCATTTGTGGCTGGATGTTATGGGGCAGATGTGTATTGTTTTACCCCATTATTCCTCAAAAACCTCCGGAAATCCTCGGACACAAACTGTGGTCCATTGTCGGAGCAAATCTGTTCTGGCAAGCCATTCCTGGCGAAGATGGTCCATAGGACTGCAATAGTTTTCTCCGTGGTGGTGGAGGACATTTTGATGACATCTGGCCATTTCGAATGTGCATCCACGGCGATTAAAAACATTGAGTCCATAAATGGACCAGTAAAATCAATGTGTACCCATTGCCATGGAGATGAGGGCCACTCCCATGGGTGTAGCGGGGCCGGTGGTGGAGCGTTTTGGACTTTTTGGCATCCTGTGCATCTCTTGGTCATATCCTCGATTTCTTTATCGATTCCCGGCCACCACACAAACGCTAGGCTCTTCATTTTTACCCCTCCCAGATGACCCTCATGAAGCTCATTGAGCACTCTATCTCTCAGCTTGGGTGGAATTACCACTCGGGATCCACACATCAAGGTCCCCCGGCACACTGACAGCTGTTCTCTCCTTGGCGAGAATGCTGGCAACAGTGAGTCGCCATGTGCTGGCCATCCCTTCACCGTCAAATCATAAACCCGAGAGAGTGTCGGGTCATTTCGGATTTCCTTCTCCATACTTGAGTTTGTAACAGGTAGACATTCGACTATGGTCGAATGGAATATCTCAACAGGGTCCACTGCAGGTGCTTCCTCCACTGTAGGCAACGGTAGGCGCGACAGCCCATCAGCATTTCCATGCTGTTTCGTACCCTTGTACTCTATGTCGTATTGATGTGCCCCTAGAAAAAGGGACCATCTTTGTAGCCGTTGCGCCGTCATCACCGGAACGCCCTTCTTTGGGTTAAAAATGGAGACAAGAGGCTGATGATCAGTCAGTAGGGTGAATTTCTGCCCGTGCAGATAGTGATTGAACTTCTTCACCCCCCACACCAGGCTGAGGGCCTCCCTGTCAATCTGGGTGTAGTTACGCTCGGCTGAAGTTAACGAGCGCGACGCAAAGGCTATTGGCCTCTCTGAACCGTCAGGGAATTTGTGTGACAGCACCGGTCCAATGCCGTAGTGAGACGCATCACATGCCAACCGAATCGGTAGTGTTGCATTGTAGTGGGCCAATACTTCTTTTGAAGTGATTAGGCATTTACATTTCAGAAAGGCACGCTTACACTCATCACTCCATTTCCATGCTACTCCAGTTTGTAGCAGGGTGTTCAGTGGGTGCAGAATTGTAGATAAATTTGGCAAGAACTTATGGTAATAGTTCACCAACCCGAGGAACGACCTCAGTTGCGACACATTTTCCGGTGCTGGAGCCTTGGCTACTGCCTCAATCTTGTCTGGGGACTTATGTAACCCCTCCTCATCAATCATGTAGCCACAATACGAGATTTGTTTCCTGAAAAACTCGCATTTGGGGCGGTTGGCTCGTAGCCCATATTCTTGTAATCTAGTGAGCACCTGCTCCAGGTTGGCAAGGTGTTCATTGTCATTTTCGCCCGTAACCAGGATGTCACCCAAATAACACTGGGTCCCCGGGATCCCTTGCAGGACTTGTTCCATCGCCCTCTGCGAAATAGCCGGAGCTGATGCTACCCCGAATAACAGTCGGTTGTACTGGTAAAGACCTTTGTGAGTGTTTATCGTGAGGTATTTTCTAGATGCTTCTTCTCCCTCCATTTGTAGATATGCTTGGGCCAGATCAATCTTCGTAAAGCATTTCCCTCCAGATAGTGAGGCGAAAATATCTTCTATCCGTGGAAGTGGATATTGTACTGTGTGCAGGACTGGGTTCACAGTTACCTTAAAGTCCCCACAGATGCGAACCTTCTTCGGCTCCCCAGGCGTGCTGCTCAATGATTTCTTCATTACAGGAACGATGGGTGTGGCCCACTCGCTCCAGTCCACTTTGGACAGCACACCCGAATGCTCCAGACTCTCCAGCTCTGCTTCGACAGCTGGGCGGATCACGTACGGTACCGGTCTGGCCTTAAAAAATTTTGGGTTTGCGTTATCTTCAATTTTTACCATTGCCGTTACTCCTTTTAGAGTCCCAAGTCCTTGTTGGAGCACCTCTTTCACGTCAGTTAGAATTTTTGACAGTCGTCCAGGTGTGACACTGCCATCCTTTTTGTCAGCCACAGTTAGCGCCTGAATGGAATGCCAATCCAATTGTATTTTTTGGATTCATTCACGTCCCAATAATGGTGGTCCTCCATCTTGTAGTATATATAGATACAGTTTCTGTGTTTCCTTGCCGTTGTATTTAACGGGCACCCTTATTTTTCCTCTGGGGTAGACTTTTTGCCCCATATATGTCTTCAATACAATGGACGTGTCCTTCAAGGGTATGTGTGAGAATAGCCGCTCATAGTCTCGTCAATTCATGACAGTTAGGGCTGATCCTGTGTCCAATTCCATCTTTACTTGGGACCCTGCTATCATGAGGGTGACCCAAATGGTTCGGTGATCCTCCTTTGCGATCACGTTGTATAACTTCAGACAACTTAGTCTCCTGCTCCCGGAGTCATTATCACTCTCCTGATCTTCTGAACTACTGTCTGTCATTTTTTTTACTTTCTTGTACTTTTCCTTAGTAGTCCTTTTAGTGTTGGTTTTCTTTCCCGACCTGCAGACTCTTGCTATGTGTCCCACTTTTCCACATTGCCTACATACTTTGCCCTTAAGCCAGCAGTCCTTCTGATCATGGGTTGTTCTGCCGCAGCGATAGCACTTTTCTGCTCCATATGCCATTTCGTTGGTGCTATATTCTTACGGTTTCTGTTGTATTTCCGCAGCTCCCCGTGCTGCTGTTTCGTAGGATACTGCCACGCTTAAAGCCTTTTCTAGCGTCAGGTCCTTTTCCGAAAGTAGTCGTTTCTGGGTTCCTTCACTCTGGAGCCCGCAGGCAAACTTATCCCTTAAGGTATCTGCCAGTCCTGCTCTGAACTGGCAGTGCTTCGATGACTTGCGTAGTTCCGTAAGATAGTCAGCATTACTCTCATCTTTGTGCTGGTTTCTTTTATGGAACTTGAATCTTTCTGCTATCAGCAGCCGTGTAGGGTTTAGATGTTCCTGTAAGATATTGACAATCTCTTCAAAGCTTTTCTCCATTGGTTTAGCTGGGGTAATTAAATTCCGCAATAGGCCGTACGTTCTCGCGCCCATCAAATTTAATAATACCGACGCCTTCTTTCCATCGGCCACCTCATTTGCCTTGCAGTACACTTCAATTCTTTCCACATACGTGGTCCAGTCTTCTATTTCGTTATTGAAAGCAGTGATACTGCCACTCTTCGGCACCTTGGGTGGTTTAAAATGGCACCTCCTGCGCTTTTCCTTCTTCCCCAATGGATTAAAATGACGCCTTCCGCGCTTTTCCTTCTTCCCCTTGCTGCCAATGCTGCTCCTAGCGTTCCACATAGTACTGGCGGCGCCCCGCGGCTTTGGCGCGTCTCTCTTTTGTTAGTTAAATTCCTTAGTTTTATTCTTCTTCGACGCTGTCCACTGCGCGTCTCTTTTCCTTCCCCTCATTTTATTTTCTCCAACGCTGCCCGGCTCTTGAGCACCGACCGCGCCCTGTGCGCTCCACCCTCTCTCTCTCTTTTCCTTCCCGACGACGCTGCACGGCCCCCTTGCAGAGCCGCTCGATCGAGCTCAAGCCTGCCGCAGTCCGGAAGGGTCAGCGCACTCCCTGCTACCAGCACGATTTGCTGGAACACCTTGACTGGGGAGCCAAGCCCAGCTCTCCACAGCCTCCCCTGCGATTCTCTGAACTCCGATGGAACACTGGGCGGTTGCCCGCGGTCGACGCCCGTTGCTCTGACTTCGACCTCCAAGAAGCTTCTTTTCAGGGATGGATCCCCGTGAGGTGATGCAGTACTGCAGGTGAGTTCGAACCTGCTCGTCGCCAGTGTAGTGTCCGCGTATCAATAACACACGGACTGCAGGAGAACGGTAATAACAGGTGTTTACTGAACAGAGGGTATACTGGAACTGAAAGTACAGAAGCCTGCTACGGCTTTATATACAGGTGTGGTCACTGCCGGTACTACAGTATAAAAGCAGTTCTCTCTTAAAGGTACATACACAACACTATGCTTGCATTTTGCGAAGCTGAAGTTCCTTTTTTTTGCTCCCTTTCCAAAACTAAAAACATCTATTATTACCTTATGCAATTCATTCCTTATGCGAAGCCATTTTGTTAGCCAGTTCGTTGGCCATTTTATTTACACTTCCACAGATGCAATGCCGGGGTGATGGAGTGGCAAAAGGCACGGGCAAAGGCCAGGGGGTACGCGCGGGATGGGGAAAGAGCGGCAGCCACGAGGGCGGTCAGAGGGAGAAGAGAATAGAAGAGAGCCCGAACCAGCGATTGCTACCCGGGGGCCTTCAATTATACTCCTTTCGAAAACCCTTATCTGCACGGCAAATCAGGTTAGTTCTTTGTCTTAATTTTGGCGGGCTATTTTAAATAATGGTAGCAATCCATACTAACTGTTTTAGATGGCCGGTAATTGCACCTACCGGCCCAATAATTGACTTGTATTGTCATGAATGTTCCTTGATGGGCCTGTCCACCCTCGATGGTTCTCTTAACCTGTTTGCGATTATATATGTAGACTGCTTGATGGCCTTAAGTATAGGCCTAAACTGAATTTAGATTTGTCTCCAATTCAGTCTAATACATAATTCAGAGTCCTGTCTGGTTTCAAAATACAAAGTCTCTCTTCACAGAAAACTGCAGCTTGGGTTTCAATCCACAAGCTGTCTGCGTTGCAGAGTCCATTTTAAAATCCCACAGGCTTTCTGCCACGAGGCACGGACGCCATCTTGGGTACCCTTTTTGATTTAAAAATGTCCACGCAGGGTCTCGTTTATTAATAACAGCCTTCAGGGAAATGCAGAAATTTTGCAAATCTTACAATGCGAACCTAGGGGGGAATCTATACTCAGACCGATGTCCCACCATGGTAGCGAGACAATCCCCTTGATCTCCTCCCCCACTTCTACTGTCTTTTGCTCTAAAGTGTAAAAATGTTTCTGGGAGAGCTCAGCGATCTTTATTAACTCAATGAGGTGTTCCGGAAGATAAGGAATCGGGTACCCGAAATGCTCCACATAGTATGGTTGGACCGCCCGCAATCTACAGGGACAAGGTAGGCTTCAGAGACTAAATGAAGCTGGCACGGGCTTAGCGAATTGCTATATGGGTGCAGCGCAGTGAGATGCTTGTTGCTTAACCGTGAAGGGACGCGACCTTGCCTCAGGTCCTCCAGGTTACTGCGGCCCTCGCCCAGCAACCATGCTCCATACAACACACACACCTCATTCCATGCAGCCTGCTCCGAGGCGTTCCTATCGTCCTGTATCAAATCATTGACAGTTTTAGCGTGCCTCTCCAGCTCTGCAATGACCTCCATTAAATGAACGGTCATTGCCTGGTCCTCATGAAGCTCTGAACCCACCACTATATTCTGTTCCCCTAGAATCTTATGCAGTTGGTTCTTTAACCTAGTGATCTGCATCTGGAGTTGTGCATCATCCATACTATTAACCATACCCGTTCCTGTGGCTACATCATTCCAGGTCCTTCTTCTCTGCCTCCCGGACCCCACACTACCCCCAACATTCAGATTATAAAGCTGTTCTTTCTCTACATTTCCATAGTCCAGTTCATAAAATTCCTGAAACATTACTTTTAACAGAGTTTCATAAAGCTTCTCCGTCTTCCTTGGACACCACACAGGTAGGTGGACTTCAGTCAGGTTCAGGATCACGGATGCCACGGTGTAGTGCACATTCTAAAACAACACTTTGTCAGTAAGGATTAACACCAACCCATTCCCTGGACCCCTGGTGGTGGTGGGACATCCATCTACCGTCGTCTGTACCATCAGGGCTCTGGGCGGGGGCTTCCTGGTGTATGAGATGAGCTCTGTGGCGTTGATGGTGTTCGGGGGTTTTGGGATCACACAGGAGTCGACACTCCGATCCCAACCGATCCCACCTCTGGCGTCCTGCCATCGCCTGCTAAACGCGATTGGCACACCCGCTGGGCAGATCTTTTCCGACCCCCACATACACACATAAATCCCTTCCTCGGATTCCCACCACTTATCCCAACACACATTCACTCCTCCCTGAGAACCCGTGATTGTCCCATACGTGTCATTACTTAGTCTTTCCCAGTCAGCTGTCTGGTCCCCTGTATCCGCACTCAGTTTCCTGAGCCACCACCAGCTTCCCAGTGGTATGTGTCCCCTACAGCTAAGGCACACCCGTTTACTCTCTTATGATAGCAAAATACTGCAGATGCTGGAAATCCAAAATAACAACAGAAAATGCTGGAAAAACTCAGCAGGTCAGGCAACATCCTTGGAGAGAAATTTGAGTTGACGTTTCGGCCGAAACTCAAATTTCTCTCCACGGATGTTGCCTGACCTGCTGAGTTTTTCCAGCATTTTCTGTTGTTATTCCCGTTTAACCTCTGTTACCCTAACCCGAGAGGTGGTAACCCCTATTCTCGGGCATGAGATGGACGCTTCACCATAGGTGAAGCCGTCATGGCTGGAATACCAGGTGGATCCCATCCTTTTAGCCACCGCCAGTGGTCACGGTCGGTCCATCTCCGCCGGTGCAGCCGAAGACAACCGATTCCTCAGTGTCGCCCCTGTGACTTGTGCTGGCTTAGGCGTTCCCTGAAAACACACAGAATGCAACGTTGTCCTTGGGTGATGCCTCAGCTTTCCAGATGCAGCTACACATGATTAAAATCCAAACTATACAGACAAGCTATGGCAACAGACAGGAGAGAAAGAAGGTATGTACAGCGCCACCCGTCTCCGGGTGGCCACACTAGGTCTCCTCGACCCTGGGCCTCTTACGACTTCGGCTTCCTTTGTTCACCGGTGTGTAAGGAGGCATCCATAGCACCCTCAGCTGTGGGATTCTGGCACTCCTTCTCACCCCTGCCCCCACAGGTGGAATGACTGCTCCCTCTGTGGGCTCCTCACAGCCCCAGATTAGGGGCTGGAGACCCACACCTGTAGCGCAGCTCACCACTCCTTGCTGTTTCCTCCTCTTATCAGCTCTTTCCCCAGGGTTGAAAAGCATGCACTGATTGATATGGAACCACTTAGTGCGTCGGGGCATTTTGACCGCATACACCATTGGACTTGCACTATCCACGACACTGTACGGTCCCATGTATAGCGGTTCAAAAGTCCCTACCCTGGCGAAGTTTCTAACCATTACTTGATCTCCGACCTCCCACTCGTGATGCCTCTGAGGTTCAAGCAATAAACGATTTCTATGATGTTGCTTCCTCATGTTACTGGCAGCCTGCCAATGGATCTATCTGAGATGCTCAAGTAAATTCTTAACAAACCTGTCCTGGTTCACGTCTCTCAACTGACCTTCCATGAGAACCGGGGCCAGTACATGGCTGGGCGTTCTCATGACCCTGCCAGTCACGAGCTCATGCAGGGAATACCCTGTGCTTCTAGACGGGCTGGCTCGGACCCCCATCAGAACTAATGGCAAGACCTCCGCCCATTTTCTAGGCGAGTCTCCTGTCTCCTTCCGTAACCTTTCCTTAATGGTCCTATTCATCCGCTCCACAATCCCCGATGGCTGCGGGTTGTGTGCGACATGCCATTTACCCTCTACACCTAGCATCTTCAGAGTCGCCTGCATGACTGCCCCTGTGAAGTGACTCCCCTGATCGGACTCCACATACTGTGGTAGCCCCCACCTAGAGAACACTTCTCTCACTAGATTCCTTGCAGTCCCCAAAGCTGTGGCAGTTCGGTATGGGAAGACTTCTACCCATTTAGAGAACACATCTACCAGGACCAGGCAGTACTTGTAACCCCCCTGTGCAGTGGGCAGCGGTCCGATATAATCGACCTGTATGGACTGCCATGGTCCCTCCACTCTAAGTGTGTCCCATGGATACCTTCCTTTTCTGGGGGTCAGGGTTGTTTGCGGCACACACCAAGCAATCCGTGCAGAAGTCGCGGACGTCCTCCCTCAGTTGTGGCCACCACCTTGTCTGTTCCACCCGTTGCCAGTTGGTCTCCGGCCCGGGGTGCCCCGCTCCTGGACCCTCGTGGGCCATCTGAAGGAATTCCCTCCGGTGCTGCTGCGGAACTACCCACTGTTCCCCTCTGAAAACCATCCCTTCCTTTACCGTAATACCTGCCACTCCGTACAGACCCTCTACCTTATCTCACTTAGCCAGCGTCTCCAGAACAGTCTTTAAGGTGGGATCCCGTGCCTTGACCATCTTTAGGTCCGGGGCCAATGCTATCCTTGCACTCCCTTGGGTCCCACCTCTGTCTCTGATCACTGCTACAAGACTCGACCCATATGGATCCCAAAACGTGCCCGTTCGAGCACCCTCTTTGGCCAGCACGTCGGCCTGCTGATTGCCCTCCGCACGGGGTTCTGTCTTAGAATGGGCCTTGACTTTGTGGATATAGAAATCCCCCTGGGTTCCTATCAATGTTAGGATCTGTCGCAACAATGGTTTGGTTGCTAGGGGTTTCCCGTCTGCAGATGTGAACCCACGACGAGACCAAATGGCTAAATAGTCTGTACACGAATTGCAAGTGAACATGCTGCCTGAGCAAATCGTGTAGGGTGTAGGGAACTCTTCAGGGTGGGTAACCACATACACCACCGCCGACAGTTCAGCGTGCTGGGCACTCATGGTGCTTGGGAGTTTAATGGCCTTGGCAATGCCTGCCTTTGGGTCAAAAATCCCGCATCCAGTGAGTCGCTCCCCAGCCACCACTGTACTGGACCTGTCTACATAGATCTCGCGGCCCGTGGGATGGATCCCAGCCCAAAACCCTATGTCTACATCCCATACCCCTTCAACAGAACATTTGTGGGCCACCCCTGGGTAGATCAAATTTGCGGCGAGCTTGGCCTTTCACACTCAAATTCATCTGAGAGAGCAATAAAGTCCAGCGAGCAATGCGTGCACTGCTCACCATGCCGTCCTTTATCCTCCCATCCAGAAGCATCTGAGTGGGCGTATGATGGGTTAAGAGAGTTATTGGGGATGCCCCCGTGAAGACTTGTGATCTCCTCATGGCCCAATGTGTGGCAAGCAGGTGCCTCTTACAATTGGAGTACCCCCTCTCTATATCTGTGAGGATTCTTGATGAGTATACCACTGGCCTCAGATTGCCATGCCGCTCCTGGAGCAGCACTGCACTTAAACTGTCCCCTGTGGCAGCTACCTCCAAAAAGAACTCCTTTCCCCCATCAATCACTCCTAAAGCCGGTGCGGTCTGCAGATCTCCCTTCAAATGATTAAAAGCTGCCATGCAGTCCTCATCCCTCCCAGCCCACTCCCTTGTGGAGGAGCCAGAGTAGAGGAGCTGCCATAGCAGCATAGTCCTCTATGAAATCCGTGCTGTACCCTGAGAGTCCCAGGAAGGATCTTACTGCTGTTACCATGGTCGGGGCAGGTAGCTCCTGTACCGTCTGTAATGATCAGTAACATGTCATCCTAAAATGGTACACTAGGTGGAGCTGTATGTATATAAGAGTGGGACTACCCATGATGCACTAGGCTACCCACAAGGCAGTAGTCAAGATGGATGCTTTACAGAAGTCCATATGGCTGAATAAAGTGACTAGCTCAAGCTAGCTGTTCATAATAAGAATGTCTATTTATTTATGAACAGAATAACATGGTACCAGGATTGGTAAAATCTGCTGAATATTGTGAAACGCGACATGGAGACTGAGGGTTTGAAACTCACGGGGAATGTCGACTGCAATTGGCGGACTTTCAAACAACAATTCGAACTCTACATTGCTGCCATTGGGTTCGGTACGAAACCAGATGAAAGGAAAATAGTGTTGCTGCTCACAGTTGCAGGCCCACAGGTGATAGAGGTATTTAATAGATTTGTATTTGATCCAGAGGAGAACAGAGAAAAATTGGACAATATGCTAAAGAAGTTTGATGCACATTGTTCTCCCAAAAAGAACGAAACATATGAGAGGTACGTGTTCCGTTCATGGACACAGCAGCAAAATGAGACTTTTGATAGCTTTGTGACAGATCTGAAACTGAAAGCACAGACATGTAATTTCTCTGAAATGAAATCATCCATGATTCGTGACCAGATTGTGTTTGGTATTCATGATAAAAAGGCCAGGGAATGTCTGTTGAGAGAAACCGAACTAACATTGGAAAATGCTGTGAAAATATGCCAAGCCAGTGAGCTAGCTCAAAAGCACGTGAAGACTTTCAGTGAAATTAATAATAATGCGATTGTAGTAAGTGATAGTGCTGCTGTCGGTGCTGTGTCCTACAAGGGGAAGAAACGTGGGCAGAACAGAAATAAAAAGCAATCGGAAGAAATAATTTTTAATTGTAAACGCTGTGGTTACAAACACCAGCCACGACAATGCCCAGCGTTTGGAAAAATGTGCACAATATGTCATGGAAAGAATCACTTTGTCAAACAATGCTTTTCAAAAGTAAAAACAAAGAAAGGGCAACAAGTCCAAGTCAATGTGATTGAAGACACTGATTTAAGTGAGAAATTTTCTGTAGGAATGGTGTCATGTGACAATATCAAAAAGGATACAGAAAATGTGCAGCCCTCAGGAATGGACAATGCTGCACATAAAGTTAATGCAGTAAAAGAGGACAAATGGATGATCCCACTGCAGGTAAATGGAGCATTCGTTACATTGAAACTAGACACTGAGGCAAAAGCAAACTTAATCAGTATGAGTGACATTAAAAATATGAAAGAAAAGCCCAAAATACAGAAAAAGTCAGTACTCCTGAAGGACTATAATGGACAGAAAATAGATAGCTTAGGTGTATGCAGACTTAAAGTGACAGTCAAAGACAAAGTGCATCATCTCATGTTTTCTGTCGTGGCTGAAGGACTTGATTCACTATTAGGTGACAAAAGCTTGTGAGGACTTAGAACTGGTCAAGAGAGTCTACCGTATAAACTGTGCCATAAGCAGACCAGATGACTCAGTGGATTCTGTAGTGAGTAATTTCCAGGATGTGTTCAAAGGATTTGGAGTTCTACCATTCACTTACAAGATCCAGCAAAAGGAGGATGCTCAGCCAGTGGTACATGCTCCAGGGAGAGTTCCAGCACCCCTGCGTGACCGGCTCAAGAAAGAACTGGACAGAATGACCACACTAGGAGTCATCAGAAAATTCGAAGAGCCAACAGACTGGGTTAACTCCATGGTATGTGTAAAGAAAAAGAACAATGATCTAAGAATATGCATGGATCCAAAGGACTTAAATGCAAACATAAAACGTGAACACTACCAGATTCCCAAGCGAGAAGAAATCACCAGTGAAATGTCAGGTGCCAGATACTTCACAAAGCTCGATGCCTCACAAGGATTTTGGCAACTAAAACTGGATGAAGAGAGCACCAAATACTATACCTTCAACACACCATTTGGCAGGTATTGTTTCCTCTGAATGCGTTTCGGGATTATATCTGCATCTGAAATCTTTCATAGAGCGATGGAACACATAACTGAAGGTCTGGAAGGAGTTCGGGTCTATGTTGATGACATCATCATCTGGGGCTCCACACTTAAAGAACACAATGAGAGACTGACTAAAGTGCTACAGAGCATACGCCGGAATGGACTGAAGCTCAACAAAGCCAAGTGTCAGTTTGACATCCAGGAAGTCACTTTCCTAGGAGATAATCTATCTGGTAAAGGAATAGAGCCAGATATGGAAAAAGTAAACGCCATACTCAACATGCCCCGACCCACTGACAAAAAAGGAGTGCTATGCATCATGGGGATGATAAACTTCATTGGAAAGTTCATTCCTAACTTGTCAGCCAAGACAGCCTGTCTGCGAGACCTGCTACATAAAACAAATGAGTTTGCATGGACAGAAAGACATGAACAAGAGTGGATGAATCTTAAAACAGTGCTGACAACCATACCTGTACTCACCTTCTTTGACCCAACAAAGAGAATCAAAGTGTCAACGGATGCATCAAAAGATGGCCTAGGCGCGGTCTTGCTACAAGCAGAGGGTGAAGATTGGAAGCCTGTTGCCTATGCCTCCAGGTCTATGACTGATTCTGAGTGTCGATATGCCCAGATTGAAAAGGAATGTCTAGGCTTGGTAGTTGGACTAGAAAAGTTCCATGGCTACATATATGGACTTCCCACCTTCACAGTTGAGACAGACCACTGCCCACTGGTTGCCATCATAAAAGAGAACCTGAATGAGATGTCTCCAAGGACTCATGATGAAGCTGCAAAGATATGACTTTGACTTTGAACTGATCTACACACCAGGCAAAAATATAGTGTTAGCAGATGCACTATCCCGAGCACCCACAATGAGTCATGTGAGTTCTACTGAAGAAGACGTGGATGTTCATGTGAGTATGGTCACTGCTGCGCTGCCCGTATCAGACACAAAATCAAAGCAAATAGCAGAAGAAACAGTAAAAGACACAGTGTTACAAACAGTAATAGAGAACATTCATCATGGTTGGCCAAAAGGTTCCTGTCCAAAATACTTTCACATAAGGTCAGAGTTGAGTGTCGCAAGTGGACTATTACTAAAACAGAACAGAATAGTCATTCCACAGGCTCTACGTCGAGACATGCTCAAAAGGATTCATGAGGGACACCTCGGAATTGAAAAATGCAAAAGGAGAGCAAGAGATACTGTTTATTGGCCTGGCATAAATAAGGACATTGAGAACATTTTGGTGAATGTGAGACATGTCAGAAACACCAAAACAAACAAACAAAGGAACCAATGATAGTAGCTGACATACCAACAGCACCATGGCAAAAGGTTGGTATGGACCTCTTTCATTTGAATGGTAAAGACTATCTAATAGTGATTGACTACTATTCTAACTATCCTGAGATGGTGCTGCTCTCAAGCACCACAGCAAGCAGTGTCATAATGCATGTGAAATCCATCTTCGCCAGACATAGAATTCCCAGGATTGCCGTTAGCGACAATGGTCCGTGCTTCAACTGTAAGGAGTGGCAACAGTTTGCAGCACAGTATGACTTTCAGCACATCACATCCAGTCCTTTGTATGCTCAGTTGAATGGAAAGGCAGAGAAAGGTGTTCAAGTTCTCAAACAGCTACTGAAGAAAGCGACAGAAAGCAAGTCTGATCCTTATCTCGCCCTGCTGAGCTACTGAGCCTTACCTTTAGACTCTGGTTTTTCACCTGCTGAACTCCTAATGGGTCACAAGTTGCGTACCATGCTACCCTGCTTTACAAAAGAAAAGCAGAGTAAGGAACTGAGACAGAGGCTTCAACTGTTAAAGCTGAAACAGAAATCATACTATGACAAGTCATCCAAAACTCTGAAACCATTGACAAGGGATGATGTTTTCAGGATTGAGGATCCAGATGCATGGAACAGGAAAGCTACAGTTCTTGAGGAAGTAGGACCAAGGTCATACACTGTTAGAACTGAGGAAGGACAGATTCTCAGGAGGAACCGCCATTCCCTCCTAAAAACACAAGAAACCATCCAAGAGCAAATCGATGACAATGCCGCAACTGAATCTTGTCACTCACCGCCAGAACAATCTCATGAGAACACATCAGACTTACCCGTGCTGAGAAGATCCACATGTGAAGTAAAAAAGCCTGATAGACTTAATCTTTGAATACAAAGAAAACTATATTGAAAATGTATTGACTGTTGTGAAGATGTTTATGTCATTATGATTGATTGATATTGATTGATACTGATTTTGTTTAACCTCAAAGAAAGGGTGATGTAATGATCAGTAACATGTCATCCTAGAATGGTACACTAGGTGGAGCTGTATGTATATAAGAGTGGGACTACCCATGATGCACTAGGCTACCCACAAGGCAGTAGTCAAGATGGATGCTTTACAGAAGTCCATATGGCTGAATAAAGTGACTAGCTCAAGCTAGCTGTTCATAATAAGAATGTCTATTTATTTATGAACATAACACTGTCTTCCTCCTCGCCTCATCGATGGCCCTTTCCCCAGCATGCACGGTCAGCCCGAGGAATTTTCCTTCCTGCTGGCTGATCTCTGCTTTCTTGGGTTTAACCTTGAATCCAGCTTTCTTTAACAGACTCAGCAGTTCAGCCAGCAGTGGGCCATGCTCCTCTCCCTCATTGGAGAACAAAAGCAGGTTGTCCCTGTACTGCACAAGCTGCTGTGGTCTGCTGAACCCTTATAAACAGTTGGCCATACATTGGTGGAAAATAGAAGGTCTGTTGTGAAACCCTTGGGGAAGGCAGGTCCATGTGTTGTGCTGACCCTTGTAAGGGGGGCTTCTTTTAACTGGTTTAAGGCAATTTCCCTGGTCTTGCAGCCTTTGCCTGCACTCTGACCAATTCCAAATAAACCAATTTTAAAACAGCGGTTTCGAATCGCTACCCCACCTTCCAGTTCTGACTGCAGGACTTATAATAAATGATATTAAAACGGACACATGTTTTAGATGAGAGAAAAATCAAGTTTTATTAACTACAAGAAACTATAATCAAATATCAAACTATACCACACGAACACAGTAATTACATCTCAGTGGGGGAAACTTTGGCTGGCGGGCCCTGAGCCAGGGTCGCAGCCCTAGCTGGCAGGGAACCTTCTCCCCCATGTCCAAAACCTGTTACCAGCTCCCCTGCAAGAGGAATTGCTATCCCTGCCCCCCCAGGGTCCCACATCATGGGGGGAACCATTCTAGAGGCTGGCTGGGAAGCTGGTCCCTTTAAACAGGTGAGTGCGCCTGCGCAAACCTTCTCCCCTGAGTCCCGCGGCAGAGGCTGTGAAGCCTGTGTCTTCAAACAGGCAGGTGCGCCTGCTTGAAAAAATTGAGGAAGAGCCGCTGTGGTCCCGCAGGCAACCACGCCTGCGTGAACAATCTTTTCAGAGTCCCTCGGCAGAGGCTGTGAAGCCTCTGTATTCAAACAGGCGGCCGCGCCTGCGCAAACCTCCTCCCCCTTGTCCCACGGCAGAGGCTGTGAAGCCTTTGGCTTCAAACAGGCGATCGCGCCTGCGCGGGAAAACAGAAGAGGGGCCGCTAGGGTCCCACAGGCAACCGCGCCTGCGCGTCCGATTTGTTTGAAAAGGGTTGGAAGAACCGCTGCATCTTTCAAGCAGGCCTGTGCACCTGCGCGTAAAAACTGAGCAGCAGGGATCTTTAAATGGCTGACTGCACCTGCGCGCTCGGCCTCACTGTGAGCAAGAGCCGCTGGGTGTTCCGGGTCCGTGACTGCGCCTGCGCGAACCCGGTGTTGGGGAACCTTTCCCCTCAGCCGCGCGGCTGCACCTGCACGGCCCTCCTGTTGGCAAAGCTCTCCCCTCAGGCGCGCGACTGCGCCTGTGCGGGTAAACTGAAAAGGATCCACTGGGGGTACCAGCTGGGGAACCGCGCCTGCGCAGGCAATTTCAGTGAATGGAGTGGCAGCAGCCTGCAGATTTCTGATCCCAGGCTGCTGTTTCTCTGTTTCTGAGCCACCTAACCTTTCCAAATTTAAACTTTGGGCAAAACTAGGGTCCCACTGGGGCGGGGAAGTGTCCCAATTTGTGGGCTGGACAACTTTTCCCTTAGAACAAGCCACAGTGCCTGTCTTTATAGGCTGTGAACTTGAACTTGCATGGACAGCAAACTCATGTTCCCTTACCTGAGTGGCTTTAAATGCGGAATTTTGGACCTGCCTTTGGCCTGGGGCCAAAACTACCCCTTTGTGCCTCCCTTGTCCTGGATTTCTGCTACTGGACCTGCTCTACAGGGGTCCCAGAACTCTCCTTCCCTGTTCCCCTGCTTAAGCAGCTTACTCTGTTCATGAATTGCTCCTCCCCCCCACACAAGCCACAGAGCTTGCCTGTGAACTTGTGCCTGCTGTGGGCTGAGGATTCCTATTCTCAGGTTCACCCCTCACGGGCGGACCATACCTCCGTTGTCGGAGGGGGTACACTGGTCCTGGTCCCCGCCTGCCTAGCGGGACCTGCTGGAGTTCTCCTACTACCCCATTGTCCACCCCTCCTTGCTGCCAGAGCTCCTCAGAACCCAGAGCTGTGGGCTGCTGTCTTGGGATCTCTAATTCCCTAGCCAGCCTTTCCCTGGGTGTTGCCTCTGGGGTGGTTTGATTTGGGCTGCCAGTAAAATCCAGCTGACCTGCCTTTGGGCTGATCATGCAAATCATTCCCCTTGCTCCCTTTAAAGCCACGTTAAGGCTTTCTATCTCTGCCCTACAGGGGCCATGGTCTGCTTCACTAAACCTTTGGGCGCAGGCCAGCTTATAGGCTGCCTTTACTTCCCTAAACCTTTCCTCCTGCTCTTTTACTTCTGAGATGAGGTGGGCATTCTCCTCCCGCAGTCTCATCTCACTTTCTCTGGCCTCAGTGACTTGCTGCACCATGCGCTCTATAAATGCCTGGCATTTCTCAAACAGGGACCCTTATTCTTGGCCTCTTTAACCTCCTCCTGCCCCCTCATCTCATCCTTCCTAAAGCAGCCACCTATACCCCGATAGGTCAGCCTACACACTGCCGCTAAAATTCGCAGGGCTACCCACATACTGAAAATGAGAGAAACAAGAGCTGGTACTTTCTCCAGATCCAAACCACTCATCAAATCAAGAAAGGCATGCATTCCTGCCGGAGTCGCCAATTTGTAAGGGGGGCTTCTTTGAACTGGTTTAAGGTAATTTCCCTGGTCTTGCAGCCTTTGCCTGCACTCTGACCAATTCCAAATAAACCAATTTTAAAACAGCGGTTTCGAATCGCTACCCCACCTTCCAGTTCTGACTGCAGGACTTATAATTAATGATATTAAAATGGACACATGTTTTGGATGAGAGAAAAATCACGTTTTATTAACTAAAAGAAACTATAATCAAATATCAAACTATACCACACGAACACAATAATTACAGTAAAATTGCTTAAATGGGGGAATGCAGATGGTAAAAACAAGGGGTAAGTGACTACAATGTTGATTAAACAATCTTAGCAATATCCCCTTAATTACCATCCCCCAAACTCCTTGCTAGGTTGCTTTGCTGAGGAGTCAGAAACTCTGCTCACCTGTGGTCCAGCAAAGTGAGAGGGTCGCATACCCCTGCATCACTTGTAAAATTACAATGCAATCAAAATTTACAATCACCTTTTACATTATAACTTATTACAAAATGTTGCAATCTTAGTTACACAATGTAATCAAAATGATCCCAAGCACAGAGAGGGTCCTACACCTCTGCTCAACTTGGAGTTGTCACAAAATGATCCCAAGCACGGAGAGGATCCTACGCCTCTGCTCAACTTGGGGCTGTAACACAAAATACAAAAAAATCTTGAACAACATGCTTAAATAAACCCCGACCATCATGTGCCAATGATGGGTTGCAAAATTTGAGTGGGTATTGCTCCTCCCACCCAGGCAGTAAATGTACCTTCCAACCCCCTTTGATTGTCTTAAACTTTAAAACAGGCAGAATGGATTTGCAGACCAGCCTGCTCCACCAGCCCCAAGCCGTTCCCTTGTCCCTTTGTGGAGGCGGGGTACCCCTCATGTTAAAGATTACCATGGCACAGACCAAGACCGGGAAGTATGGGATCACGACTCCCAGTCCCTCCCCCTCCCGTCTACCCTCGACTGGCTGCAGAAAAATGATGGGTGCTTGTGTGGCGGCTCTCCCTGGCCCCACACTGAAACTTGGATCCCAGATCCGGCCACCCACTCATCCTTCCCAGCCACACTTACCCTCTTTGCCCGTGGGCCCCCGGGTGAGTTCCTCCCTCCCCCGACCACACCCACATGACTCTTGGGTCTCCCCCTCCTCTATACAATCTTTCCCGGGCCATCACCACCCACCCCCGGGGAACGCGTCCCTATCAGACAAGGCGCCCGCGCTTCCCCATCATGACTCCTCAACAGCAAGGTCTCCCGCAAGTGAACTTTGGTCAGGATAGTGCTGGGTTGGGGGCCGTGCCCCGCCCAGCTGGGGCCATCTCCTCCCCGTAGGAGGAGTAGGCAAGTACCTCCGGACCCTGTCTGTTTTTTCCTGAAGATCACTGCGGGGTCTCCTGGATTCGTCCAGTGGCGAGGTGATCTCCAATATTCTGTATTCATATCTTCATTCGATGCCCAGCTCGGGCTGGGCAAACATGGCTGCTTCATGGTCCAATCTCCTGCAAAACTTAAAAGGACATGCAGCCAGGTCTCACTGACCTGCTGCCTTAGGTGGAGACATGGTCGGGTTCCCTGACCTCGGAACAAAATGCAAACATTTGGCACACATGTAAACGTAAACTCTTTAAACTTAAACTTAAAACTAATTATATCAACAAAACTTAAAATACACCTTAAAAGCACGCTATATACACACCAAAGCTATAATACAAATGCCGCCCATCTCTGGATGGCCAGGCTAATCTCTGGCACTGTCGCAGATTGCTGCTGGCTGTAGCAAAGCTGGACTGCCTCCTGCCTCTGGTCCCCCGCAGCTTATGGCTGTTGAGTGGGGACCCCTGCCCTTTGGCTTCTCCCCGGCTTGGGAGATTGCTTTGTGTGGCAGGTACCCTGGTGACCACCTTTTCTTGGGCTTGCGGGCCCGCTGAGACCTTCTGAGGGGCGTCTCAGTGGGGGAAACTTTGGCTGGCGGGCCCTGAGCCAGGGTCGCAGCCCTAGCTGGCAGGGAACCTTCTCCCCCATGTCCAAAACCTGTTACCAGCTCCCCTGCAAGAGGAATTGCTATCCCTGCCCCCCCAGGGTCCCACATCATGGGGGGAACCATTCTAGAGGCTGGCTGGGAAGCTGGTCCCTTTAAACAGGTGAGTGCGCCTGCGCAAACCTTCTCCCCTGAGTCCCGCGGCAGAGGCTGTGAAGCCTGTGTCTTCAAACAGGCAGGTGCGCCTGCTTGAAAAAATTGAGGAAGAGCCGCTGTGGTCCCGCAGGCAACCACGCCTGCGTGAACAATCTTTTCAGAGTCCCTCGGCAGAGGCTGTGAAGCCTCTGTATTCAAACAGGCGGCCGCGCCTGCGCAAACCTCCTCCCCCTTGTCCCACGGCAGAGGCTGTGAAGCCTTTGGCTTCAAACAGGCGATCGCGCCTGCGCGGGAAAACAGAAGAGGGGCCGTTAGGGTCCCACAGGCAACCGCGCCTGCGCGTCCGATTTGTTTGAAAAGGGTTGGAAGAACCGCTGCATCTTTCAAGCAGGCCTGTGCACCTGCGCGTAAAAACTGAGCAGCAGGGATCTTTAAATGGCTGACTGCACCTGCGCGCTCGGCCTCACTGTGAGCAAGAGCCGCTGGGTGTTCCGGGTCCGTGACTGCGCCTGCGCGAACCCGGTGTTGGGGAACCTTTTCCCTCAGCCGCGCGGCTGCACCTGCACGGCCCTCCTGTTGGCAAAGCTCTCCCCTCAGGCGCGCGACTGCGCCTGTGCGGGTAAACTGAAAAGGATCCACTGGGGGTACCAGCTGGGGAACCGCGCCTGCGCAGGCAATTTCAGTGAATGGAGTGGCAGCAGCCTGCAGATTTCTGATCCCAGGCTGCTGTTTCTCTGTTTCTGAGCCACCTAACCTTTCCAAATTTAAACTTTGGGCAAAACTAGGGTCCCACTGGGGCGGGGAAGTGTCCCAATTTGTGGGCTGGACAACTTTTCCCTTAGAACAAGCCACAGTGCCTGTCTTTATAGGCTGTGAACTTGAACTTGCATGGACAGCAAACTCATGTTCCCTTACCTGAGTGGCTTTAAATGCGGAATTTTGGACCTGCCTTTGGCCTGGGGCCAAAACTACCCCTTTGTGCCTCCCTTGTCCTGGATTTCTGCTACTGGACCTGCTCTACAGGGGTCCCAGAACTCTCCTTCCCTGTTCCCCTGCTTAAGCAGCTTACTCTGTTCATGAATTGCTCCTCCCCCCCCACACAAGCCACAGAGCTTGCCTGTGAACTTGTGCCTGCTGTGGGCTGAGGATTCCTATTCTCAGGTTCACCCCTCACGGGCGGACCATACCTCCATTGTCGGAGGGGGTACACTGGTCCTGGTCCCCGCCTGCCTAGCGGGACCTGCTGGAGTTCTCCTACTACCCCATTGTCCACCCCTCCTTGCTGCCGGAGCTCCTCAGAACCCAGAGCTGTGGGCTGCTGTCTTGGGATCTCTAATTCCCTAGCCAGCCTTTCCCTGGGTGTTGCCTCTGGGGTGGTTTGATTTGGGCTGCCAGTAAAATCCAGCTGACCTGCCTTTGGGCTGATCATGCAAATCATTCCCCTTGCTCCCTTTAAAGCCACGTTAAGGCTTTCTATCTCTGCCCTACAGGGGCCATGGTCTGCTTCACTAAACCTTTGGGCGCAGGCCAGCTTATAGGCTGCCTTTACTTCCCTAAACCTTTCCTCCTGCTCTTTTACTTCTGAGATGAGGTGGGCATTCTCCTCCCGCAGTCTCATCTCACTTTCTCTGGCCTCAGTGACTTGCTGCACCAGGCGCTCTATAAATGCCTGGCATTTCTCAAACAGGGACCCTTATTCTTGGCCTCTTTAACCTCCTCCTGCCCCCTCATCTCATCCTTCCTAAAGCAGCCACCTATACCCCGATAGGTCAGCCTACACACTGCCGCTAAAATTCGCAGGGCTACCCACATACTGAAAATGAGAGAAACAAGAGCTGGTACTTTCTCCAGATCCAAACCACTCATCAAATCAAGAAAGGCATGCATTCCTGCCGGAGTCGCCAATTTGTAAGGGGGGCTTCTTTGAACTGGTTTAAGGTAATTTCCCTGGTCTTGCAGCCTTTGCCTGCACTCTGACCAATTCCAAATAAACCAATTTTAAAACAGCGGTTTCGAATCGCTACCCCACCTTCCAGTTCTGACTGCAGGACTTATAATTAATGATATTAAAATGGACACATGTTTTGGATGAGAGAAAAATCACGTTTTATTAACTAAAAGAAACTATAATCAAATATCAAACTATACCACACGAACACAATAATTACAGTAAAATTGCTTAAATGGGGGAATGCAGATGGTAAAAATGAGGGGTAAGTGACTACAATGTCGATTAAACAATCTTAGCAATATCCCCTTAATTACCATCCCCCAAACTCCTTGCTAGGTTGCTTTGCTGAGGCGTCAGAAACTCTGCTCACCTGTTGTCCAGCAAAGTGAGAGAGAGAGAGAGAGAGGCTCGCCTGTGGTCCCAGGAAGTAAAGAGCGCGATAGCTTCTTAGGAGCTATCTTATATACTTTGTGAGCCCCCCACTCTGCTGTTTGCCTGTCTAGAAAATTCGCGCCCAAAAAGTTCCAATTCACAAGAGAAAAGCTGTGATTGGCTAACTCAAAGTGGTTGGACTGGGTTAGTGTCTCTGCACTGTGGGGCCAAAATGTTCCCGCCCACATCCGGAGCCCACCTGGGCTAAAATAAAAGGGAAATTCAACTGCTCTATTGTCCAGAATGATGAGTGATTTAAACCTCATTCATTCTTAAACTGTTGCCTTTCAGAAGTCCATTTCAGGGTTTCAGTCTCTCATTGTCTGTGAATGCTTTGACTGGCTGTGTAAACAGAAGCAGTTTCAAATCGATTGTCCTGCGGTTTTCTCAAGTGGGCTAATCTCTTAAGTAAATAAACAACTTCAAGTGCTTCTGAAGGGAACCTCCCTTTGATTGGCAGGTCTGACTCACAGCCACTGCTAGATCCTCCCACTTTATACACACAGGCAACTCGAGCTGCTTGTCCTTTTGCCATGCTTTCTGTGGCCATTTTGAAACCTTTTGTGATATCCCAAACTCCAGGGAACGGCTTTATTAAGATGTACTGTCTCAAGGTGTGTGAATATTTTCCACCAATTCCTCAATTCCATTGTTGTCCATGCCATTTTCAGGCCCCTCTGCAAGTTGCACAGTTCAGAACTCAAAGGGTACCATTTTAATCTTAAAGTCCTGGTGTTGAGACAATTCAGGTCACGCAATTCTTCATCCACGACGTGGACCAATATTTTTCAATCTTCAGGGAAATAGGGGATTTTGCGAAACCCCTACACCCTTGAAAGTGAATGTGAACTTATACTGGTCCTCCCTTTTGAGAGGGATAGACCAGAATCTGTTCGAAATGTCCAGCACCGTGAATGTTTTCACGGATGCTGGGATACTCTCGATCAGGTCGGCTACAGCTGCGACGGTGGGGACATAGGCTGAGATGTTCTTGTTATGAACCCGATAGTCCACAGTGGCCCTCCATGAATTGTCTGGTTTCCTAACCGGCCAAATCGGAGAGTTCACATGGGTCGCTATGGGTCTCAACATACCCTGCTCAACCAGTGATCCCAATGCCGTCTCCAAATCCGCCTCTGCGTCTCTGGGGAAGTTGTATTGTTTCTGTGGTCAGGTCATGGGGTCTCCTTCTACTCTGACCTCCACCCCTATTACCCTCCCAACAGGTGGGACTGGTCTTCATAATCCCATTTTAAGGGCCCTAAAGACCAATGAGTGCTGTTTAACAGGCCCTTGCCTGTTTAACCCTTTTCCCATGTAAAACACACCTGGTGGGGATCACGCCTGTGAAACCTGGCGTGAGCACTATTGGCTTGCTGACTATCAGCTGCAGGTCAATCATTAAAGAGGAGATTTGATCAGCCATCATTTGCAGGTGGCAGGACTTTGTTGTTTCAGGCCTGGGGCAACTTTTACCAGGCGTAACCACACCTGTGGAAGGTTGGAGCCTCACATATTTCTCCAGTGTGGCCTCCTGCGAAACCCCTCTCGCCAGTCTCACTCAGCACTTCCTCAACTGAGGCATCTACCAGAAGCATGGGAGGCCTTTTTTTCCTTCCCTTCTTGGCATTAGAAGACCTCCAGCCCCATTTGCGAAATGACACGCGCCACAACTGCAGAAGTTGCCATCAGAATTTTTATGCAAAACAAACAATTGATGGCATTTTTACAGAATACACAACATTTCACCCAAGTGACTACTCTTGTGACTATTTGTGTTTTATTTTCCTCTTACGCATGCTCCTACGTAATGGTTCCCCTGTGGCTTCAGCAGATGTGGAGGCCCCTTGCTCACTTTCCTGCTGCTCCTGTCTCGGCACCTTTGGCGGGCGTCCTCTGGGATGGCGAGCCTGTGAGGGCTCGTCAGCAGTCTGCTGCTCCTGTGGCTGTGCAGGAGTTGAGACGTCTATCTCAGTTGGGTGTGGACTCTGGCAGGGCTCTGACCGAGGGCTCTGCAGTGGCATGGAAGTGTGAGCGCTTGAAGAGGAGCCCCCACTTCCTTGAGGTCTGCCACCAACCTCCCTCTCATGGGTCAGGCCCCCCTCAGTGCCTGCAAGTGGCTTGAGAGCCTTACCATGGAGGCAGCAATCATTTCCACGTAGGTAGCCATCCTTTCCATGTTGATGCGTTCATGCGCCAATGACTCCACAAAGGCTCTGCTCATGTTCGCTATGGACTCCTCCATTCGCTCCACACTCACAGCGACCCTGGAGACAAAACCTGCCAGAGACTCCTGCATCTGTGCATGGAGTTCCTTCACCTTTGATCTTACGGATGGACCCAGAGGCAGAGGGTCGACATGCAGCTGAGCCGAGCTGGCAGAGTCCTGTGCCCTCTGACGAGGACTCTCCACTGCTGTCCCTGTCTCCACAATCTGCTGATGCTCACTTGTGAGCTGTGATACACAAGGTGACAACTCTACTCTATGTCCCGAAGGTCCCACCGAGGTGTGAGTGTCTGCGCTGGTGCTGGGTGCGCTTATTTCTGCTGACGCTGCGCCCTCAGAGGTTGTAGATTCCTCTGAGGAGTCTGGCATCTCAGGCTCTTCCTCCTGCACAGTGGGGATGGGGGCTCTCGATGGTCCTGTGGGGGAGTCAAGGAAAAAGTTAGAGATGTGATGCCAATGTTATATGCACATTGCATTTTGCAGATGATCAGAAGTCCATCTGATGTAGCTTCAGAATCATTATCAGCGACGCATGCAATGCCAATGAGAGAGATGGAAAACTATTCTGTCACCAGCTTGCGGGGATGCACCTGTCTCTCCTTCCCCAACTTCCGCATCTATGTCAGCCCCGACAATCTCCAGGACGCCTTCCTCCCAGGGAGTGAGCTGGGCTAATGAGGGTGGCCCTCCTCCTGTCCTGGCTCGCGCTCTCCTGTTGTGAGCTCTCTTTTCCTGCAATGAGGGAGACAAGTGGAGGTTGAGTGAGAATGAAGGAGTGAGTGCAGAGATTGCATAGCATAGATACTTAGAAGGAGACAAAGGTGGAGTGAGGTTGCAAGACCAAGGGCCCTCCCTGTGTGTTGTCAGTTGTGCTCAAAGCATCAGAGTGTAAGGGAGTGTGAAGCCTGCATGGTGGAATAGTTAGGTGAATGTGAGCATAGAGAGAGAGGGAATGGCTAAGGGTGCATGGATGTGAGTGTCAAGTGGGATGTGGAGGAAGAGATTGCTAAAGCTGAGTGCTGGTGAGGAAAGGTAATGGGGATCAGATTGAGGGTGATGGAAACTTCATGCAGTACTTACTTTTCCAGTGTGATGAAGGTCATGGAATCTTTTCCTGCACTGCATCCAGGTGCGCCGTGTGAGCCCCAAGGAGTTGACTTCACCAGCCACCTGTAGCCACACAGCCTTGGTCTGACTTAGAGGCCTCTTCCTCCTTGAAGAAGGGAACAGGACCTCCCTGTGGGCCCTAGCACCATCCAGCAATGCCTGGAGTGAAGCCTCATCAAATTTGGGGGCAGCTCTTGCCCTCCCACTGGCCGTTGCTCCTGCAGGCTCCTGTGCCATCTCAATGGTGAAGTTTGGAGGCCTGCAGAAGAAGCAAGGCTTGTTGTGGACCTTAAAAGCAGCAGCAATGATGACGTCATATTCTGCGACTTTCTGACTGGAAATACTCAATTGCCAAGGCTTCCCACACGTTGGAAATCAATTGGCCAATTGAGTTAAAATTGCATTAATCTCACAAACCCATTTAGATTCGTGTGGGAAACACCAAATTCGGGGAACCCGACAATTCCCCGCACCTGAGTTAAAATCGACCCCAGTGATTCTGGAAATCCACCAATATCTTGTGGGCCAGTATGAAATCTGCCACCAAAATGCCTATTCCCTCCCGCTCCCACCGCATCAGGACACATTTCCAATCCATATGGCGTGTACCCAGATCGATGGCTAGCAGGATGGAGAAAGACCCAGCCTGTTCGTTCCCGGTGAACCCTACTAAGTTAAATGGGACCCCGCTCGATAGAGGTGATGTGGTCGGGTTATCCGCATAAACAATGGTGCTTGAAGCTCCAGTGTCCAGCAGATAGGTCCCTTGCACCTTCTCCACCCCCATCTTCATGCACGGTCTCTTCCAAGCATCATAACTTAGTGGGCACAGGTAAACCGGCTGAGAAGCCCCTAGTCATGGGTCAGGATTGTTCGGGGCGGATGGGAGTACGCTGCCCGCTGCCACGTCCACCCTACCCTGCCCTGCTGGAAAGACTGTGCGGAGAGCAGCCACTAATACCGCGAACGGATCAGTGCTGCTTCCTGCCACAGCTGCAGTTTTCTGCACTGGCGCTGGAGGATCCCCTTTCCCGCTCCTTTTGTCAGAGACTGGGCAGTCTTTCCTCCAGTGCTCTTTACTCCCGCACCCATAAAAACCCTGTTTCTTCTCTGAGCTACTCCCTTCCTGGCACCACTCTCTTCTAACGTCGCCTCCACTAGGCTTTAACTCGTGTACTCTGCCCTTTGGTTTGTCATCCTCACCCCTACCATTTTTAAAAGAGAATGTTAACTGCCTGAACACACTCTCTTCTGTGGTCTGGGGATCCCTGGAATCGAAACACCCCTCTGCTTTGGCCTTGATCCTGGGCAGGCTGTTCGCCACCAGGGTCCTCAGCCAATGAGCCCTCGGCTTCCCCTGCAGCTGTGCCTGGTTGGGCACCCCTGCACAGGCACTCCGGTAGACGGACCAAAGCCTGTCCGCGAAAGCCTGCGGTGCCTCTCCAGCTGACTGCAGTGTCCTTTCCACTCGGGAAAAGGGACTTCCATAATTGAGGCCCATAGCCTCTAGGATGTCATCCTTTATCCCCTCTAACATACCCTGCCCCCTCTTGCTACCTGCTGAGAGCGACTGGTAGAACCTATCCAGGGAAAATAAAAGTAATTTGGCTGTCTCAGCTTCGTTACAATTATTGATCCCCCCCACTTGCTCCACATCCATAAAATGAACAGATGGGTCCCCTGTGCTGGTCAGTTTGGTCAGGTTAGAGACCATTGCCTGCAGCTGGGGGATCGTATACGGGACCACGAAGTCACTCTGCAGTGCTCCTTGCTCTTGACCGTCTACGGGCGCACCGTATTTCCGCTACCTCCTGCTCTTCATCTACCCAGGGCACTCCTGGAGCTACCAAGGAGACCATCCCTTTGGCCTTAGATAGAGCATCGGTCAAATTCCGGATCTGCTCCTGGCAAGGACCATGATGACCCGTATCAAACCCTCCAGTGCTGGCGACTCTGTATGCCACCTGAATATCCTTCAACTGCTCTCCCAGCACCTTTACCTCACTCAACAAGCGAGCGTTCTCCTCCCTAACCACCCTCTCGTTCCCCTTTGCCTCAGTTACCTGGCATTGCAGGAAGTCCTTATGGTTACGGAAGGTTTCCTCCTGGCTTATTCTTCCCTGCTTCTCATCCAGTAGCTCCGTGCATAACCTATTCCCTACTACAGCCCTTGCGTCTGACTGTGCCTCGGACTCCCTGAGCTCTGCCTCTAACTTAGCAACCTGCTTATCTAGCAGTTGCACTTGTCTTTGTAGACAGACGAGCCATATCGCATTTTCAATGCTGCGCCTATGCTCCTTGCCCTCCATCCATTCTGCTGAGCATCCACCAGATGCTCAGCATGCAACAAGCCTAGCACCTACTTCTTAGTGACAGTAACCTTCTTAAACACATATGAAGAAATCCATTCATAGAAACATAGAAGATAGGAGCAGGAGTAGGCCATTCAGCCCCTCGAGCCTGCTCTGCCATTCAATGAGATCATGGTTGATCATCCAAACTCAGTAACCTGTCCCTGCCTTCTCCCCATATCCCTTGATCCCTTTCGCCTTAAGAAATATATCTAACTCCTTCTTGAATATATTTAATGAATTGGCTTCAACTGCCTTCTGTGGTAGAGAATTCCACAGGTTCACCACTCTCTGGGTGAAGAAATTCCTCCTCATCTCTGTCCTAAATGGCTTACCTCTTATCTTTAGACTGTGACCCCTGGTTCTGGACTCCCCGCCATCGGGAACATCCTTCCTGCATCTAGTTTGTCGAGTCCTGTTAGAACTTTATAAGTTTCAATGAAATCCCCTCTCATTCTTCTAAACTCCAGCGAGTATAAGCCCAATCGACCCAATCTCTCCTCAAACGTCATTCCTGCCATCCCAGGTATCAGTCTGGTGAACCTTCGCTGCACTCCCTCCATGACAAGAACATCCTTCCTCAGATAAGGCGACCAAAACTGCACACAATACTCAAGGTGTGGTCTAACCAAGGCCCTGTACAACTGCAGCAAGACATCCTTTTTCCTGTACTCGAATCCTCTCGCTACGAAGGCCAACATACCATTTGCCTTCATAACCGCCTGCTGCACCTGCATGCTTACCTTCAGCGACTGGTGCACAAGGACACACAGGTCTCGTTGTACTTCCCCTTCTCCTAATCTATTGCCATTCTGTAAGATTTGCAAAATTTCTGCATTTCCCCGAAGGCTGTTATTAATAAACGGGACCCTGTGTGGACATTTTAAATCAAAAAGGGGTACCTATGATGGCGTCAGTGCCTCGTGGCAGAAAACCTGTGAGATTTTAAAATGGACTCTGCAACGCAGACAGCTTGTGGAGAAATCGATACCAAGCTGCAGGTTTCTGTGAAGAGAGACATTGTATTTTGGAACCAGACAGGACTCTGAATTATGCATTAGACCGAATTGGAGACAAATCTAAATTCAGTTTAGGCCTATAGTTAAAGCCATCAAGCAGTCTACATATATTATCGGAAACAGATTAACAGAGCCATCGAGGCCGGACAGGCCCATCAAGGAACTTTCAGGACAATGCAAGTCAATTATCGGGCCGGTAGATGCGATTACCGGCCATCTAAAACCAGTTAGTATGGATTGCTACCATTATTTAAAATAGCCCGCCAAAATTAAAGCAAAGAACTAACCTGATTTGGCGCACAGATAAGGGTTTTTGACGAAGGTATAATTGAAGGCCCCCAGGTAGCAATCGGGTGTGTGGGGTGTTTGTGTTCGGTGTTCTTGTTGGTTGGTGTGCTGGTGCTGCTCTTCGGCCCCTCGCCCTCGTGGCTGCCACTCTTTCCCCGTCCCGCCCTTACCCCCTGGCCTTTGCCCGTGCCCTTTTCCCACTCCATCTGGAACTAGCCCCGGCACTGGGTTGGGCGGACATGGACAATTCAGGCCAGGTGAGGCGGGACCCGACGAGGGGAGGAGGGAAGACCACCGGAGGGAAGGCCACGCGAGGAAGACCGGCTGAAGAAGACCAACTGAGGAGACGAACTGAGGGGAGGCTTTGAATTATCGGGCCTTCAGCCTCAGCCGGCCTTCGAATATCTGCACACCAACTCAATCTGGCGGTTGTTGATGAAGAATCATCCCTGCAAGGTAAAGTACCCAAACAGAGACTTTAACTTTGGGGTACTCGAACCTGGACAATACCCTTGCAGTGCTTGGAGGCCATGTGATGATGGCAGGCTCCAGAGAGCACCAAGAGCGAACCCCGAACCCAACCACTGTTTAGAGTCTAACAAACCTTTTGATTGGTGAGCATGAAGTTCTGACCCCTCATAGCTTAATCTAGTTAGGTATAGCGGGTGGGATAAGGATAAGGGGATTGTTAAGATAGTTGTTTTCCCTCAATGTGCCATGTGTTCCCCATTCCCTGTATAAGTATAGTTATTATTCTTTTGTAATTTTGCCTGTAGAAGTGTACACTAGTAATTTTTCCATGAGATTGTATCAAGTTTTCCTCTTCAATAAAATCTTGGTTTTTGTTTACATCCAAACCACCTGTCTACTCGAGTCTCCTCTGTACCGTCGCCTTGTACCTAAGTCCGGTGTCTAGAACCCAGGGGTGTGGGAGCGATTCGAACCGCTCACAAAACAGTCAGGGGCATAACTGACTGGGCGCGCATACGCGCCAAACAACACCACCACATGCCACCCCCTACAGTTCAGATAATAATCTGCCTTCCTGTTTTTGCTACCAATGTGGATAACCTCGCATTTATCCACATTATACTGCATCTGCCATAAATCTGCCCAATCACCCAACCTGTCCAAATCTTACTGGAGTTTCTCGGCATCCTCCTCACAGCACACACGCCCACCCAGCTTTGTGTCATCTGCAAACTTGGGATCCCAATTGGGATCTTTTGCTAGAAGCGCTGTCCATGACTGATTTACACTCCTTTAACCCAGGTTCTGCCGTCGGTTGCCAAGAGATGTAAGTGGTTTTTGATCCTAGCTCAATTGCTAGATGGACGGTTCGAATCGCCCCCGCCTTATGAAAGTTCAATACCCGAGAATTATTATTCAGAGTGTAAATGAAATAAGTCACGGACAGGAATGCTTCGGTGAAAAATCAAACTTATATTTATTTGGTCTAACATACACTGGCTAAACATCCACAAAATCACTGTCTCTGTGGAGAATAAAATCCAGGTTACAAACAACATAGATACCATACAAAACTGGGGACTATAACAAGCAGTAATTCCCTTGTTGCTATGGTGGACTCTAACTCCACCCCTACCAACGAATTATCCAGTCGCATAAACTGGCTGAACCAAACGAAGCTCCCAGCCTTGGAATAGCCCAAAAACTTCACTTCTGAGAAAAACCCTGAGCCCCTTACAGCTCACGGGTTACCGTCTTGGGCCGCTCGAGACTGTGCTTACCCCCACATGCGGTCGGTTTTGATTGCTCCGCTTGTCGGTTTCTCTGGTACTTCTTGTTAGTTCGATCTTGTTGGAGCAGGGAGCAAGAGAGAGAGAGAGAATGGTGGAAAAGAATCTATCTTTTATAGGAGTCTGGCTATCTCTATCTTTCCTGCCAATCTTTAAAATCCTTTTTGTTTCTAAGCACTCCGGTGCTTAATCAGTGATGGGTCATCCTCGCACCCATGAGTATTGGATTAATGGCCCTAAGTCTGGGACATATCTTTTGGTCTTTGTGTTGGGAAAAAAACTGAAACTCATTTGGGCCCGAGACCATTCTTGAACCTTAGAAGCTGTGCAGCATACTCACCCACAGCATCTCCCGACTCCACTTCTGCCAATCAGCCGCTCCGCCCTGGGCCCCCCGCCTAGGGTCCTCCGTGCTGGGCCTCCCGTCTAGGACACTCTCCTCTGGGACTTCCATCCTGGGCCTTCTGCATTGGGCCTTCCGCACTGGCATTCCCTGTGTGCAGCCAGGGTGTGGAGCAACCCGTTCACACAGCCACGAGTAGAGCTGAGCTGCTGAGAATCTCGCAGCCTGTGTGTCTCTCTCCACATTTACTGTTTTTTAAAAATTCTTTATTCAAATACAACAGTACTTATACAACTCATCAATTACAAAGTAAATCCATTACATCCATTGACCACAATAAGAAAAGAATAAAGCCTTAAAAAACAGCTATATGGTTAACAATTTAAATGCAATGATAAATTTTTACAAATAAATCAATAATATTTACAGTACAAACTACCACTATTTCAATAAACCAAGAAAAAAACACTCGTATCACGCCAGTCCTACTGGCATCGTTTACCCATTCAATCGTTCAATTATCCATTCGTTCGTTCGTTCGCTCAAGCATAAGTTCCGTTGTGCATGCATGCATGCATGTGTGTCATTTGTGTCTACGTGTGAGCATGCGTGCGTTCGTTCGTCCTTTCGTTCGGTCGAACGTAAGTTCCAGTGTGCATGCATGTGTGCATGTGTATCATTTGTGTCTGTGGCGTGCGTTCACTCGAGCGTTCATTCGATCCAGAACCCAGCCATCGAAGTACTCAGATTTCTTACCAATATAATTTATTTTATCAATTTTTTACCCTTCCTTTTAAATTTCCCCTGTTAACTTATTTTTCTCCCTTTTGTAAAACATATCATTTACTAAGCAATAATCTCAAAGTAAATTCCACATAAGCACAAAGTACAAAGTCCCATAGACTTATCAGAAATCAATTAAAGCTTCAAGTAGATTGCTTTCAACCAGAAACTTCTTCAACAAAACAAGTGAATACTGTAATGTATGTACCTTTAAGGGGGAGAACTACTTTTCACAGCTCCTGTATCCTGTAGTACCGGCAGTGACCACACCTGTATATAAACCCTGAGTAGTGATCTGTACAGTCAGTTGCAGTTTGAACCACGTTGAGTAAACACCTGTTGATTGTTCTCTGCAGTCCTTTTCTTATTATTACACGGACGTAACATTGGCGAAGCGGATGGGATTCGAGCCTACCTGCAACTCTGCATCACCTCCCAGGGATTCGCTCCTGGAGAACAGTGGAAGAAGGTCGAGTCCAGAAGCACGGGCGTCGACCATGGGCAAACGCCCAGTCATCCAGCGGAGATTTGAGCATCGCAGGGGAGGCTGTCGAGAGCTAGGCTTGGCTTTCCAGTCACGGTGGTCCAGCGAAACGGGCTGGCAACAGGTACTGCGCAGACCCTTCCCGGACAGCGACGGGCTAGAGCCCGACCGAGCGGCACAGAAAAAGGCCGAGCAGCATCGACGGGGGAGAGAGTGAGGGCAGAGTACACAGGGTGCAGCTGGTGTTCAGGACCGAGCGGCGTCAACGGGGGAGAGAGGCGAGAGAGAGCAGAGCGCAGCCGGTGTTCAAGGGCCGAGCAGCGTCAACGGGGGAGAGAGGTGCGCAGGAAAATGCACAGAGCGCAGCCAGTGTTCAAGGGCCGAGCAGCGTCAATGGGGCAGAGAGGCGCGCAGGAAAACGCGAGGCGCTGCCATTGCCACGAGGATCGCAGAGAGCGGCGTTGGCAGCAGTGCAGGAGCAGCGCACGAAACCCACAGGGCGTCGCCATTTGCCACGAGGACCGCCGAGAGCGGCGTTGGCAGCAGTGCAGGAGACACCATTTTAAGCCGCAGCGGGGAAGAAAGTAAAGCGCGGGAGACGCCATTTTAAGCCAGTCTAACCACAACCAAAAATGCCGAAGAGTGGCAGTATCACAGCATTCGACAATGAAGTCGAAGGTTGGACGACATATGTCGAACACATAGAAGTATACTGCAAGGCGAATGAATCACAGAATCACAGAAACCCCACAGTGCAGATAGAGGCCATTTCGGCCCATCGAGCCTGCACCGACACATATCCCACCCGATCCCCATAACCCCTACACCAGCACATATCCCACCCTATCCCCACGTATTTAATCCCCCCAACACTAAGGGTCAATTTATCATAGCCAATCAACCTAACCCGCACATCTTTGGACTGTGGGAGGAAACCAGAGCACCCGAAGGAAACCCACGCAAACACGGGGAGAATGTGCAAACTCCACACAGACAGTCACCCGAGGCCGGATTCGAACCCGGGTCCCTGGCGCTGTGAGGCAACAGTGCTAACCACTATGCCACCGTGCTAGTGCCAGATGACAAGAAAGCGCTGGTATTGTTGAATTCAATGGGTGCAAAAATGTATGGCTTACTATGAAACCTAGTAACCCCAGAGAAGCCAGTAGAAAAAGATTTTGAAAACATAGTGTCAATCCTACAGGACCACTTAAACCCCACACCGCTGCTGATAGCAGAAAGATTTAAGTTTCACAAAAGGAACCAGCATAAAGATGAAAGTAATGCTGAGTATTTAACGGAACTGTGCAAGCTATCGAAACACTGCCAGTTTGGAACGGGACTAGCAGATACTTTAAGGGACAAGTTTGTGTGTGGGCTTCAAAGTGAAGGAACCCAGAAATGGCTTCTATCAGAAAAGGATCTTATGCTGGACAAGGCTTTCAGCATTGCAGTATCACACGAAGCAGCAGCACGGGGCGCTGCAGAGATACAACGGAGACCGCAAGAATATGGCACAAATGAAATGTCATACGGAACAGTGAAGCGCTATCGCTGCGGCAGAACAACACACGACCATAATGATTGCTGGTTCAAGGACAAAGTGTGCAGACAGTGTGGAAAAGTAGGACACATAGCAAGGGTCTGCAGGTCGGGAAAGAAAACCAGCAGCAAGAAATCTCCACAGGAGAAGTACAAGAAGGTACATAAGGTGACGGAGGGTAGTTCAGATGAACAGAAAAGTGATACAGACTCTGGAAGCAAGGAGCTGGGTTGTCTGAAACTACATAATGTGATCAAAACGGAGGATCACCAAACTATCTGGGTCACGCTCAAGCTAGCAGGAGTCCAAGTGAAAATGGAATTGGACACAAGATCAGCCCTAACAGTCATAAACCGAAGGGACTACAAACGGCTATTCTCACATATACCCTTGAGAGATACAAAGATTGTCTTGAAGATGTACACGGGGCAAAAAGTCTACCCCAAAGGAAAAATAAGGGTGAACGTTATATATAACGGCAAGGAAACACCAAAAATGGACCTATATGTATTGTCAGATGGAGGACCACCACTACTAGGACGTGAATGGATCCGGAAGATACAGCTAGATTGGCATTCCATACAAGCACTGACTGTAGATGCCAAAAAGGATGACGACGTCACACCTGGACGACTGTCAAAAATGCTAACTGATGCACAAGAAGTGTTCCAGCAGGGACTCAGAACACTAAAAGGCATAACAGCGACGATCAAAATATAGGAAAATGCAAGCCCAAAGTTTTTTAAGGTCAGACCAGTACCTTATGCGATCCGCCCAGCCGTCGAAGCAGAGCTGGAAGGTTTGGAACATTCAAGAGTACTGTCCAAAGTGGACTGGAGCGAGTGGGCTAAAACCATTGTTCCTGTAATGAATAGGTCGTTGAGTAATACGCCTGGGGAACTAAAGAAGGTTCGCATCTGTGGGGACTTTAAGGTGACAGTGAACCCAGTCCTTCACACTGTGCATTATCCGCTTCCGCGGATTGAAGATATTTTCGCCTTGCTATCTGGAGGGAAACGCTTCACTAAGATTGATCTGGCCCAGGCGTACCTGCAAATGGAGGTAGAAGAAGCCTCAAAACAGTACCTCACGATCAACACTCAAAGGTCTCTACCAATACAACCGGCTGGTGTTCGGGACAGCATCAGCTCCGTCTATTTGGCAAAGGGCAATGGCACAAGTCCTGCAAGAGATTCCAGGGACCCAGTGTTATTTGGACGACATCCTGGTCACGGGCAAAAATGACAGTGATCACCTCGCCAACCTGGAGCAGGTGCTCACTAGATTGAAGGAATATGGGCTCCGAGCTAATCGCCACAAATGCGAGTGTTTCCAGAAGCAGATCTCGTATTGTGGCCACGTTATTGATAAAGAGCGGTTACATAAGTCCCCTGAAAAGATTGAGGCAGTAGTCAAGGCTCCAGCACCGGAAAATGTGTCACAACTGAGGTCGTTCCTTGGGCTGGTGAACTGCTACCATAAGTTCTTGCTGAATTTGTCTACCGTACTACACCCACTGAACACCCTACTGCAACGGGGGTACCATGGAAGTGGAGTGACGAATGTAAACAAGCTTTCCAGAAGAGCAAAGCATTCATCACATCAAAAGAAGTGTTGGCTCATTTCAACCCAGCACTACCAATTCGGTTGGCGTGTGATGCATCACCCTATGGCATTGGAGTGGTGCTGTCGCACAAATTCCCGGACGGCTCGGAGAGGCCAGTAGCCTTTGCGTCTCAGTCACTAACCTCAGCCGAGCATATCTACGCCCAGATTGACAGGGAGGCCCTCAGCCTAGTGTGGGGAGTGAAAAAGTTCAAGCGCTATCTGCACGGGCAGAAGTTCACCTTGCTGACTGACCACCAACCACTTGTCTCCATCTTTAATCCAAAGGGCATTCCGGTGATGACTGCGCAACGGCTACAAAGATGGTCCCTTTTTCTAGGGGCGCACCCATATGAAATCGAGTATAAGGGCACGAAACAGCATGGAAACGCTGATGGGCTATCACGTCTGCCACTGCCGACTGCGGAGGAAGCACCAGCAGTGGATCCTGTCGAAATATTTCATTCGACTATAATTGAATGCTTGCCAGTAACTAACGCTGGTATAGAGAAGGAGACCCGAAATGACCCGACACTGTCTTGGGCATATGATTTGACGGTGAAGGGATGGCCAGCACATGGCGACTCACTGTTGCCAGCATTCTCATCCAGAAGAGAACAGCTGTCAGTATGCCAGGGGACCTTGATGTGTGGATCCCGAGTGGTAATTCCACCCAAGTTAAGGGAGAGAGTGCTCAATGAGCTTCACGAAGGTCATCTGGAAGGGGTGAAAATGAAAAGCCTTGCTGGGGCTTATGTGTGGTGGCCGGGGATCGATCAGCAAATCGAGGACCTGACAAAGAGCTGCTCAGGATGCCAGAAGGTCCAAAATGCACCACCACATGCCCCTCTACACCCATGGGAGTGGCCCTCATCTCCATGGCAACGGGTGCATATTGATTTTGCTGGTCCATTCATGGACTCAATGTTTTTAATAGCCGTGGATGTGCACTCGAAATGGCCTGAGGTGATCAAAATGTCCTCCACCACCACGGAGAAAACTATTGCAGTCCTACGGACCATTTTTGCCAGGTACGGCTTGCCAGAGCAGATTTGCTCTGATAACGGACCACAGTTTGTGTCCGAAGAGTTTCGAAGATTTATGAAAAAGAATGGGGCAAGGCATTACACATCCGCCCCGTATCATCCAGCCACAAATGGATTGGCTGAGAGGTTCGTACAAACCTTTAAAAAAGCAGTAAAGGCCATGTGCGATGACGACATTCCACTGCAGCATAAGGTGGACAATTTCCTGTTAGCCTACAGAAATGCGACACATGCAATCACCAACCAGGTCCTGGCCATGATGTTCTTTAACCGAAGGTTGAGATCTCATCTGGATTTGCTCAGACCAAATGTACAAAGAGATGTTGAGAGTAAGCAATTCCAGCACATCAATGAGAAGCCGACAAGTAGCTTCAATGTAGGGCAACCAGCCTTGGCCCGCTACTACCGAACAGAGAAATGGCAACCAGGAACAATATGCACATGGCAGGGGCCACTAATGTACACAGTGGATGTTGGGGAGAACATTGAGAGACGCCATGCTGACCAAATCCTAGAGTCACAGGAACGAGTCAACCCCATGTCTCGGCCATACGTACCTGGTGAGGAACCCGACGTACAGGTCGCATCTACCTCAGAAACAATAGCATTGGAAGCTGATGAATCAACTGATGACAGGGTGTTAGAATCGCCTCCGCACCAAGAGCGAGACACTCAGGAAAGGCATTATCCAGAAAGAATCAGGAAGCCTCCACAAAGACTGAATTTATAAATAGACTATTTTCAGTTAACGTTGCATGTTAAAAGTGTTAATTGTAATTAGTTGATATTTAATTGTTAAATGAGTGTTATGGTACTGTTAATCTAAAAGGGGAGGAATTGTAATGTGTGTACCTTTAAGGGGGAGAACTACTTTTTACAGCTCCTGTATCCTGTAGTACCGGCAGTGACCACACCTGTATATAAACCCTGAGTAGTGATCTGTACAGTCAGTTGCAGTTTGAACCACGTTGAGTAAACACCTGTTGATCGTTCTCTGCAGTCCTTTTCTTATTATTACACGGACGTAACAAATACCAGTTCTACGCCAGTACTATTAGCAATCTAATAACTCCTCATTTTCACTTGATGCTGTTTAACCATGTAATGTCACAATCCTTGTCCACGATCCTCAGCTTTTCCACGGAAAAGAAGCCAATCACTCCATCCCCACCGCCCATTACACTCCATCCCCACCGCCCATTACACACCATCCCCACCGACTGTTACACACCATCCCCACCGCCCGTAACACACCATCCCCACCGCCCATTACACACTATCCCCACCGCCCATTACACACCATCCCCACTGCCCATGACACTCCATCCCCGCCGCCCATTACACTCCATCAACACCGCCCATTACACACCATCCCCACCGACCGTTACACACCATCCCCACCGCCCGTAACACACCATCTCCACCGCCCATTACACACTATCCCCACCGCCCGTTACACGCCATCCCCACTGCCCATTACACACCATCCCCACCGCCCATTACACACTATCCCCACCGCCCGTTACACACCATCCCCACCACCCATTACACTCCATCCCGACTGCCCATTACACACCATCCCCTCCACCCATTACACTCCATCCACACTGACCATTACACACCATCCCCACGGCCCATTATACTCCATCCCCACTGTCCCTTACACACCATCCCCATTGTCCATTATACTCTATCCCCAATGCCCGTTAAACAACATCTCCACCGTCCTTTACAGACAATCACCACCGCCCATTACACTCCATCCCCACCACCCGTTACACATCATCCCCACCGCCCGTTACACGCCATCCCCACCGCCCATTACACACCATCCCCACCGCCCGTTATACTCCATCCCCCCCGCCAGTAACACACCATCCCCACCGCCCATTACACAACATCCCCACCGCCCGTTACACTCCATCACCACGGCCCGTAACACACCATCCCCACCACCCATAACACACCATCCCCCCCGCCCGTAACACACCATCCCCACCGCCCGTTACTCTCCATACCCACCGCCCGTTACACTCCAAACCCACCGCCCATTGCGCACCATCCTCACCGCCAGTTACTCTCCATCTGCACTGCCTGTTACACACCATCCGCACCACCCGGTAAACACCATCCGCACCGTCCAGTACACACCATCCCTTCCGCTCGTTACACACCAGCCCCAGCGCACGTTACACACTATCGCCACCGCCTATTACACACCATCCCCACCGCCCATTACACACCATCCCCACTGCCCATTACACACCATCCCCACCGCCCGTTACACTCCATCTCCCCCGCCCGAAACACACCATCCCCACCGCCAGTTACACTCCATCCCCACTGCCCGTTACACTCCATCCCCACCGCCCGTTACACTCCATCCCCACCACCCGTTACACACCATCCCCACCGCCCGTTACACTCCATCCCCACCACCCGTTACACAACATCCCCACTGCCCGTTACACAACATCCCCACCGCCCGTTACACAACATCCCCACCGTCTGTTACACTCCATCCCCACTGCCCGTTACACTGCATCCCCACCGCCCGTTACACACCATTCCCACCGCCCGTTACACTCCATCCCCACTGCCCGTTACACAACATCCCCACCGCCCGTTACACTCCATCCCCACCGCCCGTTACACTCCATCCCCACTGCCCATTACACAACAACCCCACCGCCCATTACACTCCATCCCCACCGCCCGTTACACTCCATCCCCACCGCCCGTTACACTCCATCCCCACCGCCCATTACACTCCATCCCCACCGCCCTTTACACTCCATCCCCACCGCCCGTTACACTCTATCCCCACCACCCATTACACTTCATCCCCACCGCCCATTACACTCCATCCCCACCGCCCGTTACACTCAATCCCCACCGCCCCTTACACTCCATCCCCACCGCCCATTACACTCCACCACCACCGCCCGTTACACTCCATCCCCACCGCCCATTACACTCCATCCCCACCGCCCGTTACACTCCATCCCCACCGCCCGTTACACTCCATCCCCACCGCCCGTTACATTCCATTCCCACCGCCCATTACACTCCATCCCCACCGCCAATACACTCCATCCCCAACGCCCAATACACTCCATCCCCACCGCACTTTACACACCATCACCACCGCCCATTACACACCATCACCACCGCCCATTAAAGACCATCCCCACCGCCCAATACATTCCATCCCCAACGCCCATTATACTCCATCCCCACCGCCCGATACACACCATCCCCACCCCTGGATACACACCATCCCCACCGCCCAGTACACTCCATACCCACCACCCGTTACACACCATCCCCGCCGCCCATTACAGTCCATCCCCGCCGCCCGTTACAATCCATCCCCACCACCCATTGCACAACATTCCCAGCGGCAGATACACACCATCTCCACCACCAGCTGCACGCCATACCCACCGCCCATAACACACCATCCCCACCACCCATTACACAGCATCCCCAACAACCATTTCACACCATCCCCAGCACCCGTTACACACCATCCCCTCCGCCAGTTACACACCATCACCACCGCCCATTACTCTCCATCCCCACTGCCTGTTACACACCAACCCCACCGCCCAGATACACCATCCCCAGCGCCCGTTACACACCATCCCCGCTGCCTGTTACACACCATCCCCGCCTCATGTTACACACCATCCCCAGCGCCCGTTACACACCATCCCCGCTGCCTGTTACACACCATCCCCGACTCATGTTACACACCATCCCCATCGCCCGTTACACACAATCGCCGCCGCCCATTACACTGAAACTCCACCGCCCATCACACACCATCCCCACCACCTATAACACTCCATCTCCACCGCCCGTTACACACCGTCCCCACAACCCGTTACACACCACCTGCACCGCCCGTTACACTCCATCCCCGCTGGCCATTACACACCATCCCGGCCGCCCATTACACACCATCCCCACAGCCCGTTACACAACATACCCACTGCCCGTTACACATCATCCCCACCACCCGTTTCACTCCATCGCCACCGCCATTTACAGACCATCACAACCGCCCAATAAAGGCCATCCCCACCGCCTATTACGCTCCATCCCCACCGCCCTTTACACACCATCACCACCGCCCTTTACACACCATCACCACCGCCCATTACAGACCATCCCCACTGCCCAATACACTCCATCCCCAACGCCCAATATACTCCATCCCCACCGCCCGATTCACACCATCCCCACCCCTGCATACACACCATCCCCACCGCCCAGTACACTCCATCCCCTCCGTCCGTTATACACCAACCCCACCGCCCATTACGCACCATCCCCGCCGTCCGTTACACACCATCCCTACCGCCCGTAACACTGAATCCCCGCCGCCCATTACATACCGTCCCCACTACCTGTTAAACACCAACCCCACCGCCCGTTACACTCCATCCCCACTGCCCATTATACTCCATCCCCACAGCCCATTACAGACCATCCCCACCACCCGTTACACTCCATCCCCACCGCCCATGACACTGCATCCCCACCAACCATTACACAACATCCCCACCGACCATTACACACCATACCCACCGCCCATTACACTCCATCCACAGCGCCCGTTACACACCATCCCCACTGCCCATTACACACCATCTCCTCCGCCCATTACAGGCCATCCACACCGCCCGTTACACTCCATCCCCACTGCCCATTATACTCCATTCCCACTGTCCGTTACACACCATCCCCACCACCCATTATACTCTATCCCCACTGCCCATTATACTCCATCCCCACTGCCCATTATACTCTATCCCCACTGCCCATTAAACAACATCCCCACCGTCCTTTACACACCATCCCCACTGCCCATTTCACTCCATCCCCACCACCCGTTACACATCATCCCCACCGCCCGTTACACGCCATCCCCACCGCCCATTACACACCATCCCCACCGCCCGTTATACTCCATTCCCCCGGCCGGAACACATCATCCCCACCGCCCATTACACAACATCCCCACCGCCCGTTACGCTCCATCCCCACTGCCCGTAACACACCACCCCACCGCCCGTAACACACCATCCCCCCCGCCCGCAACACACCATCCCCCCCGCCCGCAACACACCATCCCCACCGCCCGTTACTCTCCATACCCACCGCCCGTTACACTCCACCCCCACCGCCCATTGCGCACCATCCTCACCACCAGTTACTCTCCATCCGCACTGCCTGTTACACACCATCCCCACCGCCCGGTAAACACCATCCCCACCATCTAGTACACACCATCCCTTCCGCCCATTACACACCATCCCCAGGGCACGTTACACACTATCACCACCGCCCATTACACAAAATCCCCACCAACCGTTACACACAATCTCCACCACCCATTACACACCATCCCCACCAACCGTAACACTGAATCCCCACCGCCCATTACACTCCATCCCCACCACCCGGTATACACCATCCCCACCACCCAGTATACACCATCCCCACCACCCATTACACACCATCCCCACCGCCCATTACACACCATCCCCTCCGCCCATTACACACCATCCCCAAACCCCCATAAACCCCATACCCACCACCAAATACACACCATCCCCACCGCCCGTTACACACCATCCCCACCGCCCGTTACACACCATCCCCACCGCCCGTTATACTCCATCCCCACCGCCCGTAACACACCATCCCCACCGGCCGTTACACAACATCCCCAGCGCCCGTTAGATACGATCCCCACCGCCCGTTACATTCCATCCCCACCACCCGTTACACACCATTCCCACCGCCCATTACACTCCATCCCCACCGCCAATTACACTCCATCCCCACCGACCGTTACACACCAACCTCGCCGCCTGTTACACACCATCCCCACTGCCCGTTAATCTCCAGCCCCGCCGCCCATTACAAACCATCCCCACCGCCCATTACACTCCATCCCCACTGCCCATTGCACTCCATCCCCACCACCCGATACTCACCATCCCCACCGCCCGTTACACACGAACCCCACCAACCTTTTCACACCCTCCCCAGCGCCCATTATACACCATCCCCAGTGCCCGTTACACACCAACCCTGCCGCTCGTTACACACCATCCCCACCGCCGGATAAACTCCATCCCCACCGCCCATTACACACCATCCCCACTGCCCATTATACTCCATCCCCACAGCCCATTACACAACATCCCCACCGAGCATTACACACCATCCCCACCGCCCATTACACATCATCCCCAGCGCCCCTTACACACCATCCCCACCGCCCGTTACACTCCATCCCCACTGCCCATTATACTCCATCCCCACTGTCCATTACACACCATCCCCACCACCCATTATACACTATCACCACTGCCCATTATACTCCATCCCCACTGTCCATTATACTCTATCCCCACTGCCCGTTAAACAACATCCCCACCGTCCTTTACAGACCATCCCCACCGCCCAATACACTCCATCCCCACCACCCGTTACACATCATCACCACCGCTCGTTACACACCATCCCAACCACCTGTTAACCCCATACCCACCACCCATTACACGCCATCCCCACCGCCCATTACACACCATCCCCACCGCCCGTTACACACCATCCCCACCGCCCGTTACACACCATCGCCACCACCCGTTACACACCATCCCCACCGCCCGTTACACACCATCCCCACCGCCCGTTACACTCCATCCCCACCGCCTATTACACTCCATCCCCACCGCCTATTACACTCTATCCCCACCGCCCGTTACACTCCATCCCCACCGCCCTTTACACTCCATCCCCACCGCCCGTTACACTCCATCCCGACCGCCCGTTACACTCCATCCCCACCAACCGTTACACTCCACCCCCACCGCCCGTTACACTCCATCCCCACCGCCCGTTACACTCCATCCCCACCGCCCGTTACACTCCATCCCCAGCGCCCATTACACTCCATCCCCACCGCCCGTTACACTCCATCCCCACCGCCCATTACAATCCATCCCCACCGCCCATTACAATCCATCCCCACCGCCCATTACACTCCATCCCCACCGCCCGTTACACTCCATTCCCACCGCCCATTACAATCCATCCCCAGCGCCCATTACACTCCATCCCCACCGCCCGTTACACTCCATCCCCACTGCCCGTTACACTCCATCCCCAGCGCCCGTTACACTCCATCCCCACCGCCCGTTACACTCCATCCCCACCGCCCGTTACACTCCATCCCCACCGCCCGTTGCACTCCATCCCCACTGCTCGTTACACTCCATCCCCACTGCCCGTTACACTCCATCCTCACCGCCCATTATACTCGATCCCCACCGCACATTACACACCATCCCCACCGCTCGTTACACTCCATACACACCGCCCATTACACACGATCCCCACTGCCCGTTACACACCATCCTCGCTGCCTGTTACACACCATCCCCACTGCCCGTTAATCTCCAGCCCCACCGCCCATTACACTCCATCCCCACCGCCCATTGCACTCCATCCCCACTGCCCTTTACACACCATCCCCACCGCCCAATACTCACCATCCCCACCGCCCGTTACACTCCATCCACACCGCCCATTACACACGAACCCCACCACCCTTTTCACACCCTCCCCAGCGCCCATTATACACCATCCCCAGTGCCCGTTACACACCATCCCTGCCGCTCGTTACACACCATCCTCACCGCCGGGTAAACTCCATCCCCACCACCAATTACACACCATCCACACCGCCCGTTACACTCCATCCCCACTGCCCATTATACTCCATCCCCACTGTCCGTAACACACCATCCTCACCACCCATTATACTCTATCCCCACTGCCCATTATACTCCAACCCCACTGTCCATTATACTCTATCCCCACTGCCCATTAAACAACATCCCCACCGTCCTTTACAGACCATCCCCACCGCCCAATACACTCCATCCCCACCACCCGTTACACATCATCCCCACCGCCCGTTACACACCATCCCCACCGCCCGTTATACTCCATTCCCCCCGCCCGTTATACTCTATCCCCACCGCCCGTAACACACCATCCCCACCGCCCATTACACAATATCCCCACCACCCGTTACACTCCATCCCCACCGCCCGTAACACACCATCCCCATCGCCCGTAACACACCATCGCCCCCGCCCATTACACACCATCCCCACCGCCCGTTACTCTCCATACCTACCGCCTGTTACACTCCATCCACACCGCCCATTGCGCACCATCCGCACCGCCTGTTACACACCATCCCCACCGCCCGGTAAACACCATCCCCACCGTCCAGTACACACCATCCCTTCCGCCCGTTACACACCATCCCCAGCGCACGTTACACACTATCGCCACCGCACATTACACTCCATCCCCACCACCCGGTATACACCATCGCCACCACCCATTACACACCATCCCCATCGCCCATTACACACCATTCCCACCACCCATTACACACCATCCCCATCGCCCATTACACACCATCCCCACCGCCCATTACACACAATCCCCACCCCGCCTTAAACCCCATACCCACCATCCATTACACACCATCCCCACCGCACGTTATACTTCATCCCCCCCGCCCGTAACAAAGCATCCCCACCGCCCGTTACACTCCATCCCCACCGCCCGTTACACTCCATCCCCACCGCCCGTTACTCTCCATCCCCACCGCCCGTTACTCTCCATCCCCAACGCCTGTTACACTCCATCCCCACCGCCCGTTACACTCCATCCCCACCGCCCGTTACACTCCATCCCCACCGCCCGTTACACTCCATCCCCACCACCTATTACACTCCATCCACACCGCCCGTTACACTCCATCCCCACCGCCCGATACACTCCATCCCCACCACCCGTTACACTCCATCCCCACCGCCTATTACACTCCATCCCCACCGCCCGTTACACTCCATCCCCACCGCCCGTTACACTCCATCCCCACCACCTATTACACTCCATCCACACCGCCCGTTACACTCCATCCCCACCGCCCGTTACACTCCATCCCCACCGCCCGATACACTCCATCCCCACCACCCGTTACTCACCATCCCCACCGCCCGTTACTCTCCATCCCCAACGCCTGTTACACTCCATCCCCACCGCCCGTTACACTCCATCCCCACCGCCCGTTACACTCCATCCCCACCGCCCGTTACACTCCATCCACACCGCCCGTTACACTCCATCCCCACCACCTATTACACTCCATCCCCACCGCCCGTTACACTCCATCCTCACCGCCCGTTACACTCCATCCCCACTGCCCGTTACACTCCATCCCCACCACCCGTTACACTCCATCCTCACCGCCTATTACACTCCATCCACACCGCCAGTTACACTCCATCCCCACCGCCCGTTACACTCCATCCCCACCACCTGTTACACTCCATCCCCACCGCCCGTTACACTCCATCCCCACCGCCCGTTACACTCCATCCCCACCGCCCGTTACACTCCATCCCCACCGCCCGTTACACAACATCCCCACCGCCCGTTACACTCCATCCCCACCGCCCGTTACACTCCATCCCCACTGCCCATTACACTCCATCCCCACTGCCCGTTACACTCCATCCCCACTGCCCGTTACACTCCATCCCCACCGCCCGATACACTCCATTCCCACCGCCCGTTACACTCCATTCCCACCGCCCGTTACACTCCATCCCCACTGCCCGTTACACTCCATCCCCACCACCCATTACGCTCCATCCCCACCGCCCGTTACACTCCATCCCCACTGCCCATTATACTCCATCCCCACAGCCCATTACACAACATCCCTACCGACCATTACACACCATCCCCACCGCCCGTTACACACCATCCCCTCCGCCCATTACACTCCATCCACACCGCCCGTTACACTCCATCCCCACTGCCCATTATACTCCATCCTCACTGTCCGTTGCACACCATCCCCACCACCCATTATACTCTAACCCCACTGCCCATTATACTCCATCCCCACTGTCCATTATACTCTATTCCCACTGCCCATTAAAGATCATCCCCACCGTCCTTTATAGACCATCCCCACCGCCAATACACTCCATCCCCACCACCCGTTACACATCATCCCCACCGCCCGTTACACACCATCCCCACCAGCTGTTAAACCCCATAACCACCACCCATTACCACCGCCCATTACACACCATCCCCACCGCCCGTTATACTCCATCCCCCCCACCTGTAACACACCATCCCCATCGCCCGTAACACACCATACCCCCCGCCCGTAACACACCATCCCCACCGCCCGTTACTTTCCATACCCACCGCCCGTTACACTCCACCCCCACCACCCATTGCGCACCATCCTCACCGCCAGTTACTCTCCATCCGCACTGCCTGTTACACACCATCCCCACCGCCCGGTAAACACCATCCCCACCGTCCAGTACACACCATCCCTTCCGCCCGTTACACACCATCCCCAGCGCACGTTACACACTATCGACACCGCCCATTATACAACATCCCCACCACCCGGTATACACCATCCCCGCCACCCGGTATACACCAACCCCACCACCCATTACACACCATCCCCACCCCCCGTTAAACCCCATACCCACCATCCATTACACACCATCCCCACCGCACGTTATACTCCATCCCCCCCACCCGTAACACACCATCCCCACTGCCTATTACATTCCATCCCCACCGCCCGTTGCACTACATCCCCACCGGCCATTACACTCCATCGCCACTGCCCGTTACACTCCATCCTCACCGCCTATTACACTCCATCCCCACCGCCCGTTGCACTACATCCCCACCGGCCGTTACACTCCATCCCCACTGCCCGTTACACTCCATCCCCACCGCCCGTTACACTCCATCCCCACCGCCCATTACACTCCATCCGCACTGCCCGTTACACTCCATCTCCACCGCCCGTTACACTCCATCCCCACCGACCGTTACACACCAACCTCGCCGCCTGTTACACACCATCCCCACTGCCCGTTAATCTCCAGCCCCGCCGCCCATTACAAACCATCCCCACCGCCCATTACACTCCATCCCCACCGCCCATTGCACTCCATCCCCACCGCCCGATACTCACCATCCCCACCGCCCGTTACACACGAACCCCACCAACCTTTTCACACCCTCCCCAGCGCCCATTATACACCATCCCCAGTGCCCGTTACACACCAACCCTGCCGCTCGTTACACACCGTCCCCACCGCCGGATAAACTCCATCCCCACCGCCCATTACACACCATCCCCACTGCCCATTACACTCCATCCCCACAGCCCATTACACAACATCCCCACCGAGCATTACACACCATCCCCACCGCCCATTACACATCATCCCCAGCGCCCCTTATACACCATCCCCACCGCCCGTTACCTCCATCCCCACTGCCCATTATACTCCATCCCCACTGTCCATTACACACCATCTCCACCACCCATTATACTCTATCACCACTGCCCATTATACTCCATCCCCACTGTCCATTATACTCTATCCCCACTGCCCGTTAAACAACATCCCCACCATCCTTTACAGACCATCCCCACCGCCCAATACACTCCATCCCCACCACCCGTTACACATCATCCCCACCGCCCGTTACACACCATCCCCACCACCTGTTAACCCCATACCCACCACCCATTACACGCCATCCCCACCGCCCATTACACACCATCCCCACCGCCCGTTACACACCATCCCCACCGCCCGTTACACACCATCCCCACCGCCCGTTACACACCATCCCCACCGCCCGTTACACTCCATCCCCACCGCCTTTTACACTCCATCCCCACTGCCGATTACACTCCATCCCCACCGACGGTGCACTCCATCCTCACCGCCCATTACACACCATCCCCACTGCCCGTTGCACTCGATCCCCACCGCCCGTTACACTCCATCCCCACCGCCCGTTACACTCCATCCCCACCGCCCGTTACACTCCATCCCCACCGCCTATTACACTCCATCCCCACCGCCCATTACACTCCATCCCCACCGCCAATTACACTCCATCCCCACCGCCTATTACACTCCATCCCCACCGCCCGTTACACTCCATCCCCACCGCCCTTTACACTCCATCCCCACCGCCCGTTACACTCCATCCCGACCGCCCGTTACACTCCATCGCCACCAACCGTTACACTCCATCCCCACCGCCCGTTACACTCCATCCCCACCGCCCGTTACACTCCATCCCCACCGCCCGTTACACTCCATCCCCAGCGCCCATTACACTCCATCCCCACCGCCCGTTACACTCCATCCCCACCGCCCGTTACACTCCATCCCCAGCGCCCATTACACTCCATCCCCACCGCCCGTTACACTCCATCCCCACTGCTCGTTACACTCCATCCCCACTGCCCGTTACACTCCATCCTCACCGCCCATTATACTCGATCCCCACCGCACATTACACACCATCCCCACCGCTCGTTACACTCCATACACACCGCCCATTACACACGATCCCCACTGCCCGTTACACACCATCCTCGCTGCCTGTTACACACCATCCCCACTGCCCGTTAATCTCCAGCCCCACCGCCCATTACACTCTATCCCCACCGCCCATTGCACTCCATCCCCACTGCCCTTTACACACCATCCCCACCGCCCAATACTCACCATCCCCACCGCCCGTTACACTCCATCCACACCGCCCATTACACACGAACCCCACCACCCTTTTCACACCCTCCCCAGCGCCCATTATACACCATCCCGAGTGCCCGTTACACACCATCCCTGCCGCTCGTTACACACCATCCTCACCGCCGGGTAAACTCCATCCCCACCACCAATTACACACCATCCACACCGCCCGTTACACTCCATCCCCACTGCCCATTATACTCCATCCCCACTGTCCGTAACACACCATCCCCACCACCCATTATACTCTATCCCCACTGCCCATTATACTCCAACCCCACTGTCCATTATGCTCTATCCCCACTGCCCATTAAACAACATCCCCACCGTCCTTTACAGACCATCCCCACCGCCCAATACACTCCATCCCCACCACCCATTACACATCATCCCCACCGCCCATTACACACCATCCCCACCGCCCGTTATACTCCATCCCCCCCGCCCGTTATACTCTATCCCCCCCGCCCGTAACACACCATCCCCACCGCCCATTACACAATATCCCCACCACCCGTTACACTCCATCCCCAACGCCCGTAACACACCATCCCCACCGTCCAGTACACACCATCCCTTCCGCCCGTTACACACCATCCCCAGCGCACGTTACACACTATCGCCACCGCACATTACACTCCATCCCCACCACCCGGTATACACCATCGCCACCACCCATTACACACCATCCCCATCGCCCATTACACACCATTCCCACCACCCATTACACACCATCCACATCGCCCATTACACACCATCCCCACCGCCCATTACACACAATCCCCACCCCGCCTTAAACCCCATATCCACCATCCATTACACACCATTCCCACCGCACGTTATACTTCATCCCCCCCGCCCGTAACAAAGCATCCCCACCGCCCGTTACACTCCATCCCCACCGCCCGTTACACTCCATCCCCACCGCCCGTTACACTCCATCCCCACCGCCCGTTACACTCCATCCCCACCGCCCGTTACACTCCATCCCCACCGCCCGTTACACTCCATCCCCACCACCCGTTACACTCCATCCCCACCGCCCGTTACTCTCCATCCCCACCGCCCGTTACTCTCCATCCCCACCGCCCGTTACACTCCATCCCCACCGCCCGTTACACTCCATCCCCACCGCCCGTTACACTCCATCCCCACCGCCCGTTACACTCCATCCCCACCGCCTGTTACACTCCATCCACACCGCCCGTTACACTCCATCCCCACCACCTATTACACTCCATCCCCACCGCCCGTTACACTCCATCCCCACCGCCCGTTACACTCCATCCCCACCGCCCGTTACACTCCATCCCCACTGCCCATTACACTCCATCCCCACCGCCCATTACACAACATCCCCACCGCCCGTTACACTCCATCCCCACCGCCCGTTACACTCCATCCCCACTGCCCGTTACACTCCATCCCCACTGCCCGTTACACTCCATCCCCACCGCCCATTACACACCATCCCCACCACCCGTTACACTCCATTCCCACCGCCTATTACACTCCATCCACACCGCCAGTTACACTCCATCCCCACCGTCCGTTACACTCCATCCCCACCACCCGTTACACTCCATCCCCACCGCCCATTACACTCCATCCCCACCGCCCGTTACACTCCATCCCCACCGCCCGTTACACTCCATCCCCACCGCCCGTTACACAACATCCCCACCGCCCGTTACACTCCATCCCCACCGCCCGTTACACTCCATCCCCACTGCCCGTTACACTCCATCCCCACTGCCCATTACACTCCATCCCCACTGCTCGTTACACTCCATCCCCACCGCCCGATACACTCCATTCCCACCGCCCGTTACACTCCATCCCCACCGCCCGTTACACTCCATCCCCACCGCCCGTTACACTCCATCCCCACCACCCATTACGCTCCATCCCCACCGCCCGTTACACTCCATCCCCACTGCCCATTATACTCCATCCCCACAGCCCATTACACAACATCCCTACCAACCATTACACACCATCCCCACCGCCCGTTACACACCATCCCCTCCGCCCATTACACTCCATCCACACCGCCCGTTACACTCCATCCCCACTGCCCATTATACTCCATCCGCACTGCCTGTTACACACCATCCCCACCGCCCGCTAAACACCATCCCCACCGTCCAGTACACACCATCCCTTCCGCCCGTTACACACCATCCCCAGCGCACGTTACACACTATCGACACCGCCCATTATACAACATCCCCACCACCCGGTATACACCATCCCCGCCACCCGGTATACACCACCCCCACCGCCCATTACACACCATCCCCACCCCCCGTTAAACCCCATACCCACCATCCATTACACACCATCCCCACCGCACGTTATACTCCATCCCCCCCACCCATAACACACCATCCCCACTGCCTCTTACATTCCATCCCCACCGCCCGTTGCACTACATCCCCACCGGCCATTACACTCCATCGCCACTGCCCGTTACACTCCATCCTCACCGCCTATTACACTCCATCCCCACCGCCCGTTGCACTACATCCCCACCGGCCGTTACACTCCATCCCCACTGCCCGTTACACTCCATCCCCTCCGCCCGTTACACTCCATCCCCACCGTCCATTACACTCCATCCGCACTGCCCGTTACACTCCATCTCCACCGCCCGTTACACTCCATCCCCACCGCCCGTTACACTCCATCCCCACCGCCCGTTACACTCCATCCCCACCGCCCGTTACACTCCATCCCCACCGCCCGTTACACTCCATCCCCACTGCCCGTTACACTCCATCCCCAGCGCCCGTTACACTCCATCCCCACCGCCCGATACACTCCATTCCCACCGCCCGTTACACTCCATCCCCACCACCCGTTACACTCCATCCCCACCGCCCGTTACACTCCATCCCCACCACCCATTACGCTCCATCCCCACCGCCCGTTACACTCCATCCCCACTGCCCATTATACTCCATCCCCACAGCCCATTACACAACATCCCTACCAACCATTACACACCATCCCCACCGCCCTTTACACACCATCCCCACCGCCCGTTACACACCATCCCCTCCGCCCATTACACTCCATCCACACCGCCCGTTACACTCCATCCCCACTGCCCATTATACTCCATCCGCACTGCCTGTTACACACCATCCCCACCGCCCGCTAAACACCATCCCCACCGTCCAGTACACACCATCCCTTCCGCCCGTTACACACCATCCCCAGCGCACGTTACACACTATCGACACCGCCCATTATACAACATCCCCACCACCCGGTATACACCATCCCTGCCACCCGGTATACACCACCCCCACCGCCCATTACAAACCATCCCCACCCCCCGTTAAACCCCATACCCACCATCCATTACACACCATCCCCACCGCACGTTATACTCCATCCCCCCCACCCATAACACACCATCCCCACTGCCTATTACATTCCATCCCCACCGCCCGTTGCACTACATCCCCACCGGCCATTACACTCCATCGCCACTGCCCGTTACACTCCATCCTCACCACCTATTACACTCCATCCCCACCGCCCGTTGCACTACATCCCCACCGGCCGTTACACTCCATCCCCACTGCCCGTTACACTCCATCCCCACCGCCCGTTACACTCCATCCCCACCGCCCATTACACTCCATCCGCACTGCCCGTTACACTCCATCTCCACCGCCCGTTACACTCCATCCCCACCGCCCGTTACACTCCATCCCCACCGCCCGTTACACTCCATCCCCACCGCCCGTTACACTCCATCCCCACCGCCCGTTACACTCCATCCCCACCGCCCGTTACACTCCATCCCCACTGCCCGTTACACTCCATCCCCAGCGCCCGTTACACTCCATCCCCACTGCCCGTTACACTCCATCCCCAGTGCCCGTTACACTCCATCCCCAGCACCTGTTAAACTCCATCCCCACCACCCGTTACACTCCATCCCCACCGCCCATTACACTCCATCCCCACCGCCCGTTACACACCATCCCCACTGCCCATTACACTCCATCCCCACCGCCCGTTACACTCCATCCTCACCGTCCATTACACACCATCCCCACCGCCCGTTACACTCCATCCACGCCGCCCATTACACTCCATCCCCACTGCCTGTTACAGACCAACCCCACCGCCCAGATACCCCATCCCCAGCGCCCGTTACACACCAACCCCGCCGCCTGTTACACACCATCCCCGCCTCATGTTACACACCATCCCCACCGCCCGTTACACACAATCGCCGCCGCCCATTACTCTGAATCTCCACCGCCCATCACACACCATCCCCACCACCCATAACACTCCATCTCCACCGCCCGTTACACACCGTCCCCACAACCCGTTACACACCACCTGCACCGTCCGTTACACTCCATCCCCGCCGGCCATTACACACCACCCCGGCCGCCCATTACACACCATCCCCACAGCCCATTACACAACATTCCCACTGCCCATTACACATCATCCCCACCACCCATTTCACTCCATCGCCACCGCCATTTACAGACCATCACAACCGCCCAATAAAGGCCATCCCACCGCCCATTACACTCCATCCCCACCGCCCTTCACACACCATCACCACCGCCCATTACACACCATCACCACCACCCATTACAGACCATCCCCACTGCCCAATACACTCCATCCCCAACGCCCAATATACTCCATCCCCACCGCCCGATACAGACCATTCCCACCCCTGCATACACACCATCCCCACCGCCCAGTACACTCCATCCCCACCGCCTGATAAACATCATCCCCACCGCCCATAACACTCCATCCCCACCCCCCATTACAGACCATCCCCACCGCCCATTACACTCCATCACCACCACCCATTACACATCATCCCCACCGCCCATTACACAACATACTTTCCGCCCGTTACACACCATCCCCACCGCCCATTACACTCCATCTACGCCGCCCTTTAAACTCCATCCCCACCGCCCGTTACACACCATCCCCACCGCCCGTTACACTCCATACCCAGCGGCCATTACACAAGATCCCCACCAACATAATCACACCATCCCCACCGCCCATTGCACTCCATCCCCTCCGTCCGTTATACACCAACCCCACCGCCCATTACACACCATCCCCGCCGTCCGTTACACACCATCCCTACCGCCCGTAACACTGAAACCGCACCGCCCGTTACACAGCATCCCCACCGCCCGTAACACTAAATCCCCGCCGCCCATTACATACCGTCCCCACTACCTGTTACACACCAACCACACCACCCGTTACACTCCATCCCCACTGCCCATTATACTCCATCCCCACAGCCCATTACAGAACATCCCCACCGCCCGTTACACTCCATCCCCACCGCCCATGACACTGCATCCCCACCACCCATTACACAACATCCCCACCGACCATTACACACCATACCCACCGCCCATTACTCACCATCTCCAGCGTCCGTTACACACCATCCCCACTGGCCCATTACACACCATCCCCACCGCCCATTACACACCATCCCCACTGGCCCATTACACACCATCCCCTCCGCCCATTACACACCATACCCACCGCCCGTTACACTCCATCCCCACTGCCCGTTACACTCCATCCCCACCGCCCGTTACACACCATCCCCATCGCCCATTACACACCATCCCCACCGCCCATTACACACAATCCCCACCCCGCCTTAAACCCCATACCCACCATCCATTACACACCATTCCCACCGCACGTTATACTTCATCCCCCCCGCCCGTAACAAAGCATCCCCACCGCCCGTTACACTCCATCCCCACCGCCCGTTACACTCCATCCCCACCGCCCGTTACACTCCATCCCCACCGCCCGTTACACTCCATCCCCACCGCCCGTTACACTCCATCCCCACCGCCCGTTACACTCCATCCCCACCACCCGTTACACTCCATCCCCACCGCCCGTTACTCTCCATCCCCACCGCCCGTTACTCTCCATCCCCACCGCCCGTTACACTCCATCCCCACCGCCCGTTACACTCCATCCCCACCGCCCGTTACACTCCATCCCCACCGCCCGTTACACTCCATCCCCACCGCCTCTTACACTCCATCCACACCGCCCGTTACACTCCATCCCCACCACCTATTACACTCCATCCCCACCGCCCGTTACACTCCATCCCCACCGCCCGTTACACTCCATCCCCACCGCCCGTTACACTCCATCCCCACTGCCCATTACACTCCATCCCCACCGCCCATTACACAACATCCCCACCGCCCGTTACACTCCATCCCCACCGCCCGTTACACTCCATCCCCACTGCCCGTTACACTCCATCCCCACTGCCCGTTACACTCCATCCCCACCGCCCATTACACACCATCCCCACCACCCGTTACACTCCATCCCCACCGCCTATTACACTCCATCCACACCGCCAGTTACACTCCATCCCCACCGCCCGTTACACTCCATCCCCACCACCCGTTACACTCCATCCCCACCGCCCATTACACTCCATCCCCACCGCCCATTACACTCCATCCCCACCGCCCGTTACACTCCATCCCCACCGCCCGTTACACAACATCCCCACCGCCCGTTTCACTCCATCCCCACCGCCCGTTACACTCCATCCCCACTGCCCGTTACACTCCATCCCCACTGCCCATTACACTCCATCCCCACTGCTCGTTACACTCCATCCCCACCGCCCGATACACTCCATTCCCACCGCCCGTTACACTCCATCCCCACCGCCCGTTACACTCCATCCCCACCGCCCGTTACACTCCATCCCCACCACCCATTACGCTCCATCCCCACCGCCCGTTACACTCCATCCCCACTGCCCATTATACTCCATCCCCACAGCCCATTACACAACATCCCTACCAACCATTACACACCATCCCCACCGCCCTTTACACACCATCCCCACCGCCCGTTACACACCATCCCCTCCGCCCATTACACTCCATCCACACCGCCCGTTACACTCCATCCCCACTGCCCATTATACTCCATCCGCACTGCCTGTTACACACCATCCCCACCGCCCGCTAAACACCATCCCCACCGTCCAGTACACACCATCCCTTCCGCCCGTTACACACCATCCCCAGCGCACGTTACACACTATCGACACCGCCAATTATACAACATCCCCACCACCCGGTATACACCATCCCCGCCACCCGGTATACACCACCCCCACCGCCCATTACACACCATCCCCACCCCCCGTTAAACCCCATACCCACCATCCATTACACACCATCCCCACCGCACGTTATACTCCATCCCCCCCACCCATAACACACCATCCCCACTGCCTATTACATTCCATCCCCACCGCCCGTTGCACTACATCCCCACCGGCCATTACATTCCATCGCCACTGCCCGTTACACTCCATCCTCACCGCCTATTACACTCCATCCCCACCGCCCGTTGCACTACATCCCCACCGGCCGTTACACTCCATCCCCACTGCCCGTTACACTCCATCCCCACCGCCCGTTACACTCCATCCCCACCGCCCATTACACTCCATCCGCACTGCCCGTTACACTCCATCTCCACCGCCCGTTACACTCCATCCCCACCGCCCGTTACACTCCATCCCCACCGCCCGTTACACTCCATCCCCACCGCCCGTTACACTCCATCCCCACCGCCCGTTACACTCCATCCCCACTGCCCGTTACACTCCATCCCCAGCGCCCGTTACACTCCATCCCCACCGCCCGATACACTCCATTCCCACCGCCCGTTACACTCCATCCCCACCGCCCGTTACACTCCATCCCCACCGCCCGTTACACTCCATCCCCACCACCCATTATGCTCCATCCCCACCGCCCGTTACACTCCATCCCCACTGCCCATTATACTCCATCCCCACAGCCCATTACACAACATCCCTACCAACCATTACACACCATCCCCACCGCCCTTTACACACCATCCCCACCGTCCGTTACACACCATCCCCTCCGCCCATTACACTCCATCCACACCGCCCGTTACACTCCATCCCCACTGCCCATTATACTCCATCCGCACTGCCTGTTACACACCATCCCCACCGCCCGCTAAACACCATCCCCACCGTCCAGTACACACCATCCCTTCCGCCCGTTACACACCATCCCCAGCGCACGTTACACACTATCGACACCGCCCATTATACAACATCCCCACCACCCGGTATACACCATCCCCGCCACCCGGTATACACCACCCCCACCACCCATTACACACCATCCCCACCCCCCGTTAAACCCCATACCCACCATCCATTACACACCATCCCCACCGCACATTATACTCCATCCCCCCCACCCATAACACACCATCCCCACTGCCTATTACATTCCATCCCCACCGCCCGTTGCACTACATCCCCACCGGCCATTACACTCCATCGCCACTGCCCGTTACACTCCATCCTCACCGCCTATTACACTCCATCCCCACCGCCCGTTGCACTACATCCCCACCGGCCGTTACACTCCATCCCCACTGCCCGTTACACTCCATCCCCACCGCCCGTTACACTCCATCCCCACCGCCCATTACACTCCATCCGCACTGCCCGTTACACTCCATCTCCACCGCCCGTTACACTCCATCCCCACCGCCCGTTACACTCCATCCCCACCGCCCGTTACACTCCATCCCCACCGCCCGTTACACTCCATCCCCACCGCCCGTTACACTCCATCCCCACTGCCCGTTACACTCCATCCCCAGCGCCCGTTACACTCCATCCCCACTGCCCGTTACACTCCATCCCCAGTGCCCGTTACACTCCATCCCCAGCACCTGTTAAACTCCATCCCCACCACCCGTTACACTCCATCCCCACCGCCCGTTACACTCCATCCCCACCGCCCGTTATACACCATCCCCACTGCCCATTACACTCCATCCCCACCGCCCGTTACACTCCATCCTCACCGTCCATTACACACCATCCCCACCGCCCGTTACACTCCATCCACGCCGCCCATTACACTCCATCCCCACTGCCTGTTACAGACCAACCCCACCGCCCAGATACTCCATCCCCAGCGCCCGTTACACACCAACCCCACCGCCTGTTACACACCATCCCCGCCTCATGTTACACACCATCCCCACCGCCCGTTACACACAATCGCCGCCGCCCATTAATCTGAATCTCCACCGCCCATCACACACCATCCCCACCACCCATAACACTCCATCTCCACCGCCCGTTACACACCGTCCCCACAACCCGTTACACACCACCTGCACCGTCCGTTACACTCCATCCCCGCCGGCCATTACACACCACCCCGGCCGCCCATTACACACCATCCCCACAGCCCATTACACAACATTCCCACTGCCCATTACACATCATCCCCACCACCCATTTCACTCCATCGCCACCGCCATTTACAGACCATCACAACCGCCCAATAAAGGCCATCCCACCGCCCATTACACTCCATCCCCACCGCCCTTCACACACCATCACCACCGCCCATTACACACCATCACCACCACCCATTACAGACCATCCCCACTGCCCAATACACTCCATCCCCAACGCCCAATATACTCCATCCCCACCGCCCGATACAGACCATTCCCACCCCTGCATACACACCATCCCCACCGCCCAGTACACTCCATCCCCACCGCCTAATAAACATCATCCCCACCGCCCATAACACTCCATCCCCACCCCCCATTACAGACCATCCCCACCGCCCATTACACTCCATCACCACCACCCGTTACACATCATCCCCACCGCCCATTACACAACATACTTTCCGCCCGTTACACACCATCCCCACCGCCCATTACACTCCATCCCCTCCGTCCGTTATACACCAACCCCACCGCCCATTACACACCATCCCCGCCGTCCGTTACACACCATCCCTACCGCCCGTAACACTGAAACCGCACCGCCCGTTACACACCATCCCCACCGCCCGTAACACTAAATCCCCGCCGCCCATTACATACCGTCCCCACTACCTGTTACACACCAACCACACCGCCCGTTACACTCCATCCCCACTGCCCATTATACTCCATCCCCACAGCCCATTACAGACCATCCCCACCGCCCGTTAAACTCCATCCCCACCGCCCATGACACTGCATCCCCACCACCCATTACACAACATCCCCACCGACCATTACACACCATACCCACCGCCCATTACTCACCATCTCCAGCGTCCGTTACACACCATCCCCACTGGCCCATTACACACCATCCCCACCGCCCATTACACACCATCCCCACTGGCCCATAACACACCATCCCCTCCGCCCAGTACAGGCCATCCACACCGCCCGTTACACTCCATCCCCACTGCCCATTACACTCCATCCCCACCGCCCGTTACACACCATCCCCATCGCCCATTACACACCATCCCCACCGCCCATTATACTCCATCCCCACCGCCCAATACACACCATCCCCACCGCCCGTTATACTCCATCCCCCCCGCCCGTAACACACCATCCCCACCACCTGTTAAACCCCATACCCACCACCCATTACAGGCCATCCCCACCGCCCGTTACACTCCATCCCCACCGCCCGTTACTCTCCATACCCACCGCCCGTTACACTCCATCCCCACCGCCCATTGCGCACCATCCTCACCGCCAGTTACTCTCCATCTGCACTGCCTGTTACACATCATCCCCACCGCCCGGTAAACACCATCCCCACCATCCAGTACACACCATCCCTTCCGCCCTTTACACACCATCCCCAGCGCACGTTACACACTATCACCACCGCCCATTACACAAAATCCCCACCAACCGTTACACACAATCCCCACCACCCATTACACACCATCCCCACCAACCGTAACACTGAATCCCCACCGCCCATTACACTCCATCCCCACCACCCGGTATACACCATCCCCACCACCCGGTATACACCATCCCCACCACCCATTACACACCATCCCCACCGCCCATTACACACCATCACCTCCGCCCATTACACACTATCCCCACCCCCCCATAAACCCCATACCCACCACCCATTACTCACCATCCCCACCGCCCGTTACACACCATCCCCGCCGCCCGTTATACTCCATCCCCCCCGCCCATAACACACCATCCGCACCGTCCATTACACACCATCCCCACCGCCCGTAACACACCATCCCCACCGGCCGTTACACAACATCCCCAGCACCCGTTAGATACCATCCTCACCGCCCGTTACACTCCATCCCCACCACCCGTTACACACCATTCCCACCGCCCATTACACTCCATCCCCACCGCCCATTACACACCATCCCCACCGCCCATTACAGACCATCACCACCGCCCATTACACTCCATCCCCACCGCCCATTGCAGACCATCACCACCGCCCATTACACTCCATTCCCACCGCCAATTATACTCGATCCCCACCGCACATTACACACCATCCCCACCGCTCGTTACACTCCATACACACCGCCCATTACACACGATCCCCACTGCCCGTTACACTCCATCCCCACCAATCGTTACACACCAACCTCGCTGCCTGTTGCACACCATCCCCACTGCCCATTAATCTCCAGTCCCACCGCCCATTACAAACCATCCCCACCGCCCATTACACTCCATCCCCACCGCCCATTGCACTCCATCCCCACTGCCCTTTACACACCATCCCCACCGCCCGATACTCACCATCCCCACCGCCCGATACACTCCATCCCCACCGCCCGTTACACACGAACCCCACCAACCTTTTCACACCCTCCCCAGCGCCCATTATACACCATCCCTAGTGCCCGTTACACACCATCCCTGCCGCTCGTTACACACCATCCCCACCACCCGTTACACTCCATCCCCACCGCCCGTTACACTCCATCCCCACTGCCCATTATACTCCATCCCCACAGCCCATTACACAACATCCCCACCGACCATTACACACCATCCCCACCGCCCATTACACATCATCCCCAGCGCCTGTTACACACCATCCCCACTGCCCATTACACACCATCCCCACCGCCCTTTACACACCATCCCCACCGCCCGTTACACACCATCCCCTCCGCCCATTACACTCCATCCACACCGCCCGTTACACTCCATCCCCACTGTCCATTATACTCCATCCCCACTGTCCGTTACACACCATCCCCACCACCCATTATACTCTATCCCCACTGCCCATTATACTCCATCCCCACTGTCCATTATACTCTATCCCCACTGCCCATTAAACGACATCCCCACCGTCCTTTACAGACCATCCCCACTGCGCAATACACTCCATCCCCACCACCCGTTACACATCATCCCCACCGCCCATTACACACCATCCCCACCACCTGTTAAACCCCATACCCACCACCCATTACACGCCATCCCCACCGCCCATTACACACCATCCCCACCGCCCGTTATACTCCATCCCCCCCGCCCGTAACACACCATCCCTACCGCCCATTACACAACATCCCCACCGCCCGTTACACTCCATCCCCACCGCCCGTAACACACCATCCCCATCGCCCGTAACACACCATCCCCACCGCCCGTTACACTCCATCCCCACCGCCCGTTACACTCTATCCCCACCACCCGTTACATTCCTTCCCCACTGCCCGTTACACTCCATCCCCACCGCCAATTACACACCATCCCCACTGCCCATTACACACCATCCCCACCGCCAATTACACACCATCCCTACCACCCATTAGTCTCCATCCACACCATCCATTACACACCATCCCCTCTGCCCATTACACACCATCACCACCGTCCGTTGCTCTCCATCCCCGCCGCCTGTTACACACCATCCCTGTGGTGTATGTGCCTTTAAGAGCCCCAGGTGTGCTGTAATGCCGGTAATTGCCGCTCGGGCTATATAAGCCTGTATATTGTGTATATCCGTTAGAACCCCCCCCCAGACTTTGTTTAGTATATACCTATGAACCAACTCCTGTCTTCCGTGCCTTTATCAACACACGGACACTACAGTGGCGACGAAGTGGAAACGGACTTACCTGCAATTCGGCAGCACCTCAAGGACATCGATTCCTCGGGTGTCCAGAAGAGTCAAGGAAGTGAGAGAAGCTGTGGTTTCACCAGCTGGCAATGCTGGTGGCAGGTACTGCGCTAATCCTTCCTGGGCGTCAGGCTGGGGCCCCAGCGGCTGGCTCTACAGCTGAGACAGGCTGCGAAATCGGAGGCAAGCAATAACGGACTGGGAGGGAGCACTCGGGAGACGGCCGGCGCGGCAAGCAGGTCAGTGTTCAGACCTCCGGCGGGAACAAATCTCCAACAGTAAATTAAAAAAAGAGAACGGAAACCGCTGTAAACAGCGTTGTTATTGGCAGCAGCGGTGGGAAAGCGCGGGAAGCGCCATATCTTTGCTACAGAAAAGAAAAAAAAGCGCGGGAGGTGCCATATCTTTTCTGAAATGTCTAAATCTGGTAATATTGATGCTTTTGATAGCGAAATAGATGATTGGACCACATACGTGGAAAGAGTAGAGGTATATTGCACTGCAAATGGAATAGAAGATGAAAAAAAAGCTTCAGTACTTCCGAACTTAATGGGTGCAAAGACATACGGGCTGTTACCAAATTTAATCACTCCAGCCAAACCAAAGGACAAGAATTTTAAAGAAATTGTTGATACCCTGCAGGAGCACTTAAACCCAACACCGCTGCTGATAGCGGAACGATTCAAGTTCTTCAAGAGAAATCAACACAAGAATGAAAGTAACGCTGATTACCTAACCGAATTAAGAAAGCTATCAAAGTATTGCCAATTCGGGGCAGGACTATTAGATTATCTTCGAGACAAATTCGTTTGCGTTCTCTTAAGTGAAGGAACACAAAAAAGACTGCTTTCTGAAAAAGATTTAACATTGGACAAAGCCTTCAGTATGGCTGTATCATACGAAGCAGCAGCAAAAGGAGCTGCAGAGTTACAACAAAAGACACAGGACTTCGGCACCCATGAAATGACACAGGGTTTCGAAAGATGTTATCGCTGCGGCAGATCCACCCATAACCAGAGGGACTGCTGGTTCAAGGACAAAGCATGCAGGCAATGCGGGAAGATTGGACACATTGCACGGGTATGCCGATCTGGACAAAATAAATCCACTGACAGGAAAAAAAAAATCAATAAAGAAAAGTACAGGAAGGTACAAATGATGACGGACAGTAGCTCCGAAGACCAGAAGAGCGATAGCGACTTCGAAAACAAGAGACTAAGCTGTCTCAAATTACATAATGTACTTGCCAAAGATGATTACCAAACCATTTGGGTTACCCTCACAATAGCAGGGTCCCCAGTTAAAATGGAGCTAGATACAGGATCAGCTCCAACCGTAATAAATCGACGGGATTACGAGAGGTTATTTTCACATATACCTCTAAAAGACACATCCATTATCTTAAAAACATATACGGGGCAGAAAGTATACCCCAAAGGAAAAATAAGGGTGCCTGTTGTATACAAAGGCAAAGAAATACAAAAGTTGTATTTATACATTCTACAAGATGGTGGTCCACCGTTGTTGGGACGTGAATGGATCAGGAAGATAAGTTTAGACTGGCACTCCATTCAGTCACTGACAGTGACCAGTAAGGAAAAAAACAATGATGACATCATACCTGAACGATTAAAAGACATCTTGGCCAACGCCAAAGAAGTGTTTCAAGAGAAACTAGGAACCTTGAAAGGCATCACTGCCTCAATAAAAGTGGAAGATGCAGCAATTCCCAAATTTTTTATGGCAAGACCGGTGCCATATGCAATACATCCAGCAGTCAAGGCTGAGCTGGAGAATTTGGAAAAAGCAGGCGTATTACCCAAAATAGATTGGAGCGAATGGGCAACACCCATCATTCCAGTCATGAAAAAAGCATTGAATAAAGATAAACCTGAAGAACAGAGAAAAATTTGCATCTGTGGTGACTTCAAGGTGACTGTAAACACGGTCCTTCACACAGTACAGTATCCTCTTACGAGGATAGAAGATATTTTTGCCTCACTATCCGGAGGGGAACGTTTCACCAAAATTGACTTGGCACAGGCATATCTACAGATGGAGGTTGAGGAGGCCTCTAAAAAGTATCTCACGATAAACACACACAAAGGCCTGTACCAGTACAATCGACTGGTTTTTGAAGTAGCATCAGCTCCAGCTATCTGGCAAAGAGCTATGGAGCAAGTCCTGCAAGGGATTCCGGGGACTCAATGCTACCTAGACGACATCCTTGTAACAGGAGAAAACGACAACAAGCACCTTGCCAATTTGGAGCAGGTGCTCACTAGGCTGAAAGAACGGGGCCTACGAGCGAATCGCCCCAAGTGCGAATTTTTCCAAAATCAGATATCATATTGTGGCCACATAATTAATAATGAAGGGTTGCATAAGTCACCTGAAAAAAATTGAAGCGGTTATAAAAGCCCCAGTACCTGAAAATGTTTCACAATTAAGGTCGTTCCTGGGATTAATAAATTACTACCATAAATTTTTACCGAACTTATCAACTCTTCTACACCCTCTTAATGAACTTCTACAAACAGGAGTGATTTGGAAATGGAACGAAGACTGTAAACGTGCCTTCCATAAATGCAAAGACTTAATCACATCCGAAGAAGTTTTGGCTCATTACAACCCATCACTGCCAATCAGACTGGCGTGCGATGCATCCCCTTACGGCATAGGAGCAGTATAATCCCATAAATTCCCTGATGGCTCAGAACGGCCGATAGCTTTTGCGTCACGCTCATTAAACTCAGCTGAGCGTAACTATGCCCAGATCGACAGGGAAGCACTCAGCCTGGTATGGGGAGTGAAGAAATTCAACCATTACCTACACGGACAAAAATTTACCTTGTTGACTGACCATCAACCCCTCATCTCCATATTCAACCCTAAAAAAGGTGTTCCCATCATGACAGCGCAAAGGCTACAGAGGTGGTCCCTTTTTCTAGGGGCACACCAATACAACATAGAATACAAAGGGTCAAAACAGCATGGGAAAGCTGACGGTTTATCGCGCCTACCGTTGCCAATGGTAGAAGAGGCACCTACAGTAGACCCAGTAGAGATGTTCCACTCTACCATAGTGGAATGTCTACCAGTGACAAATTCTGCCATTGAAAGGGAGACGAGAAATGACCCGACTCTCTCACGGGTCTACGATTTAACAGTGAAGGGATGGCCAGCACATGGCGAACCACTGTTGCCAGCATTCTCGCAAAGAAGAGAACAGCTGTCAGTGTGCCGAGGAACCTTGATGTGTGGATCCAGAGTGGTGATTCCACCCAAACTCCAGGATAAAGTGCTAAAGGAGCTTCACGAGGGGTATCTGGGTGGAGTGAAAATGAAGAACCTAGCTAGGGCGTTTGTATGGTGGCCAGGTATCAATGGAGACATCGAAGAAATGACCAAGAGCTGCCTAGGATGCCAGAAGGTCCAAAACGCTCCACCACAAGCACCTCTACATCCATGGGAGTGGCCCTCATCTCCCTGGCAAAGGGTGCACATTGACTTTGCTGGTCCATTTATGGACTCAATGTTTTAATCGCGATTGATGCACACTCCAAGTGGCCGGAGGTAATAAAGATGTCCTCCACCACCACGGAAAAAACCATCACAGTATTAAGGACCATATTTGCCAGGAATGGGCTGCTGGAACAGATATGTTCTGATAATGGACCGCAATTTGTGTCCAAAGAATTCAGAAAGTTCTTAAAAAACAATGGGGTTAAGCACTACACGTCCGCCCCATACCATCCCGCCACCAATGGATTGGCTGAAAGGTTTGTCCAGACCTTCAAGAAGGCCATAAAGTCCATGGGTAATGAAGACATAAAACTTCAGCACAAGGTGGATAACTTCTTATTCGCATACAGGAATGCAACACATATGGTTACCAACCAAACTCCCGCCATGATGTTCTTCAATAGAAACCTAAGATGCCGGCTAGATTTGGTCAAGCCCAACATCAGAAGGGACGTGGAGAACCGGCAGTTTCAAGGCATGAATGAAAGGCCAACTAGGGCCTTCCAGATAGGTCAACAGGTTTTGGCCCGGGACTACCGTTCTGAGAAATGGCAGCCTGGAACTATCTGCACACGACTAGGACCACTGATGTATACCGTGGACATCGGAGAAAGCATAATAAGGCGCTATGCTGACCAAATCATAAAGTCATCCGAAAAGGGACAACCTACACCACAACTCTATACAGCTAACGATGAAGTAGAGATACCCATATCTACCTTCGATCCGGTGATACTGGAACCCGATGATCCCGACACTGGCATTCAAGCCGAATCAGCCTTACCAGAACAACCTACTACACCACCAAAAACTACTACACCCCCGAGGTGTTATCCGGACCGAATCAGGAAGCCTCCTGAGAGACTAACTTATAATTAATTAACTACAGCAATGTATATTATTTTGCTTATAACGTGTAATTAATAATTACTTAAAATATGATGTAATGTTTAGCTAAAAGGGGAGGAATTGTGGTGTATGTGCCTTTAAGAGCCCCAGGTGTGCTGTAATGCCGGTAATTGCCACTCAGGCTATATAAGCCTGTATATTGTGTGTATCCGTTAGAACCCCCCCCGAGACTTTGCTTAGTAAATACCTATGAACCAACTCCTGTCTTCAGTGTCTTTATCAACACACGGACACTACAATCCCCAGCACCCATTACACACCATCCCCACTGCCCGTAACACTCCATCGCCACCGCCGTTACACATCACCCCACCGCCAATTACAAACCATCCCTACCGCCCGTTGCTCTCCATCCACACTATCCATTACACACCATCCCCAGCACCCATTACACACCATCCCCACCGCCCGTTACACTCCATCCGCACCGCCCGTTCCACACCATCCCCACCGCCCGTAACACACCATCCCCACCACCCGTTACACTCCATCCCCACCGCCCATTACACTCCATCCCCACCACCCGTTACACAACATCCCCACCGCCCATTACACACCATCCCCACCACCTGTTACACTCCATCCCCACCGCCCATTACAGTCAATCCCCACCGCCCATTACAGACCATCCCCACGGCCCATTACACACCATCCCCACCGCCATTTACAGACCATCCCCACCGCCCATTACAGACCACCCGCACCCCCGTTACTCTCCATCTGCACCGCCGGTTACACACCATCCCCGCCGCCCGTTACCCACCATCCCCGCCGCCCGTTACCCACCATTCCCACCGCCCATTACACTCCATCCCCAATGCCCGATACTCTCCATCCCCGCCACCCGTTAGACTGCATCCCCGCCACCCGTTACACACCATCCATACTGACGGATAAACTCCATCCCCACCGCCAATTACACACCATCCCCACCGCCCATTACATACCATCCCCACCGCCCATTATACACCATCCTCACCGCCCATTACATACCATGCCCACCGCCCATTACACACCATCCTCACTACCAATTACACGCCATCACTACCGCCCGTTACATACCATCACCACCGCCCGTTACACACCATCCTCACCATCCATTACTCACCATCCCCGCCGCTCATTACACACCATCCCCGCCACCCTTTACTCTTCATCTCCACCACCCATTACACATCATCCCCACCGCCCGTTACGCACCATCCTCACCACCCGTTACTCACCATCCCCGCCGCTCAATACACACCCCCCACCACCCGATACTCTTCATCCCCACCGCCCATTACACACCATCCCCACCACCCATTACTCTTCATCTCCACCACTCGTTACACTCAACCCTCAACGCCCATTACACTCCATCCCCACCGCTCGTTACATCCATCCCCACCGCACTTTCCACACCATCACCACCGCCCATTACACACGATCACCACCACCCATTACACACCATCACCACCGCCCATTACAGACCATCCCCACCACCCAATACACTCCATCCCCATTGCCCATTATAATCCATCCGCAGCGCCCGATACACACCATCCCCACCCCGGATACACACCATCCCCACCGCCCAGTACACTCAATACCCACCGCCCATTATACACCATCCTTTCCACCCGTTACACACCATCCCTGCCGCCCGTTACAGTCCATCCCCACCGCCCATTACAAACCATCCCCACCGCCCGTTGCACAACATTCCCAGTGGCCGATACACACCATCCCCACCGCCAGTTGCACGCCATACCCACCGCCCGTAACACACCATCCCCACCGCCCATTACAAACCATCCCCACCGCCCGTTGCACAACATTCCCAGTGGCCGATACACACCATCCCCACCGCCAGTTGCACGCCATACCCACCGCCCGTAACACACCATCCCCACCGCCCATTACGCAGCATCCCCAACAACCATTTCACACCAGCCCCAGCGCCCGTTACTCTCCATCCCCACTGCCTGTTAGACACCATCCCCACCGCCCAGGATACACCACCCCCAGCGCCCGGTACACACCATCCCCGCCGCCTGTTACACACCATCCCCGCCGCGTGTTACACACCATCCCCACTGCCCATTACACACAATTGCCGCCGCCCATTACACTGAATCCCCACCACTTATCACACACCATCCCCACCGCCCGTTACACTCCATCCCCGCCCCCATTACAGACCATCCCCACCGCCCGTTACACACCATCCCCACCGCCCGTTACACACCATCCGCACCGCCCGTTACACTCCATCCCAGCCACCCATTACACAACATCCCCGCCGCCCATTACACACCACCCCTGCCACCCACAGCCCGTTACACAACATACCCACTGCCAGTTACACATCATCCCCACCGCCTGTTTCACTCCATCGCCACCGCCAGTTACAGACCATCACAACCGCCCAATAAAGACCATCCCCACTGCCCATTACACTCCATCCCCACCGCCCAATACACACCATGCCCACCCCTGGATACACACCATCCCCAACGCCCAGTACACTCCATACCCACCGCTGGTTACACACCATCCCTTCCGCCCGTTAAACTCCATCCCCACCAACCGTTACCCCCACCGCCCGAGAAAAATCATCCCCACCGCCCGTTACACTCCATCCCCACCCCCATTACAGACCATCCCCACTGCCCATTACACTCCATCTCCACCGCCCATTACACTCCATTCCCACCGCCCGTTACACACCATCCCCACCGCCCGTTACACTCCATACCCAGCGGCCATTACACAAGATCCCCACCAACATATACACACCATCCCCACCGCCCGTTGCACTCCATCCCTGCCGTCCGTTATACACCAATCCCACCGCCCATTACACATCATCCCCGCCGTCCATTACACACCAGCCCCACTGCCCGTTACACACCATCCGCACCGCCCGTTACACTCCATCCCCGCCGCCCATTACATACTGTCCCCACTGTCCATTACACACCATCCCCACCACCCATTATACTCCATCCCCACTGCCCATTACACGCCATCCCCACCGCCCATTACACGCCATCCCCACCGCCCATTACACGCCATCCCCACCGCCCATTATACTCCATCCCCACCGCCCATTACACACCATCCCCTCCGCCCATTAAACACCATCCCCACCGCACATTAGACGCCATCCCCACCGCCAATTACACGCCATCCCCACCACCCATTATACTCCATCCCGCCCGCCCGTAACACACCATCCTCACCGCCCATTAAACACCATCCCCACCGCCCGTAACACACCATCCCCACCGGCCATTACACAACATCCCCAGCGCCCGTTAGATACCAACCACACCGCCCGTTACACTCCATCCCCACCACCCATTACACACCATCCCCACCGCCCGTTACACACCATCCCCACTGCCGATTACACAACATCCCCACCGCCCATTACAGACCATCACCACTGCCCATTACAGACCATCCCCACCGCACATTACACTCCATCACCACCGCCCATTGCAGACCATCACCACCGCTCGTTACACTCCATCCCCACCGCCCATTACACACCATCCCCACCGCCCATTACACACCATCCCCACCGCTCGTTACACTCCATCCCCACCGCCTGTTATACTCCATCCCCACCGCCCATTACACACCATCCCCACCGCCCTTTACACATCATCCCCACCGCCCATTACACTCCATCCCGACCGCCCTTTACACACGATCCCCACCGCCCATTACACTCCATCCCCACTGCCCATTGCACGCCATCCCCACCGCCCATTACAGACCATCCCCACTGCCCATTACACACCATCCCTGCTGCTCGTTACACACCATCCCCACCGCCCGTTACACTCCATCCCCTCCGCCTGTTACACTCCATCCCCACCGCCCGCTACACACCATCCCCCCAGCCCGTAACACACCATCCCCACCGCCCGTTACACTCCATCCCCACCGCCCATTACGCACCATCCTCACCGCCAGTTACTCTCCATCCGCACCGCCTGTTACACACCATCCCCACTGCCCGGTACACACCATCCCCACCGTCCATTACGCACCATCCTCACTGCCAGTTACTCTCCATTCGCACCGCCCATCACACTCCATCCCCACCGCCCATTACACACCATCCCCACTGCCCAATACACACCATCCCCACCGCCCATTACAGGCCATCCCCACCGCCCATTACACACCATCCCCACCGCCCATTACACGCCATCCCCACCGCCCATTATACTCCATCCCCCCCGCCTGTAACACACCATCCCCACCGCCCATTAAACACCATCCCCACTGCCCGTAACACACCATCCCCACCGGCCGTTACACAACATCCCCAGCGCCCGTTAGATACCATCCCCACCGCCCGTTACACGCCATCCCCATCACCCGTTACACACCATCCCCACCGCCCGTTACACACCATCCCCACCGCCCATTACACAACATCCCCACCGCCCATTACAGACCATCACCACCGCCCATTACAGACCATCCCCACCGTACATTACACTCCATCCCCACCGCCCATTACACACCATCCCCACCGCTCATTACACACCATCCCCACCGCTCGTTACACTCCATCCCCACCGCCTATTATACTCCATCCCCACCGCCCATTACACACAATCCCCACCGTCCTTTACACATCATCCCCACCACCCATTACACTCCATCCCCACCGCCCTTTACACACCATCCCCACTGCCCATTGCACACCATCCCCGCCGCCCGTTACACACCATCCCTGCCGCTCGTTACACATCATCCCCACCGCCCGTTACACTCCATCCCCACCACCCGTTACACACCATCCCCTCCGCCCGTTACACTTCATCCCCACCGCCCGTTACACTCCATCCCCACCGCCAATTACACTCCATGCCCACCGCTCAATACACACAATCCCCACCACCCGATACTCTTCATCCCCACCGCCCATTACACACCATCCCCACCACCCATTACTCTTCATCTCCACCACCCGTTACACAACATCCCCACCGCCCATTACATACCATCCTCACCGCCATTACACACAATCCCCTCTGCCCATTACCCACCATCCCCACCGCCCGTTAGACTCCATCCCCACCACCCATTACACACCATCCCCACCGCCCGTTACACTCCATCCCCACCGCCCGTTACACACCATCCCCACCGCCCATTACACTCCATCCCCACCGCCCGTTACACTCCATCCCCACCGCCCGTTACACACCATCGCCGCTGCCCGTTACACTCCATCCCCACCGCCCATTACACTCCATCCCCACCGCCCATTACACTCCATCCCCGCCGCCCGTTACACTCCATCCCCACCGCCCGTTATACTCCATCCCCACCGCCCGTTATACTCCATCCCCACCGCCCGTTACACACCATCCCCACCGCCCGTTACACTCCATCCCCACCGCCCGTTACACTCCATCCCCACCGCCCGTTACACTCCATCCCCATCGCCCATTACATTCCATCCCCACCGCCCGTTACACTCCATCCCCACCGCCCGTTACACACCACCCCTTCCACCCATTACACACATTCCCCGCCGCCCATTACACTCCATCCCCACCGCCCATTACACTCCATCCCCAGCGCCCATTACACATCATTGCCGCCGTCCGTTACACACCATCCCCACCACCCATTACAGTCCATCCCCACGTCCATTACACACCAACCCCTCCGCCCATAACACTGAATCACCACCTCCATTCCCTCCACCTGGTATACACCATGTCCAGCGCCCATTACATACCATCCCCACCGCCCGTTACACTCCATCCCCACCGCCGTTACACTCAATCCCCACCGACCGTTACTCACCATCCCCACCGCCCATTACTCACCATCCCCAGCGCCCGTTAGATACCATCCCCACCGCCTGTTACACGCCATCTCCACCGCCCATTACACACCATCCCCAGCGCATGTTACACACCATCGCCACCGCCCATTACACACTATACCCACCGCCCGGTACACTCCATCCCCTCCGCCCATTACACTCCATCCCCACCGCCCGTTACACTCCATCCCCTCCGCCCATTACACTCCATCCCCACCGCCTGTTACACTCCATCCCCACCGCCCATTACACTCCATCCCCACCGCCCGTTACACTCCATCCCCACCGCCCATTACACACCATCCCCAGCCCCCATAACACACCATCCCCAGCCCCCATAACACACCATCCCGAGCCCCCATTACACACCATCTCCAGCCCCCATTACACTCCAACCCCACCGCCCGTTACACACCATCCTCACCGCCAATTACACTCCATCCCCACCGCCCATTACACACCATCCCCACCGCCCGTTACACTCCATCCCCCCCGCCCGTTACACTCCATCCCCATGGCCCATTACAGATCATCCCCACCGCCCATTACACACCATTCCCACCGCCCGTTACACTCCATCCCCACCGCCCGTTACACTCCATCCACACCGCCCGTTACGCACCATCCCCACCACCCGTTACACTCCATCCCCACCGCCCGTTACACTCCATCCCCACCGCCCATTAAACACCATCCCCACTGCCCGTAACACACCATCCCCACCGGCCATTACACAACATCCCCAGCGCCCGTTAGATACCATCCCCACCGCCCGTTACACGCCATCCCCATCACCCGTTACACACCATCCCCACCGCCCGTTACACACCATCCCCACCGCCCATTACACAACACCCCCACCGCCCATTACAGACCATCACCACCGCCCATTACAGACCATCCCCATCGCCCATTACACACCATCCCCACCGCCCATTACACACCATCCCCACCGCTCATTACACTCCATCCCCACCGCCTATTATACTCCATCCCCACCGCCCATTACACACCATCCCCACCGTCCTTTACACATCATCCCCACCACCCATTACACTCCATCCCCACCGCCCTTTACACACCATCCCCACTGCCCATTGCACACCATCCCCGCCGCCCGTTACACACCGTCCCTGCCGCTCGTTACACATCATCCCCACCGCCCGTTACACTCCATCCCCACCACCCGTTACACACCATCCCCTCCGCCCGTTACACTCCATCCCCACCGCCCGTTACACTCCATCCCCGCCGCCCGTTACACTCCATCCCCACCGCCCGTTATACTCCATCCCCACCGCCCGTTATACTCCATCCCCACCGCCCGTTATACTCCATCCCCACCGCCCGTTACACACCATCCCCACTGCCCGTTACACTCCATCCCCACCGCCCATTACACTCCATCCCCACCGCCCGTTACACTCCATCCCCATCGCCCATTACATTCCATCCCCACCGCCCGTTACACTCCATCCCCACCGCCCGTTACACACCATCCCTTCCACCCATTACACACATTCCCCGCCGCCCATTACACTCCATCCCCACCGCCCATTACACTCCATCCCCAGCGCCCATTACACATCATCGCCGCCGCCCGTTACACACCATCCCCACCACCCATTACAGTCCATCCCCACCGTCCATTACACACCAACCCCTCCGCCCATAACACTGAATCACCACCTCCATTCCCTCCACCTGGTAGACACCATGTCCAGCGCCCATTACATACCATCCCCACCGCCCGTTACACTCCATCCCCACCGCCGTTACACTCAATCCCCACCGACCGTTACTCACCATCCCCACCGCCCATTACTCACCATCCCCAGCGCCCGTTAGATACCATCCCCACCGCCTGTTACACGCCATCTCCACCGCCCATTACACACCATCCCCAGCGCACGTTACACACCATCGCCACCGCCCATTACACACTATACCCACCGCCCGTTACACTCCATCCCCTCCGCCCATTACACTCCATCCCCACCGCCCGCTACACTCCATCCCCTCCGCCCATTACACTCCATCCCCATCACCCATTACACTCCATCCCCACCGCCTGTTGCACTCCATCCCCACTGCCCATTACACTCCATCTCCACCGTCCGTTACACACCATCCCCACAGCCCATTACACACCATCCCTTCCGCCAATTACACACCATCCCCACAGCACATTACACACCATCCCCACCGCCTGTTACACACCATACCCACCGCCCAGTACACACCATCCCCACTGCCCGTTACACTCCATACCCACCGTCCATTACACACCATCCCCACAACCCATTACACACCATCCCCAATGCCCGTTACTCACCATCCCCACCACCCGTTAGACACCATCCCCACCGACTGTTACACACCATCCGCAGCGCTCGTTACACACCATTGCCACCGCCCATTACACTCCATCCCCACCACTCGTTACACTCCATCCCCACCGCCCATTACACACCATCCCCACCGCCCATTACACTCCATACCCACAGCCCATTACACACCACCCCCACCGCCCATTACACTCCATCCCCACCGCCCATTACACACCATTCCCACCGCCCATTACACACCATCCCCACCGCCCGTTACACACAATCCCCTCTGCCCATTACACTCCATCCCCACCGCCTGTTACACTCCATCCCCACCGCCCATTACACTCCATCCCCACCGCCCGTTACACTCCATCCCCACCGCCCATTACACACCATCCCCAGCCCCCATAACACACCATCCCCAGCCCCCATAACACACCATCCCGAGCCCCCATTACACACCATCTCCAGCCCCCATTACACTCCAACCCCACCGCCCGTTACACACCATCCCCACCGCCAATTACACTCCATCCCCACCGCCCATTACACAACATCCCCACCGCCCGTTACACTCCATCCCCCCCGCCCGTTACACTCCATCCCCATGGCCCATTACAGATCATCCCCACCGCCCATTACACACCATTCCCACCGCCCGTTACACTCCATACCCAGCGGCCGTTACACACCATCCCCACCACCCGTTACACTCCATCCCCACCGCCCGTTACACTCCATCCACACCGCCCGTTACGCACCATCCCCACCACCCGTTACACTCCATCCCCACCGCCCGTTACACTCCATCCCCACCGCCCATTAAACACCATCCCCACTGCCCGTAACACACCATCCCCACCGGCCATTACACAACATCCCCAGCGCCTGTTAGATACCATCCCCACCGCCCGTTACACGCCATCCCCATCACCCGTTACACACCATCCCCACCGCCCGTTACACACCATCCCCACCGCCCATTACACAACACCCCCACCGCCCATTACAGACCATCACCACCGCCCATTACAGACCATCCCCATCGCCCATTACACACCATCCCCACCGCCCATTACACAACATCCCCACCGCTCATTACACTCCATCCCCACCGCCTATTATACTCCATCCCCACCGCCCATTACACACCATCCCCACCGTCCTTTACACATCATCCCCACCACCCATTACACTCCATCCCCACCGCCCTTTACACACCATCCCCACTGCCCATTGCACACCATCCCCGCCGCCCGTTACACACCGTCCCTGCCGCTCGTTACACATCATCCCCACCGCCCGTTACACTCCATCCCCACCACCCGTTACACACCATCCCCTCCGCCCGTTACACTCCATCCCCACCGCCCGTTACACTCCATCCCCGCCGCCCGTTACACTCCATCCCCACCGCCCGTTATACTCCATCCCCACCGCCCGTTATACTCCATCCCCACCGCCCGTTATACTCCATCCCCACCGCCCGTTACACACCATCCCCACCGCCCGTTACACTCCATCCCCACCGCCCATTACACTCCATCCCCACCGCCCGTTACACTCCATCCCCATCGCCCATTACATTCCATCCCCACCGCCCGTTACACTCCATCCCCACCGCCCGTTACACACCATCCCTTCCACCCATTACACACATTCCCCGCCGCCCATTACACTCCATCCCCACCGCCCATTACACTCCATCCCCAGCGCCCATTACACATCATCGCCGTCGCCCGTTACACACCATCCCCACCACCCATTACAGTCCATCCCCACCGTCCATTACACACCAACCCCTCCGCCCATAACACTGAATCACCACCTCCATTCCCTCCACCTGGTAGACACCATGTCCAGCGCCCATTACATACCATCCCCACCGCCCGTTACACTCCATCCCCACCGCCGTTACACTCAATCCCCACCGACCGTTACTCACCATCCCCACCGCCCATTACTCACCATCCCCAGCGCCCGTTAGATACCATCCCCACCGCCTGTTACACGCCATCTCCACCGCCCATTACACACCATCCCCAGCGCACGTTACACACCATCGCCACCGCCCATTACACACTATACCCACCGCCCGTTACACTCCATCCCCTCCGCCCATTACACTCCATCCCCACCGCCCGCTACACTCCATCCCCTCCGCCCATTACACTCCATCCCCATCACCCATTACACTCCATCCCCACCGCCTGTTGCACTCCATCCCCACTGCCCATTACACTCCATCTCCACCGTCCGTTACACACCATCCCCACAGCCCATTACACACCATCCCTTCCGCCAATTACACACCATCCCCACAGCACATTACACACCATCCCCACCGCCTGTTACACACCATACCCACCGCCCAGTACACACCATCCCCACTGCCCGTTACACTCCATACCCACCGTCCATTACACACCATCCCCACAACCCATTACACACCATCCCCAATGCCCGTTACTCACCATCCCCACCACCCGTTAGACACCATCCCCACCGACTGTTACACACCATCCGCAGCGCTCGTTACACACCATTGCCACCGCCCATTACACTCCATCCCCACCACTCGTTACACTCCATCCCCACCGCCCATTACACACCATCCCCACCGCCCATTACACTCCATACCCACAGCCCATTACACACCACCCCCACCGCCCATTACACTCCATCCCCACCGCCCAATACACACCATTCCCACCGCCCATTACACACCATCCCCACCGCCCGTTACACACAATCCCCTCTGCCCATTACACTCCATCCCCGCCTCCCGTTACATACCATCCCTTCCGCCCGTTACACATCATCCCCACCAACCGTTACACACACTCCCCACCGCCCATTACAGACCATCCCCACCGCCCGTTACAAACCATCCACACCACCCATTACACACCATCCCCACCAACCATTTCACACCATCCCCAGCGCAAGTTACACACCATCCCCACCGCTCGTAACACTGAATCCCCACCACCCGTTACACACCATCCTCACTGCCCATTACACTCCATCCCCACCGCCCGTTACACTCCATCCCCATCGCCCGCTACACACCATCCCCACCGCCTGTTACACTGCATCCCCACCACCCTTTACACTCCATCCCCACCGCCCGTTACACACCATCCCCACCGCCCGTTACACACCATCCCCACTGCCCGCTACACACCATCCCCACAGCCCGTTACTCTCCATCCCAACCGCCCGTAACACTCCATGCCCAGCGCCCATTACAGACCATCCCCACCGCCCATTCCACTCCATTCCCACCACCCATTACACACCATTCCCACAGCCCATTACACACCATTCCCACCATCCATTACCATCGATCCCCACTACCCATTACACTCCATTCTCACCGCCCATTACACACGAACCCCACTGCCCGTAACACTCCATACAAACCGCCTGTTACACACGATCCCTACTGCCCGTTACACACCATCCCCACTGCCCTTTACACACCATCGCCACCGTCTATTAAACAGCATTCCCACCGCCCGTTACACTCCATACCCAGCGGCCGTTACACACCATCCCCACCGCCCATTACACTCCATCCGCACCGCATGTTACACGCCATACACACCGCCTGTAACACACCATCCCCACCAAACATTACACTCCATCCCCACACACGTTACACTGTATTCTCACCGCTCGTTACACTCCATCCCCACAACCCGTTACACACCATCCCCACTGCCTGTTACACTCCATCCCAACCACCCATTACACTTCATCCCCAGCGCCCGTTACACTCCATCCACGCCGCCCATTACACTCCATCCACGCCGCCCGTTACACACCATCTCCAGCGCCCGTTACACACCATTCCCACCGCCCATTACACACCATTTCCCAGCGCACGTTCCTCTCCATCCCCTCTGCCTGTTACACTCCATCCCCACCACCCGTTACACACCATCCCCACCGCCCGTTATACGCCATCCCCACCGCCCATTACACACCATCCCCACCGCCCGTTACTCTCCTTCTCCACCACCCGTTACACTCCATCCCCACCGCCCATTACACACCATCCCCACCGCCCGTTACACTCCATCCACACCGCCCGTTACACACCATCCCCACCGCCCATTACACTCCATCCCCACCGCCTGTTACACTCCATCCCCACCGCCCATTACACTCCATCCCCACCGCCCGTTACACTCCATCCCCACCGCCCGTTACACACAATCCCCAGCCCCCATAACACACCATCCCCAGCCCCCATAACACACCACCCCGAGCCCCCATTACACAACATCGCCAGCCCCCATTACACTCCAACCCCACCGCCCGTTACACACCATCCCCACCGCCAATTACACTCCATCCCCACCGCCCATTACACACCATCCCCACCGCCCGTTACACTCCATCCCCACCGCCCGTTACACTCCATCCCCATGGCCCTTTACAGACCATCCTCACCGCCCATTACACACCATTCCCACCGCCCGTTACACTCCATACCCAGCGGCCGTTACACACCATCCCCACCACCCGTTACACTCCATCCCCACCGCCCGTTACACTCCATCCACACCGCCCGTTACGCACCATCCCCACCACCCGTTACACTCCATCCCCACCGCCCGTTACACTCCATCCACACCGCCCGTTACACACAATCCCCACCGTCCATTACACTCCATCCCCACCGCCCATTACACTCCATCCCCACCGCCCATTACACACCATCCCCAGCCCCCGTAACACACCAACCCCAGCCCCATTACACACCATCGCCAGCCCCCATTATTCTCCATACCCACCGCCCGTTACACTCCATCCCCACCGCCCATTACACTGCATCCCCATCACCCGTTACAGACCATCCCCAGCCCCTGTTACACGCAATCCCCAGCCCGCGTCACACACCATCCCCACCGCCCATCACACACCATCATCGCCGCCCATTACACACCATCACCACCACCCATTACGCTCCATCACCACCGCCCATTAATCATAATCCCCACCGCCCGTTACACTCCATCCCCACCGCCCATTAAACTGCATCCCCATCGCCCGTTACAGACCATCCCCAGCCCCGTTACATGCAATCCCCAGCCCGCGTCACACACCATCCCCACCGCCCATCACACACCATCCCCGCCGCCCATTACACACCATCACCACCACCCATTACGCTCCATCACCACCGCCCATTAATCATAATCCCCACCACCCGTTACACTCCATCAGCACCGCTCGTTACAAGCCATCCCCACCGCCGATTACACTCCATCCCCGCCGCCCATTACACTTCATCCGCGACGTCACTTTACACTCCATTCCCATGGCCCCTTAATCTCCATCCCAACCATCCATTACACACCATTCCCACGGCCTGTTACGCACCATCCCCACCCTGCATTACACTCCATCACCACTGCCCATTACACAGAATCCCCACCGCCCATTACACAACATCCTCACCGCCCGTTACACACCTTCCCCACCGCCCGTTACACACCTTCCCCACCGCCCGTTACACACCATCCCTGCCGCTCGTTACACTCCATCCCCACCGCCCGTTATACTCCAGCCCGACCGCCCTTTACACACGATCCCCACCGCCCATTACACTCCATCCCCACTACCCATTGCACGCCATCCCTGCTGCTCGTTACACACCATCCCCACCGCCCGTTACACTCCATCCCCTCCGCCTGTTACACTCCATCCCCACCGCCCGCTACACACCATCCCCCCAGCCCGTAACACACCATCCCCACCGCCCGTTACACTCCATGCCCACCGCCCATTACGCACCATCCTCACCGCCAGTTACTCTCCATCCGCACCGCCTGTTACACACCATCCCCACTGCCCGGTACACACCATCCCCACCGTCCATTACGCACCATCCTCACTGCCAGTTACTCTCCATTCGCACCGCCCATCACACTCCATCCCCACCGCCCATTACACACCATCCCCACTGCCCAATACACACCATCCCCACCGCCCATTACAGGCCATCCCCACCGCCCATTACACACCATCCCCACCGCCCATTACACGCCATCCCCACCGCCCATTATACTCCATCCCCCCCGCCTGTAACACACCATCCCCACCGCCAATTAAACACCATCCCCACTGCCCGTAACACACCATCCCCACCGGCCGTTACACAACATCCCCAGCGCCCGTAGATACCATCCCCACCGCCCGTTACACGCCATCCCCATCACCCGTTACACACCATCCCCACCGCCCGTTACACACCATCCCCACCGCCCATTACACAACATCCCCACCGCCCATTACAGACCATCACCACCGCCCATTACAGACCATCCCCACCGCACATTACACTCCATCCCCACCGCCCATTACACACCATCCCCACCGCCCATTACACACCATCCCCACCGCTCGTTACACTCCATCCCCACCGCCTATTATACTCCATCCCCACCGCCCATTACACACCATCCCCACCGTCCTTTACACATCATCCCCACCACCCATTACACTCCATCCCCACCGCCCTTTACACACCATCCCCACTGCCCATTGCACACCATCCCCGCCGCCCATTACACACCATCCCTGCCGCTCGTTACACATCATCCCCACCGCCCGTTACACTCCATCCCCACCACCCGTTACACACCATCCCCTCCGCCCGTTACACTTCATCCCCACCGCCCGTTACACTCCATCCCCACCGCCAATTACACTCCATGCCCACCGCTCAATACACACAATCCCCACCACCCGATACTCTTCATCCCCACCGCCCATTACACACCATCCCCACCACCCATTACTCTTCATCTCCACCACCCGTTACACAACATCCCCACCGCCCATTACATACCATCCTCACCGCCATTACACACAATCCCCTCTGCCCATTACCCACCATCCCCACCGCCCGTTACACTCCATCCCCACCACCCATTACACACCATCCCCACCGCCCGTTACACTCCATCCCCACCGCCCGTTACACACCATCCCCACCGCCCATTACACTCCATCCCCACCGCCCGTTACACTCCATCCCCACCGCCCGTTACACACCATCGCCGCTGCCCGTTACACTCCATCCCCACCGCCCATTACACTCCATCCCCACTGCCCGTTACACTCCATCCCCGCCGCCCGTTACACTCCATCCCCACCGCCCGTTATACTCCATCCCCACCGCCCGTTATACTCCATCCCCACCGCCCGTTACACACCATCCCCACCGCCCGTTACACTCCATCCCCACCGCCCGTTACACTCCATCCCCACCGCCCGTTACACTCCATCCCCATCGCCCATTACATTCCATCCCCACCGCCCGTTACACTCCATCCCCAGCGCCCGTTACACACCACCCCTTCCACCCATTACACACATTCCCCGCCGCCCATTACACTCCATCCCCACCGCCCATTACACTCCATCCCCAGCGCCCATTACACATCATCGCCGCCGCCCGTTACACACCATCCCCACCACCCATTACAGTCCATCCCCACGTCCATTACACACCAACCCCTCCGCCCATAACACTGAATCACCACCTCCATTCCCTCCACCTGGTATACACCATGTCCAGCGCCCATTACATACCATCCCCACCGCCCGTTACACTCCATCCCCACCGCCGTTACACTCAATCCCCACCGACCGTTACTCACCATCCCCACCGCCCATTACTCACCATCCCCAGCGCCCGTTAGATACCATCCCCACCGCCTGTTACACGCCATCTCCACCGCCCATTACACACCATCCCCAGCGCATGTTACACACCATCGCCACCGCCCATTACACACTATACCCACCGCCCGTTACACTCCATCCCCTCCGCCCATTACACTCCATCCCCACCGCCCGTTACACTCCATCCCCTCCGCCCATTACACTCCATCCCCACCGCCTGTTACACTCCATCCCCACCGCCCATTACACTCCATCCCCACCGCCCGTTACACTCCATCCCCACCGCCCGTTACACACCATCCCCAGCCCCCATAACACACCATCCCCAGCCCCCATAACACACCATCCCGAGCCCCCATTACACACCATCGCCAGCCCCCATTACACTCCATCCCCACCGCCCATTACACACCATCCCCACCGCCCGTTACACTCCATCCCCACCGCCCGTTACACTCCATCCCCATGGCCCATTACAGACCATCCCCACCGCCCATTACACACCATTCCCACCGCCCGTTACACTCCATACCCAGCGGCCGTTACACACCATCCCCACCACCCGTTACACTCCATCCCCACCGCCCGTTACACTCCATCCACACCGCCCGTTACGCACCATCCCCACCACCCGTTACACTCCATCCCCACCGCCCGTTACACTCCATCCCCACCGCCCATTAAACACCATCCCCACTGCCCGTAACACACCATCCCCACCGGCCATTACACAACATCCCCAGCGCCCGTTAGATACCATCCCCACCGCCCGTTACACGCCATCCCCATCACCCGTTACACACCATCCCCACCGGCCGTTACACACCATCCCCACCGCCCATTACACAACACCCCCACCGCCCATTACAGACCATCACCACCGCCCATTACAGACCATCCCCACCGCACATTACACTCCATCCCCATCGCCCATTACACACCATCCCCACCGCCCATTACACACCATCCCCACCGTTCGTTACACTCCATCCCCACCGCCTATTATAGTCCATCCCCACCGCCCATTACACACCATCCCCACCGTCCTTTACACATCATCCCCACCACCCATTACACTCCATCCCCACCGCCCTTTACACACCATCCCCACTGCCCATTGCACACCATCCCCGCCGCCCGTTACACACCGTCCCTGCCGCTCGTTACACATCATCCCCACCGCCCGTTACACTCCATCCCCTCCGCCCGTTACACTCCATCGCCACCGCCCGTTACACTCCATCCCCGCCGCCGGTTACACTCCATCCCCACCGCCCGTTAAACTCCATCCCCACCGCCCGTTATACTCCATCCCCACCGCCCGTTATACTCCATCCCCACCGCCCGTTACACACCATCCCCACCGCCCGTTACACTCCATCCCCACCGCCCGTTACACTCCATCCCCACCGCCCGTTACACTCCATCCCCATCGCCCATTACATTCCATCCCCACCGCCCGTTACACTCCATCCCCACCGCCCGTTACACACCATCCCTTCCACCCATTACACACATTCCCCGCCGCCCATTACACTCCATCCCCACCGCCCATTACACTCCATCCCCAGCGCCCATTACACATCATCGCCGCCGCCCGTTACACACCATCCCCACCACCCATTACAGTCCATCCCCACCGTCCATTACACACCAACCCCTCCGCCCATAACACTGAATCACCACCTCCATTCCCTCCACCTGGTATACACCATGTCCAGCGCCCATTACATACCATCCCCACCGCCCGTTACACTCCATCCCCACCGCCGTTACACTCAATCCCCACCGACCGTTACTCACCATCCCCACCGCCCATTACTCACCATCCCCAGCGCCCGTTAGATACCATCCCCACCGCCTGTTACACGCCATCTCCACCGCCCATTACACACCATCCCCAGCGCACGTTACACACCATCGCCACCGCCCATTACACACTATACCCACCGCCCGTTACACTCCATCCCCTCCGCCCATTACACTCCATCCCCACCGCCCGCTACACTCCATCCCCTCCGCCCATTACACTCCATCCCCATCACCCATTACACTCCATCCCCACTGCCTGTTGCACTCCATCCCCACTGCCCATTACACTCCATCTCCACCGTCCGTTACACACCATCCCCACAGCCCATTACACACCATCCCTTCCGCCAATTACACACCATCCCCACAGCACATTACACACCATCCCCACCGCCTGTTACACACCATACCCACCGCCCAGTACACACCATCCCCACTGCCCGTTACACTCCATACCCACCGTCCATTACACACCATCCCCACAACCCATTACACACCATCCCCAATGCCCGTTACTCACCATCCCCACCACCCGTTAGACACCATCCCCACCGACTGTTACACACCATCCGCAGCGCTCGTTACACACCATTGCCACCGCCCATTACACTCCATCCCCACCACTCATTACACTCCATCCCCACCGCCCATTACACACCATCCCCACCGCCCATTACACTCCATACCCACAGCCCATTACACACCACCCCCACCGCCCATTACACTCCATCCCCACCGCCCATTACACACCATTCCCACCGCCCATTACACACCATCCCCACCGCCCGTTACACACAATCCCCTCTGCCCATTACACTCCATCCCCGCCTCCCGTTACATACCATCCCTTCCGCCCGTTACACATCATCCCCACCAACCGTTACACACACTCCCCACCGCCCATTACAGACCATCCCCACCGCCCGTTACAAACCATCCACACCACCCGTTACACACCATCCCCACCAACCATTTCACACCATCCCCAGCGCAAGTTACACACCATCCCCACCGCTCGTAACGCTGAATCCCCACCACCCGTTACACACCATCCTCACTGCCCATTACACTCCATCCCCACCGCCCGTTACACTCCATCCCCACCGCCCGCTACACACCATCCCCACCGCCTGTTACACTGCATCCCCACCACCCTTTACACTCCATCCCCACCGCCCGTTACACACCATCCCCACCGCCCGTTACACACCATCCCCACCGCCCGCTACACACCATCCCCACAGCCCGTTACTCTCCATCCCAACCGCCCGTAACACTCCATGCCCAGCGCCCATTACAGACCATCCCCACCGCCCATTCCACTCCATTCCCACCACCCATTACACACCATTCCCACAGCCCATTACACACCATTCCCACCATCCATTACCATCGATCCCCACTACCCATTACACTCCATTCTCACCGCCCATTACACACGAACCCCACTGCCCGTAACACTCCATACAAACCGCCTGTTACACACGATCCCTACTGCCCGTTACACACCATCCCCACTGCCCTTTACACATCATCGCCACCGTCTATTAAACAGCATTCCCACCGCCCGTTACACTCCATACCCAGCGGCCGTTACACACCATCCCCACCGCCCATTACATTCCATTCGCACCGCATGTTACACGCCATACACACCGCCTGTAACACACCATCCCCACCAAACATTACACTCCATCCCCACACACGTTACACTGTATTCTCACCGCTCGTTACACTCCATCCCCACAACCCGTTACACACCATCCCCACTGCCTGTTACACTCCATCCCAACCACCCATTACACTTCATCCCCAGCGCCCGTTACACTCCATCCACGCCGCCCATTACACTCCATCCACGCCGCCCGTTACACACCATCTCCACCGCCCGTTACACACCATTCCCACCGCCCATTACACACCATTTCCCAGCGCACGTTCCTCTCCATCCCCTCCGCCTGTTACACTCCATCCCCACCACCCATTACACACCATCCCCACCGCCCGTTATACGCCATCCCCACCGCCCATTACACACCATCCCCACCGCCCGTTACTCTCCTTCTCCACCACCCGTTACACTCCATTCCCACCGCCCATTACACACCATCCCCACCGCCCGTTACACTCCATCCACACCGCCCGTTACACACCATCCCCACCACCCATTACACTCCATCCCCACCGCCTGTTACACTCCATCCCCACCGCCCATTACACTCCATCCCCACCGCCCGTTACACTCCATCCCCACCGCCCGTAACACACAATCCCCAGCCCCCATAACACACCATCCCCAGCCCCCATAACACACCATCCCGAGCCCCCATTACACACCATCGCCAGCCCCCATTACACTCCAACCCCACCGCCCGTTACACACCATCCCCACCGCCAATTACACTCCATCCCCACCGCCCATTACACACCATCCCCACCGCCCGTTACACTCCATCCCCACCGCCCGTTACACTCCATCCCCATGGCCCTTTACAGACCATCCTCACCGCCCATTAAACACCATTCCCACCGCCCGTTACACTCCATCCCCACCGCCCGTTACACTCCATCCCCGCCGCCGGTTACACTCCATCCCCACCGCCCGTTAAACTCCATCCCCACCGCCCGTTATACTCCATCCCCACCGCCCGTTATACTCCATCCCCACCGCCCGTTACACACCATCCCCACCGCCCGTTACACTCCATCCCCACCGCCCGTTACACTCCATCCCCACCGCCCGTTACACTCCATCCCCATCGCCCATTACATTCCATCCCCACCGCCCGTTACACTCCATCCCCACCGCCCGTTACACACCATCCCTTCCACCCATTACACACATTCCCCGCCGCCCATTACACTCCATCCCCACCGCCCATTACACTCCATCCCCAGCGCCCATTACACATCATCGCCGCCGCCCGTTACACACCATCCCCACCACCCATTACAGTCCATCCCCACCGTCCATTACACACCAACCCCTCCGCCCATAACACTGAATCACCACCTCCATTCCCTCCACCTGGTATACACCATGTCCAGCGCCCATTACATACCATCCCCACCGCCCGTTACACTCCATCCCCACCGCCGTTACACTCAATCCCCACCGACCGTTACTCACCATCCCCACCGCCCATTACTCACCATCCCCAGCGCCCGTTAGATACCATCCCCACCGCCTGTTACACGCCATCTCCACCGCCCATTACACACCATCCCCAGCGCACGTTACACACCATCGCCACCGCCCATTACACACTATACCCACCGCCCGTTACACTCCATCCCCTCCGCCCATTACACTCCATCCCCACCGCCCGCTACACTCCATCCCATCCGCCCATTACACTCCATCCCCATCACCCATTACACTCCATCCCCACTGCCTGTTGTACTCCATCCCCACTGCCCATTACACTCCATCTCCACCGTCCGTTACACACCATCCCCACAGCCCATTACACACCATCCCTTCCGCCAATTACACACCATCCCCACAGCACATTACACACCATCCCCACCGCCCGTTACACACCATACCCACCGCCCAGTACACACCATCCCCACTGCCCGTTACACTCCATACCCACCGTCCATTACACACCATCCCCACAACCCATTACACACCATCCCCAATGCCCGTTACTCACCATCCCCACCACCCGTTAGACACCATCCCCACCGACTGTTACACACCATCCGCAGCGCTCGTTACACACCATTGCCACCGCCCATTACACTCCATCCCCACCACTCGTTACACTCCATCCCCACCGCCCATTACACACCACCCCCACCGCCCATTACACTCCATACCCACAGCCCATTACACACCACCCCCACCGCCCATTACACTCCATCCCCACCGCCCATTACACACCATTCCCACCGCCCATTACACACCATCCCCACCGCCCGTTACACACAATCCCCTCTGCCCATTACACTCCATCCCCGCCTCCCGTTACATACCATCCCTTCCGCCCGTTACACATCATCCCCACCAACCGTTACACACACTCCCCACCGCCCATTACAGACCATCCCCACCGCCCGTTACAAACCATCCACACCACCCGTTACACACCATCCCCACCAACCATTTCACACCATCCCCAGCGCAAGTTACACACCATCCCCACCGCTCGTAACACTGAATCCCCACCACCCGTTACACACCATCCTCACTGCCCATTACACTCCATCCCCACCGCCCGTTACACTCCATCCCCACCGCCCGCTACACACCATCCCCACCGCCTGTTACACTGCATCCCCACCACCCTTTACACTCCATCCCCACCGCCCGTTACACACCATCCCCACCGCCCGTTACACACCATCCCCACCGCCCGCTACACACCATCCCCACAGCCCGTTACTCTCCATCCCAACCGCCCGTAACACTCCATGCCCAGCGCCCATTACAGACCATCCCCACCGCCCATTCCACTCCATTCCCACCACCCATTACACACCATTCCCACAGCCCATTACACACCATTCCCACCATCCATTACCATCGATCCCCACTACCCATTACACTCCATTCTCACCGCCCATTACACACGAACCCCACTGCCCGTAACACTCCATACAAACCGCCTGTTACACACGATCCCTACTGCCCGTTACACACCATCCCCACTGCCCTTTACACACCATCGCCACCGTCTATTAAACAGCATTCCCACCGCCCGTTACACTCCATACCCAGCGGCCGTTACACACCATCCCCACCGCCCATTACACTCCATTCGCACCGCATGTTACACGCCATACACACCGCCTGTAACACACCATCCCCACCAAACATTACACTCCATCCCCACACACGTTACACTGTATTCTCACCGCTCGTTACACTCCATCCCCACAACCCGTTACACACCATCCCCACTGCCTGTTACACTCCATCCCAACCACCCATTACACTTCATCCCCAGCGCCCGTTACACTCCATCCACGCCGCCCATTACACTCCATCCACGCCGCCCGTTACACACCATCTCCACCGCCCGTTACACACCATTCCCACCGCCCATTACACACCATTTCCCAGCGCACGTTCCTCTCCATCCCCTCCGCCTGTTACACTCCATCCCCACCACCCATTACACACCATCCCCACCGCCCGTTATACGCCATCCCCACCGCCCATTACACACCATCCCCACCGCCCGTTACTCTCCTTCTCCACCACCCGTTACACTCCATTCCCACCGCCCATTACACACCATCCCCACCGCCCGTTACACTCCATCCACACCGCCCGTTACACACCATCCCCACCACCCATTACACTCCATCCCCACCGCCTGTTACACTGCATCCCCACCGCCCATTACACTCCATCCCCACCGCCCGTTACACTCCATCCCCACCGCCCGTAACACACAATCCCCAGCCCCCATAACACACCATCCCCAGCCCCCATAACACACCATCCCGAGCCCCCATTACACACCATCGCCAGCCCCCATTACACTCCAACCCCACCGCCCGTTACACACCATCCCCACCGCCAATTACACTCCATCCCCACCGCCCATTACACACCATCCCCACCGCCCGTTACACTCCATCCCCACCGCCCGTTACACTCCATCCCCATGGCCCTTTACAGACCATCCTCACCGCCCATTAAACACCATTCCCACCGCCCGTTACACTCCATACCCAGCGGCCGTTACACACCATCCCCACCACCCGTTACACTCCATCCCCACCGCCCGTTACACTCCATCCACACCGCCCGTTACACACAATCCCCACCGCCCATTACACTCCATCCCCACCGCCCATTACACTCCATCCCCACCGCCCATTACACACCATCCCCAGCCCCCGTAACACACCAACCCCAGCCCCATTACACACCATCGCCAGCCCCCATTATTCTCCATACCCACCGCCCGTTACACTCCATCCCCACCGCCCATTACACTGCATCCCCATCACCCGTTACAGACCATCCCCAGCCCCTGTTACACGCAATCCCCAGCCCGCGTCACACACCATCCCCACCGCCCATCACACACCATCATCGCCGCCCATTACACACCATCACCACCACCCATTACGCTCCATCACCACCGCCCATTAATCATAATCCCCACCGCCCGTTACACTCTATCAGCACCGCCCGTTACAAGCCATCCCCACCGCCGATTACACTCCATCCACACCGCCAATTACACACCATTCCCAGTGCCCATTACACTCCATCCCCACTGCCCATTACACTCCATCCCCACCGCCCATTACACTCCATCCCCACCGCTCAATTCACACCATCCCCATCCCCCGTAACACACCATCCCCAGCCCCATTACACACCATCACCAGCCCCCATTACACTCCATCCCCACCGCCGTTACACACCATCACCACCGCCCATTACAATCCATCCCCACCGCCCGTTACACTCCATCCACACCGCCCGTCACACACCATCCCCACAGCCCGTGATACACCATCCCCACCGTGCTTTACACACCCTCCCCACCACCCATTACACTTAATCACCACCGTCCATTACACAACATCACCACTGCCCGTTACACACCATCTCCGCCGCCCATTACACTGCATCCCCATCGCCCGTTACAGACCATCCCCAGCCCCCGTTACATGCAATCCCCAGCCCGCGTCCCACACCATCCCCACCGCCCATCACACACCATCCCCGCCGCCCATTACACACCATCACCACCACCCATTACGCTCCATCACCACCGCCCATTAATCATAATCCCCACCACCCGTTACACTCCATCAGCACCGCCCGTTACAAGCCATCCCCACCGCCGATTACACTCCATCCCCGCCGCCCATTACACTTCATCCGCGACGTCACTTTACACTCCATTCCCATGGCCCCTTAATCTCCATCCCAACCATCCATTACACACCATTCCCACGGCCTGTTACGCACCATCCCCACCCTGCATTACACTCCATCACCACTGCCCATTACACAGAATCCCCACCGCCCATTACACAACATCCTCACAGCCCGTTACACACCTTCCCCACCGCCCGTTACACACCTTCCCCACCGCCCGTTACACACCATCCCTGCCGCTCGTTACACTCCATCCCCACCGCCCGTTATACTCCAGCCCCACCGCCCATTACACACCATCCCCACCGCCCATTACACTCCATCCCCACCGCCCGTTACACTCCATCGCCACCGCCCGTTACACTCCATCCCCATTGCCCGTTACATTCCATCCCCACCGCCCGTTACACTCCATCCCCACCGCCCGTTACACACCATCCCTTCCGCCCATTACACACATTCCCCGCCGCCCATTACACTCCATCCCCACCGCCCGCTACACACCATCCCCCCAGCCAGTAACACACCATCCCCACCACCCATTACACTCCATCCCCACCGCCCATTACGCACCACCCTCACCGCCAGTTACTCTCCATCCGCACCGCCCATTAAACACCATCCCCACTGCCCGTAACACACCAACCCCACCGGCCGTTACACACCATCCCCACCGCCCGTTACACACCATCCCCACCGCCCATTACACAACATCCCCACCGCCCATTACAGACCATCACCACCGTCCATTACAGACCATCCCCACCGCACATTACACTCCATCCCCACCGCCCATTACACACCATCCCCACCGCCCAATATACACCATCCCTACCGCCCGTTACACGCCATCCCCACCGCCCATTACACACCATCCCCACCGCCCATTACACGCCATCCCCACCGCCCATTATACTCCATCCCCCCCGCCTGTAACACACCATCCCCACCGCCCATTAAACACCATCCCCACTGCCCGTAACACACCAACCCCACCGGCCGTTACACACCATCCCCACCGCCCGTTACACACCATCCCCACCGCCCATTACACAACATCCCCACCGCCCATTACAGACCATCCCCACCGCCCATTACACACCATCCCCACCGCTCGTTACACTTCATCCCAACCGCCTATTATACTCCATCCCCACCGCCCATTACACACCATCCCCACCGTCCTTTACACATCATCCCCACCGCCCATTACACTCCATCCCCACCGCCCTTTACACACCATGCCCACTGCCCATTGCACACCATCCCCGCCGCCCGTTACACACCATCCCTGCCGCTCGTTACACACCATCCCCACCGCCCGTTACACTCCATCCCCACCGCCCGTTACACTCCATCCCCACCGCCAATTACACTCCATGCCCACCGCTCAATACACACAATCCCCACCACCCGATACTCTTCTTCCCACCGCCCATTACACACCATCCCCACCACCCATTACTCTTCATCTCCACCACCCGTTACACAACATCCCCACCGCCCATTACATACCATCCTCACCGCCATTACACACAATCCCCTCTGCCCATTTCTCACCATCCCCAGCACCCGTTACTCTCCATTCCCACCGCCCGTTACTCACCATCCCCGCCACCCATTACACACCATCCCAACCGCCCATTACAAACCATCCCCACCGCCAATTGCACACCATCCTCAGTACCTGTTACACAACATCGCCGCCGCCCGTTACACACCACACCCACCGCCCATTACACACCATCGCTACGATCCATTACACACCATCCCCTCCGCCCATAACACTGAATCCCCAGCGCCCTTTACAGTCCATTCCCACCACCTGGTATACACCATCCCCAGCGCCCATTACAAACCATCCCCACCGCTCATTACTCTCCATCTGCACCGTCCGTTGCACTCCATCCCTACCGCCCGTTACACACCTTCCCGGCCACCCTTTCCCCACCGCCCATTACACACCATCCCCACCACCCATTACACACCATCCCCACCGCCCATTACACTCCATCCCCACCGCCCAATTCACACCATCCCCAGCCCCCGTAACACACCATCCCCAGCCCCATTACACACCATCGCCAGCCCCCATGACACTCCATCCCCACCGCTGTTACACACCATCACCACTGCCCGTTACACTCCATCCCCACCGCCCATTACACTCCATCCCCACCGCCCGTCACACACCATCCCCACTGCCCGTGATACACCATCCCCACCGTGCTTTACACACCATCCCCACCACCCATTACACATAATCACCACCGTCCATTACAAACATCACCACTGCCCGTTACACACCATCTCCGCCGCCCGTTACACTCCATCCCCACCGCCCATTAAACTGCATCCCCATCGCCCGTTACAGACCATCCCCAGCCCCCGTTACATGCAATCCCCAGCCCGCGTCACACACCATCCCCACCGCCCATCACACACCATCCCCGCCGCCCATTACACACCATCACCACCACCCATTACGCTCCATCACCACCGCCCATTAATCATAATCCCCACCACCCGTTACACTCCATCAGCACCGCCCGTTACAAGCCATCCCCACTGCCGATTACACTCCATCCCCGCCGCCCATTACACTTCATCCGCGCCATCACTTTACACTCCATTCCCATGGCCCCTTACTCTCCATCCCAACCATCCATTACACACCATTCCCACGGCCTGTTACGCACCATCCCCACCCTGCATTACACTCCATCACCACTGCCCATTACACAGAATCCCCACCGCCCATTACACAACATCCTCACCGCCCATTACACACCTTCCCCACCGTCCGTTACACACCTTCCCCACCGCTGTCACACACCATCCCCACCGCCCATAACTCAACATCATCACGGCCGGTTACACACCATCTCCACCGCCCGTTACACAACATCCCCACCGCCCATTATACACCATCCCCACCACCCGTTTCACTCCATCCCCACTGCCATTACACTCCATTGCGACAGCCCATTACAAACCATCCACACCGCCCATTACACTCCATCCCCAGCCTCATTACACTCCATCTCCACCGCCCGTTACACATCATCCCCACCGCCCATTACACTCCATCCCGACCGCCCTTTACACACCACCCCCACCGCCAACTACACTCCATCCCCACCGCCCATTGCACGCCATCCCCACCGCCCATTACAGACCATCCCCACTGCCCATTACACACCACACCTGCCGCTCGTTACACAGCATCCCCACCGCCCGTTACACTCCATCCCCTCCGCCTGTTACACTCCATCCCCACCGCCCGCTACACACCATCCCCCCAGCCCGTAACACACCATCCCCACCGCCCATTACACTCCAGCCCCACCGCCCATTACGCAACATCCTCACCGCCAGTTACTCTCCATCCGCACCGCCTGTTACACACCATCCCCACCGCCCGGTACACACCATCCCCACCGTCCATTACGCACCATCCTCACTGCCAGTTACTCTCCATCCGCTCCGCCCATTACACTCCATCCCCACCGCCCATTACACACCATCCCCATCGTCCAATACACACCATCCCCACCGCCCATTACACGCCATCCCCACCGCACATTACACACCATCCCCACCGCCCATTACACGCCATCCCCACCGCCCATTATACTCCATCCCCCCCGCCTGTAACACACCATCCCCACCGCCCATTAAACACCATCCCCACCGCCCGTAACACACCATCCCCACCGCCCATTACACGCCATCCCCACCGCACATTACACACCATCCCCACCGCCCATTATACGCCATCCCCACCGCCCATTATACTCCATCCCCCCCGCCTGTAACACAACATCCCCACCGCCCATTACACTCCATCCCCACCACCCATTACACGCCATCCCCACCGCCCGTTACCCTCCATCCCCACCGCCCATTACACTCCATTGCCAGCGCCCGATACACTCCATCCCCACCGCCCGTTACACACCAGCCCCACCGCCCATTACACTCCATCCCCACCACCCATTACACACCATCCCCACTGCCCGTTACACTCCATCCCCACCGCCCGTTACACACCATCCCCACCGCCCGTTACACTCCATCCCCACCGCCCGTTACACTCCATCCCCACCGCCCGTTACACTCCATCCCCACCGCCCGTTACACTCCATCCCCACCGCCCATTATACTCCATCCCCACCGCCCGTTACACTCCATCTCCACCACCCATTACACTCCATCCCCACCGCCCGTTACACTCCAGCCCCGCCGCCCATTACACTCCATCCCCACCGCCCATTATACTCCATCCCCACCGCTCGTTACACACCATCCCCACCGCCCGTTACACTCCATCCCCACCGTCCGTTACATTCCATCCCCACCGCCCGTTACTCTCCATACCCAGCGGCCGTTACACACCATCCCCACCGCCCATTACACTCCATCCGCACCGCACGTTACACGCCATACACACCGCCTGTTACACACCATCCCCACCAACCATTACACTCCATCCCCACACACGTTACACTGTATCCTCACTGCTCGTTACACTCCATCCCCACAACCCATTACACACCATCCCCACTGCCTGTTACACTCCATCCCAACCGCCCATTACACTTCATCCCCACCGCCCGTTACACACCATCTCCACCACCCGTTACACACTATTCCCACCGCCCATTACACACCATTTCCCAGCGCACGTTCCTCTCCATCCCCTCCGCCTGTTACACTCCATCCCCACCACCCGTTACACACCATCCCCACCGCCCGTTATACGCCATCCCCACAGCCCATTACACACCATCCCCACCGCCCGTTACACTCCATCCCCACCGCCCGTTACACTCCATCCACACCGCCCATTACAGACCATCCCCACCGCCCGTTACACTCCATCCCCACCGCCCATTACACTCCATCCCCACCGCCCATTACACACCATCCCCAGCCCCCGTAACACACCAAACCCAGCCCCATTACACACCATCGCCAGCCCCCATTATTCTCCATACCCACCGCCCGTTACACGCCATCCCCACCGCCCATTATACTCCATCCCCCCCGCCTGTAACACACCATCCCCACCGCCCATTAAACACCATCCCCACCGCCCATAACACACCATCCCCACCGGCCGTTACACAACATCCCCACAGCCCATTACACTTCATCCCCACCGCCCGTTACACACCATCCCCACCGCCCGTTACACTCCAACCACACCGCCCGTTACACTCCATCCCCACCGCCCATTACACTTCATCCCCACCGCCCGTTACACTCCATCCCCACCGCCCGTTACACTCCATCCCCACAGCCCATTACACTCCAACCACACCGCCCGTTACACTCCATCCCCACAGCCCATTACACTTCATCCCCACCGCCCGTTACACTCCATCCCCACCGCCCGTTACACTCCAACCACACCGCCCGTTACACTCCATCCCCACCGCCCATTACACTCCATCCCCACCGCCCGTTACACTCCATCCCCACCGCCCGTTACACTCCATCCACACCGCCCATTACAGACCATCCCCACCGCCCGTTACACTCCATCCCCACCGCCCATTACACTCCATCCCCACCGCACATTACACACCATCCCCAGCCCCCGTAACACACCAAACCCAGCCCCATTACACACCATCGCCAGCCCCCATTATTCTCCATACCCACCGCCCGTTACACGCCATCCCCACCGCCCATTATACTCCATCCCCCCCGCCTGTAACACACCATCCCCACCGCCCATTAAACACCATCCCCACCGCCCATAACACACCATCCCCACCGGCCGTTACACAACATCCCCACCGCACATTACACTCCATCCCCGCCGCCCATTACGCACCATCCCCACCGCCCATTACACACCATCCCCACCGCTCGTTACACTCCATCCCCACCGCCTATTATACTCCATCCCCACCGCCCATTACACACCATCCCCACCGTCCTGTACACATCATCCCCACCGCCCATTACACTCCATCCCCACCGCCCTTTACACACCATCCCCACTGCCCATTGCACACCATCCCCGCCGCCCGTTACACACCATCCCTGCCGCTCATTACACACCATCCCCACCGCCCGTTACACTCCATCCCCACCACCCGTTACACATCATCCCCTCCGCCCGTTAAACTCCATCCCCACCGCCATTACACTCCATCCCCACCGCCAATTACACTCCATGCCCACCGCTCAATACACACAATCCCCACCACCCGATACTCTTCATCCCCACTGCCCATTACACACCATCCCCACCACCCATTACTCTTCATCTCCACCACCCGTTACACAACATCCCCACCGCCCATTACATACCATCCTCTCCGCCATTACACACAATCCCCTCTGCCCATTACCCACCATCCCCAGCACCCGTTACACACCATTCCCACCGCTCGTAACACTCCATCCCCACCGCTGTTACACACAATCCCCTCTGCCCATTGCTCACCATCCCCAGCACCCGTTACTCTCCATTCCCACCGCCCATTACTCACCATCCCCGCCACCCATTACACACCATCCCAACCGCCCATTACAAACCATCCCCACCGCCAATTGCACACCATCCTCAGTGCCCGTTACACAACATCGCCGCCGCCCGTTACACACCACACCCACCGCCCATTACACACCATCGCTACCATCCATTACACACCATCCCCTCCGCCCATAACACTGAATCCCCACCGCCCATTACAGTCCATTCCCACCACCTGGTATACACCATCCCCAGCGCCCATTATAAACCATCCCCACCGCTCATTACTCTCCATCTGCACCGTCCGTTGCACTCCATCCCTACCGCCCGTTACACACCATCCCGGCCGCCCTTTCCCCACCGCCCATTACACACCATCCCCACCGCCCGTTACACTCCATCCCCACCGCCCATTACACGCCATCCCCACCGCCCATTACACTCCATCCCCACCATCCATTACACGCCATCCCCACCGCCCGTTACCCTCCATCCCCACCGCCCATTACACTCCATTGCCAGCGCCCGATACACTCCATCCCCACCGCCCGTTACACATCATCCCCACCGCCCGTTACACTCCATCCCCTCCGCCCATTACACTCCACCCCCACCGCCCATTACAGACCATCCCCGCCGCTCACTACAATCCATCTCCACCGCCCATTACACTCCATCCCCACCGCCCGTTACACTCCATCCCGGCCGCCCGTTACACTCCATCCCCACCGCCCGTTATACTCCATCCCCACCGCCCGTTACACACCATCCCCACCGCCCGTTACACTCCATCCCCACCGCCCATTACACTCCATCCCCACTACCCGTTACACTCCATCCCCACCGCACGTTACATTCCATCCCCACCGCCCGTTACTCTCCATACCCAGCGGCCGTTACACACCATCCCCACCGCCCATTACACTCCATCCCCACACACGTTACACTGTATCCTCACCGCTCGTTGCACTCCATCCCCACAACCCGTTACACACCATCCCCACTGCCTGTTACACTCCATCCCAACCGCCCATTACACTTCATCCCCACCGCCCGTTACACTCCATCCACGCCGCCCATTACAATCCATCCACTCCGCCCGTTACACACCATCTCCACCGCCCGTTACACACCATTCCCACCGCCCATTACACACCATTTCCCAGCGCACGTTCCTCTCCATCCCCTCCGCCTGTTGCACTCCATCCCCACCACCCGTTATACACCATCCCCACCGCCCGTTACTCTCCTTCTCCACCACCCGTTACACTCCATCCCCACCGCCCATTACACACCATCCCCACCGCCCATTACACTCCATCCCCACCACCGATTACACACCATCCCCACCGCCCGTTACTCTCCTTCTCCACCACCCGTTACACTCCATCCCCACCGCCCATTACACACCATCCCCACCGCCCATTACACTCCATCCCCACCACCGATTACACACCATCCCCACCGCCCATTACACTCCATCCGCACCGCCCGTTACACTCCATCCCCACCGCCCGTTACACTCCATCCACACCGCCCGTTACACACCATCCCCACCGCACATTACACTCCATCCCCACCGCCTATTACACTCCATCCCCACCGCCCATTACACACCATCCCCAGCCCCCGTAACACACCAACCCCAGCCCCATTACACACCATCGCCAGCCCCCATTATTCTCCATACCCACCGCCCGTTACACTCCATCCCCACCGCCCATTACACTGCATCCCCATCGCCCGTTACAGACCATCCCCAGCCCCTGTTACACGCAATCCCCAGCCCGCGTCACACTCCATCCCCACCGCCCGTTACACTCCATCCCCACCGCCCGTTACATTCCATCCCCACCGCCCGTTACACTCCATCCCCACCGCCCGTTGCACACCATCCCTTCCGCCCATTACACACCATCCCCGCCGCCCATTACACTCCATCACCACCGCCCATTACACTCCATCCCCAGTGCCCATTACACACCATCCCCACCGCCCGTTAAAGTCCATCCCCGCCGCCCATTACGCATCATCCCCACCGCCCTTTACACACCATCCCCAGCGCCCATTACACACCATCCCCGCCGCCCGTTACACACCATCCCCACCACCCATTACACTCCATCCCCACCGTCAATTACACACCAACCCCTCCGCCCATAACACTGAATCACAACCTCCAATCCCTCCACCTGGTATACACCATCCCCAGCGCCCATTACATACCATCCCCACCGCCCGTTACACTCCATCCCCACCGCCGTTATACTCAATCCCCACCGACCGTTACTCACCATCCCCACCGCCCATTACTCACCATCCCCAGCGCCCGTTAGATACCATCCCCACCGCCTGTTACAGGCCATCTCCACTGCCCATTACACACCAACCCCTCCGCCCGTTACAGATCATCCCCACCGCCCATTACACACCATCCCCAGCGCACGTTACACACCATCGCCACCGCCCATTACACACTATCCCCACCACCCGTTACACTCCATCCCCACCGCCCATTACACTTCATCCCCACCGCCCGTTACACTCCATCCCCACCGCCCATTACACTCCATCCCCACCACCCATTACACTCAAACCCCACCGCCTGTTGCACTCCATACCCACCGTCCATTACACACGATCCCCACCGCCAGTTAGACACCATCCCCACCACCTGTTACACACCATCCCCACCGCCCGTTACTCTCCATCCCCACTGCCCATTACACACCATCCCCTCCGCCCATTACAGACCATCCCCACTGCCCATTACACTCCATACCCACCGTCCATTACACACCATCCCCACAACCCGTTACACACCACCCCACAGCCCATTACACACCATCCCTTCTGCCCATTACACACCATCCCCACAGCACATTACACACCATCCCCACCACCTGTTACCCTCCATACCCACCGTCCATTACACACCATCCCCACAACCCGTTACTCACCATCCCCACCACCCGTTAGACACCATCCCCACCGACTGTTACACACCATCCGCAGCGCTCGTTACACACCATTGCCACCGCCCATTACACTCCATCCCCACCACCCGTTAGACTCCATCCCCACCGCCCATTACACACCATCCCCACCGCCCATTACACTCCATCCCCACCGCCCATTACACACCATTCCCACCGCCCATTACACACCATCCCCACTGCCCGTCACACACAATCCCCTCTGCCCATTACACTCCATCCCCGCCTCCCGTTACATACCATCCCTTCCGCCCGTTACACAACATCCCCACCAACCATTACACACACTCCCCACCGCCCATTACAAACCATCCCCACCGCCCGTTACACACCATCCCCACCAAACATTTCACACCATCCCCAGCGCAAGTTACACACCATCCCCACCGCTCGTAACACTGAATCCCCACCACCCGTTACACACCATCCTCACTGCCCGTTACACTCCATCCCCACCGCCCGTTATACTCCATCCCCACCGCCCGCTACACACCATCCCCACCGCCTGTTACACTGCATCCCCACCACCCGTTACACTCCATCCCCACCGCCCATTACACACCATCCCCACCGCCCGTTTCACACCATCCCCACCGCCCGCTACACACCATCCCCACAGCCCGTTACTCTCCATCCCAACCGCCCATTACACTCCATCCCAAGCACCCATTACAGACCATCCCCACCGCCCAATACACACCATCCCCACCGTCCATTACACTCCATCCCCACCGCCCATTCCACTCCATTCCCACCACCCATTACACACCATTCCCACAGCCCATTACACACCATTCCCACCGCCCATTACCATCGATCCCCACTACCCATTACACTCCATTCTCACTGCCCATTACACACCATCCCCACCACCCGTAACACTCCATACAAACCGCCCGTTACACACGATCCCCACTGCCCATTACACACCATCCCAACTGCCCTTTACACACCATCCCCACAGTCTATTACACACCATCCCCACCGTCTATTACACACCATCCCCACCGCCCATGAAACAGCACTCCCACCGCCCGTTACACTCCATACCCAGCGGCCGTTACACACCATCCCCACCGCCCATTACACTCCATCCGCACCGCACGTTACACGCCATACACACCGCCTGTAACACACCATCCCCACCAACCATTACACTCCATCCCCACACATGTTACACTGTATCCTCACTGCTCGTTACACTCCATCCCCACAACCCGTTACACACCATCCCCACTGCCTGTTACACTCCATCCCAACCGCCCATTACACTTCATTCCCACCGCCCGTTACACTCCATCCACGCCGCGCATTACACTCCATCCACGCCGCCCGTTACACACCATCTCCACCGCCTGTTACACACCATTCCCACCGCCCATTACACACCATTTCCCAGCGCACGTTCCTCTCCATCCCCTCCGCCTGTTACACTCCATCCCCACCACCCGTTACACACCATCCCCACCGCCTGTTATACGCCATCCCCACCGCCCATTACACAGCATCCCCACCGCCTGTTACTCTCATTCTCCACCGCCCGTTACACTCCATCCCCACCGCCCATTGCACACCATCCCCACCGTCCATTACACTCCATCCCCACCACCCGTTACACACCATCCCCAGCGCCCGTTACACTCCATCCACACCGCCCGTTACACACCATCCCCACCGCCCATTACACGCCATCCCCACCACCCGTTACACTCCATACCCACCGTCCATTACACACCATCCCCACAACCCATTACACACCATTCCCAATGCCCGTTACTCACCATCCCCACCACCCGTTAGACACCATCCCCACCGACTGTTACACACCATCCGCAGCGCTCGTTACACACCATTGCCACCGCGCATTACACTCCATCCCCACCACCCGTTACACTCCATCCCCACCGCCCATTACACACCATCCCCACCGCCCATTACACTCCATCCCCACCGCCCTTTACACACCACCCCCACCGCTCATTACACTCCATCCCCACCGCCCATTACACACCATTCCCACCGCCCATTACACACCATCCCCACCGCCCATTACACACAATCCCCTCTGCCAATTACACTCCATCCCCGCCTCCCGTTACATACCATCCCTTCCGCCCGCTACACAACATCCCCACCAACCTTTACACACACTCCCCACCACCCATTACAGACAATCCCCACCGCCCGTTACAAACCATCCGCACCACCCGTTACACACCATTCCCACCAAACATTTCACACCATCCCCAGCGCAAGTTACACACCATCCCCACCGCTCGTAACACTGAATCCCCACCACCCGTTACACACCATCCTCACTGCCCGTTACACTCCATCCCCACCGCCCGTTACACTCCATCCCCACCGCCCGCTACACACCATCCCCACCGCCTGTTACACTGCATCCCCACCACCCATTACACTCCATCCCCACCGCCCATTACACACCATCCCCAACGCCCGTTACACACCATCCCCACCGCCCGCTACACACCATCCCCACCGCCCATTAAACACCAACCCACTGCCCGTAACACACCAACCCCACCGGCCGTTACACACCATCCCCACCGCCCGTTACACACCATCCCCACCGCCCATTACACAACATCCCCACCGCCCATTACAGACCATCACCACCGTCCATTACAGACCATCCCCACCGCACATTACACTCCATCCCCACCGCCCATTACACACCATTCCCACCGCCCATTACACACCATCCCCACCGCTCGTTACACTCCATCCCCACCGCCTATTATACTCCATCCCCACCGCCCATTACACACCATCCCCATCGTCCTTTACACATCATCCCCACCGCCCATTACACTCCATCCCCACCGCCCTTTACACACCATCCCCACTGCCCATTGCACACCATCCCCGCCGCCCGTTACACACCATCCCTGCCGCTCGTTACACACCATCCCCACCACCCGTTACACTCCATCCCCACCGCCCGTTACACTCCATCCCCACCGCCAATTACACTCCATGCCCACCGCTCAATACACACAATCCCCACCACCCGATACTCTTCTTCCCACCGCCCATTACACACCATCCCCACCACCCATTACTCTTCATCTCCACCACCCATTACACAACATCCCCACCGCCCATTACATACCATCCTCACCGCCATTACACACAATCCCCTCTGCCCATTACCCACCATCCCCAGCAACCATTACACACCATCCCCACCGCCCGTAACACTCCATCCCCACCGCCGTTACACACAATCCCCTCTGCCCATTTCTCACCATCCCCAGCACCCGTTACTCTCCATTCCCACCGCCCATTACTCACCATCCCCGCCACCCATTACACACCATCCCAACCGCCCATTACAAACCATCCCCACCGCCAATTGCACACCATCCTCAGTGCCTGTTACACAACATCGCCGCCGCCCGTTACACACCACACCCACCGCCCATTACACACCATCGCTACGATCCATTACACACCATCCCCTCCGCCCATAACACTGAATCCCCAGCGCCCTACACAGTCCATTCCCACCACCTGGTATACACCATCCCCAGCGCCCATTACAAACCATCCCCACCGCTCATTACTCTCCATCTGCACCGTCCGTTGCACTCCATCCCTACCGCCCGTTACACACCTTCCCGGCCACCCTTTCCCCACCGCCCATTACACACCATCCCCACCGCCCGTTACACACCATCCCCACCGCCCGCTACACACCATCCCCACCGCCCATTAAACACCATCCCCACTGCCCGTAACACACCAACCCCACCGGCCGTTACACACCATCCCCACCGCCCCGTTACACACCATCCCCACCGCCCATTACACAACATCCCCACCGCCCATTACAGACCATCACCACCGTCCATTGCAGACCATCCCCACCGCACATTACACTCCATCCCCACCGCCCATTACACACCATCCCCACCGCCCATTACACACCATCCCCACCGCTCGTTACACTCCATCCCCACCGCCTATTATACTCCATCCCCACCGCCCATTACACACCATCCCCACCGTCCTTTACACATCATCCCCACCGCCCATTACACTCCATCCCCACCGCCCTTTACACACCATCCCCACTGCCCATTGCACACCATCCCCGCCGCCCGTTACACACCATCCCTGCCGCTCGTTACACACCATCCCCACCACCCGTTACACTCCATCCCCACCGCCCGTTACACTCCATCCCCACCGCCAATTACACTCCATGCCCACCGCTCAATACACACAATCCCCACCACCCGATACTCTTCTTCCCACCGCCCATTACACACCATCCCCACCACCCATTACTCTTCATCTCCACCACCCATTACACAACATCCCCACCGCCCATTACATACCATCCTCACCGCCATTACACACAATCCCCTCTGCCCATTACCCACCATCCCCAGCAACCATTACACACCATCCCCACTGCCCGTAACACTCCATCCCCACCGCCGTTACACACAATCCCCTCTGCCCATTTCTCACCATCCCCAGCACCCGTTACTCTCCATTCCCACCGCCCATTACTCACCATCCCCGCCACCCATTACACACCATCCCAACCGCCCATTACAAACCATCCCCACCGCCAATTGCACACCATCCTCAGTGCCTGTTACACAACATCGCCGCCGCCCGTTACACACCACACCCACCGCCCATTACACACCATCGCTACGATCCATGACACACCATCCCCTCCGCCCATAACACTGAATCCCCAGCGCCCTACACAGTCCATTCCCACCACCTGGTATACACCATCCCCAGCGCCCATTACAAACCATCCCCACCGCTCATTACTCTCCATCTGCACCGTCCGTTGCACTCCATCCCTACCGCCCGTTACACACCTTCCCGGCCACCCTTTCCCCACCGCCCATTACACACCATCCCCACCACCCATTACACACCATCCCCACCGCCCATTACACTCCATCCCCACCGCCCAATTCACACCATCCCCAGCCCCCGTAACACACCATCCCCAGCCCCATTACACACCATCGCCAGCCCCCATTACACTCCATCCCCACCGCTGTTACACACCATCACCACTGCCCGTTACACTCCATCCCCACCGCCCATTACACTCCATCCCCACCGCCCGTTACACACCATCCCCACCGCCCATTACACTCCATCCGCACCGCACGTTACACGCCATACACACCGCCTGTAACACACCATCCCCACCAACCATTACACTCCATCCCCACACATGTTACACTGTATCCTCACTGCTCGTTACACTCCATCCCCACAACCCGTTACACACCATCCCCACTGCCTGTTACACTCCATCCCAACCGCCCATTACACTTCATTCCCGCCGCCCATTACACACCATCACCACCACCCATTACGCTCCATCACCACCGCCCATTAATCATAATCCCCACCACCCGTTACACTCCATCAGCACCGCCCGTTACAAGCCACCCCCACCGCCGATTACACTCCATCCCCGCCGCCCATTACACTTCATCCGCGCCATCACTTTACACTCCATTCCCATGGCCCCTTAATCTCCATCCCAACCATCCATTACACACCATTCCCACGGCCTGTTACGCACCATCCCCACCCTGCATTACACTCCATCACCACTGCCCATTACACAGAATCCCCACCGCCCATTACACAACATCCTCACCGCCCATTACACACCTTCCCCACCGTCCGTTACACACCTTCCCCACCGCTGTCACACACCATCCCCACCGCCCATAACTCAACATCATCACGGCCGGTTACACACCATCTCCACCGCCCGTTACACAACATCCCCACCGCCCATTATACACCATCCCCACCACCCGTTTCACTCCATCCCCACTGCCATTACACTCCATTGCGACAGCCCATTACAAACCATCCACACCGCCCATTACACTCCATCCCCAGCCTCATTACACTCCATCTCCACCGCCCGTTACACATCATCCCCACCGCCCATTACACACCATCCCGACCGCCCTTTACACACCACCCCCACCGCCAACTACACTCCATCCCCACCGCCCATTGCACGCCATCCCCACCGCCCATTACAGACCATCCCCACTGCCCATTACACACCACACCTGCCGCTCGTTACACACCATCCCCACCGCCCGTTACACTCCATCCCCTCCGCCTGTTACACTCCATCCCCACCGCCCGCTACACACCATCCCCCCAGCCCGTAACATACCATCCCCACCGCCCATTACACTCCAGCCCCACCGCCCATTACGCAACATCCTCACCGCCAGTTACTCTCCATCCGCACCGCCTGTTACACACCATCACCACCGCCCGGTACACACCATCCCCACCGTCCATTACGCACCATCCTCACTGCCAGTTACTCTCCATCCGCACCGCCCATTACACTCCATCCCCACCGCCCATTACACACCATCCCCACCGTCCAATACACACCATCCCCACCGCCCATTACACGCCATCCCCACCGCCCATTACACACCATCCCCACCGCCCATTACACGCCATCCCCACCGCCCATTATACTCCATCCCCCCCGCCTGTAACACACCATCCCCACCGCCCATTAAACACCATCCCCACCGCCCGTAACACACCATCCCCACTGGCCATTACACAACATCCCCACCGCACATTACACTCCATCACCGCCGCCCATGACAAAACATCCCCACCGCCCATTACACACCATCCCCACCGTCCTTTACACATCATCCCCACCGCCCATTACACTCCATCCCCACCGCCCTTTACACACCATCCCCACTGCCCATTGCACACCATCCCCGCCGCCCGTTACACACCATCCCTGCCGCTCGTTACACACCATCCCCACCGCCCGTTACACTCCATCCCCACCACCTGTTACACACCATCCCCTCCGCCCGTTACACTCCATCCCCACCGCCCGTTGCACTCCATCACCACCGCCAATTACACTCCATGCCCACCGCTCAATACACACAATCCCCACCACCCGATACTCTTCCTCCCCACCGCCCATTACACAACATTCCCACCGCCCATTACATACCATCCTTACCGCCATTACACACAATCCCCTCTGCCCATTACCCACCATTCCCAGCACCCATTACACACCATCCCCACCGCCCGTAACACTCCATCCCCACCGCCGTTACACACAATCCCCTCTGCCCATTTCTCACCATCCCCAGCAGCCGTTACTCTCCATTCCCACCGCCCATTACTCACCATCCCCGCCACCCTTTACACACCATCCCAAACGCCCATTACAAACCATCCCCACCGCCAATTGCACACCATCCTCAGTGCCCGTTACACACCATCGCCGCCGCCCGTTACACACCACACCCACCGCCCATTACACACCATCGCTACCATCCATTACACACCATCCCCTCCGCCCATAACACTGAATCCCCACCGCCCGTTACACTCCATTTCCACCACCTGGTATACATCATCCCCAGCGCCCATTACAAACCATCCCCACCGCTCATTAGTCTCCATCTGCACCGTCCGTTGCACTCCATCCCTACCGCCCGTTACACACCATCCCGGCCGCCCATTACACTCCATCCCCACCGCCCGTTACACTCCATCCCCACCGCCCATTACACTCCATCCCCACCGCCCGTTACACTCCATCCCCACTGCCCATTACACACCATCCCCACCGCCCATTACACTCCATCCCCACCGCCCGTTACACTCCAGCCCCACCGCCCATTACACGCCATCCCCACCGCCCATTACACTCCATCCCCACCACCCATTACACGCCATCCCCACCGCCCGTTACCCTCCATCCCCACCGCCCATTGCACTCCATTGCCAGCGCCCGATACACTCCATCCCCACCGCCCGTTACACACCATCCCCACCACCCGTTACACACCATCCCCACCACCCATTACACGCCATCCCCACCGCCCGTTACCCTCCATCCCCACCGCCCGTTACACACCATCCCCACCGCCCGTTACACTCCATCCCCACCGCCCGTTACACTCCATCCCCACCGCCCGTTACACTCCATCCCCACCGCCCGTTACACTCCATCCCCACCGCCCATTATACTCCATCCCCACCGCCCGTTACACTCCATCTCCACCACCCATTACACTCCATCCCCACCGCCCGTTACACTCCATCCCCGCCGCCCATTACACTCCATCCCCACCGCCCATTATACTCCATCCCCACCGCTCGTTACACACCATCCCCACCGCCCGTTACACTCCATCCCCACCGTCCGTTACATTCCATCCCCACCGCCCGTTACTCTCCATACCCAGCGGCCGTTACACACCATCCCCACCGCCCATTACACTCCATCCGCACCGCACGTTACACGCCATACACACCGCCTGTTACACACCATCCCCACCAACCATTACACTCCATCCCCACACACGTTACACTGTATCCTCACTGCTCGTTACACTCCATCCCCACAACCCGTTACACACCATCCCCACTGCCTGTTACACTCCATCCCAACCGCCCATTACACTTCATCCCCACCGCCCGTTACACAACATCTCCACCACCCGTTACACACTATTCCCACCGCCCATTACACACCATTTCCCAGCGCACGTTCCTCTCCATCCCCTCCGCCTGTTACACTCCATCCCCACCACCCGTTACACACCATCCCCACCGCCCGTTATACGCCATCCCCACAGCCCATTACACACCATCCCCACCGCCCGTTACTCTCCTTCTCCACCGCCCGTTACACACCATCCCCACCGCCCGTTACACTCCAACCACACCGCCCGTTACACACCATCCCCACCGCCCATTACACTCCATCCCCACCGCCTGTTACACTCCATCCCCACCGCCCATTACACTCCATCCCCACCGCCCGTTACACTCCATCCCCACCGCCCGTTACACTCCATCCACACCGCCCATTACAGACCATCCCCACCGCCCGTTACACTCCATCCCCACCGCCCATTACACTCCATCCCCACCGCCCATTACACACCATCCCCAGCCCCCGTAACACACCAAACCCAGCCCCATTACACACCATCGCCAGCCCCCATTATTCTCCATACCCACCGCCCATTACACGCCATCCCCACCGCCCATTATACTCCATCCCCCCCGCCTGTAACACACCATCCCCACCGCCCATTAAACACCATCCCCACCGCCCATAACACACCATCCCCACCGGCCGTTACACAACATCCCCACCGCACATTACACTCCATCCCCGCCGCCCATTACGCACCATCCCCACCGCCCATTACACACCATCCCCACCGCTCGTTACACTCCATCCCCACCGCCTATTATACTCCATCCCCACCGCCCATTACACACCATCCCCACCGTCCTGTACACATCATCCCCACCGCCCATTACACTCCATCCCCACCGCCCTTTACACATCATCCCCACTGCCCATTGCACACCATCCCCGCCGCCCGTTACACACCATCCCTGCCGCTCATTACACACCATCCCCACCGCCCGTTACACTCCATCCCCACCACCCATTACACATCATCCCCTCCGCCCGTTAAACTCCATCCCCACCGCCATTACACTCCATCCCCACCGCCAATTACACTCCATGCCCACCGCTCAATACACACAATCCCCACCACCCGATACTCTTCATCCCCACTGCCCATTACACACCATCCCCACCACCCATTACTCTTCATCTCCACCACCCGTTACACAACATCCCCACCGCCCATTACATACCATCCTCTCCGCCATGACACACAATCCCCTCTGCCCATTACCCACCATCCCCAGCACCCGTTACACACCATTCCCACCGCTCGTAACACTCCATCCCCACCGCTGTTACACACAATCCCCTCTGCCCATTACTCACCATCCCCGCCACCCATTACACACCATCCCAACCGCCCATTACAAACCATCCCCACCGCCAATTGCACACCATCCTCAGTGCCCGTTACACAACATCGCCGCCGCCCGTTACACACCACACCCACCGCCCATTACACACCATCGCTACCATCCATTACACACCATCCCCTCTGCCCATAACACTGAATCCCCACCGCCCATTACAGTCCATTCCCACCACCTGGTATACACCATCCACAGCGCCCATTATAAACCATCCCCACCGCTCATTACTCTCCATCTGCACCGTCCGTTGCACTCCATCCCTACCGCCCGTTACACACCATCCCGGCCGCCCTTTCCCCACCGCCCATTACACACCATCCCCACCGCCCGTTACACTCCATCCCCACCGCCCATTACACGCCATCCCCACCGCCCATTACACTCCATCCCCACCACCCATTACACGCCATCCCCACTGCCCGTTACCCTCCATCCCCACCGCCCATTACACTCCATTGCCAGCGCCCGATACACTCCATCCCCACCGCCCGTTACACACCAGCCCCACCGCCTGTTAAACTCCATCTCCACCACCCATTACACACCATCCCCACTGCCCGTTACACTCCATCCCCACCACCCGTTACACACCATCCCCACCGCCCGTTACACTCCATCCCCACCGCCCATTACACTCCACCCCCACCGCCCATTACAGACCATCCCCGCCGCCCACTACAATCCATCTCCACCGCCCATTACACTCCATCCCCACCGCCCGTTACACTCCATCCCGGCCGCCCGTTACACTCCATCCCCACCGCCCGTTATACTCCATCCCCACCGCCCGTTACACACCATCCCCACCGCCCGTTACACTCCATCCCCACCGCCCATTACACTCCATCCCCACTGCCCGTTACACTCCATCCCCACCGCCCGTTACATTCCATCCCCACCGCCCGTTACTCTCCATACCCAGCGGCCGTTACACACCATCCCCACCGTCCATTACACTCCATCCGCACCGCACGTTACACGCCATACACACCGCCTGTTACACACCATCCCTACCAACCATTACACTCCATCCCCACACACGTTACACTGTATCCTCACCGCTCGTTGCACTCCATCCCCACAACCCGTTACACACCATCCCCACTGCCTGTTACACTCCATCCCAACCGCCCATTACACTTCATCCCCACCGCCCGTTACACTCCATCCACGCCGCCCATTACAATCCATCCACTCCGCCCGTTACACACCATCTCCACCGTCCGTTACACACCATTCCCACCGCCCATTACACACCATTTCCCAGCGCACTTTCCTCTCCATCCCCTCCGCCTGTTACACTCCATCCCCACCACCCATTATACACCATCCCCACCGCCTGTTACTCTCCTTCTCCACCACCCGTTACACTCCATCCCCACCGCCCATTACACACCATCCCCACCGCCCATTACACTCCATCCCCACCACCGATTACACACCATCCCCACCGCCCGTTACACTCCATCCACACCGCCCGTTACACACCATCCCCACCGCCCATTACACTCCATCCCCACCGCCTGTTACACTCCATCCCCACCGCCCATTACACTCCATCCGCACCGCCCATTACACTCCATCCCCACCGCCCGTTACACTCCATCCACACCGCCCGTTACACACCATCCCCAAACGCACATTACACTCCATCCCCACCGCCTATTACACTCCATCCCCACCGCCCATTACACACCATCCCCAGCCCCCGTAACACACCAACCCCAGCCCCATTACACACCATCGACAGCCCCCATTATTCTCCATACCCACCGCCCGTTACACTCCATCCCCACCGCCCATTACACTGCATCCCCATCACCCGTTACAGACCATCCCCAGCCCCTGTTGCACGCAATCCCCAGCCCGCGTCACACTCCATCCCCACCGCCCGTTACACTCCATCCCCACCGCCCGTTACATTCCATCCCCACCGCCCGTTACACTCCATCCCCACCGCCCGTTGCACACCATCCCTTCCGCCCATTACACACCATCCCCGCCGCCCATTACACTCCATCACCACCGCCCATTACACTCCATCCCCAGTGCCCATTACACACCATCCCCACCGCCCGTTAAAGTCCATCCCCGCCGCCCATTACGCATCATCCCCACCGCCCTTTACACACCATCCCCAGCGCCCATTACACACCATCCCCGCCGCCCGTTACACACCATCCCCACCACCCATTACACTCCATCCCCACCGTCCATTACACACCAACCCCTCCGCCCATAACACTGAATCACAACCTCCAATCCCTCCACCTGGTATACACCATCCCCAGCGCCCATTACATACCATCCCCACCGCCCGTTACACTCCATCCCCACCGCCGTTATACTCAATCCCCACCGATCGTTACTCACCATCCCCACCGCCCATTACTCACCATCCCCAGCGCCCGTTAGATACCATCCCCACCGCCTGTTACAGGCCATCTCCACTGCCCATTACACACCATCCCCTCCGTCCGTTACACTTCATCCCCACCGCCCGTTACACTCCATCCCCACCGCCCATTACACTCCATCCCCACCACCCATTACACTCAAACCCCACCGCCTGTTGCACTCCATACCCACCGTCCATTACACACGATCCCCACCGCCAGTTAGACACCATCCCCACCACCTGTTACACACCATCCCCACCGCCCGTTACTCTCCATCCCCACTGCCCATTACACACCATCCCCTCCGCCCATTACAGACCATCCCCACTGCCCATTACACTCCATACCCACCGTCCATTACACACCATCCCCACAACCCGTTACACACCATCCCCACAGCCCATTACACACCATCCCTTCTGCCCATTACACACCATCCCCACAGCACATTACACACCATCCCCACCACCCGTTACACTCCATACCCACCGTCCATTACACACCATCCCCACAACCCGTTACACACCATCCCCAATGCCCGTTACTCACCATCCCCACCACCCGTTAGACTCCATCCCCACCGCCCATTACACACCATCCCCACCGTCCATTACACTCCATCCCCACCGCCCATTACACACCATTCCCACCGCCCATTAGACACCATCCCCACTGCCCGTCACACACAATCCCCTCTGCCAATTACACTCCATCCCCACCGCCCATTACAAACCATCCCCACCGCCCGTTACACACCATCCCCACCAAACATTTCACACCATCCCCAGCGCAAGTTACACACCATCCCCACCGCTCGTAACACTGAATCCCCACCACCCGTTACACACCATCCTCACTGCCCGTTACACTCCATCCCCACCGCCCGTTATACTCCATCCCCACCGCCCGCTACACACCATCCCCACCGCCTGTTACACTGCATCCCCACCACCCGTTACACTCCATCCCCACCGCCCATTACACACCATCCCCACCGCCCGTTACACACCATCCCCACCGCCCGCTACACACCATCCCCACAGCCCGTTACTCTCCATCCCAACCGCCCATTACACTCCATCCCAAGCACCCATTACAGACCATCCCCACCGCCCAATACACACCATCCCCACCGTCCATTACACTCCATCCCCACCGCCCATTCCACTCCATTCCCACCACCCATTACACACCATTCCCACAGCCCATTACACACCATTCCCACCGCCCATTACCATCGATCCCCACTACCCATTACACTCCATTCTCACTGCCCATTACACACCATCCCCACCACCCGTAACACTCCATACAAACCGCCCGTTACACACGATCCCCACTGCCCATTACACACCATCCCAACTGCCCTTTACACACCATCCCCACCGTCTATTACACACCATCCCCACCGTCTATTACACACCATCCCCACCGCCCATGAAACAGCATTCCCACCGCCCGTTACACTCCATACCCAGCGGCCGTTACACACCATCCCCACCGCCCATTACACTCCATCCGCACCGCACGTTAAACGCCATACACACCGCCTGTAACACACCATCCCCACCAACCATTACACTCCATCCCCACACATGTTACACTGTATCCTCACTGCTCGTTACACTCCATCCCCACAACCCGTTACACACCATCCCCACTGCCTGTTACACTCCATCCCAACCGCCCATTACACTTCATTCCCACCGCCCGTTACACTCCATCCACGCCGCGCATTACACTCCATCCACGCCGCCCGTTACACACCATCTCCACCGCCTGTTACACACCATTCCCACCGCCCATTACACGCCATACCCAGTGGCCATTCCACAACATTCCCACCAACCGATACACACCATCCTCACCGCCAGTTGCACGCCATACACACCGCCCGTTACACACCATCCCAACCGTCCGTTACACTCCATCCCCACCGCCCGTTACACACCATCCCCACTGCCCATTACACTCCAAACCCACCGCCCGTTACACTCCATCCACACCGCCCGTTACACACCATCCCCACCGCCCATTACACTCCATCCCCACCGACCATTCCACTCCATTCCCACCACCCATTACACACCATTCCCACAGCCCATTACACACAATTCCCACCGCCCATTACCATCGATCCCCACTACCCATTACACTCCATTCTCACCGCCTATTACACACCATCCCCACCACCCTTAACACTCCATACAAACCGTCCGTTACACACGATCCCCACTGCCCGTTACACACCATCCCCACTGCCCTTTACACACCATTCACACCGTCTATTACACACCATCCCCACCGCCCATTAAACAGCATTCCCACCGCCCGTTACACTCCATACCCAGCGGCCATTACACACCATCCCCACCGCCCATTACACTCCATCCGCACCGCACGTTCCACGCCATACACACCGCCTGTAACACACCATCCCCACCAACCATTACACTCCATCCCCACACACGTTACACTGTATCCTCACCGCTCGTTACACTCCATCCCCACAACCCGTTACACACCATCCCCACTGCCTGTTACGCTCCATCCCAACCGCCCATTGCACTTCATCCCCACCGCCCGTTACACTCCATCCACGCCGCCCATTACACTCCATCCACGCCGCCCGTTACACACCATCTCCACCGCCCGTTACACACCATTCCCACCGCCAATTACACACCATTTCCCAGCGCACGTTCCTCTCCATCCCCTCCGCCTGTTACACTCCATCCCCACCACCCGTTACACACCATCCCCAGCGCCCATTACAAACCATCCCCACCGCTCATTACTCTCCATCTGCACCGTCCGTTGCACTCCATCCCTACCGCCCGTTACACACCATCTCCACCGCCCGTTACACACCATTCCCACCGCCAATTACACACCATTTCCCAGCGCACGTTCCTCTCCATCCCCTCCGCCTGTTACACTCCATCCCCACCACCCGTTACACACCATCCCCAGCGCTCATTACTCTCCATCTGCACCGTCCGTTGCACTCCATCCCTACCGCCCGTTACACACCATCCCGGCCGCCCTTTCCCCACCGCCCATTACACAGCATCCCCACCGCCCATTACACTCCATCCCCACCGCCCATTACACGCCATCCCCACCGTCCATTACACTCCATCCCCACCACCCATTACACGCCATCCCCACCGCCCGTTACCCTCCATCCCCACCGTCCATTACACTCCATTGCCAGCACCCGATACACTCCATCCCCACCGCCCGTTACACACCAGCCCCACCGCCTGTTACACTCCATCCCCACCACCCATTACACACCATCCCCACTGCCCGTTACACTCCATCCCCACCGCCTGTTACACACCATCCCCATCGCCCGATACACTCCATCCCCACCGTCCGTTACACTCCATCCCCACCGCCCATGACAGACCATCCCCGCCGCCCACTACACTCCATCTCCACCGCCCATTACACTTCATCCCCACCGCCCGTTACACTCCATCCCCGCCGCCCGTTACACTCCATCCCCACCGCCCGTTATACACCATCCCTACCGCCCGTTACACACCATCCCCACCGCCCGTTACACTCCATCCCCACCGCCCATTACATTCCATCCCCACCGCCCGTTGCTCTCCATACCCTGCGGCCGTTACACACCATCCCCACCGCCCATTACACTCCATCCGCACCGCACATTACACGCCATACACACCGCCTGTTACACACCATCCCCACCAACCATTACACTCCATCCCCACACACGTTACACTGTATCCTCACCGCTCGTTGCACTCCATCCCCACAACCCGTTTCACACCATCCCCACTGCCTGTTACACTCCATCCCAACCGCCCATTACACTTCATCCCCACCGCCCTTTACACTCCATCCACGCCGCCCATTACACTCCATCCACGCCGCCCGTTACACACCATTTCCACCGCCCGTTACACACCAATCCCACCGCCCATTACACACCATTTCCCAGCGCACGTTCCTCTCCATCCCCTCCGCTTGTTACACTCCATCCCCACCACCCGTTATACACCATCCCCACCGCCCGTTCTACGCCATCCCCACCGCCCATTACACACCATCCCCACCGCCCGTTACTCTCCTTCTCCACCACCTGTTACACTCCATCCCCACTGCCCATTACACACCATCCCCACCGCCCATTACACTCCATCCCCACCACCCATTACACACCATCCCCACCGCCCATTACACTCCATCCACACCGCCCGTTACACACCATCCCCACCGCCCATTACACTCCATCCCCACTGCCTGTTACACTCCATCCCCACCGCCCATTACACTCCATCCCCACCGCCCATTACAATCCATCCCCACCGCCCGTTACACTCCATCCACACCGCCCTTTACACACCATCCCCACCGCACATTACACTCCATCCCCACCGCCCATTACACTCCATCCCCACCGCCCATTACACACCATCCCCAGCCCCCGTAACACACCAACCCCAGCCCCATTACACACCATCGCCAGCCCCCATTATTCTCCATACCCACCGCCCATTACACTCCATCCCCACCGTCCATTACACTGCATCCCCATCGCCCGTTACAGACCATCCCCAGCCCCTGTTACACGCAATCCCCAGCCCGCGTCACACTCCATCCCCACCGCCCGTTACACTCCATCCCCACCGCCCGTTACATTCCATCCCCACCGCCCGTTACACTCCATCCCCACCGCCTGTTACACACCATCCCTTCCGCCCATTACACTCCATCCCCAGTGCCCATTACACACCATCCCCACCGCCCGTTAAAGTCCATCCCCGCCGCCCATTACGCATCATCCCCACTGCCCTTTACACACCATCCCCAGCGCCCATTACACACCATCGCCGCCACCCGTTACACACCATCCCCACCACCCATTACACTCCATCCCCACCGTCCATTACACACCAACCCCTCCGCCCATAACACTGAATCACAACCTCCAATCCCTCCACCTGGTATACACCATCCCCAGCGCCCATTACATACCATCCCCACCGCCCGTTACACTCCATCCCCACCGCCGTTATACTCAATCCCCACCGACCATTACTCACCATCCCCACCGCCCATTACTCACCATCCCCAGTGCCTGTTAGATACCATCCCCACCGCCTGTTACACGCCATCTCCACTGCCCATTACACACCATCCCCTCCGCCCGTTACAGACCATCCCCACCGCCCATTACACACCATCCCCAGCGCACGTTACACACCATCGCCACCGCCCATTACACACTATCCCCACCACCCATTACACTCCATCCCCACCGCCCATTACACTCCATCCCCACCGCCCGTTACACTCCATCCCCACCGCCCATTACACTCCATCCCCACCACCCATTACACTCAAACCCCACCGCCTGTTGCACTCCATACCCACCGTCCATTACACGCGATCCCCACCGCCAGTTAGACACCATCCCCACCACCCGTTACACACCATCCCCACCGCCCGTTACTCTCCATCCCCACTGCCCATTACACACGATCCCCACCACCCGTTACACTCCATATCCCCTCCGTCCATTACAGACCGTCCCCACTGCCCATTACACTCCATCTCCACCGCCCGTTACACACCATCCCCACAGCACATTACACACGATCCCCACCACCCGTTACACTCCATATCCACCGTCCATTACACACCATCCCCACAACCCATTACACACCATCCCCAATGCCCGTTACTCACCATCCCCACCACCCGTTAGACACCATCCCCACCGACTGTTACACACCATCCGCAGCGCTTGTTACACACCATTGCCACCGCCCATTACACTCCATCCCCACCACTCGTTACACTCCATCCCCACCGCCCATTACACACCATCCCCACCGCCCATTACACTCCATCCCCACCGCCCTTTACACACCACCCCCACCGCCCATTACACACCATCCCCACCGCCCGTTACACACAATCCCCTCTGCCCATTACACTCCATCCCCGCCTCCCGTTACATACCATCCCTTCCGCCCGTTTCACAACATCCCCACCAACCATTACACACACTCCCCACTGCCCATTACAGACCATCCCCACCGCCCGTTACAAACCATCCACACCACCCGTTACACACCATCCCCACCAAACATTTCACACCATCCCCAGCGCAAGTTACACACCATCCCCACCGCTCGTAACACTGAATCCCCACCACCCGTTACACACCATCCTCACTGCCCGTTACACTCCATCCCCACCGCCTGTTACACTCCATCCCCACCGCCCGCTACACACCATCCCCACCGCCTGTTACACTGCATCCCCACCACCCGTTACACTCCATCCCCACCGCCCGCTACACACCATCCCCACAGCCCGTTACTCTCCATCCCAACCGCCCGTTACACTCCATCCCCAGCACCCATTACAGACGATCCCCACCGCCCAATACACACCATCCCTTCCGCCCATTACACACCATCCCCGCCGCCCATTACACTCCATCACCACCGCCCATTACACTCCATCCCCAGTGCCCATTACACACCATCCCCACCGCCCGTTAAAGTCCATCCCCGCCGCCCATTACGCATCATCCCCACCGCCCTTTACACACCATCCCCAGCGCCCATTACACACCATCGCCGCCGCCCGTTACACACCATCCCCACCACCCATTACACTCCATCCCCACCGTCCATTACACACCAACCCCTCCGCCCATAACGCTGAATCACAACCTCCAATCCCTCCACCTGGTATACACCATCCCCAGCGCCCATTACATACCATCCCCACCGCCCGTTACACTCCATCCCCACCGCCGTTATACTCAATCCCCACCGACCATTACTCACCATCCCCACAGCCCATTACTCACCATCCCCAGCGCCCGTTAGATACCATCCCCACCGCCTGTTACACGCCATCTCCACTGCCCATTACACACCATCCCCTCCGCCTGTTACAGACCATCCCCACCGCCCATTACACACCATCCCCAGCGCACGTTACACACCATCGCCACCGCCCATTACACACTATCACCACCACCCGTTACACTCCATCCCCACCGCCCATTACACTCCATCCCCACCGCCCGTTACACTCCATCCCCACCGCCCATTACACTCCATCCCCACCACCCATTACACTCAAACCCCACCGCCTGTTGCACTCCATACCCACCGTCCATTACACACGATCCCCACCGCCAGTTAGACACCATCCCCACCACCCGTTACACACCATCCCCACCGCCCGTTACTCTCCATCCCCACTGCCCATTACACACCATCCCCTCCGCCCATTACAGACCGTCCCCACTGCCCATTACACTCCATCCCCACCGCCCGTTACACACCATCCCCACAGCCCATTACACACCATCCATTCTGCCCATTACACACCATCCCCACAGCACATTACACACGATCCCCACCACCCGTTACACTCCATACCCACCGTCCATTAAACACCATCCCCACAACCCATTACACACCATCCCCAATGCCCGTTACTCACCATCCCCACCACCCGTTAGACACCATCCCCACCGACTGTTACACACCATCCGCAGCGCTCGTTACACACCATTGCCACCGCCCATTACACTCCATCCCCACCACTCGTTACACTCCATCCCCACCGCCCATTACACACCACCCCCACCGCCCATTACACTCCATCCCCACCGCCCATTACACACCATTCCCACCGCCCATTACACACCATCCCCACTGCCCATTACACACAATCCACTCTGCCCGTTACACTCCATCCCCGCCTCCCGTTACATACCATCCCTTCCGCCCGTTACACAACATCCCCACCAACCGTTACACACACTCCCCACCGCCCATTACAGACCATCCCCACCGCCATTACAAACCATCCACACCACCCGTTACACACCATCCCCACCAAACATTTCACACCATCCCCAGCGCAAGTTACACACCATCACCACCGCTCGTAACACTGAATCCCCACCACCCATTACACACCATCCTCACTGCCCATTACACTCCATCCCCACCGCCCGTTAAACTCCATCCCCACCGCCCGCTGCACACCATCCCCACCGCCTGTTACACTGCATCCCCACACCCGTTACACTCCATCCCCACCGCCCATTACACACCAGCCCCACCGCCCGCTACACACCATCCCCACAGCCCGTTACTCTCCATCCCAACCGCCCGTTACACTCCATCCCCAGCACCCATTACAGACCATCCCCACCGCCCAATACACACCATCCCCACCGTCCATTACACTCCATCCCCACCGCCCATTCCACTCCATTCCCACCACCCATTACACACGATTCCCACAGCCCATTACACACCATTCCCACCGCCCATTACCATCGATCCCCACTACCCATTACACTCCATTCTCACCGCCCATTACACACCATCCCCACCACCCGTAACACTCCATACAAACCGCCCGTTACACACGATCCCCACTGCCCGTTACACACCATCCCAACTGCCCTTTACACACCATCCCCACCGTCTATTACACACCATCCCCACCGCCCATTAAACAGCATTCCCACCGCCCGTTACACTCCATACCCAGCGGCCATTACACACCATCCCCACCGCCCATTACACTCCATCCGCACCGCACGTTACACGCCATACACACCGCCTGTAACACACCATCCCCACCAACCATTACACTCCATCCCCACACACGTTACACTGTATCCTCACCGCTCGTTACACTCCATCCCCACAACCCGTTACACACCATCCCCACTGCCTGTTACACTCCATCCCAACCGCCCGTTACACTCCATCCACGGCGCCCATTAAACTCCATCCACGCCGCCCGTTACACACCATCTCCACCGCCCGTTACACACCATTCCCACCGCCAATTACACACCATTTCCCAGCGCACGTTGCTCTCCATCCCCTCCGCCTGTTACACTCAATCCCCACCACCCATTACACACCATCCACACCGCCCATTACCCTCCATCCCCACCACCCATTACACACCATCCCCACCGCCCGTTACACTCCATCCACACCGCCCGTTACACACCATCCCCACCGCCCATTACACTCCATCCCCACCGCCTGTTACACTCCATCCCCACCGCCCATTACACTCCATCCCCACCGCCCGTTACACTCCATCCCCACCGCCCGTTACACACCATCCCCAGCCCACATAACACACCATCCCCAGCCCCCATCACACACCATCCCGAGCCCCCATTACACACCATCGCCAGCCCCCATTACACTCCATCCCCACCGCCCGTTACACACCATCCCCACCGCCCATTACACTCCATCTCCACCGCCCGTTACGCTCCATCCCCACCGCCCGTTACACACCATCCCCAGCCCACATAACACACCATCCCCAGCCCCCATCACACACCATCCCGAGCCCCCATTACACACCATCGCCAGCCCCCATTACACTCCATCCCCACCGCCCGTTACACACCATCCCCACCGCCCATTACACTCCATCTCCACCGCCCGTTATGCTCCATCCCCACCGCCCCTAACACTCCATCCCCATGGCCCATTACAGACCATCCCCACCGCCCATTACACACCATCCCCACTGCCCGTTACACTCCATACCCAGCGGCCATTACACACCATCCCCACCGCCTGTTACACACCATCCCCACCGCTCATTACACACCATCCGCACCGCCCGTTACATGCCATACCCAGCGGCCATTCCACAACATTCCCACCAACCGATACACACCATCCCCACCGCCAGTTGCACGCCATACACACCGCCCGTTACACAACATCCCAACCGTCCGTTACACTCCATCCCCACCACCCATTACACACCATCCCCACTGCCCGTTACACTCCATCCCCACTGCCCGTTACACGCCATCCCCACCGCCCATTACACTCCATCCCCACCGCCCATTACACTCCATCCCCACCGCCCATTACAGACCATCCCCGCCGCCCACTACACTCCATCTCCACCGCCTATTACACTCCATCCACACCGCCCATTACACTCCATGCCCGCCGCCCGTTACACTCCATCCCCACCGCCCGTTATACTCCATCCCCACCACCCGTTACACACCATCCCCACCGCCCGTTACACTCCATCCCCACCGCCCGTTACACTCCATCCCCACCGCCCGTTACACTCCATCCCCACCGCCCGTTACATTCCATCCCCACCGCCCATTACTCTCCATACCCAGCGGCCGTTACACACCATCCCCACTGCCCATTACACTCCATCCGCACCGCACGTTACACGCCATACACACCGCCTGTTATACACCATCCCCACCAACCATTACACTCCATCCCCACACACGTTACACTGTATCCTCACCGCTCGTTGCACTCCATCCCCACAACCCGTTACACACCATCCCCACTGCCTGTTACACTCCATCCCAACCGCCCATTACACTTCATCCCCACCGCCCGTTACTCTCGATCCACGCCGCCCATTACACTCCATCCACGCCGCCCGTTACACACCATCTCCACCGCCCATTACACACCATTCCCACCGCCCATTACACACCATTTCCCAGCGCACGTTCCTCTCCATCCCCTCCGCTTGTTACACTCCATCCCCACCACCCGTTATACACCATCCCCACCGTCCGTTATACGCCATCCCCACCGCCCATTACACACCATCCCCACCGCCCGTTACTCTCCTTCTCCACCACCCGTTACACTCCATCCCCACCGCCCATTACACACCATCCCCACCGCCCATTACACTCCATCCCCACCACCCATTACACACCATCCCCACCGACCGTTACACTCCATCCACACCGCCCGTTACACACCATCCCCACCGCCCATTACACTCCATCCCCACCGCCTGCTACACTCCATCCCCACCGCCCATTACACTCCATCCCCACCGCCCGTTACACTCCATCCCCACCGCCCGTGACACTCCATCCACACCGCCCGTTACACACCATCCCCACCGCACTTTGCACTCCATCCCCACCGCCCATTACACACCATCCCCAGCCCCCGTAACACACCAACCCCAGCCCCATTACACACCATCGCCAGCCCCCATTATTCTCCATACCCACTGCCCGTCACACTCCATCCCCACCGTCCATTACACTGCATCCCCATCGCCCATTACAGACCATCCCCAGCCCCTGTTACACGCAATCCCCAGCCCGCGTCACACTCCATCCCCACCGCCCGTTACATTCCAGCCCCACCGCCCGTTACACTCCATCCCCACCGCCCGTTACACTGCATCCCCATCGCCCGTTACAGACCATCCCCAGCCCCTGTTACACGCAATCCCCAGCCCGCATCACACTCCATCCCCACCGCCCATTACACTCCATCCCCACCGCCCGTTACACACAATCCACTCTGCCTATTACACTCCATCCCTTCCGCCCATTACATACCATCCCTTCCGCCCGTTACACAACATCCCCACCAATCATTACACACACTCCCCACCGCCCATTACAGACCATCCCCACCGCCCGTTACAAACCATCCGCACCACCCGTTAAACATCATTCCCACCAAACATTTCACACCGTCCCCAGCGCAAGTTACACACCATCCCCACCGCTCGTAACACTGAATCCCCACCACCCGTTACACACCATCCTCACTGCCCATTACACTCCATCCCCACCGCCCGTTACACTCCATCCCCACCGCCCGCCACACACCATCCCCACCGCCTGTTACACTGCATCCCCACCACCCTTTACACTCCATCCCCACCGCCCGTTACACACCATCCCCACCGCCCGTTACACACCATTCCCACTGCCCGTTACACACAATCCCCTCTGCCCATTAAACTCCATCCCCGCCTCCCGTTACATACCATCCCTTCAGCCCGTTACACAACATCCCCACCAACCGTTACACACACTCCACACCGTCCATTACAGACCATCCCCACCGCCCGTTACAAACCATCCACACCACCCGTTACACTCCATACCCACCGTCCATTACACAGCATCCCCACAACCCATTACACACCATTCCCAATGCCCGTTACTCACCATCCCCACCATCCGTTAGACACCATCCCCACCGACTGTTACTCACCATCCGCAGCGCTCGTACACACCATTGCCACCACCCATTACACTCCATCCCCACCACCCGTTACACTCCATCCCCACCGCCCATTACACACCATCCCCACCGCCCGTTACACAACATCCCCACCACCCGCTACACACCATCCCCACAGCCCGTTACTCTCCATCCCAACCGCCCGTTACACTCCATCCCCAGCACCCATTACAGACCATCCCCACCGCCCAATACACACCATCCCCACCGTCCATTACACTCCATCCCCACCGCCCATTCCACTCCATTCCCACCACCCATTACATACCATTCCCACAGCCCATTACACACCATTCCCACCGCCCATTACCATCGATCCCCACTACCCATTACACTCCATTTTCACCGCCCATTACACACCATCCCCACCACCCGTAACACTCCATACAAACCGCCCGTTACACACGAACCCCACTGCCCGTTACACACCATCCCCACCGCCCATTACACTCCATCCGCACCGCACGTTACACGCCATACACACCGCCTGTAACACACCATCCCCACCAACCATTACACTCCATCCCCACACACGTTACACTGTATCCTCACCGCTCGTTACACTCCATCCCCACCGCCCGTTACACACCATCCCCACAACCCATTACACTCCATCCCCACAACCCGTTACACACCATCCCCACCACCCGTTAGACACCATCCCCACCGACTGTTACACACCATCCGCAGCGCTCGTTACACACCATTGCCACCGCCCATTACACTCCATCCCCACCACCTGTTACACTCCATCCCCACCGCCCATTACACACCATCCCCACCGCCCATTACACTCCATCCCCACCGCCCTTTACACACCACCCCCACCGCCCATTACACTCCATCCCCACCGCCCATTACACACCATTCCCACCGCCCATTACACACCATTCCCACTGCCCGTTACACACAATCCCCTCTGCCCATTACACTCCATCCCCACCTCCCGTTACATACCATCCCTTCAGCCCGTTACACAACATCCCCACCAACCGTTACACACACTCCCCACCGCCCATTACAGACCATCCCCACCGCCCGTTACAAACCATCCACACCACCCGTTACACTCCATACCCACCATCCATTACACACCATCCCCACAACCCATTACACACCATTCCCAATGCCCGTTACTCACCATCCCCACCATCCGTTAGACACCATCCCCACCGACTGTTGCACACCATCCGCAGCGCTCGTTACACACCATTGCCACCGCCCATTACACTCCATCCCCACCACCCATTACACTCCATCCCCACCGCCCATTACACACCATCCCCACCGCCCGTTACACACCATCCCCACCGCCCGCTACACACCATCCCCACAGAACGTTACTCTCCATCCCAACCGCCCGTTACACTCCATCCCCAGCACCCATTACAGACCACCCCCACCGCCCAATACACACCATCCCCACCGTCCATTACACTCCATCCCCACCGCCCATTACCATCGATCCCCACTACCCATTACACTCCATTCTCACCGCCCATTACACACCATCCCCACCACCTGTAACACTCCATACAAACCGCCCGTTACACACGATCCCCACTGCCCGTTACACACCATCCCCACTGCCCTTTACACACCATCCCCACCGTCTATTACACACCATCCCCACCACCCATTAAACAGCATTCCCACCGCCCGTTACACTCCATACCCAGCGGCCGTTACACACCATCCCCACCGCCCATTACACTCCATCCGCACCACACGTTACACGCCATACACACCGCCTGTAACACACCATCCCCACCAACCATTACACTCCATCCCCACACACGTTACACTGTATCCTCACCGCTCGTTACACTCCATCCCCACAACCCGTTACACACCATCCCCACTGCCTGTTACACTCCATCCCAACCGCCCATTACACTTCATTCCCACCGCCCGTTACATTCCATCCACGCCGCCCATTACACTCCATCCACGCCGCCCGTTACACACCATCTCCACCGCCCGTTACACACCATTCCCACCGCCCATTACACACCATTTCCCAGCGCACGTTCCTCTCCATCCCCTCCGCCTGTTACACTCCATCCCCACCACCCGTTACACACCATCCCCACCGCCTGTTATACGCCATCCCCAGCGCCCATTACACAGCATCCCCACCGACTGTTACTCTACTTCTCCACCGCCCGTTACACTCCATCCCCACCGCCCATTACACACCATCCCCACCGCCCATTACACTCCATCCCCACCACCCGTTACACACCATCCCCACCGCCCGTTACACTCCATCCACACCGCCCGTTACACAACATCCCCACCGCCCATTACACGCCATCCCCACCACCCGTTACACTCCATACCCACCGTCCATTACACACCAGCCCCACAACCCATTACACACCATTCCCAATGCCCGTTACTCACCATCCCCACCACCCATTAGACACCATCCCCACCGACTGTTACACACCATCCGCAGCGCTCGATACACACCATTGCCACCGCCCATTACACTCCATCCCCACCGCCCGTTACACACCATCCCCAGCCCACATAACACACCATCCCCACCGCCCGTTACACTCCATCCCCACCGCCCATTACACTCCATCCCCACCGCCCGTTACACTCCATCCCCACCGCCCGTTACACTCCATCCCCATGGCCCATTACAGACCATCCCCACCGCCCATTACACACCATCCCCACTGCCCGTTACACTCCATACCCAGCGGCCGTTACACACCATCCCCACCGCTCATTACACACCATCCGCACCGCCCGTTACACGCCATACCCAGCGGCCATTCCACAACATTCCCACCAACCGATACACTCCATCCCCACCGCCAGTTGCACGCCATACACACCGCCCGTTACACACCATCCCAACCGTCCGTTACACTCCATCCCCACCGCCCGTTACACACCATCCCCACCGCCCATTACACTCCAAACCCACCGCCCGTTACACTCCATCCACACCGCCCGTTACACACCATCCCCACCGTCCGTTACACTCCATCCCCACCGCCCGTTACACTCCATCCACACCGCCCGTTACACACAATCCCCACCGCCCATTACACTCCATTCCCACCGCCCATTACACTCCATCCCCACCGCCCATTACACACCATCCCCAGCCCCCGTAACACACCAACCCAAGCCCCATTACACACCATCGCCAGCCCCCATTATTCTCCAAACACACCGCCCGTTACACTCCATCCCCACCGCCCATTACACTGCATCCCCATCGCCCGTTACAGACCATTCCCAGCCCCTGTTACACGCAATCCCCAGCCCGCGTCACACACCATCCCCACCGCCCATCACACACCATCATCGCCGCCCATTACACACCATCACCACCACCCAATACGCTCCATCACCACCGCCCATTAATCATAGTCCCCACCGCCCGTTACACTCCATCAGCACCACCCGTTACAAGCCATCCCCACTGTCGATTACACTCCATCCACAGCGCCAATTACACACCATCCCCAGTGCCCATTACACTCCATCCCCACCGCCCGTTACACTCCATCCCCACTGCCCATTACACTCCATCCGCACCGCCCATTACAGTCAATCCCCAACGCCCAATTCACACCATCCCCAGCCCCCGTAACACACCATCCCCAGCCCCATTACACACCATCGCCAGCCCCCATTACACTCCATTCCCACCGCCGTTACACACCATCACCACCGCCCGTTACACTCCGTCCCCACCGCCCGTTACACTCCATCCCCACCGCCCGTCACACACCATCCCCACTGCCCGTGATACACCATCCCCACCGTGCTTTACACACCATCCCCACCACCCATTACACTTAATCACCACCGTCCATTACACAACATCACCACTGCTCGTTACACACCATCTCCGCCACCCATTACACTCCATACCCACCGCCCGTTACACTCCATCCCCACCGCCCATTAAACTGCATCCCCATTGCCCATTACAGACCATCCCCAGCCCCCGTTACATGCAATCCCCAGCCCGCATCACACACCATCCCCACCGCCCATCACACACCATCCCCGCCGCCCATTACACACCATCACCACCACCCATTACGCTCCATCACCACCGCCCATTAATCATAATCCCCACCGCCCGTTACACTCGATCAGCACCACCCGTTACAAGCCATCCCCACCGCCGATTACACTCCATCCCTGCCGCCCATTACACTTCATCCGTGCCGTCACTTTACACTCCATTCCCATGGCCCCTTAATCTCCATCCCAACAATCCATTACACACCATTCCCATGGCCTGTTACGCACCATCCCCACCCTGCATTACACTCCATCACCACTGCCCATTACACAGAATCCCCACCGCCCATAACTCAACACCATCACGGCCGGTTACACACCATCTCCACCGTCCGTTACACAACATCCCCACCGCCCATTACACACCATCCCCACCACCCGTTACACTCCATCCCCACTGCCCGTTACACTCCATCCACACCGCCCATTACACACCATCCCCAGCCCCTGTAACACACCATCGCCAGCCCCCATTACACTCCATCCTCAGCGCCCTATACACACCATCCCCACCGCCATTTAAACACAATCCCCACCGCCCATTACACTCCATCCCAACCGTCCATTACACACCATCTCCAGGGCCAATTACACAACATCCCCACTGCCCGTTACACACCATCCACTCCCCCCATTACACACCATCCCCACCGACATCACACACCATCCCCACCGCACAATACACTCGATCACCACCGCCCATTACACTGAATCACCACCGCCCATTACACTGAATCCCCACCGCCCATTACACAACATCCCCACTGCCCGTTACACTCCAACCCCACCGCCCGTTACACACCATCCCCGCCGCCCATTACACTCCATCCCCACCGCCCGTTACACACCATCCCCGCCGCCCATTACACTCCATCCCCACCGCCCGTCACACACCATCCCCACCGCCCGTCACACACCATCCCCACCGCCCGTCACACATCATCCCCACCGCCTGTCACACACCATCCCCACCGCCCGTTACACACCATCCCTGCCGCCCGTTTCACACCATCTCTACTGCCCATTACACAACATCCCCACCGCCCGTTACACACCATCCCCACTGCCCATTACACACCATCCCTGCCGCCTGTTACACACAAACCCTACTGCCCGTTACACAACATCCCCACCGCCCATTACACACCATCCCTGCCGCCCATTGCACACCATCTCTACTGTCCATTACACAACATCCCCACCGCCCGTTACCCACCACCCCCACCGCCCGTTACACACCATCCCCACCGCCCATTGCACTCCATCCCCACCGCCAATTACACTCCATCCCCGCTGCCCATTACACTTCATTCCCACCGCCCTTTACACTCCAACCCCGCCGCCCGTTACACACCATCCACACCGCCTGTTACACACCATCCCTGCCGCCCGTTACACACCATCTCTACTGCCCATTACACAACATCCCCATCAACCGTTACACACCATCCCCACCACCCATTACACACCATCCCTGCCGCCCATTACACACCATCCCTGCCGCCCGTTACACACCATCCCTGCCGCCCGGTACACACCATCCCCGCCGCCCGTTACACACCATCCCCACCGCCCGTTACACTCCATCCCCACCGCCAATTACACTCCATCCCCACTGCCCATTACACTCCATTCCCACCTCCCTTTACACTCCAACCCCGCCGCCCATTACACACCATCCACACCGCCTGTTACATACCATCCCCAGCCCCATTACACTCCATCCCCACCGCCCCTTACTCTCCATCCCAACCGTCCGTTACATACAATCCCTACTGCCCATTACACAACATCCCCACCGCCCGTTATACACCATCCCTGCCGCCCGTTACACACCATCCCTACTGCCCGTTACACAACATCCCCATCGCCCATTACACACCATCCCCACCGCCCGTCACACACCATTCCTACTGCCAGTTACACAACATCCCCACCGCCCATTACACACCATCCCCACTCCCCATTACACACCATCCCAACCGTCCGTTACACTCCATCCCCACCGCGCATTACACACCACCCCCACCGCCCGTCACACACCATTCCTACTGCCAGTTACACAACATCCCCATCGCCCATTACACACCATCCCCACCACCCGTCACACACCATTCCTACTGCCAGTTACACAACATCCCCACCACCCATTACACACCATCCCCACTCCCCATTACACACCATCCCAACCGTCCGTTACACTCCATCCCCACCGCCCATTACACTCCATCCCCGCCGCCCATTACACACCATCCCCACTGCCCTTTACACTCCAACCCCACCGCCTGTTACACACCATCCCCACTTCCCATTACACACCATCCCAACCGTCCATTACACTCCATCCCCACCGCCCATTACACTCCATCCCCGCTGCCCGTTACACACCATCCCCACTGCCCTTTACACTCCAACCCCACCGCCTGTTACACACCAACCCCACCGCCTGTTACACACCATCCCAACCGTCCATTACACTCCATCCCCACCGCCCCTTACTCTCCATCCCAACCGTCCGTTACATACAATCCCTACTGCCCATTACACAACATCCCCACCGCCCGTTATACACCATCCCTGCCGCCCATTACACACCATCCCTACTGCCCGTTACACAACATCCCCATCGCCCATTACACACCATCCCCACCGCCCGTCACACACCATTCCTACTGCCAGTTACACAACATCCCCACCGCCCATTACACACCATCCCCACTCCCCATTACACACCATCCCAACCGTCCGTTACACTCCATCCCCACCGCGCATTACACACCACCCCCACCGCCCGTCACACACCATTCCTACTGCCAGTTACACAACATCCCCATCGCCCATTACACACCATCCCCACCACCCGTCACACACCATTCCTACTGCCAGTTACACAACATCCCCACCACCCATTACACACCATCCCCACTCCCCATTACACACCATCCCAACCGTCCTTTACACTCCATCCCCACCGCCCATTACACTCCATCCCCGCCGCCCATTACACACCATCCCCACTGCCCTTTACACTCCAACCCCACCGCCTGTTACACACCATCCCCACTTCCCATTACACACCATCCCAACCGTCCATTACACTACATCCCCACCGCCCATTATACTCCATCCCCGCTGCCCGTTACACACCATCCCCACTGCCCTTTACACTCCAACCCCACCGCCTGTTACACACCAACCCCACCGCCTGTTACACACCATCCCAACCGTCCATTACACTCCATCCCCACCGCCCATTACACTCCATCCCCACCGCCCATTACACTCCATCCCCGCCGCCCGTTACACACCACCCCCACTGCCCTTTACAATCCAACCCCACCGCCTGTTACACAACATCCCCACTCTCCGTTACATGGTAGTGGGGAAAATGCTAGAATCTATTATAAAAGATGTAATAGCAGAGCACTTGGAAAGCAGTGACAGGATCGGACAAAGTCAACATGGATTTACAAAAGGTAAATCATGCATGACTAATCTACTGGAATATTTTGAGGATGTAACTGGTAAAATAGATAAGGGAGAACCAGTGGATGTGGTGCATTTGGACTTTCAGAAGGCATTCGATAAGGTCCCACATAAGAGATTAGCATGCAAAATTAAGGCACATGGGATTGGGGGCAAGGTATTGACTTGGATAGAGAACTGGTTGGCGGACAGAAAGCAAAGAGTTGGAATAAATGGGTCGTTTTCCGAGTGGCAGGCAGTGACTAGTGGGGTACCGCAAGGATCGGTCCTAGGACCCCAGCTGTTCACAATATATATTAATGATCTGGACGAGGGAATTGGATGGAACATCTCCAAATTTGCAGATGACACAAAGCTGGGTGGGAGGGTATGCTGTGAGGAGGATGTCGTGAAACTCCAGTACGATTTGGACAGGTTGGGTGATTGGGCAGAAACATGGCAAATGCACTATAATGTGGATAAATGTGAGATTATCCACTTTGTTGGCAAAAACAGGAAGGCAGATAATTATTTGAATGGCAATAGATTGGGAGAAGGGGAAGTGCAAAGAGACCTGGGTGTTCTTGTGCACCAGTCGCTGAAGGTAAGCATGCAGGTGCAGCAGGCGGTTAAGAAGGCAAATGGTATGTTGGACTTCATAGCAAGAGGGTTCGAGTACAGGAACAAGGATGTCTTGCAACAGTTGTACAGGGCCTTGGTGAGACCGCACCTTGAGTATTGTGTGCAGTTTTGGTCACCTTACCTGAGGAAGGACGTTCTTGCCATGGAAGGAGTGCAGCGAAGATTCACCAGGCTGATACCTGGGATGGCAGGAATGAAGTATGAGGAGAGATTGTGTCGATTGTGCTTATACTCACTGGAGTTTAGAAGATTGAGAGGGGATCTCATCGAAACCTATAAAATTCTGTCAGGCCTGGACAGGCTAGAAGCAGGAAGGATGTTTCTGATGGCTGGGGAGTCCAGAACCAGGGGTTATAGTCGAAGGGTAAGGGGTAAGCCATTTAGGACTGAAATGAGGAAGAATTTCTTCACCCAGAGAGTGGTGAACCTGTGGAATTCTCTGCCACAGAGGGCGATGGAGGCCAGTTCATTAAATATATTCAAGAAAGAGCTGGATATATTTCTTAAGGCTAAAGGGATCAAGGGATATGGGGAGAAGGCAGGGACAGTGTACTGAATTTGGATGATCAGCCATGATCTCACTGAATGGCAGAGCCAGCTCGAGGGGCCGAATGGCCTACTCCTGCTCCTATCTTCTGTGTTTCTGTGTTTCTGTGTTACACACCATCCCCACCGCCCATTACACACTATCCCCACTGCACATTACACTGAATCCCCACCACCTGTTACACAACATTCCCACTGCCCATTACACACCATCCCCACCGCCCGTCACACACCATCCCCACCGCCCGTTAGACACCATCCCCACCGACCGTCACACACCATCCCCACCGCCCATTATACACCATCCCCACAGCCCGTTACACTCCATCCCCACAGCCCGTTACACTCCATCCCCACCACCCATTACACTGCATCCCCACCGCCCATTACACTCCATCACCACCGCCCGTCACACACCATCCCCACCGCCCGTTACTCTCCATCCCCGCCGCCCGTTACACTCCATCCCCGCCACCCGTTACACTCCATCCCCGCCGCCCGTTACACTCCATCCCCGCCGCCCGTTACACTCCATCCCCGCCGCCCGTTACACTCCATCCCGCCGCCCGTTACACTCCATCCCCACCGTCCGTCACACACCATCCCCACCGCCCGTTACACACCATCCCCACCGCCGTTACACTCCATCCCCACCACCCGTTACACTCCATCCCCAGTGCCCGTTACACTCCGTCCCCACCGCCCATTACACTCCATACCGACCGCCCGTTACACTCCATCACCACCACCCATTACATACCATCAGCACCGCATGTTACACACCATCCCCACCGCCCGTCTCTCACCATCCCCACCGCCTGAACACCATCACCACCGCCCAACACACCATCCCTGCCGCCCATTACACACCATCACCACCACCCATTACTCTCCATCACCACCGCCCATTAATCATAATCCCCACCGCCAGTTAGACTCCATCCGCACCGCCCGTTACACTCCATCCCCACCGCCCGTTACACTCCATCCCCACCGCCCGTCACACACCATCCCCACTGCCCGTGATACACCATCCCCATCGTGCTTTACACACCATCCCCACCACCCATTACACTTAATCACCACCATCCATTACACAACATCACCACTGCCCGTTACACACCATCTCCGCCGCCCATTACACTCCATACCCACCGCCCGTTACACTCCATCCCCACCGCCCATTAAACTGTATCCCCATTGCCCGTTACAGACCATCCCCAGCCCCCGTTACATGCAATCCCCAGCCCGCGTCACACACCATCCCCACCGCCCATCACACACCATCCCCGCCGCCCATTACACACCATCACCACCACCCATTACGCTCCATCACCACCGCCCATTAATCATAATCCCCACCGCCCGTTACACTCCATCAGCACCGCCCGTTACAAGCCATCCCCACCGCCGATTACACACCATCCCCGCCGCCCATTACACTTCATCTGTGCCGTCACTTTACACTCCATTCCCATGGCCCATTACTCTCCATCCCAACCATCCATTACACACCATTCCCACGGCCTGTTACGCACCATCCCCACCCTGCATTACACTCCATCACCACTGCCCATTACACAGAATCCCCACCGCCCATTACACAACATCCTCACCGCCCATTACACACCTTCCCCACCGCCCGTTACACACCTTCCCCACCGCCGTCACACACCATCCCCACCGCCCATAACTCAACACCATCACGGCCGGTTACACACCATCTCCACCGCCCATTACACAACATCCCCACCGCCCATTACACACCATCCCCACCACCCGTTACACTCCATCCCCACTGCCATTACACTCCATTGCGACAGCCCATTACAAACCATCCACACCGCCCATTACACTCCATCCCCAGCCCCATTACACTCCATCTCCACCGCCCGTTACACTCCATCCCCACCGCCCGTAACACTGCATCCCCACCGCCCATTACACTCCATCCCCACTGCCCGTTACACTCCATCCACACCGCCCATTACACACCATCCCCAGCCCCTGTAACACACCATCCCCAGCCCCCATTACACACCATCACCAGCCCCCATTACACTCCATCCTCACCGCCCTATACACACCATCCCCACCGCCATTTAAACACAATCCCCACCGTACGTTACACTCCATCCCAACCGTCCATTACACACCATCTCCAGGGCCAATTACACAACATCCCCACTGCCCGTTATACACCATCCACTCCCCCCATTACACACCATCCCCACCGCCGTCACACACCATCCCCATCGCACAATACACTCGATCACCACCGCCCATTACACTGAATCCCCACCGCCCATTACACAACATCCCCACTGCCTGTTACACTCCAACCCCACCGCCCATTACACACCATCCCCACCGCCCGTTACACACCATCCCCGCCACCCATTACACTCCATCCCCACCGCCCGTTACACACCATCCCCGCTGCCCATTACACTCCATCCCCACCGCCCGTCACTCACCATCCCCACCGCCCGTCACACACCATCCCCACCGCCTGTCATACACCATCCCCACCGCCCGTTACACACCATCCCTGCCGCCCGTTTCACACCATCTCTACTGCCCATTACACAACATCCCCACCGCCCGTTACACACCATCCCCACCGCCCATTACACACCATCCCTGCCGCCCGTTACACACAATCCCTACTGCCCATTACACAACATCCCCACCGCCCATTACACACCATCCCTGCCGCCCGTTGCACACCATCTCTACTGTCCATTACACAACATCCCCACCGCCCGTTACACACCATCCCCACCGCCCGTTACACACCATCCCCACCGCCCATTGCACTCCATCCCCACCGCCAATTACACTCCATCCCCGCTGCCCATTATACTCCATTCCCACCGCCCTTTACACTCCAACACCGCCGCCCATTACACACCATCCACACCGCCTGTTACACACCATCCCTGCCGCCCGTTACACACCATCTCTACTGCCCATTACACAACATCCCCACCACCCGTTACACACCATCCCCACCGCCCGTTACACACCATCCCTGCCGCCCGTTACACACCATCCCCACCGCCCGTTACACACCATCCCCACTGCCCATTACACTCCATCCCCACTGCCAATTACACTCCATCCCCACCGCCCGTTACACTCCATCCCCACCGCCAATTACACTCCATCCCCGCTGCCCATTGCACTCCATTCCCACCTCCCTTTACACTCCAACCCCGCCGCCCATTACACACCATCCACACCGCCTGTTACATACCATCCCCAGCCCCCATTACACTCCATCCCCACCGCCCCTTACTCTCCATCCCAACCGTCCGTTACATACCATCCCTACTGCCCATTACACAACATCCCCACCGCCCGTTATACACCATCCCTGCCGCCCGTTACACACCATCCCTACTGCCCGTTACACAACATCCCCACCACCCATTACACACCATCCCCACCACCCGTCACACACCATTCCTACTGCCCGTTACACAACATCCCCACCGCCCATTACACACCATCCCCACTCCCCATTACACGCCATCCCAACCGTCCGTTACACTCCATCCCCACCGCGCATTACACTCCATCCCCGCCGCCCGTTACACACCATCCCCACTGCCCTTTACACTCCAACCCCACCGCCTGTTACACACCATCCCCACTTCCCATTACACACCATCCCAACCGTCCATTACACTCCATCCCCACCGTCCATTACACTCCATCCCCACCGCCCATTACACGCCATCCCCGCCGCCCGTTACACACCACCTCCACTGCCCTTTACAATCCAACCCCACCGCCTGTTACACAACATCCCCACTCTCCGTTACATGGTAGTGGGGAAAATGCTAGAATCTATTATAAAAGATGTAATAGCAGAGCACTTGGAAAGCAGTGACAGGATCGGACAAAGTCAACATGGATTTACAAAAGGTAAATCATGCATGACTAATCTACTGGAATTTTTTGAGGATGTAACTGGTAAAATAGATAAGGGAGAACCAGTGGATGTGGCGCATTTGGACTTTCAGAAGGCTTTCGATAAGGTCCCACATAAGAGATTAGCATGCAAAATTAAGGCACATGGGATTGGGGGCAAGGTATTGACTTGGATAGAGAACTGGTTGGCGGACAGAAAGCAAAGAGTTGGAATAAACGGGTCGTTTTCCGAGTGGCAGGCAGTGACTAGTGGGGTACCGCAAGGATCGGTCCTAGGACCCCAGCTGTTCACAATATATATTAATGATCTGGACGAGGGAATTGGATGTAATATCTCCAAATTTGCAGATGACACAAAGCTGGGTGGGAGGGTATGCTGTGAGGAGGATGTTGTGAAACTCCAGTACGATTTGGACAGGTTGGGTGATTGGGCAGAAACATGGCAAATGCACTATAATGTGGATAAATGTGAGATTATCCACTTTGTTGGCAAAAACAGGAAGGCAGATAATTATTTGAATGGCAATAGATTGGCAGAAGGGGAAGTGCAAAGAGGCCTGGGTGTTCTTGTGCACCAGTCGCTGAAGGTAAGCATGCAGGTGCAGCAGGTGGTTAAGAAGGCAAATGGTATGTTGGCCTTCATAGCAAGAGGGTTCGAGTACAGGAACAAGGATGTCTTGCAACAGTTGTACAGGGCCTTGGTGAGACCGCACCTTGAGTATTGTGTGCAGTTTTGGTCACCTTACCTGAGGAAGGACGTTCTTGCCATGGAAGGAGTGCAGCGAAGATTCACCAGGCTGATACCTGGGATGGCAGGAATGAAGTATGAGGAGAGATTGTGTCGATTGTGCTTATACTCACTGGAGTTTAGAAGATTGAGAGGGGATCTCATCGAAACCTATAAAATTCTGTCAGGCCTGGACAGGCTAGAAGCAGGAAGGATGTTTCTGATGGCTGGGGAGTCCAGAACCAGGGGTTACAGTCTAAGATAAGGGGTAAGCCATTTTGGACTGAAATGAGGAAGAATTTCTTCACCCAGAGAGTGGTGAACCTGTGGAATTCTCTGCCACAGAGGACGATGGAGGCCAGTTCATTAAATATATTCAAGAAAGTGTTGGATATATTTCTTAAGGCTAAAGGGATCAAGGGATATGGGGAGAAGGCAGGGACAGTGTACTGAATTTGGATGATCAGCCATGATCTCACTGAATGGCAGAGCCGGCTCGAGGGGCCGAATGGCCTACTCCTGCTCCTATCTTCTGTGTTTCTGTGTTTCTGTGTTACACACCATCCCCACCGCCCATTACACACTATCACCACTGCACATTACACTGAATCCCCACCACCTGTTACACAACATTCCCATTGCCCATTACACACCATCCCCACCGCCCGTCACACACCATCCCCACCGCCCGTTAGACACCATCCCCACCGACCGTCACACACCACCCCCACCGCCCGTTATACAACATCCCCACAGCCAGGTACACTCCATCCCCACCACCCATTACACTGCATCCCCACCGTCCATTACACTGCATCCCAGCCGCCTGTTATACACCGTCCCCAGCCAATGTTACACTCCATCACCACCGCCCGTCACACACCATCCCCACCGCCCGTTACTCTCCATCCCCGCCGCCCGTTACACTCCTTCCCCGCCACCCTTTACACTCCATCCCCGCCGCCCGTTACACTCCATCCCCGCCGCCCGTTACACTCCATCCCCGCCGCCCGTTACACTCCATCCCCGCCGCCCGTTACACTCCATCCCCACCGCCGTCACACACCATCCCCACCACCCGTTACACTCCATCCCTGCCGCCCGTTACACTCCATCCCCACCATCCGTTACACTCCATCCCCGCCGCCCGTTACACTCCGTCCCCACCGCCCATTACACTCCATACCGACCGCCCGTTACACTCCGTCACCACCACCCATTACACACCATCAGCACCGCATGTTACACACCATCCCCACCGCCCGTCTCTCACCATCCCCACCGCCCGTACACCATCACCACCGCCCAACACACCATCCCTGCCGCCCATTACACACCATCACCACCACCCATTACTCTCCATCACCACCGCCCATTAATCATAATCCCCACCGCCAGTTAGACTCCATCCGCACCGCCCGTTACAAGCCATCCTCACCGCCCATTACACAACATCCCCACCGCCCATCACACCATCCCCAGCCCCCGTAACACACCATCCCCAGCCCCCATTACACTCCATCTCCAGTGCCATTTACACACCATCCCCACCGCCCTTTAAACACAATCCGCATCGCCCATTACACTCCATCGCAACCGTCCATTACACACCATCTCCAGGGCCCGTTACACACCATCCCCACCCCGCGTTACACTCCATCACCACCACCCATTACACTGAATCACCACCGCCCATTACACTGAATCCCCACTGCCCATTACACAACATCCCCACTGCCCATTACACACTATCCACTCCCCCCGTTACACACCGTCCCCACCGCCGTCACACACCATCCCCACCGCCCAATACACTCCATCCCCACCGACCATTACACACCATCCCCACCACCCATTAGTCACCATCCCCACCGCCCATTACACTCCATCCCCACCTCCCGTTACACTCCATCCACACCGCCCGTTACACTCCATCCCCACCGCCCATTACACTCCATCCACACCGCCCGTTACACTCCATCCCCACCGCCTGTTACACTCCATCCACACCGCCAGTTACACTCCATCCACACCGCCTGTTACACAACATCCCCAGCGCCCATTACACTCCATCCCCACCGCCCGTTACTCTCCATCCACACCGCCCGTTACACTCCATCCCCACCGCCCATTACACTCCATCCAGACCGCCCATTACACACCATCCCCACCGCCCGTTACACGCCATCCCCACCGCCCGTTACACACCATCCCCACCGGTCGTTACACTCCATCCCCACCGCCCGTTACACACCATCCCCAGCCCCCGTAACACACCATCCCCAGCCCCCATTACACTCCATCTCCAGTGCCATTTACACACCATCCCCACCGCCCTTTAAACACAATCCGCATCGCCCATTACACTCCATCGCAACCGTCCATTACACACCACCTCCAGGGCCCGTTACACACCATCCCCACCCCGCGTTACACTCCATCACCACCACCCATTACACTGAATCACCACCGCCCATTACACTGAATCCCCACTGCCCATTACACAGCATCCCCACTGCCCATTACACACTATCCACTCCCCCCGTTACACACCGTCCCCACCGCCGTCACACACCATCCCCACCGCCCAATACACTCCATCCCCACCGACCATTACACACCATCCCCACCACCCATTAGTCACCATCCCCACCGCCCATTACACTCCATCCCCACCTCCCGTTACATTCCATCCACACCGCGCGTTACACAGAATCCACAGCGCCTGTTACACTCCAACCCCACCGCCCGTCACACACCATCCCCCACCGCCCGTCATACACCTTCCCCACTGCCCGTTACACACCATCCACACCGCCTGTTACACACCATCCCCACCGCCCATTACACTCCATCCCTGCCGCCCGTTACACACCATCCCCACCGCCCATCACACACCATCCCCACCGCCCGTTAATCACCATCCCCAACGCCCGTCACACACCATCCCCACCGCCCGTTACACACCATCCCTACTGCCCGTTACACACCATCCCCACCGCCCATCACACACCATCCCCACCGCCCGTTAATCACCATCCCCAACGCCCGTCACACACCATCCCCACCGCCCGTTACACACCATCCCTACTGCCCATTACACAACATCCCCACCGCCCGTTACACTCCAACCCCGCCGCCCATTACACACCATTTCCACCGCCCTTTACAGTCCAACCCCGCCTCTCGTTACACACCATCCACACCGCCTGTTACACACCATCCCCAGCCCCCATTACACTCCATCCCCGCCGCCCGTTACACTCCATCCCCACCGCCCCTTACTCTCTATCCCAACCGTCCGTTACACACCATCTCCACTGCCCATCATGCACCATCCCCACCGCCCATTACACACTATCCCCACTCCCCGTTACACACCATCCCCACCGTCCGTTACACTCCATCCCCGCCGCCCGTTACACTGAATCCCCACTGCCCATTACACACCATCCCAACCGTCCGTTACACTCCATCCCCTCCGCCCATTACACTCCATCCCCGCCGCCCGTTACACACCATCCCCACTCCCTGTTACACACCATCCCAACCGACCATTACACTCCATCCCCACCGCCCATTACACACCATTCCCACCGCCCATTACACCGAATCACCACCGCCCGTTACACACCATTCCCACCGCCCATTATACACCATCCCCACCGCCCATTACAATCCATCCACACCACCCATTACACACCATCCCCACTGCCCGTTGCACTCCATCCACACCGCCCATTACACACCATCCCCACCGCCCATTACACTCCATCCACACCGCCCATTACACTCCATCCCCGCCGCCCGTTACACACCATCCCCACCCTGCGTTACACTCCCTCACCACCGCCGATTATACTGATTCACTACTGCCCGTTACACATCATCATCAGTGCCCATCACACACCATCCCCACCGTCCATTACAAACTATCCCCACCGCACGTCACACACCATCCCCACCACCTATCACACACAATCCCCACCACCCATTACACACCATCCCCACTGCCCATTACACACCCTACCCACCGCCCGTTACACACCATGCCTTCTGGCCGTTACACACCATCTCCACTGCCCGTTACTCTGTATCCACACCGCCCGTTACACACCATCCGCACCGACAGTTAAACACCATCCCACACCCCATTACACACCATCCACACCGCCCATTACACACCATGCCTTCCGCCCGTTACACACCATCCCCACCGCCCATTTCACTGAATCCCCACCGCCCGTTACACACAATCCCCACCGCCCATTACACACCCTACCCACCGCCCATTACACACCATGCCTTCTGACCATTACACACCATCTCCACTGCCCGTTACTCTGTATCCACACCGCCCGTTACACACCATCCCCACCGACAGTTAAACACCATCCCCACCGCCCGCTACACACCATCCCCACTGTTATGTTCATTAATAAATAGACATTCTTATTATGAACACAGCTAGCTTCTAAGCTAGTCACTTTATTTAGCATATGAGGACTTCAGTACATGAGGACTTCTACAGCATCATTCTAGAGCTTTCCATCTTGACTACTGCCTTGTGGGTAGCCTAGTGCCTCGTGGGTAATGTAGTCTTATATATATATAGACATACAGCAATATACAGCTCTACACAGCTCTACGGCTCCACCTAGTGTGCACTATAGAATGACATGTTATTGATCATTACATCCCCCTTTCTTTGAGGTTAAACAAAATCAATATCAATCAACTTTCAAGAAAAACAATAAAGATGATATCAGTAACACTTTTGTTAGTGCTCTATAAACATAAACATTTTCACAACAGTCAACACATTTTCAAAGCTTTACATTATACTCAAAGATTAAGCCTATCAGGCTTTTTTACTTCACGTGTGGACCTTCTCAACATGGGTAAGTCTGATGTGTCTTCATGAGATTGTTCTGGTGGTGATTGACAAGATGCAGTTGCGGCTTTGTCATCGATCTGCTCTTGTATAGTCTCTTGTGTTTTTAGTGTGGATCCCAGATGATAATGTCATCAACATAGACCCGGACTCTTTCCAGACCTTCAATTTCGCTCTATGAAAGATTTCAGATGCAGATATTATCCCGAAAGACATTCTGAGGAAACAATACCTGCCAAATGGCGTGTTGAAGGTACAGTATTTGGTGCTCTCTTCATCCAGTTTTAGTTGTCAAAATCCTTGTGAGGCATCGAGCTTTGTAAAGTATCTGGCACCTGACATTTCACTGGTGATTTCTTCTCGCTTGGGAATCTGGTAGTGTTCACGTTTTATGTTTGCATTTAAGTCCTTTGGATCCATGCATATTCTTAGATCATTGTTCTTTTTCTTTACACATACCATGGAGTTAACCCAGTCTGTTGGCTCTTCGACTTTCCTGATGACTCCTAGTGTGGTCATTCTGTCTAGTTCTTTCTTGAGCCGGTCACGCAGGGGTGCTGGAACTCTTCGTGGAGCATGTACCACTGGCTGAGCATCCTCCTTTAGCTGGATCTTGTAAGTGAATGGTAGAACTCCAAATCCTTTGAACACATCCTGGAAATTACTCACTACAGAATCCACTGAGTCATCTGGTCTGCTTATGGCACAGTTTATACAGTAGACTCTCTTGACCAGTTCTAAGTCTTCACAAGCTTTGTCACCTAGTAGTGAATCAAGTCCTTCAGCCACAACAGAAAACATGAGATGATGCACTTTGTCTTTGACTGTCACATTATGTCTGCATACACCTAAGCTATCTATTTACTGTCCATTATAGTCCTTCAGTAGTACTGACTTTTTCTGTATTTTGGGCTTTTCTTTCATATTGTTAATGTCACTCATACTGATTAAGTTTGCTTTTGCCCCAGTGTCTAGTTTCAATGTAACTAATGCTCCATTTATCTGCAGTGGGATCATCCATTTGTCCTCTTTTACTGCATTAATTTTATGTTCAGCATTGTTAATTCCTGAGGGCTGCACATTTTCTGTATCCTTTTTGATATTGTCACATGACACCATTCCAACAAAACATGTCTCATTTAAATCAGTGTCCTCAATCACATTAACTCGTTGCCCTTTCCTTGTTTGTACTTTTGAAAAGCATTGTTTGGCAAAGTGATTCAATGTAATGGGCAGTGGGGATGGTGTGTAACAGGCGGAAGCCATGGTGTGTAACGGGCGGTGGGGATGGAGTGTAATGGGCGGTGTGGATGGTGTGTAAAGGGCGGTGGGTATGGATTGTAATGGGCGTTAGGGATGGTGTGTAACGGGCGGTGGGGATGGTGTGTAAAGGGTAGTGGGGATGGTGTGTAACGTACGGTGGGGTTGGGTAGCCTAGTGCCTCGTGGGTAATGTAGTCGTATATAGATATAGACATACAGCAATATACAGCTCTATGCAGCTCTACGGCTCCACCTAGTGTCCACTATAGACTGAAATGTTATTGATCATTACACCCACCGCCCATGACACTCCATACCCACCGCCCAATACACACCATCTCTACCGCCCGTTACACACCATCCCCACCGACCGTTACACACCAGCCCCAAAGCCCAACACACACCATCCCCACTGCCCATTACACTCCATCCCCAATGCCCATTACACACGATTCCCACTGCCCGTTACACACCATCCCCAACGCCTGTTACCATCAAAACCCACCGCCCGTTACACACCATGCCTTCTGCCCGTTACACACCATCCCCACCACCCGTTACACACCATGCCCACCGACTGTTACACACCATCCCCACATCCCATTACACACCAACCCACCGCCCGTTACAATCCATACCCACCGCCCGTTACACTCCATACCCACCGCCCGTTACACTCCATACCCACCGCCTGTTACACTCCATACCCACTGCCCGATACACACCATCGCCACCGCCCGATACACACCATCCCCACCCCACAATACACACCATCCCCAACGCCCATTACAATACATACCCACTGCCCATTACACACCATCCCCAACGCCCATTACACACCATCCCCACTGCCCGATACACTCCATCCCCACCGCACATTACACAACATCTTCACCACCTAGTACACTCCATCCCCACCACCCATTACACTCCTTCCCCACCACCCATTACACACCATCCCCACCACCCATTACACACCATCACCACCCCATTACACACCATCCCAACCGCCCATTACACACCATCCCCACCGCCCGTTGCACTCCATCCCCACCGCCCATTGCACACCATCCCCACAGCCCGTTACACACCATTCCCACTGCCTGTTACACACCATACCCACTGTCCGTTGCATACCATCCCCACAGCCTGTTACACACCATCCCCACTGCGCGTTACACACCATTCCCACTGCCTGTTACACACCATACCCACTGTCCGTTGCATACCATCCCCACAGCCCGTTACACACCATCCCCACAGCCCGTTACACACCATTCCCACTGCCTGTTACACACCATACCCACTGTCCGTTGCATACCATCCCCACAGCCTGTTACACACCATCCCCACTGCGCGTTACACACCATACCCACTGCCCGTTACACACCATCCCCACTGCCCGTTACACACCACCCCACGGCCCATTACACTCCATCCGCACCACCCATTACACTCTATCCCCACCACCTGTTACACTCCATCCACACCGCCCATTAAATGCCATCCCTACCACCCATTAAACTCAAACCCCACCGCCCATTACACTCAATCCCCACTGCCCGTTATACACCATCAACACCGCCCGTTATACTCTATCCCCAACATCCATTACACACCACCACACCGCCCGTTCCACACCATCCCCACTGCCGGTTACACACCATGCCCACTGCCCGCTACACTCCATCCCCACCACCCGTTACACACCATCTCCACTGCCCATTACACTCCATCCCCGGTGGTCGTTACACTCCATCCCCACCGCCCATTACACTCCATCACCGCCACCCATTACACACCATCCCCTCCGCCCATTACACACCATCCCCACCGCCCATTACACACCATCCCCAGCGCCCGTTACACACCATCTCCACCGCCCGTTACTCACCATCCTGACCGCCCGTTACACTCCATACCCACCGCCTGTTGCACACCATCCCTTCCCCCGTTACACACCATCCCCACTGCCCATGACACTGAATCCCCACTGCCTGTTACACACCATCCCCACTGCCTGTTACACTCCATCCCCACCGCCCGTTACACTCCATGCCCACCGCCGGTTACACACAATCCACACCGCCCGTTACACTCCATCCCCATCGCCCGTTACACTCCATCCCTGCCTCCCATTACACAGCATCCCCACCGCTGGTTACACACCATACCCATCGCCCGTTACACTCCAACCCCACCGCCCATTAAACAACATCCCCACCAAATGTTACACACCATCACCACCGCCCGTTGCACGCCATACCCACCGCCCGTATCACACCATCCCCACCGCCCATTACACAACATCCCCACCGACCGTTACACACCATCCCCATCACCCGTTACACTCCATCCCCACCGCCCGTTATACACCATCCGCTCCGACCGTTACACACCATCCGCACCGCCCGTTATACACCTTCCCCACCATCCATTACACACCATCCCCACCGCCCGTTACACAACATCCCCACCACCAAGTACACTCCATCCCCAATACCCGTTACACTCCATAACCACCGCCCATTATACACCATCCGCACCGCCCGTTACACACCATCTGCAGCGCCCGTGAAACACCATCCCCACCGTCCTTTACAAACCATCCCCACCGCCCGTTACACTCCATCCCCACCGCCCGTTACAGAAGATCCCCACCACCCGTTACAGACAATCCCCACCGCCCGTTACACACCATCCGCACCGCCCGTTAAACACCATCCCCACCATCCGTTACACTCCATCCCCACCGCCCGTTATAGACAATCCCGACAGTCCGTTACATGCTATCCGCACTGCCCGGTACACAGCATCCCCACTGCCCATTACACACCATCCCCACTGCCTATTACAGACCATCCCCACTGCCCATTACACACCATCCCCACTGCCCGTTACACACCATCCCCACTGCCCGTTACACACCATACCCAGCGTCCGTTGCACACCATCCCCACAGCCCATTACTCACCATCCCCACTGCCCATTACACACAATACCCACTGCCCATTACACACCATCCCCACTGCCCATTACACACCACCCCACGGCCCATTACACTCCATCCGTGCCACACATTACACTCTATCCCCACCATCTGTTACACTCCATCCACACCGCCCATTAAACGCCATCCCTACCACCCATTAAACTCCAACCCCACCACCCATTACACTCAATCTCCACTGCCCGTTATACACCATCACCACCGCGCGTTATACTCTATCCCCAACATCCATTACACACCACCACACCGCCCGTTCCACACCATCCCCACTGCCCATTACACACCATCCCCACTGCCCGTTACACACCATGCCCACTGCCCGTTACACTCCAACCCCACCGCCCGCTACACACCATCCCCACTGCCCGTTACACACCATCCCCACTGCCCATTACACTCCATCCCCACCGCCCGTTATGCACCATCCCCACTGCCCATTATACTCCATCCTCGGCGGTCATTACACTCAATCCCCACCGCCCATTACACTCCATCGCCACCACCAGTTACACACCAACCCCTCCGCCCATTACACACCATCCCCACCGCCCATTACACACCATCCCCAGCGCCCGTTACACACCATCTCCACTGCCTGTTACACACCATCCCTTCCCCCGTTACACACCATCCCCACTGCCCATGACACTGAATCCCCACCACCTGTTACACACCATCCCCACTGCCCATTACACTCCATCCCCACCGCCCGTTACACTCCATCCCCACCGCCCATTACACACAATCCCCACCGCCCATTACACTCCATCCCCATCGCCCGTTACACTCCATCCCTGCCTCCCATTACACAGCATCCCCACCGCCGGTTACACACCATACCCACCGCCCGTATCACACCGTCCCCACCGCCCATTACACACCATCCCCACCGCCCGTTACACTCCATCCCCACCGCCCGTTACACACCATCCCCACTGCCCGTTACACTCCATCACCACCGCCCTTCACACTCCATCCACGCCGCCCATTACACTCCATCCCCACCACCTGTTACACTCCATCCACACCGCCAGTTACACTCCATCCACACCGCCCGTTACACTCCATAACCACCGCCCGTTATACACCATCCGCACCGCACATTACACACCACCCGCACCGCCCGTTAAACACCATCCCCACCGTCCATTACACACCATCCCCACTGCCCGTTGCAATCCGTCCCCACCGCCTGTTACAGACGATCCCCACCGACAATTACAGATGATCCCCACCGCCCGTTACACACCATCCGCACCGCCCATTAAACACCATCCTCACCTTCCATTACACACCATCCCCACCGCCCGTTACACTCCATCCCCACCGCCAGTTACAGACGATCCCCACCGTCCGTTACACACTATCCCCACTGCCCGTTACATACCATCCCCACTGCCCATTACACTCCAACCCCACCGCCCGTTACAGACCATCCCCACTGCCCATTACACACCATCCCCAATGCCCGTTACACACCATTCCCACTGCCCGTTACACTCCATCTCCACCACCCATTACACACCATCCCCACCGCCCATTACACTCCATCCCCACCGTCCATTACACTCCATCCCCACTGCCCGTTACACTCCATCCCCACTGCCTGTTACACTCCATCCCCACCGTACTTTACACTCCATCCACGCCGCCCATTACACTCAATCCCCACCGCCCGTTACACTCCATCCCCACCACCCGTTACACTCCATCCCCACCACCCGTTACACTCCATCCCCACCACACATTACACACCATCCCCACCACCCGTTACACTCCATCCCAACAGCCCGTTACACACCAGCCCCGCCTCCCGTTACACACATCTCCGCCGCTCTTTACACAACATCCCCACCACCCGTTACACACCATCCCTGGCACCTGTTACACGGCATCCCCGCTGCCCATTACATAGCATACCTGCCGCCCATTACACTCCATCCCCACCACCCGTTACACTCCATCCCCTCCGCCCATTACACTCCATCCCCACCGTCATTTACACTCCATGCCAGCCGTCCATAACACACCATCACACCGCCCGTTATGTACCATCCCCACTGCCCATTACACACCATTCCCTCCGACCATTACACATCATTCCCGCCGCCCATTACACACCATCCCCGCCGTCCGTTACACACCATCCCCACCGTACTTTACACTCCATCCACGCCGCCCGTTACACACCATCCCCACTGACCATTACACACCATCCCTCCGCCCATTACAATCCATCCCCACCACCCATTATACACCATCCCCACCGCCCGTTACACACCATCCCCACACCCGTTTCACATCATTCCCACCGCCTGTTACACTCCATCCCCGCCGCTCGTTACACACCGTCCCCTCCATCCATTACACTCCAGCCCCACTACCCATTACACACTGTCCCCACCGCCCGTTACACTCCATCCACGCGGCCTGTTACACACAATGCCCGCCGCCCATTATATACCATCCCTACCTCCCGTTACACTCCATCACCACCTCCCATTACACACCATCCCCTCCGCCCGTTGCACACTATCCCCACTGTCCATTACACACTATTCCCACCGCCCATTACAATGCATCCGCACTGCCCATTACACACCATTCCCACCGCCTGTTATGCACCAACCCCACCGCCCATTACACACCACCACCACTGCCCATTACACACCAGCCCCTCCACCCGTTACACACCATCCCCACTGCCCATTACAAAGCATCCCCACCGCCCATTGCACTCCATCCCCGCCGCTCATTACACTCCATTCCCACCGCTTGTTACACTCCATTCCCAACACCCATTACACTCCATCCACACCGCCCGTTACACTCCATCCCCGCCGCCAGTACACACCATCCCCGACCGCCCGTTACACACCATCCCCACCGCCCATTACGCACCAACCCCATCGCTCGTTACACACCATCCCCGACCGCCCGTTACACACCATCCCCACTGCCCGTTATGCACCATCCCCACTTCCCATTACACTCCATCCCCAAACGCCCGTTACACACCATCCCCGCTGCCCATTACACACCATCCCCACCACCCGTTACACACCATCACCACCGCCCGTTACACATCATCCCCACCGCCCGTTACAGTCAATCCGCACGGTCCGTTACACACCATCTCCACCACCCGTTAAACTTCATCCACACCGGCCATTACACATCATCCTCACTGCCAGTTACACTCCATCCCCAACGCCGGTTACACTCCATCGCCCACGCCCACTACACACCATCCCCACTGCCCATTACACACCATGCCCACTGCCCTTTACACTTCACCCCCAATGCCCGTTACACAACATCCCCACCGCCGTTACACACCAACCCCACCGCCCATTACACACCATCCCCACCGCCCATTACACACCATCCCTACCGCTGTTAAACACCAACCCCACCGCCCATCACACACCAACCACACCGCCTATTACACCCCATCCCCACTGCCCGTTACACTGAATCCCCACCATCCATTACACACCATTCCCACCGCCCGTTACACTCCATCCCCACCGCCCATTACACACAATCCCCAACACCCGTTACAATGAATCCCCACTGCCCTTTACAATGAATCCCCACCGCCCATTACACTGCATCCCCACCGCCCGTTAAACTCCATCCCCACCACCCGTTAAACTCCAACCCCACCACCCATTACACTCCATCCTCACCGCCCATTAAACTCCATCCCCACCACCCATTACACTCCATCCCCACCGCCCATTACACTCCATCCCCACCGCCCATTACACACCATCCCCAATGCCCATTACACTCCATCCCCACCGCTCGTTACACTCCATCCCCAGTGCCCGCTACACACCGTCCCCACCGCCCGCTACACACGATCCCCACCGCGCATTATGCACCATCCCCACCACCCATTACATAAGAACATAGGAACATAAGAAATAGGAGCAGGAGTAGGCCAATCGGCCCCTCGAGCATGCTCCACCATTCAATAAGATCATGGCTGAACTGATCCTAACCTCAAATCTACTATCACTCTCCATTCCACCCACACCCATGTGATCTCCCAGGAGAGGTGAAAAACCAGGTAAAAAAAAACCAATGGCCAATTTGGGAGAAAAAATCTGGGAAATTCCTCTCCGACCCATCTAGGCAATCGAAACTCATCCAGGAGATCACTCTGTCCCTATATTTTCTACAGTACTTACCTTCTGTAAAGGCGATCTCCACCCCAGCCAGGAACAGGAATAAAAACATCTCCTGAAATCTAACAGAATTAGAACACAAGAAGTAGGAGCAGAACCAGGCTACATGGCCCCTGGGCCCGCTCCACTACCCACAGGACCATGACCATTCCGAACCTAGATTCATGTCCAATTTCCTGCCCGCTCCCCGTAACCCTTAATTCCCTTTACTTCTAGGAAACTATCTATTTCTGTTTTAAATTTATTTAATGATGTAGCTTCCACAGCTTTCTGGGGCAGCAAATTCCACAAACCTACCACCCTCTGAATGAAGAAGTTTCTCCTCATCTCAGTTTTGAAGGAGCAGCCCCTTATTCTAAGATTATGCCCCCTAGTTCTAGTTTCACCCATCATTGGGAACATCCTCACCGCATCCACCCGATCAAGCCCCTTCACAATCTTATATGTTTCAATAAGATCGCCTCTCATTCTTCTGAACTCCAATGAGTAGAGTCCCAATCTACTCAACCTCTCATCATATGTCCACCGGAATTAACCGAGTGAACCTTCTTTGTACTGACTCGAGCGCAAGTATGTCTTTTCTTAAGTATGGACACCAAAACTGTATGCAGTATTCCAGGTGCGGTCTCACCAATACCTTGTACAACTGCAGCAATACCTCCCTGGTTTTATATTCTATCCCCCTAGCAATAAAAGCCAACATTCCATTGGCCTTCTTGATCACTTGCTGCACCTGCATACTAACTTTTTGAGTTTCGTGCACAAGGACCCCCAGATCCCTTTGTACTACAGTACTTTCCAGTTTCTTGCCATGAAGATAATAAATTGCTCTATGATTTTTCCTGCCAAAGTGCATAACCTCACACTTTCCAGTATTGTATTCCATCTGCTAAATCTCTGCCCACTTACTTAGCCTGTCTATGTCCCTTTGCAGGTTTTTTATGTCCACCTCACTCACTACTTTCCCTCCCATCTTTGTATCATCTGCAAACTTTGATATGTTACACTCGGTCCCCTCCTCCAAATCGTTAATATAGATTGTAAAGAGTTGGGGACCCAGCACTGACCCCTGCAGAACACCAGTAGTTACTGATTGCCAGTCTCAGAATGAACCATTTATCCCAACTCTCTGCTTTCTGTTAGCGAGCCAATCCTCCACCTACGCCAGAATATTACCCCCAATCCCGTGATGTTTTATCTTGAGCAATAATCTTTTGTGTAGCACCTTGTCAAATGCCTTTTGGAAGTCTAAAAACACTACGTCCATTGGTTCCCCCTTATCCACCCTGTATGTTACTTCCTTAAAGAACTAAAGCAAATTTGTCAAACATGACTTCTCCTTCATGAAACCATGCTGAGTTTGTCCTATTAAATTATGTTTATCCAAATGTCCCGTTACTGTCTCCTTAATAATGGACTCTAAAATTTTACCAACCACAGATGTTAGGCTAACAGGTCTATAGTTTCCAGCCTTCTGCCTACTACCCTTTTTCAATAAGGGTGTTACATTAGCAGTTTTCCAATCTGCCGGGACCTTTGCTGAGTCCAGGGAGATTTGTAAAATTATTGCCAATGCATCCACAATCCCTTCCGCCACTTCCCTCAAGACCCTAGGATGTAAGCCATCAGGTCCAGGGGATTTATCCATCTTGAGTCCCATTATTTTACCAAGTACCACTTCCTTAGTGATTTTAATCGTATTTAGCTCTTCCCCCCCTAGAGCCCCCTGTTTGTCCAGTGTTGGGATATTTTTCGTATCCTCTACCATAAAGACTGATACAAAATATTTGTTCAGCGTTTTTGCCATCTCCATGTTTCCCACCATTAATTTCCCAGTCTCATCCTCTAAGGGACCAACATTTACTTTAGCCACCCTTTTTCTTTTGATATAACTATAGAAACTTTTGCTATCTGTTTTTATATTTTTTGCTAATTTACCTTCATAATCTATCTTCCCTTTCTTAATCAATCTTTTAGTTATTTTTTGCTGTCTTATAAAGACTTCCCAATCTTCTATCCTCCCACTAGATTTGGCTACCTTATATGACCTTGTTTTTAGTCGGATACTATCCTTAATTACTTTACTTAGCCACGGATGGCTATCTTTTCTTTTACACCCTTTTTTCCTCAGTGGAATATATTTTTTTTGGAAGTTGTAAAATAACTCCTTAAATGTACACCACTGATCATGTACCGTCTTACCCTTTAATCTATTTTCCCAGTCCTCGCTAATCAATTCTGCTCTCATACTTTCATAGTCTCCTTTATTCAAGTTCAGCACACTTGTTTGAGATGCAATCTTCTCACCCTCTAATTGAATATGGAATTCAACCATGTTATGGTCACTCATTCCAAGGGGGTCCTTTACTAGGACATTTTTAATTAATCCTGTCTCATTACACAGGACCAAATCTAAGGTTGCTTGCCCCCTGGTCGGTTTAGTTACATACTTCTCAAGAAACCCATCCCTAATACACTCAATGAACTCATCCTCAAGGCTGCCCTGCCCAATTTGATTTGTCCAGTTAATATGATAGTTAAAATCCCCCACAATTATAGCTGTTACTTTATTACAAGACTCAACTATTTCCTGATTAATACTCCGTCCAACAGAGTTGCAACTGTTCAGAGGCCTATAGACTTCGCCCACTAATGTTTTTTTCCCCTTATTATTCCTTTTCTCCACCCAAACTGTTTCACTATCCTGCTCCTTTGACCCAATATCATTTCTCTGTATTATAGTGATTCCTTCCTTTCTTAACATTGCCACCCCACCTCCCCTTCCTTCCTGCCTGTCCTTCCTGATTGTTAAATAACCTGGTATGTTTAATTCCCAGTCATGGTCACCCTGCAGCCATGTTTCTGTAATGGCCACAAGATCATACCCATATGTAGTTATTTGTGCCATTAACTGATCCATTTTGTTATGAATGTTACGTGCATTCAGATAAAGAACTTTCAAATATGTTTTGTGACACTTAGTTCCTGTTTTTCCCCTTTTTACTACTTTACCTTTTACTCCATACCTTCTGTCCCTTCCTGACACATTCTGTTTTTTAATTCCCCCACTGCTACCTAAGTCTACACACCATCCCCGCCGCCGGTTACACACTAACCACAATGCCCATTACACTCCATCCCCACCACCCATTATACTCGATCCCCACTGCCCATTACACACCATCCAGACCGCCCATTATACTCCATCCCCACCGCCCATTACAGTCCATCCCCACCGCCCATTGCACACCATCCCCACCGCCAATTACACCCCATCCCCAGCACCCACTACATACCATCCCCACCACCCATTACACACCATCCCCATTGCCTGTTATACACCATCACCACTGCAGGTACACTCCATCCCCAAGGCCTGCTATACTCCATCTGCACTGCCCATTACAATCCAGCCCCACCATCCATTACACACCATCCCCGCCACCGGTTAGACTCCATCCCCAATGCCCGTTACACTGCGTCCCCACCGCCCATTACATTCCATCCCCACCACCCGTTACACTCCATCCCCACCGGCCGTTAAGCTCCATCCCTTCCGCCCGTTACATACCATCCACGACGCTCATTACAAACCATCACCACCGCCCATCACACACCATACACATCGCCTGTTACACCCCATCCCCACCGCCCATTACACTGAATCCCCACCGCCCATTACACACCATCCCCACCGCCCATTACACTCCATCCCCACTGTCATAAATCGCAACTTCTACAAGAAGTAACTCAGGAAGTACTACTGAATGGCCAGCTGAGGGCACCGCCCAAGGAGTATAAATACTCTGGCGTGGGCCCACCTTGGCCAGAGACACTCTGGAAACAGGAAGCTAGTGACTACTAACTAGACCTCCATGTTTTGTTACAAGTCGATTAAAGCCTTGCTTTATGTACAACCAAGTGCGTAGTGAGTCTTTGTTACGTCAATTTAATTGACCTGTTATCGTCTCCACGCCTTGGGTGATTCGGAACAACCAGCTGCAACACTGCAGAAAGGGTCCTGGGCAAGAAACTGATCCATCATGTAAATACTCCTTAGACCCGCTCGTCTCGACCTGGACCCGAATGCACCTGCAGCAGCGAAGGTATGGAAGCATTGGTTTCGTACCTTTAGCAACTTTCTTGAAGAATGTGGGGCGGGTGCCTGTAATAAGTTACGAATGCTTATTAACTACGTATCCCCTCATGTGTATGATTATATTGAGGACTGTATAGACTACGACGCTGCTATCGAAATTTTACAGCAGCTGTATGTCAAGTCCCCGAATGAAATCTTTGCTCGACACTTACTGGCCACAACTCGGCAGCAGCCTGGGGAATCACTCAATGAATTCCTCCAGAAACTTCGCAGGCTCAGCAAACATTGTAACCTTAAAGCGGTTACAGCTGAACAGTATCAAGAGGAACTAATCCGCGATTCCTTTATCAATGGGATTGCGTCCCCTTTTATACGTCAGCGCCTGCTGGAAAATAAAACCCTCAATTTACGGGCTGCTTATGACCAGGCGTGTTCCCTAGACTTGGCCAAGAAGAATGCAGACACTTATCTCCCACCACGTGCACGGGCGGCGGCTATCACTCTTAATAAATCTTTCGATAGATCTCGGGTGGATGCCCCCGCTGATGATGACTCTACTCTAATGGATGACGACCCTAACCTAGAAGCCTTTGCTGATGACAACCCTGCCCTAGCAGCATCCTGGCACTCAGGAAGAAAGTGTTTCTTTTGTGGAGGTACGTTCCATTACAGAAAATTTTACCCGGCTCGTAATGCGACCTGCAATCATTGCAGCAAGAAAGGACACTTTTCCAAGGTATGCCAGTCACGGGCCTCTGCTAACGAGAAAGGCAGCTCCTCTAAAGTATACCGGTCAAGAGCTCCTGTTAGCTTCACAGCTGCTATCTATGGAGCTGCTCCTCCCTCAAGAACAACTGCTAAGGCTACAGCTGCCGAAGGAAAAATTACCCCTCCTCCCATCACAGCTGTTTTTCCCCAAAGTTTGTCCCATGGAGCTACGAAGGTTTCAGTAAATGGGCACATTCTTAGCGCGCTAATCGACTCCTGCAGCTCTGACAGCTTCATTAGTAAGCGGGCTGTCAGCAGGTTAAAACTGCGCATTTATCCCTCGGACAGGGAGATTGCAATGGCTCTGACGACTCTGACTACCAATTCTTCTGGCTTCTGTCTTGTCAACCTCATCCTCAATGGTCGCACGTATCGCTCCACCCGGCTCGGAGTACTCGAAAACTTATGTAGCGATGTGCTTCTGGGACAGGACTTCCAGAAGCAGCACAAAAGACTCACTTTTGAGTTTGGAGGGTCGAAGCTGGAGCTTACCATTTCTAAGGTGCCATTTTGTGCGCTCTCGGCGGCCTTACTTGGTGAGCCCTCCCTGTTTGCCAATCTCTCCCCTGCTGTAAACCCATAGCCACCAAATTGCGGTGCTTTAACCAAGACAACCGACCATTTATCGAGGCAGAAATCTCTCACCTTTTAGCTGACGGTATTATCGAGCCATGTTCATCCCCCTGGCGGGCTCAAGTCGTCATTGTGAAAAACCCTTTAAAACAACATAAGAGACATTTGTGTATTGATTATTCGCAGACTATTAATCAATATACCAATCTGAATGTCTACCCGCTACCACGCATAGATGACATGGTCAACAACCTTGCCAAATACAAGGTATTTTCAACCTTCGATTTAAAGAGCGCGTACCATCAGGTACCGCTGAAAGACTCTGACAAAAAGTATACGGCCTTTCAGGCCAATGGTCGGCTTTATCAGTTTTGTCGCCTTCCATTTGGGGTCACCAATGGGGTGGCCGTCTTCCAATGGGCAATGCATGGCCTAGTCCGGCAAGAGAACTTGACGGATACCTTTCCGTATTTAGACAATATCACTATTGCCGGCCATGATCAAAAGGAGAATGACGCCAATCTTCAGAGATTTTTTGACGTTCTCCATCGTCGCCACTTAACGTTAAACAAATCCAAATCGGTGAAATCGGTGCCATCAGTGAACATTCTCGGCTACTGGGTGGGCAACGGTGTTATTAAACTGGACCCAGAGCGACTTCGTCCACTTCAGGAGCTCTCTCCCCCTATAAATCTCGGCTCTCTTCATCGGGCACTTGGCATGTTTGCTTATTACGCAAAGTGGATACCTCACTTCTCCGATAAAATACAGCTCCTGCTTCATGCGAGGTCTTTTCCATTAGAAGCAATGGCTATTTCTGCCTTCAACCTCCTCAAACGACAGCTGGAGAAAGCCACGCTTCGCTCCATTGATGAAAACTTTCCTTTTGTGGTCAAATGCGATGCATCGGAGGTGGCGATCTCGGCTACCTTGAATCAAGGTGGTCGGCTCGAGGCATTCCTATCCAGAACCTTACAGGGTAGTGAGCTCCATTACCCCCCTGTCGAGAAGGAGGCTACAGCCATCATCGAGGCTGTACGCCAATGGAGTCATTTTCTTGCTCGGCATCATTTCACGCTCATAACTGACCAGCGTTCCATGGTCTTCATGTTGGATAACCGGAAGCGCACAAAAATCTAAAATAATAAAATTCAACTCTGGAGGATGGAGCTGGCCGCCTTTGGATATACTACCCGTTACCGACCCGGCAAACAGAATGTGGCCCCAGATACCTTCACACGGGCATTTTGCTCTTCAATGTCAATGTCGACTCTGGTGGATCTGCATATGGACTTATGCCATCCTGGCGTTACCCATATGTTGCACTTTGTGCACTCCAAAAATCTACCATTCTCAACGGAGGACGTAAAGAAAACATGCTCCTCCTGTAGGATTTGTGCAGAATTGAAACCACAATTCTTCCGCCCATCAGATGACTTACTCATACATGCAATGCAGCCTAAGCAGAGGCTCAGCATAGACTTTAAAGGGCCATTGCCTTCGTCGATGCGGAACACCTACCTACTTACGATGGTAGACGAGTACTCACGCTTTCCCTTTGCCTTCCCCTGTCCTAATATGCTTACCTCTACGGTAATTAAATGCCTCAATCAGGTAATTTCCCTTTGTGGGATGGCCAATTGTATCCACATGGATCGGGGTCCCTCCTTTATGCCGAGTGAACTTAAAAGTTAGCTCTCCCAACGGGGAATCGCCTCGAGTAAGACGACACCATATCACCCAATCGGCAATGGACAGGTTGAACGATACAATGCCATCATCTGGAACGCTGTCCGTCTGGCACTGAGGTCACGCAACCTACCAGACCAGCAGTGGGAAACTTTGCTCCCCGATGTGTTATACTCTATCAGGTCTCTTCTGTCCACATCCACTAATGTCACACCTCATGAGCGATTCTTCAAGTTCCGGCGTCGCTCTACACATGGGACATCTCTACCGTCATGGTTGGTGGCTCCAGGCTCTGTGCTACTCCGGAGGTTCGTCTGGTCGGCCAAGAACGAACCTCTCATTGACGAGTTGGAGTTAACGGAGGTAAACCCCACGTATGCACACGTGTGGTAGCCCGATGGCCGGGAGTCCACCGTCTCGCTCAGGGATCTGGCTCCCTGCCAACCGGTCACATGGGCCCGAATGATGAAGGATCCCACGATGATGATGTCAACACTCCGCACCCCTATGAAGATGACGCCCTACCTGGGACATCAAGGTATCTGCCGGCAGTGCTACCGGATCAACTCAGGGAGCCGAACGCTCCCCGTAGGGTGGCCACCCGAAATCAGGATGCCGGACAATCTCCGGCTACGACCCAGGATGAGGCCAGCTCTACACCTGTGGGGACCCGCACCCGGAGTCATGATATTCCCAGGCCTCCACAGGACAATCAAGACGACGCAGACTCTACAGGCTTACCGGTACGGGCCAAGCGACCCAGGGACCAGGACACGGTCCGGGGAGACGTGCCTTCAGGTCACAAGCAGAAAGCTAAATGACTACGGCTAATTTTGGTCCACCTAGTCCGTTAAAGGAAGACTGGACTTCCAAACCTTTAAGGGAGGAAGAATGTCATAAATCGCAACTTCTACAAGAAGTAACTCAGGAAGTACTACTGAACGGCCAGCTGAGGGCGCCGGCCGAGGAGTATAAACACTCTGGCGTGGGCCCACCTTGGCCAGAGACAGTCTGGAAACGATGACTAACTAGACCTCCATGTTTTGTTACAAGTCGATTAAAGCCTTGCTTTATGTACAACCAAGTGCGTAGTGAGTCTTTATTACGTCAACCACTGCCCGTTACACTCCATCCCCGCCGCCCGTTACAGAACATCCCCGCCGCCCATTACAGAACATCCCCGCCGCCCGTTACAGAACATCCCCACCGCCCGTTATACATCATCCCCACCGCCATTTACACTCCATTCCCACCGCCCGCTACACACCATCCGCACCGCCCGTTATACACCATCCGCACCTACCATTACAGTCCATCCTCACTGCCTGTTACACACCATTCCCACCATCGGTTACACTCCATCCCCAATGCACGTTACAATGCAGCCCCACCACCCATTACACACCATCCACAATGCCTGTTACACACCTTCCCCAACACCCGTTACACTCCTTCCCCACCGCCCATTACAAGCCATCCCCAGCGCCCATTACACTCTATCCCCGCCGCCCATTATACGCCCTCCCCACCACCCATTACACACAATCCCCACCGCCCGTTACACTCCATCCCCGCCGCCCATTACACACCGTCCCCACCACCCATTACAATCCATCCCCATCGCCCGTTACACTCCATCCCCACAGCCCATTACACACCATCCCCACAGCCCATTACACACCATCCCCACTGCCCATTACACACCATGCCCACCGCCCATTGCACACCATCCCCAAAGCCCTTTACACACCTTCTGCACCGCCCGTTAAACTCCATCCCCACCACTCGTTACACATCATCCCCACCGCCGGTTACACACCATCCCCATTGCCCGTTACACACCATCTCCATCGCCCATTACACACCATCTCCACCGCCCATTACACTCCATCCACAGCGCCCATTACACACCGTCCCCATAACCCAATACACACAATCCCCACCACCCGTTAAACTCCATCCCCACCACTCGTTACATACAATCCCCGCCGCCGGTTACACACTACCCCAATTTCCGCTACAGTCCAACCCCACCGCCCGTTACACACCATCCACGCCGCTCATTACATACCATCACCACTGCCCATCACACACCATCCACATCGCCTGTTACACCCCATCCCCACCGCCCATTACACTGAATCCCCACCACCCATTACACTCCATCCCCACCGCCCATTACACTGAATCCCCACCACCCATTTTACTCCATCCCCACTGCCCATTACACTCCATCCCCACCGCCCATTACAGAACAACCCCGCCGCCCGTTACTGAACATCCCCGCTGCCCATTACAGAACATAACCAGCGCCTGCTACACTCCATCCCCGACGCCCATTACATGCCATCCCCATGGCCCTTTAGACTCAATCTCCACCACCTGTTACACACCATCCCCACCACCCATTACACTCCATCCCCACCGCCATTTACACTCCATCCCCACCGCCCGTTACACACCATCCCCACCGCCCGTTACACACCATCCGCACCTACCTTTAAATTCCATCCCCACTGCCTGTTACACACCATCTCCACCGCCCATTACACACCATCCCCACCACCCGTTACACTCCATCCCCACCGCCCATTACAATCCATCCCCGCCGCCCGTTACACTCCAACTCCACCGCCCATTACACTCCATCCCCACTGCCCATTACACTCCAGCCCTGCCACCCATTACACACCATCCCCACCGATCATTACACACCATCCCCACCGCCCATTACTCACCAACCCCGCCGCCCATTACACTCCATCCCCACTGTCCATTACACACCATATCCACTGCCCATTAAACACCATCTCCACTGCCTGTTACACACCATTCCCACCATTGGTTACACTCCATCCCCAATGCACGTTACACTCCATCCCCACCGCCCATTACAATGCAGCCTCACCGCACATTACACACTACCCACACCGCCCATTACAGTCCATCCCCACCGCCCATTACAATCCATCCACACCACCCATTACACTCCATCCACACTGCCCGTTAAACTCCATCCCCACCACTCGTTACACAACGTCCCCGCCGCCGGTTACACACTATCCCCAATTTCCATTACACTCCATCCCCACCGCCCATTACACACCATCCCCACCGCCCATTACACACCATCCCCACCGCCCATTACACACCATCCCCACCGCCCGTTACACTCCATCCCCACCGCCCGAATACCGTGCAGATCTGAGTGGTTTTTTTTATTCCTGGAGTGTGGGCAAGGCCAGCATTTATTGCCCATCTGTAATTGCCCTTGAGAAGGTGGTGTTGAACCACTTTCTTGATCCACTGCAGTCTGTGTGGTGAAGGTACTCCCACAGTGCTGTTAGGGAGGGAGTTCCAGGATTTTGACCCAGCGACGATGAAGTTTCGGCAACATATTTCCAAGTCAGGTCAGTGTGAAACTTGGAGAGGAACTTGGAGGTGATGGTGTTCCCATGTGCCTGCTGCCCTTGTCCTTCTAGGTCATAGAGATCGCGGGTTTGGGAAGTGCTTTAGAAGAAGCCTTGATGTGTTGCTGCAGTGCATCTTTTATTTGGTACACACTGCAGCCACGGTGTGCCAGTGGTGGAGTGAGTGAATGTTTAAGGTGGTTGATGGGGTACCAATGAAGCGGGCAGATTTGTCTTGGATGGTGTCGAGCTACTTGAGTGTTGTCAGAGCTGCACTCATCCAGGCAAGTGGAGAGTATTCCATCACACTCCTGACTTGTGCCTTGTAGATGGTAGAAAGGCTTTGGGGAGTCAGGAGGTGAGACACTCGCCGCAGAATACCCAGCCTCTGACCTGCTCTTGAAGCCACAATATTTATGTGGTTGGCCCAGTTAAGTTTCTGGTCAATGGTGACCCCCAGGATGTTCATGGTGGGGCATTCAGCGATGGTAATGCCATTGAATGTCAAGGGGAGGAGGTTAGACTCTCTCTTGTTGGAGATAATCATTGCTTGGCAATTGTATGGCATGAATGTTGCTTGCCACTTATCATCCCAAGCCTGAACATCATCCAGGTCTTGTTGCATGTGGGCATGGACTGCTTCATTATCTGAGGAGTTGTGAATGGAACTGAACACTGTGCAGTCATCAGTGAACATCCCCACTTCTGACCTTATGATGGAGGGAGGGTCATTGATGAAGCAGCTGAAGATGGTTGGGCCTAGGACACTGACCTGAGGAACTCCGGCAGCGATGTCTTGGGGTTGTGATGATTGGCCTCCAACAACCAGAACCACCTTCCTTTGTGTTAGCTATGACTCCAGCCAGTGGAGAGTTTTTCCCCCGATTCCTATTGACTTCAGTTTAACTAGGGCTCCTTGATGCCACACTCAGTCAAATGCTGCCTGTATGTCAAGGGCAGTCACTCCCACCTCACCTCTGGAATTCAGCTCTTTTGTCCATGTTTGGAGCAGAGTGTCCTGGCAGAACCCAAACTGAGCATCGGTGAGCAGGTTATTGGTGAGTAAATGTTGCTTGATAGCACTGTCAATGACACATTCCACAGAATTCCACTCGGATCACTCCACAGTCCAATCACTTTTGAACACCAACAATTGTAATTCATTACGTAGGATATACAGCACCAAAACAGTCCATTTGGCCCAACCAGTCCATGTGGTGTTTATGCTCCACACGAGCCTCCTCCCATCTTTCCTCATCTAACTCTATCAGCTTAACCCTCTAATCCCTTTTCCCTCATATGCTTGTCTAGCCTCCCCTTAAATACATCTATACTGTTCACTTCAACCAGTCCCTGTGGTAGTGAGTTCCACATTCTTACCAATCTCTGGGTAAAGAAGTTTCTTCTGAATTCCCTATTGGATTTCTTGGTGACTATCTTATATTGATGGCCTCTAGTTTTGCTCTTCCCCACAAGTGGAAACATTCTCTCTGTATCTAATCTATCAAAACCTTTCATAATTTTAAAGACCTCAATTAGGTCACCCCTCAGCCTTCTCTTTTCAAGCGAAAAGAGACCCAGCCTGTTCATCTTTTCCTGATATGTATACCCTCACATTTCTGGTATCATCTTTGTAAATCTTCTCTGCCCCCTCTCCAGTGCCTCAATATCCTTTTTATAATATGGCGACCAGAACTGTATGCGGTACTCCAAGTGTGGTCTAACCAAGGTTCGAAAAAAATTTAGCATAACTTCCCTATTTTTCAATTCTATCCCTCTAGAAATAAACCCTAGTGCCTGATTTGATTTTTTATGACCTTGTTAACCTGTGTTGCTGCTTTTAGTTATTTGTGTATTTGTACACTGAGATCCCTTTGTTCTTCTACCCCACCTAGACTCGCATCCTCCAAGTAATATGACCTCCCTATTCTTCCTACCAAAATGTAATGTCTCACATTTACCTGTGTTGAATTTCATTTGCCAATTATATGACCATTCTGCAAGTTTATTAATGTCTTTATGTAATTTGTTGCAGTCCTCCTCAGTATTGACCATCCCCCCCCGCCATATTTTGTGTCATCCGCAAATTAAAAAAATGTTTTTGATTCCAAAGTCTAAATCGTTAATATAAATTGTGAACAACAGTGGTCCCAGCACTGATCCTTGTGGAACACCACAACCCACCTTCTGCCACTGTGAATAGCTACCCTTTACCCCTACTCTCTGCTTTCTGCCTTGAAGCCAGCTAGCTATCCATTCTGCTACTTGTCCCCTGACTCCGCATTCTCTGACCTTGTTCATCAGTCTATTACGTGGTACCTTATCAAAGGCCTTTTGAAAATCTAGATAAATTACTGCAGTACCCTTGTCTATTCTCTCTGCTACCTCCTCATAAAATTTAATGAGGTTGGTCAAGGAAGACTTTCCCTTCTGAAATCTATGCTGAATACTCATCATTATATTTTTGGTTTCTAGATGTTCTTCTATTTTCTCCTTTAGTAGGGATTCCATTATTTTTCCTACCACCGATGTTAAGCTGACTGGTCTTTAGTTCCCTGGACATGTTCTATCTTCCTTCTTAAATATAGGTGTTACGTTAACTATCCGCCAATCCTCTGGCACTGAAGTGGGGAAAGAGTTAAAATAACATCGCTGGCAGCTCACAGAATGGTGTAAAGAGGCAGTTGCTGACATGAAAGATCACATCCATAAGGTGTGGTCAAGATAACCGACCTTTGAGACTAAAAACAACTCAGTTGAGACATGATGTCTAGCACTTCAGCTATCCTTATGGTTTTGTTATCTGGGCCACAATGCTTCCAAGTTACTTTTTAATCAGCATTCAGCAGTTGGGCTAATAATTGAATATGCAGCTTTCACATGTTTACCTTAGGACATGTAACCCAATCCAAGAAGATGCATGCGGGCCAAGATCCAATCAGGTTGTGGGAATGAATTGTGCATGAGGCCGCCATACTTATTTGAATGTATAAAAATATAATGCTTGCTGTAACAATTTGGAGAAGTCTGGCTAAGACTGAGCAGATTGTCTCCCCACCGGTCTAATAAAGACAACTTGACTATTGATCTGAAAACCTTGTGTTGAGTGTTGGTTTAAAATACTCCACATCAATTAGCGTCACGAACAGGATTCCACAGGGACGGGAGGCACGGGCGAGTGAAGCCGAGCCAAAAAACATGAGTACTTTCAAATTACCACATACAGTTAGGGCAAGGGAACACCGTCTCATGTCCACCACCCCCTTTGGAATCAAAGATCTAAAAGTTTTGAATCGATAAGTCAAGTTGTCTTGGGGTTCGGGCGAAATGCGCGGAAGTATAGGCGTGGTATGAGTTGCAAGTAGTGCGTTAACTTTGGTGTAAAGTATAAGCATACCTCTGACAATAAATAACCCAAACACAAATGGCGGCCGGGAAAAGGGAAGAGCTCGAGCAGGGACCGTTGGGGTCTCTGACTGCTATTTAGTGGACAAAAATAAAAGGTTAATTGACAAAATGGTTAAAAATGATTGGCAATTGAACGACCCACCAGCCAAACAAAGAGAATGGTGGGCCAAAGAAACAAAATTAATGGAAGAAAAGCCCATAATTTTAGTGGCTCGTGCATATTCTGAGTTGAGTAGACATACTCGAATATGGACCAAAAACGGGTGCCAAAATTGTACCCGAGTACCAGTAATAGCAACAGCTCCTGTTCTAAAGGAAGGAGCCATACCTATTCATAAAAATACACCAATCTATGAACAGAATTCTGACTTTATTAAAAAATGTGTAGGGGGCATCCTTTACCTGGTTTACGGTATTTACCTTCCTTTACCTGGTTTACGGTAATTTACCTGGTCAGGCAGCCTTTTTGCCACTGCACTGTGACCAATTCCAATCAGCAGTTTCGAATCGCTAAACCACCCCTTCCAGTTCTGACTGGAGGAACTTATAATTAATGATATATTAAAACGGACAAATGGTCTGGATGCAAGAAAGTCAAATTTTATTAAAACTAAGAAACTACACCACACGATAAAAGTAATCAGGTAAAATTGCTTAAATAGGGGAGGAAAAACAGACACAACGAGGGAAATCGACTTAAATACAATTCTAACGAAATCCCCACTTTACTCCCACCCCTAAGCCTATCCTAAGTCACCTTGTGGAAGGCCAGAAAAATATATGCTCACCATGGCAATGCCAGCTCCGTGTCCCACGAGATCTTCACTGCCCTGAAGTAAAGAAACATCCCAGTGTTTTAAAAGTAAACTGCTGGTGTTTTACTTCTTCAGACAGACTCCACACTGTAGAGAGCACATGGAGGCAAGCCAGAGAGAGAGAGATGCCCCTGAGAAGCTATCTCTTATAACCCAATTTTGGGGCCGAAATGTTCCTGGCCAGATCCGGAAGTTTCTGCGCTAAAACAAAAGGGATCCAACTGTCCCCATTGTCCAGTAATGGGTGATTCAAACCCATTCAATTTTAAACTGTTCCTTTCCTCAGGCCAAATGTCTCTTCTGTGCTGAGTTCATTGTGTGTGATGGGCTATTGAACCATTTCAGTTCATCCTGATGGGTTTTGAATGGGGCTGTATTACTATGTAAGCAGCCTGGAAGGCCATAGTAAACAGAAGCCATTGTCCTGTGGTCACTGAAACCGCAGCCTAAGTGGTTTAATCCCTTGTGTACACAAAGTAGCAGTTTCTGTAAACAAACATCGATTGTCTCTGCAGGGAGGGGAAACTCCCCTTTTGATTGACAGAATTTGACTGCCATTGCTTCACAGACACAGAAAATTGCTTCCAGGTCCTTTGTCCTTGGCAACACAGTCTGACGGCCATTTTATCCCTGAGCAATTTACCAAACTCAAGAGTACATTTTTTAAATAGAAATGTACTGTCTTAAGGTATGCGATTTTTTTACAATGTTCTTTGATTCCGGTGTTGTCCAAGTGCTGCCTAGCTTAACGCAGCCTTCTTGTGGTTCTGGGTATGTTTTAAAACATTGTCCAACCCAGAGACAATTTAAACCACTCAAAGTCTTCGTCCACAATGTGGATTAATATTTCCCGATCTTCGGGGGCTGAGGGGACTTTGCAAACCCCTACATTCCACCCTTGGATACTTCCAACTTGCTTGGAGTGTCCTCTTGAAGAAGTGAGCAAAATTTTCTGACCCCCGAGAAAGAACCACCCCCTGTATTTACCTATAGCTACCTATCACTGATTCACTGACCCGTCTATTCCCCTGAAATCCGAGAAAAACCGTGGTACGGTAGGCATCTACAGATACATCAATTACAAAATGTTACAATAAGGGGACTCATACCCCTGCACCACTTGTTACTTTATAACATATTACAAAATGTTGCAATCTTGGTTATACAATGTAATCAAAATGGTTCCAAGCACGGAGCGGGTCCTACGCCTCTGCACCACTTGGAACTGTAAAACAAAATACAAAAATCTCCATTAAACATTTGAAATAAAATGCTGAAATAAACCCCGAACATCACGTGCCAATGATGGGTTGTGAAATTCGAGTGGGTATTGCTCCTCCCACCCGGGTAGTAAATGTTCCTTCCACCCCCCCTTTAATAGTCTTAAACTTTTAAAACATACAGAATGGATTTTTACAGAACAGTCTGATCCACCAGCCGTGAACCATTCCCTTGTCCCTTTGTGGAGACGGAGTACCCCTCATGTTTCACAGACCGAGACCGGGGAGTATGGGATCGTGACTCCCAGTCCCTCCCCCTCCCATCTGCCCTCGACTGGCTGGGGAAAATGATGGGTGCCTGTGTGGCGGCTCTCACTGGCCCCACACTCAAACCTGGATCCCAGATCTGGCCAGCCACTCATCCTTCCCAGCCACACTTACACTCCAACTTTGCCTGTGGGCCCCGGGTGAGTTCCTCCCTTCCCCAAACGCACCCACGTGACTCTTGGGTCTCCCCCTCCCCTTTACAATCTTTCCCGGGCCATCACCGCCCACTCCCGAGGAACGCGTCCCTATCTGACAAGGCGCCCATGCTTCCCCACCATGACTCCTCAATAGAGAGGTCTCCCGCAAGTGAAATTCAGTCAGGATAGTGCTGGGTTGGGGCTGTGCCCCACCCAGCTAGGGCCATCTCCTCTGCGTAGGATGAGTAGGCAGGTTCCTCCGGACACTGTCTAGTTTCTCCCGAAGGTAGCTGCAGGGTCTCCTCCTGGATTTGTCCAGTGGCGAGGTGATCCGCAACATTCTGTATAACCATATCTTCATTCGATGCCCAGCTCGGGCTGGGCGAACAGGGCTGCTCCTTTGTCCACTTTCCGGCAAAAGAACTTAAAACGACATGCAGCCAGGTCTCTCACTGACCTGCTGCCTTAGGTGGAGACATGGTCGGGTCCCTCGACCTCGGACCAAAATACAAGCATTTGGCACACTTATAAACTTAAACTTTAAACTTAAACTCAAAATTACTAATTACATTCTAAACTTAAAATTTAAACACCTTAAATGCAAACTATAAACATTGGTAACTTAACACAAAGCTATAATACAAATGCCGCCCGTCTCCGGACAGCCAGGCTAATCTCTGGTGTCACTGTCACAGATTACTGCTGCCTGCAGTGAAGCTGGACTGCCTCCTGCTTCTGGTCCCTGGCAGCTTACAGCTGCTAGTTGGGGACCTCTGATCTGTTTCCTCCTGGGCTCGGGAGATTGCTCTTTGTGGCAGGTACCCTGGTGCATCTTATCTTGGGCTTGCGGACCCACTGATTCCTTCTGAGGGGCTTCTCTGTGGGGGAAACTTTGGCTGATTGACCCTGAGCCTGGGTCACAGCCCTAGCTGGCTGGGAACCTTCTCCCCCTGATGCAAACAGCCTGCACTGTATAATATACCTGGCAGCCTGCCAGTACTCCCGGTTTGTCTCCTTTTCCCTACCCACTCCTGTACTGGGGGCAGGTATCCCCTCACCACCCGCTGCTGGTGGCTGAAAATCTTCCTCTCCAGGTCCAAAACCTGGCACCAGCCCCTTCCATATGCCCCCTGCAAGAGGAATTGCTATCCCTTCCTCCCCAGAGTCCCACACCACAGGGGGAACCACTCCAGAAGCGGGCTGGGAAGCTTGTCCCTTTAAACAGGCGACTGCACCTGCGCAAACCTCCTCCCCGGAGTCCCCTGGCAGAGGCTGTGAAACCTCTGTATTCAAACAGGTGACTGCGCCTGCATGGGAAAACTGAAGAGGAGCCACTGGGGTCACAGGCTGGGGAACTGCGCCTGTGTGAACCTCCTCCCTGGAGTCCCACAGCAGAGGCTGTGAAACCTCTGTATTCAAGCAGGCAATTGCGCCTGCGTGGGAAAACTGAATAGGAGCCGCTGGGGTCACAGTCTGGGGAACTGCGCCTGCACAAACCTCCTCCCTGGAGTCCCCCGGCAGAGGCTGTGAAACCTCTGTCTTCAAACAGGCGACTGCGCCTGCACGGGAAAACTGAAGAGGAGCCGCTGGGGTCACAGGCTGGGGAACTGCACCTGCGCAAACCTCCTGTTCAAAAGACTGGGGAATTCCTGTCTCCAGACCAGCGACTATGCATGCGCGGGCAGTCTCTTCACAGGGCGGCTCCTCCCTGGAGCCCCCCAAGCGATTTTCTGTGAATGAACTCGCAGCAGCCTGCAGATTTCTACTCTCAGGCTGCTGTTTCTCTGTTTCTGAACTCGATATCTGGTTCAAATTTAAACTTTGGCCAAAACTTAGGTCCCACTGGGGCTGGGAAGTGTCCCCATTGGTGGGCCGGACAACTTTTCCCTTGGAACAAGCCAAAATGCCTGTCTTTACAGCCTGTGAACTTGAACTTGTATGGTCAGATTTATACAATTTACATTGGTTGGCGTGGAACCACTTTGTGCACCGGGGTAGATTTACTGCATGGACCATGGGGCTGGCCCTATCAACTATACTATAGGGTCCCATGTAGAGTGGCTCTAAACTTCCCACCCGGGCATAGTTTCTTACCATCACTAAGTCTCCTATCTCCCACTGGTGGCTCTTGCTAGGCTCGAGCAGCAGCCGATTATTCCGATGCTGCTTCCCCATGCTGTCTGCTGCCTGCCCATCTATGGCCCTCTCTCCTGTGCGGACAGTCAGACCCAGGAATTTAACCTCTTGCTGACCGATCTGCACCTTCTTGGGGTTGACTTTAAACCCCTTTCTCTGCAGCAGCTCCAGCAGCTCAGTCAGCAGTGGGCCATGCTCCCCGACCGAGTCGGTTGATAAGAGCAGGTCATCCACATACTGCAGTAACCGAGTGGGCTGACTGAACTCTCTTAAACTATCCTTCATGCATTGGTGGAAGGTGCTGGGGCTGTTGTGGAAACCCTGTGGCAGACAGGTCCAGGTATACTGCTGTCCCTTAAAGGTGAAGGCAAACTTATATTGGTCCTCCCATTTTAAAGGGATGGACCAGAAACCATTTGAAATGTCCAGCACCGTGAATGTGTTTGCGGATGATGGAATACTGCTAATAAGATTAGCCACTGCTTCTACTGTGGGGGCACACGTGGGGATATTGCTGTTAAGCACCCGATAGTCCACCGTGGCTCTCCATGAATTGTCCGGTTTCCTAACCGGCCAAAGTGGAGAATTAACATGCGTGGCTATGGGCCTCAACACTCCCTGTTTATCTAAGGAGGTGATGGCTGCCTCCATGTCGGGTTCTGCCTCCTTGGGGAAATTGTACTGCATCTGTGGTCGAGCCATGGGGTCCCCATCTATTTTAACCTCAAACCCTGTGATCCTCCCGCAGTCGTGTTTATGGGTGGCAAACGCTGTGAGGTTTGCCTGCACGACTGCCTGCAGTGCCTCCGGGACACCATTTGCCATGAGCCCGAGGTCGTAACCTTCTTTGGGCTTCACAGTACACAAGGTCCCCTTACCCTCCTTGGCCGGGGTGACCACTAAACCTTCTTCCCTGTCTGTGCTAGCCCCCCAAAGGCAATGGTTGCGGAGATCCACGAGGATCCCGTGGCCCACCAGGATGTCGGCTCCTAGGATCCCCTTTCCTTCCTCCGCCTCCCACCTTGCCAGGATACACGTCCATTTAGTTTGGAGCATGCCCAGATGGACTGAGAGGGGTCTGGAGTATACCCCTGCCTGCTCCTGACCGGTGAATCCCGATAGTATGTATGGAGCCCCGTCAGATAGAGGTGAGGTGGTGGGATTATCCGTATGGATCACGGTGCATGATGCCCCTGTATCCAATAGATAAGCCCCTGTAACCTTCTCTACCTCCATCTGTATGAATGGTCTCTTCCATTCATCGTAACGGAGATTACACAGACGGACAGGCTGCGCAGGCTCCAGTCATTGTGGGGAGGCAGAGGTGGGCGAGGGGGCTGCAGCACCACTGGTGGCTGCTACCTTTCCCTGATTGGCCCTGAGGAATGATTTTATCGACTCCATGATGGACTCGACTGTATCGGGAGGAGTTTCTGTCTCTGCCTTCTGAGTTGGGGCTGCGGGGGTCCTGGTTTTATCATCTCTCCCAGGCTTTTTACAATCCCTGCACCAGTGGCCATCCTCCCCGCACCTGCAACAAGTGACCTTGTTCTTGTAGTGATCAATAACATGTCATTCTGTGGTGGACACTAGGTGGAGCAGTAGAGCTGTATATAGCTGTATGTATAAGACTACACTACCCAGCTATATATTATATTAAGACTACATTACCCATGAGGCTATGCTACCCACAAGGCAGCAGTCAAGATGGAAGCCTCTACAAGATGCTGTACAAGTCCACATGTGCTCAATAAAAGTAGCTAGCAAAAGCTAGCTGTGTTCATAATAAGAATGTCTATTTATTAATGAATATAAGATAGTACCAGGGTGGTGAAGATCTGCTGAAAATTGTGAAAAGCGACATGGAGAATTTGAAGCCACCAGAGCGTTTGAATCTCGCAGAAAAAATCGACTACAATTGGCAAACTTTTAAACAGCAATTCGAACTCTACATTGCAGCCATCGGATTCGGTACGAAGCCAGACGCAAGGAAGATAGTGTTGCTGCTTATGGTTGCAGGCCCACAGGCGATAGAGGTATTTAATACATTTGTATTTAATCCAGCGGAGAACAGAGAAAAATTAGAAGATGTGCTAAAAAAATTTGATGCACATTGTTCTCCCAAAAAGAATGAGACGTATGAAAGATACATCTTCCGTTCTCGGACACAGCAACAAAATGAGACTTTTGATAGCTTTATAACTGATCTGAAACTGAAAGCACAGACATGTAATTTCTCTGAGCTCAAAGCATCCATGATTCATGACCAGATTGTGTTTGGTATTCATGATAAAAAAGTCAGGGAACGTCTGTTGAGAGAAACCGAACTAAATTTGGAAAATGCGGTGAAAATATGCCAAGCCAGTGAGCTAGCTCAAAATCACGCGAAGACTTTCAGTGAAATCAATAATGATGCGAATGTAATGAGTGATAATGCTGCTGTCGGTGCTGTGTCCTACAAGGGGAAGAAACGTGGGCAGAACAGGAATGAAAAGCAATCGGAGGATGACATTTTTAATTGCAAACGCTGTGGTTACAAACACCAGTTAAGACAATGCCCAGCGTTTGGAAAAATGTGCACAAAATGTAATGGAAAGAATCACTTTGCCAAACAATGCTTTTCAAAAGTAAAAACGACAAAAGGGCAACGAGTTAATGTGATTGAGGACACTGATTTAAGTGAGACATTTTTTGTAGGAATGGTGTCATGTGACGATATCAAAAAAGATACAGAAAATGTGCAGCCCTCAGAAATAGACAATGCTGAACATAAAGTTAATGCAGTAAAAGAGGACAAATGGATGATCCCACTGCAGATAAATGGAGCATTAGTTACATTGAAACTGGACACTGGGGCAAAAGCAAACTTAATCAGTATGAGTGACATTAACAATATGAAAGAAAAGCCCAAAATACAGAAAAAGTCAGTACGACTGAAGAACTATAATGGACAGAAAATAGATAGCTTAGGTGTATGCAGACTCAAAGTGACAGTCAAAGACAAAGTGCATCATCTCATGTTTTCTGTTGTGGCTGAAAGACTTGATTCACTATTAGGTGACAAAGCTTGTGAAGACTTAGAACTGGTCAAAAGAGTCTACTGTATAAACTGTGCCATAAGCAGACCAGATGACTCAGGTGATGAAGCAGAGAGCCCATCAAGGATGAAAAGGTCAAAGGGTATCCATGTCTTCAAAAAGCCTAATTTCTCCAAGAAGAAAGAAAAAGACTTTAAGGCCAAAGTGAAGCCAAAGGAACAAAAGCACAAAGAGGAAAAACACAAGGAGATAAAGTCCAAAGATATAACCGCAGCAGATGTTGTTAAGCAGAGGAAAGAGAAAAAGAAAAAGAAGAAGCCTGCACCAGAGCAGGAAGCAGTTCCAGTGGATACTCCTTCTTCCCTCAGGCCAATCTTTGGTGTTCCATTAGCCAAGGCTGCTGAGAGGACTATGCTGTATGATGGGATCCAGCTGCCAGCAGTTTTTCGAGAGTGCATTGACTACATTGAGAGTTATGGCATGAAGAGTGAAGGAAACACTGAAACCCTCTCCAAGCAAAGATCGCAAGGAGACCTCGATCTATACAAGAGCAGATTGATGACAATGCTGCAACTGCATCTTGTCATTCACCGCCAGAACAATCTCATGAAGGCACATCAGACTTACCCGTGTTGAGAAGATCCACACGTGAAGTAAAAGAGCCTGATAGACTTAATCTTTGAGTACAATGTAAAGCCTTGAAAATGTGTTGACTGTTTTGAAAATGTTTATGTTTATAGAGCACTAACAAAAGTGTTACTGATATTATCTTTATTGTTTTCTTGAAAGTTGATTGATATTGATTTTGTTAAACCTCGAAGAAAGGAGGATGTAGTGATCAATAACATGTCATTCTGTGGTGGACACTAGGTGGAGCAGTAGAGCTGTATATAGCTGTATGTATAAGACTACACTACCCAGCTATATATTATATTAAGACTACATTACCCATGAGGCTATGCTACCCACAAAGCAGCAGTCAAGATGGAAGCCTCTACAAGATGCTGTACAAGTCCACATGTGCTCAATAAAAGTAGCTAGCAAAAGCTAGCTGTGTTCATAATAAGAATGTCTATTTATTAATGAACATAACAGTTCTGGGAGGGACTGCTCCCCTCCTGGTGCCACTCTGTCTTGTGTTGAGCCCCAGGTATAACCTCGTGGACCTTACCCTTTTGCTGAGGGGTCCCACTATTCCTACCATTCCTATATGGTACCGTGAGCTGCCGGATTACAGTCTCTTCGGTTGCTAGGGGGTCTCAGTGGTCAAACCAAGTATCAGCCTTTGCTTTTATCTGGGGCAGGCAATTGGACACCAGGCAATGAAGACATTGGGTCCACTGCTGCTGGTTCAGGTGTGCCCTATTTTGTCCCCCTGTACACGCGCTGTTGTAGACTGGCCACAGCCTGTCTGCAAATGCCTGTGGGGTCTCCCCTTCCTTCTGCAGTGTTTTCCCTATGCAATCAAATGGACTGCCATCGTTCACACCCATGGCTTCCAGTATTTCCTCCTTTAGGTCCTCAAAACCCTTCTGCCCTCTCTTAGCCTCATCTGAAAGGATCTGATAGAGCTTACTATCTACAGAGAAAAGCAAATTTTGGCTTTCTCTTCATCATCACAGCCGTTAACACAGGCTGCCTGTTCTATCCTTTGGAAGTGCACTGGGGGGTCTCCCTTTTCGGAGAGCAGGTGAATATGTTTCACCAGGCCTCTGAGCCGTTGGGTATCATAGGGTACCAGATAGGTATGCTGAACAGCCCCTGGGTCATTATCATTCACGGGCGGACCGTACCTCCATTGTCGGAGGGGGTACACTGGTCCTGGTCCCCGCCTGCCTAGCGGGACCTGCTGGCATTCTCCTACCACCCCATTGTCTACCCCTTCTTGCTGCCAGAGCTCCTCAAAACACGGAGCTGTGGGCTGCGGTCTTGGGATCTCTAATTCCCTAGCCAGTTCTGTTCTGGGTGCTGCCTGTGAGGCGGTTTGATTTGGGCGGCTGGTACTGTCCAACGGACTTCCCTTCGGACTTATGAGACATACCATCCCTTTAGTCCTTCTTAACTCCATACCCAAACTCTCTATCTTTCTGTTACATGGGGTATGATCTGCTCCACTAAACCTTTGGTCGCAGGCCTGCTTATAAGCTGCCTTTACCTAACTAACCTTTTCCTCCTGCTCTGTTACTCCTGAGGTGAGGCGGGCATTCTCTTCCCGCAGTCTCATGTCGTTACTCTTAGCTTCTGTAATTTGGCACTTTAGGAACTCTATCTTGTGCCTCGCATGGCTTTTGCCCTCACTAGCTTCTTGGGTGAGGTGTGTGTTTTCCTCCTGTAGCCTCATCTCGCTGTCCCTAGCCTCTGTGACTTCCTGCACAAGGCGCTCTATCTCTGCCTGGCATTTCATGACCTCTAGTGTGAGGCGTGGATTTTCTTCCCGCACCCTCATCCCACTATCTCTGGCCTCATTCACCTCTCTTATGAGGTGTTCTACCTCCGCCTGGCATTTTTCAAACTCTGACTCCCAATTCTTGGTCTCTGTAACCTCCTCCTGCACCCTCATCTCACCCTTCTTAACCCAGCCACTTATACCATAATAGGTCAGCTTACACACTGCCGCTAACTTCTGCAGGGCTACCCACAGACTGAAAGCAAGAAAAGCAAGAGCTGATGCTTTCTCCAGATCCAAACCACTGATAAAAAACTGCCTCCAGTCCTGGCGCGGTCGCCAATTTGTAGGGGGGCATCCTTTAACTGGTTTACGGTAATTTACCTTCCTTTACCTGGTTTATGGTAAGTTACCTGGTCAGGCAGCCTTTTTGCCACTGCACTGTGACCAATTCCAATCAGCGGTTTTGAATCGCTAAACCACCCCTTCCAGTTCTGACTGGAGGAACTTATAATGAATGATATATTAAAATGGACAAATGGTCTGGATGCAAGAAAGTCAAATTTTATTAAAACTAAGAAACTACACCACACGATAAAAGTAATCACGGTAAAATTGCTTAAATAGGGGTGGAAAAACAGACACAACGAGGGAAATCGACTTAAATACAATTCTAACGAAATCCCCACTTTACTCCCACCCCTAAGCCTATCCTAAGTCACCTTGTGGAAGGCCAGAAAAATATATGCTCACCACTGCAATGCCAGCTCCGTGTCCCGTGAGATCTTCACTGCCCTGAAGTAAAGAAACACCCCAGTGTTTTAAAAGTAAACTGCTGGTATTTTACTTCTTCAGACAGACTCCACGCTGTAGAGGGCACATGGAGGCAAGCCAGAGAGAGAGAGATGCCCCTGAGAAGCTATCTCTTATACCCCAATTTTGGGGCCAAAATGTTCCCGCCCAGATCAGGAAGTTTCTGGGCAAAAACAAAAGGGATCCAACTGTCCCCATTGTCCAGTAATGCGTGATTCAAACCCATTCAATTTTAAACTGTTCCTTTCCTCAGTCCAAATGTCTCTTCTGTGCTAAGTTCATTGTGTGTGATGGGCTATTGAACCATTTCCATTCATCCTGATGGGTTTTGAATGGGGCTGTATTACTATGTAAGCAGCCTGGAAGGCTATAGTAAACAGAAGCCATTGTCCTGTGGTCACTGAAACCGCAGCCTAAGTGGTTTAATCCCTTGTGTACACAAAGTAGCAGTTTCTGTAAACAAACATCGATTGTCTCTGTAGGGAGGGGAAGCTCCCCTGTTGATTGACAGAATTTGACTGCCATTGCTTCACAGACACAGAAAACTTCTTCCAGGTCCTTTGTCCTTGGCCACACAGTCTGATGGCCATTTTATCCCTGAGCAATTTACCAAACTCAAGAGTACATCATTTTAATAAAAATGTACTGTCTTAAGGTGTGCGATTTTTTTTACAAAGTTCTTTGATTCCAGTGTTGTCCAAGTGCTGCCTAGCTTAACGCAGCCTTCTTGTGGTTCTGGGTATGTTTTAAAACATTGTCGAACCCAGAGACAATTTATATCACGCAAAGTCTTCGTCCACAATGTGGATTAATATTTCCCGATCTTCGGGGGCTGAGGGGATTTTGCGAACCCCTACACATGACAAACTGAGTTTATAAATCTACAAGCCTCAATGACACAAAGCTGTAAATAGAGGCTTCTGAGATAAGATGTGTTGTTAACACAAAGCTGTAAACACCATACACGCTTTTGAAATGGGAATTGGTGGTTGACACTGAAACAATGGCCCTATTGAAGCAAAGCATTGAAGCTTCCAAGAAGTCTGCAGTTTGGAAAGAACACAATAGCTATACACAGTTTAAAGTGTTATAAACTAACACTTAAAACAGAAACACAGAACATTAAAGCACCATATGCCTTCATAAATATGACATCAAATGAAAGACAGGAGACATAAGTCTAATACAACCAACTGAGAAGGATAACAATCATGTACTCGGTTGAAGTGTTTTTAATTTACATGTTGTAAAAGATACAAACAGAAGACTTTGTAAATATGACATCAATAGATGCACCAAGCAATCACATGGTTTTTGTATTGAACTTGGAACACATAGGAGACGCAAAGTCTGCTTACAACCAGCTAAGGTGATTTAAGAACTGAATAGAAGAACTTTGTAAAAATGGCATCAAATAGACACATCTGTTGTAACCATTTTTTATGATAAGTTTTGAACACCTACACAGCAGACAGAATTCTGCAAGCTAACAGCTGAATTGACAGTAAGAATAGAAAGAAGTCAACAGAAAGATGACTAGAGATAATTAGCTTACATCAGCAGAAAACTTCAAAGGATATACCACTGAAAAAAGGTTATAACATATAGAACTTCCAAATAGGAAGTCAAAGTCACTTAAAGGGGCAAAGCGATTCTCACACTTCAGAGGCAGGTTCTGTAAGCTTTTAACTCTGAGTCTCGGGGATCAAAAAGGTACTTTTATTTGATTTTGGTGGATATCCTGGATTAGAAATAAGTAAGAAATGTAAAAATGTAACCAAGTTAAGATTTGAGAATAAGGATCTCTGAGAATAAGAATTGAAAGCTATTTGTTTTTGGAACTGTTAAAGTTGCAATTGAATCACCAGCTGTTAACTACATGTCAGTTCTTTAATAAATCTAAACATTTTTAGAATTGTCTCACATAGTACTTCTGTATCAAACTCACATACTCCATCTCTGTACACTCTTTGGTGAGGAGTTGCAGAACTCTGGGGGAGTTTTCCGGACCATCATAATATCTGGAAGGTTAGAATCTAGTTAAACTTATTAAAAGCGCTATCTGGAGGACGGTAACATCTTCAAGTTGTTCCTTTCCTTTAGGGAGAGATAGTCTGGACCTTTGGAGCCAATTAAGCATCTTATAGGATTCGGCTAACTCTAACTTTAGTTGAAGGTGAACGTCTGGGGAATACACCTGATCCGGGGTAGCCCGAAAAGGGCTAGGGCTAGTAATTATCCCTTCACTGTAACGCCGCTGGAGGTGAAAGGAGTAGATGAGGATGGGATAGACTGGGACAAGCTAAGACAAAAAGTGGCTGAATATGACCTTGACTATAATGAATGGGAAATTCCACCCCCATATGATGACGTAAAAGTGGCACCTACTAAGGTAGAATTTTTTCCGGGCACCCCCGCGGTGCCTATACTGGCAAATTGACATAGGGTCAAGCAGATCAGAGAGTTAAATGCATGGCTCACAGAGTGGTGTGGGAAAAAGGGGCTTCAATTCATGGGGCACTGGCACCAGTACTGGGGAAAAAGGGAGCTGCTCTGTTGGGACGGGCTTCACTTAAACCGGGCTGGGACCAGTGTCCTGGCAAATCAAATAACTAGGGCTGTAGATAGGGCTTTAAACTAAAAAAGGGGGGGGAAGGGGTCAAGTGAGGGAAAATTTAGGAATCTAAAGAGAAAGGTCAGGGCAATAGAACAGTGTAGCGATTTGCGTAAAAATAAGCAGAGTGTGACAGGAAGGGACAGAGAGTTTAACGGTAGCAGTGCAGCAGAGAATAAGGTCAAAGCAGGGAATAATGGTAAAATGTTTTAATTAAAGGCTTTTTATCTGAATGCACGAAGCATTCATAATTAGTGGCACAAATAGAGATAAATGGGTTTGATCTAATAGCCATTACAGAGACTTGGTTGCAAGGTGGCCAAGGTTGGAACTAAATGTTTCAGGGTACTTGATGTTTCAAAAAGGCAAAGAAAGGAAAAGGCGGGGGCGTAGCTCTGATAATAAAGGATGACATAAGGATCGTAGTGACAAAGGATCTTGGCTCAGAAGGTCAGGAAGTAGAATCAGTATGGGTGGAGATAAGGAATAACAAGGGGCAGAAAACACTGGTAGGAGTAGCATATAGGCCCCCTAACAGTAGTTATACCGTTGGATAGAATATTAATCAAGAAATAGTAGGAGCTTGCAACAAAGGTAATGCAATAATCTTGGGGGACTTTAATCTTCATATAGATTGGACAAATCAAATTGGCAAAGGTAGTCTGGAGTTCATATAATGCTTTCGGGACAGTTTTCTAGAACAATATGTCATGGAACCAATGAGGGAACAGGCTATTTTAGATCTTGTATTGTGTAATAAGACAGGGTTAATTAGCAATCCCATAGTAAATGATCCTCTGGGACAGAGTGATCGTAATATGATAGAATTTCACCTTAATTTTGAGAGTGACTTGCCTAAGTCTGAAACGAAAGCCTTAAACTTAAATCAAGCCAATTACATAGGTATGAGGGGCGAGTTGGCTAAGGTAGATTGGAAAAATTGATTAAAAGGTATTGCGCCAGATAAGCAGTGGCTAGCATTTAAAGGAATATTTCATAATTCTCAATTGAATGTATTTTTGTTGTGAAACAAAAACTCCACGAGAAAAGTGATCTAACCATGGCTAACTAAAGAAGTTAAGGATAGCATTAGATTGAAAGAAGAAGCTTATAATGTTGCAAAGAATAATAGTAAGCCTGAGGATTGGGAGAGTTTCAGAAACCAGCAAAGGTTGACCAAAAAATTGATAAAAAGGGAAAAAATAGAATGAGAGAAAACTAGCAAGAAATATAAAAGCAGATTGTAAGAGCTTCCAGAAGTATGTAAAAAGGAAGAGAGTAGCAAAAGTAAATGTTGGTCCCTTAGAGGCTGAGACAGGAGAAATTTATGGGCAATAAAGAAATGGCAGAAATGTTAAACAAATAAAGCACATCAAAAATGATGGGGACCCAAGGGTCTAATGAGGGCGAGGAACATAACATAATTAATATAAATAGAGAAAAAATACTAGAGAAACTAATGGGACTAAAAGCTGACAAATCCCCTGGACTTGATGGCCTACATCCTAGGGTTCTAAAAGAGGTGGCTGAAGAGATAGTGGATGCATTGGTTTTGATCTTCCAAAATGCCCTAGATTCTAGAATGGTCCCAGCAGATTGGAAGGTTGCAAATGTAACACTGCTATTCAAGAAAGGATGGAGAGAAAAAACAGGGAACTACAGGCCAGTTAGCTTGACATCAGTCATTGGGAAAATGCTGGAATCCATTGTTAAGGAAGTGGTATCAGGACACTTAGAAAATCATAACACGATTAGCAAAGTCAACATGGTTTTAGGAAAGGGAAATCGTGTTTGACAAATTTATTAGAGTTTTTTGAGGATGTAACTAGCAGGGTAGATAAAGGGAAACCAATGGATGTAGTATATTTGGATTTCCAAAAGGCACTCGACAAGGTGCCGCATAAAAGATTATTACACAAGATTAGGGCTCATGGGGTTGGGGGTAATATAGTAGCATGGATAGAGGATTGGTTAACGGACAGAAAACAGAGTAGGGATAAACAGATCTTTTTCAGGTTGGCAGGCTATAACAAGTGGGATGCCGCAAGGATCAGTGTTGGGGCTTCAGCTATTTAAAATCTTTATTAAAGACCTAGATGAAGGACCAAGTGTAATGTATCCAAGTTTGCTGATGATACAAAGCTAGGTGGGACAGTAAGCTGTGAGGAGAACACAAAGAGTCTGCAAAGGGATATAGATAGACTAAGTGAGTGGGCAGTAAGGTGGCAGATGGAGTACAATGTAGGGAAATTTGAGGTTATTCACTTTGGTAGGAAGAATAGAAAAATAGAATATTTTTTAATTGGAGAGAAACTTTCAAATGTTAGTGTTCAGAGCGATTTGGGTGTCCTCGTGCAAGAAACACAGAAAGCTAGCATGCAGGAACAGCAAGAAATAAGGATGGCAAATGGCATGTTATAGAGTCATAGTCATAGAGTCATAGAGCACAGAAAGAAGCCCTTTGGCCCATCGTGTCCACGCCGGCCATCTAGCCCTGTCTGTTCTAATCACATTGTCCAGCACTTGGTCCATAGCCTTGTATGCTATGGCGTTTCAAGTGCTCATCTAAATGCTTCTTGAATGTTGAGGGTTGCTGCCTCTACCACCCTTTCAGGCAGTGAGTTCCAGATTCCAACCACCCTCTGGTTGAAAAAGTTTTCCCTCAAATCCTCTCTAAACCTCCTGCCCCTTACCTTGAAACTATGCCCCATGGTTATTGACCCCTCTACTAAGGGGAAAAGTTCCTTTCTATCTACCCTATCTATGCCCCTCATAATTTTGTACTCCTCAAATCAGGTCCCCCCTCAGCCTTCTCTGCTCTAAGGAAAAAAACCCCAGCCTGTCCAGTCTTTCTTCATAGCTGAAGCGCTCCAGCCCAGGTAACATCCTGGTGAATCTCCTCTGCACCCTCTCCAATGCAATCACATCCCTCCTATAGTGTGGCGACCAGAACTGCACACAGTATTCCAGCTGTGGCCTAACTAACGTTTCGTACAGCTCCATCATAACCTCCCTGCTCTTATATTCTATGCCTCGGCTAATGAAGGCAAGTATCCCATATGCCTTTTTAACCACCTTATCTACCTGTCCTGCTGCCTTCAGGGATCTATGTACATGCACACCAAGGTCCCGCTGATCCTCTGTCCTTCCTAGGATCCTACCATTCATTGTGTATTCCCTTGCCTTGTTAGACCTCCCAAAATGCATTACCTCATACTTATCAGGGTTAAATTCCATTTGCCACTGTTCTGCCCATCTAACCATCCCATCTATATCGTCCTGTAGCCTGAGGCTTCCCTCCTCGCTATTTACCACTCCACCAATTTTTGTGTCATCTGCGAACTTACTGATCATACCTCCTACATTCATATCTAAATCATTAATGTACACTACAAACAGCAAAGGAACCAGCACCGATCCCTGTGGTACACCACTGGACACAGGCTTCCAGTCACAAAAACAACCTTTGACCATCACCCTGAGCCTCCTGCCACTAAGTCAATTTTGGATCCAATGTGCCAAATTGCCCTGGATCCCGTGGGCTCTTACCTTCTTGACCAGTCTCCCATTTGGGATTTTGTCAAAAGCTTTACTGAAGTTCATGAAGACTACATCAACTGCACTACCCTCATTCACACTCCTAGTCACCCCCTCGAAAAACTCAATCAAATTGGTCAGACATGATCTCCCCTGACAAAGCCATGCTGACTATCCCTGATTATTCCCTGCCTCTCCAAGTGGAGACTAATTTTTGTCCCTCAGAATTTTTTCTAATAATTTCCCTACCACTGGCCTATAATTCCCTGGTTTATACTTATTACCCTTCTTGAACAATGGTACTATGTTAGCTATTCTCCAGTCCTCTGGCACCTTCCCTGTGGCCAGAGAGGTTCAGATAATTTGTGTCAGAGCCCCTGCAATCTCCTCTCTTGCTTCACACAGCAGCCTGGAATACATCCCATCATGGCCTGGGGATTTATCCACTTTTAAGCCCGTTAAAACCGCGAGTACCTCCTCCCTCTCAATACTAGTTTGTTCAAATATATCACAATCCCCCTGCCTGATTTCTATGCCTACATCGTCCTTCTCCATAGTGAACACAGATGCAAAATATTCGGGCCACTTTGGTCCCTAATGGGCCCTACTCTTTCCCTGGTTATCCTCTTGCCCTTAATATACTTTTAAAACACCTTGGGATTTTCCTTTATTTTGCCTGCCGGTGTTTTTTCATTCCCCCTCTTCGCGCTCCTAATTTCTTTTAAGTGCCCCCCTGCACTTTCTATACTCCTCTAAGGCTTCCACTGTTATTAGTTCTTTGTATCTGCCAATAGCCTACCTTTTTTTCCAAATCCATCCTGTATATCCCTTGACATCCAGGGTTCCCTGTGTTTGTTGGTCCCACCCTTGACTTTTATGGGAACATGTTGGTGTTGTACTCTCTCTATTTCCTTTCTGAAAGACCCCCACTGCTCTGATGTGGATTTTCCTACAAGTAGCTGATCCCAGTCCACTTTGGCCAGATCCTGCCTTATCATATTAAAATCGGCCTTCCCCCAATTTAGAGCCTTTATTTCTGGTCTATCTTTGTCATTTTCCATGACTACTTTAAATCTCACCGATTTATGGTCACTGTCACCAAAATGCTCTCCGATTGACACTTCTACCACTTGCCCGGCAACATTCCCTAGAATTAGGTCCAGTAGCGCCCCCTCTCTTGTAGGACTTTCTACATGCTGGCTCAAAAAGCTCTCCTTGATGCACTTTAAGAATTCCACACCTTCTAAGCCTTTCACACTCTGACTATCCCAGTTAATATTGGGGAAGTTGAAATCCCCTACTATTATTACGCGATTATTTCTACACTTCTGAGATTTTCCTACATATCTGTTCCTCTATCTCCCCCTGACTGTTTGGGGGCCTATAGTACACTCCCAGCAAAGTGCTTGCCCACTTTTTGTTTTTAAGTTCCACCCATATTGCCTCATTAGAGGATCCTGCTAAGATATCATCCCTCCTTACTGCAGTAATTGACTCCTTGATTAATATTGCGACACCCCCTCCTCTTTTACACACCCCTCTGTCTCGCCTGAAGATTCTATACCCCGGAATATTGAGCTGCCAGTCTTGCCCCTCTCTCAACCATGCCTCTGTGATAGCAACAATATCATACTCCCATGTGTTCATCAACACCTTCAATTCATCTGCATTACTCGCAAGACTCCTTGCATTAAAATAAATGCCATCGAGCCTTGCCATACTCCCTTGTGCCATTATATATTTGCTCTGCCTTCCAGGCTGATTTGTTGTTTCCTCTATATTTGGCTGTGCATCACACCCTACTATAGCTCCACTCCGTATCCCATCCCCCTGCCAAGTTAGTTTAAACCCCCCCAACAGTACTAGCAAATCTCCCCGCAAGGATGTTGGTCCCGTTCAGGTGCAACCTGTCTGACTTGTACAGGTCCCACCTTCCCCAGAAGCAGACCCAGTGATCCAGGAAACTGAAGCCCTCCCTCCTGCACCAACTCTTTAGCCACACATTCATCTGCTCTATCCTCCTATTCCTATACTCACTAGCATGTGGCACCAGCAGTAATCCAGAGATTACAACCTTTGAGGTCCTGCTTTTTAATCTGCTACCTAGCTCCCTAAATTCTTGTTGCAGGACCTCATCCCTCTTTCTACTCATGTCATTGGTACCAATGTGAACCACGGCCTCTGACTGATCGCCCTCCCCCTTCAGAATGCCCTGCAGCCGTTCAGTGACATCCTTGACCCTGGCACCAGGGAGACAACATACCATCCTGGAGTCACGTCTGCAGCCACAAAAACGTCTATCTGTTCCCCTTATGATAGAAACCCCTATCACTATTGCTCTCCCACTCTTTTTCCTCCCCTCCTGTGCAGCTGAGCCACTTGTAGTGCCACGGACTTGGCTCTTGCTGCATTCCCCTGAGAAAACATCTCCCCCACCAGTATCCAAAACGGAAAATCTGTTGGAGAGGGAGATGGACCCAGGGTCTCCTGCACTACCTTCCTAGTTCTTTTACTCTGTCTGACAGTCACCCATTTCCTGTCTGCCTGTGCACTCTTTTCCTGCGGTGAGACCACCTCGTTAAACATGCTATCCATGAAGATCTCAGCTTTGCGGATGCTCCACAGTGACTCCAGCCACAGCTCTAGCTCCAAAACATGGATTTTGAGTAGCTGCAGCTGGAGACACTTCCTGCACGTGTTCGCCCTGGACACCTAAACTGTCTCTGACTTCCCACATAGCACAGGAGGAGCACACTGCGCAGCTGAGCTGCCCTGCCATGTCCTACCCTTAATTTACTCCCTTTACTTCCTTTATAGAATATTAAATACACTAGGGATCTTACTTCCCTTTAAACACTACATACTCTAAACTAGAGACCTTACTTTTACTTTAACGACTGGACTGCAGAAATACTCAGCAGGTCCTACTTACCAATTAGCTCCTTCCCTGGTTGTGACGTCACTTTAGTGTTTTTGCTGTTGTTGTCTTTTGACTGCTCCAGCTCTCGGACTCTTTCCTTGGTGTAAAGTAAGAACAAATTTCTACAGGGTGAAAAGTTAGGAAAAACAAAGGTGAAGCAAGGGAGCCCCTCTTTCCACTCCTCACCTGACTCCCTGACTCACCCAACTCACAGCACTCTGTTTAAACCGCACTTTGTGCAAAATCTCACTTCAAAGCCTGTTTTTATATGCCCTGAAACAAAGGAGCTTGCTGGGTTCTGCTACAGGAGAACCAGTTTAATCTAGTTTTGCTAATTAACTGCCTTCAGCTGCTCTAAATTGTAGGCCCTGTATATCCCTTTATAACCCTGCTTAAAGCTGGGAAATTTTGATTTTAAACAGTAGACAGTCACAGTAAATGTGGAGAGAGACACACAGGCTGCGAGATTCTCAGCAGCTCAGCTCTGCTCGGGGCTGTGTGAACGGGCTGCTCCACACCCCGGCTGCTTGCGGGGAATGCCAGTGCGGAGGGCCCAATGCAGAAGGCCCAAGGTGGAAGACCCAGAGGAGAGTGTCCTAGGCGGGAGGCCCAGCATGGAGGACCCTAGATGGGAGGCCCAGGGCGGAGTGGCTGGTCAGCATAAATGGAGTCGGGAGATGATGTGGGTGAGCATGCTGCATGGTTCTTAAGGTTGAAGAATGATCTCGGGCCTGAATGAGTTCCAGTGGCCCCGCCTGTGCTCCATCTGATTGCAGCTGTGAGGCTTTGTTTCGGTGATGGGATCGGGTTTGTGCGCCGCCATTCTGGTGGAGGAAAGACAGACTGTTTCCATCTGTAGCATGGCGCATCAGTGGCCATAAGATGGGAAAAGAGAACGGAATAAAAGTGAAAAAATAAATAAATAAAAGGAAGATAATAGATAAAACTAAGTAATATTGGCAAGGAATACTGAATATTTTGATGGTTGGGTCTTGTGAGCGTTAACAGCAAGTAGAAGAAAATTTGAGTATTCAGTCTTTTTAAGGGATTTGAGAAAGTGATTGGCTTCTTTTCCGTGGAAAAGCTGAGGATCGTGGACAAGGATTGTGACATTACATGGTTAGACAGCATCAAGTGAAAACGAGGAGTTATTAGATTGCTAATAGGACGGGCGTAGAACTGATATTTGTTACGCCCGTGTAATAATAAGAAAAGGACTGCAGAGAACGATCAACAGGTGTTTACTCAACGTGGTTCAAACTGCAACTGACTGTACAGATCACTACTCAGGGTTTATATACAGGTGTGGTCACTGCCGGTACTACAGGATACAGGAGCTGTAAAAAGTAGTTCTCCCCCTTAAAGGTACACACATTACAATTCCTCCCCTTTTAGATTAACAGTACCATAACACTCATTTAACAATTAAATATCAACTAATTACAATTAACACTTTTAACATGCAACGTTAACTGAAAATAGTCTATTTATAAATTCAGTCTTTGTGGAGGCTTCCTGATTCTTTCTGGATAACGCCTTTCCTGAGTGTCTCGCTCTTGGTGCGGAGGCGATTCTAACACCCTGTCATCAGTTGATTCATCAGCTTCCAATGCTATTGTTTCTGAGGTAGATGCGACCTGTACGTCGGGTTCCTCACCAGGTACGTATGGCCGAGACATGGGGTTGACTCGTTCCTGTGACTCTAGGATCTGGTCAGCATGGCGTCTCTCAATGTTCTCCCCAACATCCACTGTGTACATTAGTGGCCCCTGCCATGTGCATATTGTTCCTGGTTGCCATTTCTCTGTTCGGTAGTAGCGGGCCAAGACTGGTTGCCCTACATTGAAGCTACTTGTCGGCTTCTCATTGATGTGCTGGAATTGCTTACTCTCAACATCTCTTCGTACATTTGGTCTGAGCAAATCCAGACGAGATCTCAACCTTCGGTTAAAGAACATCATGGCCGGGGCCTGCTTGGTGACTGCATGTGTCGCATTTCTGTAGGCTAACAGGAAATTGTCCACCTTATGCTGCAGTGGAATGTCGTCATGGCACATGGCCTTTACTGCTTTTTTAAAGGTTTGTACGAACCTCTCAGCCAATCCATTTGTGGTTGGATGATACGGGGCGGATGTGTAATGCCTTACCCCATTCTTTTTCATAAATCTTCGAAACTCCTCAGACACAAACTGTGGTCCGTTATCAGAGCAAATCTGCTCTGGCAAGCCGTTCCTGGCAAAAATGGTCCGTAGGACTGCAATAGTTTTCTCCGTGGCGGTGGAGGACATTTTGATCACCTCAGGCCATTTCGAGTGCGCATCCACGGCTATTTAAAACATTGAGTCCATGAATGGACCAGCAAAATCAATATGCACCCGTTGCCATGGAGATGAGGGCCACTCCCATGGGTGTAGAGGGGCATGTGGTGGTGCATTTTGGACCTTCTGGCATCCTGAGCAGCTCTTTGTCAGGTCCTCGATTTGCTGATCGATCCCCGGCCACCACACATAAGCCCCAGCAAGGCTTTTCATTTTCACCCCTCCCTGATGACCTTCGTGAAGCTCATTGAGCACTCTCTCCCTTAACTTGGGTGGAATTACCACTCGGGATCCACACATCAAGGTCCCCTGGCATACTGACAGCTGTTCTCTTCTGGATGAGAATGCTGGCAACAGTGCATCGCCATGTGCTGGCCATCCCTTCACCGTCAAATCATATGCCCGAGACAGTGTCGGGTCATTTCGGGTCTCCTTCTCTATACCAGCGTTAGTTAATGGCAAGCATTCAATTATAGTCGAATGAAATATTTCGACAGGATCCACTGCTGGTGCTTCCTCCGCAGTAGGCAGTGGCAGGCGTGATAGCCCATCAGCGTTTCCATGCTGTTTCGTGCCCTTATACTCGATTTCATATTGGTGCGCCCCTAGAAAAAGGGACCATCTTTGTAGCCGTTGCGCAGTCATCACCGGAACGCCCTTTGGATTAAAGATGGAGACAAGTGGTTGGTGGTCAGTCAGCAAGGTGAACTTCTGCCCGTGCAGATAGTGATTGAACTTTTTCACTCCCCACACTAGGCTGAGGGCCTCCCTGTCAATCTGGGCGTAGTTATGCTCGGCTGAGGTTAGTGACCGAAACGCAAAAGCTACTGGCCTCTCCGAGCCGTCCTGGAATTTGTGCGACAGCACCGCTCCAATGCCATAGGGTGATGCATCACACGCCAACCGAATTGGTAGTGCTGGGTTGAAATGAGCCAACACCTCTTTTGATGTGATCAATGCTTTGCTCTTCTGGAAAGCTCGTTTACATTCGTCACTCCACTTCCATGGTACCCCCGTTGCAGTAGGATGTTCAGTGGGTGTAGTACGGTAGACAAATTCAGCAAGAACTTATGGTAATAGTTCACCAGCCCGAGGAACGACCTCAGTTGTGACACATTTTCCGGTGCTGGAGCCTTGACTACTGCCTCAATCTTTTCAGGGGACTTATGTAACCCCTCTTTATCAATAACGTGGCCACAATACGAGATCTGCTTCTGGAAACACTCGCATTTGTGGCGATTAGCTCGGAGCCCATATTCCTTCAATCTAGTGAGCACCTGCTCCAGGTTGGCGAGGTGATCACTGTCATTTTTGCCCGTGACCAGGATGTCGTCCAAATAACACTGGGTCCCTGGAATCCCTTGCAGGAATTGTTCCATTGCCCTTTGCCAAATAGCAGGAGCTGATGCTGTCCCGAACACCAGCCGGTTGTATTGGTAGAGACCTTTATGAGTGTTGATCGTGAGGTACTGTTTTGAGGCTTCTTCTACCTCCATTTGCAGGTCTGCCTGGGCCAGATCAATCTTAGTGAAGCGTTTCCCTCCAGATAGCAAGGCGAAAATATCTTCAATCCGCGGAAGCGGATATTGTACAGTGTAAAGACTGGGTTCACTGTCACCTTAAAGTCCCCACAGATGCGAACCTTCTTTGGTTCCCCAGGCGTATTACTCAACGACCTATTCATTACAGGAACGATGGGTTTAGCCCACTCGCTCCAGTCCACTTTGGACAGTACTCCTGAATGTTCCAAACCTTCCAGCTCTGCTTCGACAGCTGGGCGGATCGCATAAGGTACCGGTCTGGCCTTAAAAAACTTTGGGCTTGCATTTTCCTCTATTTTGATCATCGCTGTTATGCCTTTTAGTGTTCCGAGTCCCTGCTGGAACACTTCTTGTGCGTCAGTTAGCATTTTTGACAGTTGTCCAGGTGTGATGTCGTCATCCTTTTTGGCATCTACAGTCAGTGCTTGTATGGAATGCCAATCTAGCTGTATCTTTCGGATCCATTCACGTTCTAGTAGTGGTGGTCCTCCATCTGGCAATACATATAGGTCCATTTTTGGTGTTTCCTTGCCGTTATATATAACGTTCACCCTTATTTTTCCTTTGGGGTAGACTTTTTGCCCCGTGTACGTCTTCAAGACAATCTTTGTATCTCTCAAGGGTATATGTGAGAATAGCCGCTTGTAGTCCCTTCGGTTTATGCCTGTTAGGGCTGATCCTGTGTCCAATTCCATTTTCACTTGGACTCCTGCTATCTTGAGCGTGACCCAGATAGTCTGGTGAACCTCCGTTTTGATCACATTATGCAGTTTCAGACAATCCAGCTCCTTGCTTCCGGAGTCTGTATCACTTTTCTGTTCATCTGATCTACTCTCCGTCACCTTATGTACCTTCTTGTACTTCTCCTGTGGAGATTTCTTGCTGCTGGTTTTCTTTCCTGACCTGCAGACTCTTGCTATGTGTCCTACTTTTCCGCACTGTCTGCGCACTTTGTCCTTGAACCAGCAATCATTATGGTCGTGTGTAGTTCTGCCGCAGCGATAGCACTTCACTGTTCCATATGACATTTCATTTGTGCCATATTCTTGCGGTCTCCATTGTATCTCTGCAGCGCCCCGTGCTGCTGCTTCGTGTGATACTGCAATGCTGAAAGCCTTGTCCAGCATAAGATCCTGTTCTGATTGAAGCCATTTCTGGGTTCCTTCACTTGATGCCCACACACAAACTTGTCCCTTAAAGTATCTGCTAGTCCCGTTCCAAACTGGCAGTGTTTCGATAGCTTGCACAGTTCCATTAAATACTCAGCATTACTTTCATCTTTATGCTGGTTCCTTTTGTGAAACTTAAATCTTTCTGCTATCAGCAGCGGTGTGGGGTTTAAGTGGTCCTGTAGGATTGACACTATGTTTTCAAAATCTTTTTCTACTGGCTTCTCTGGGGTTACTAGGTTTCGTAGTAAGCCATATGTTTTTGCACCCATTGACTTCAACAGTACCAGTGCTTTCTTGTCATCTGGCACTTCATTCGCCTTGCAATACACTTCTATGCGTTCGACATATGTCGTCCAATCTTCGACTTCATTGTCGAACGCTGTGATACTGCCACTCTTCGGCATTTTTGGGTGTGGTTAGACTGGCTTAAAATGGCGTCTCCCACGCTTTACTTTCTTCCTCGCTTCAGCTTAAAATGGCGTCTCCTGCACTGCTGCCAACGCCGCTCTCGGCGGTCCTCGTGGCAAATGGCGACGCCCTGTGGGTTTCGCGCGCTGCTCCTGCGCTGCTGCCAACGCCGCTCTCTGCGGTCCTCATGGCAATGGCAGCACCTCGCGTTTTCCTGCACACCTCTCTGCCCCGTTGACGCTGCTCGGCCCTTGAACACCGGCTGCGCTCTGTGCGTTTTCCTGCGCGCCTCTCTCCCCCGTTGACGCTGCTCGGCCCTTGAACACCGGCTGCGCTCTGCTCTCTCTCGCCTCTCTCCCCCGTTGACGCCACTCGGTCCTGAACACCGGCTGCACCCTGTGCACTCTGCCCTCTCTCTCTCCCCCGTCGACGCTGCTCGGCCTTTTTCTGTGCCGCTCGCTCGGGCTCTAGCCCGTCGCTGTCCGGGAAGGGTCTGCGCAGTACCTGTTGCCAGCCCATTTCGCTGGACCACCATGACTGGAAAGCCAAGCCTAGCTCTCGACAGCCTCCCCTGCAATGCTCAAATCTCCGCTGGATGACTGGGCGGTTGCCCATGGTCGACGCCCGTGCTTCTGGACTCGACCTTCTTCCACTGTTCTCCAGGAGCGAATCCCTGGGAGGTGATGCAGAGTTGCAGGTAGGCTCGAATCCCATCCTCTTCGCCAATGTTACGTCCGTGTAATAATAAGAAAAGGACTGCAGAGAACAATCAACAGGTGTTTACTCAACGTGGTTCAAACTGCAACTGACTGTACAGATCACTACTCAGGGTTTATATACAGGTGTGGTCACTGCCGGTACTACAGGATACAGGAGCTGTGAAAAGTAGTTCTCCCCCTTAAAGGTACATACATTACAGTATTCACTTGTTTTGTTGAAGAAGTTTCTGGTTGAAAGCAATCTACTTGAAGCTTTAATTGATTTCTGATAAGTCTATGGGACTTTGTACTTTGTGCTTATGTGGAATTTACTTTGAGATTATTGCTTAGTAAATGATATGTTTTACAAAAGGGAGAAAAATAAGTTAACAGGGGAAATTTAAAAGGAAGGGTAAAAAATTGATAAAATAAATTATATTGGTAAGAAATCTGAGTACTTCGATGGCTGGGTTCTGGATCGAATGAACGCTCGAGTGAACGCACGCCACAGGCACAAATGATACACATGCACACATGCATGCACACTGGAACTTACGTTCGACCGAACGAAAGGACGAACGAACGCACGCATGCTCACACGTAGACACAAGTGACACACATGCATGCATGCACAACGGAACTTACGCTCGAGCGAACGAACGAACGAACGGATAATTGAACGATTGAATGGGTAAATGATGCCAGTAGGACTGGCGTGATACGAGTTTTTTTTTCTTGGTTTATTGAAATAGTGGTAGTTTGTACTGTAAATATTATTGATTTATTTGTAAAAATTTATCATTGCATTTAAATTGTTAACCATAAAGCTGTTTTTTAAGGCTTTATTCTTTTCTTATTGTGGTCAATGGATGTAATGGATTTACTTTGTAATTGATGAGTTGTATAAGTACTGTTGTATTTGAATAAAGAATTTAAAAATAACAGTAAATGTGGAGAGAGACACACAGGCTGCGAGATTCTCAGCAGCTCAGCTCTACTCATGGCTGTGTGAACGGGCTGCTCCACACCCTGGCTGCACACGGGGAATGCCAGTGCGGAAGGCCCAATGCAGAAGGCCCAGGACGGAAGTCCCAGAGGAGAGTGTCCTAGATGGGAGGCCCAGCACGGAGGACCCTAGGCAGGGGGCCCAGGGCGGAGCGACTGATTGGCAGAAGTGGTGTCGGGAGATGCTGTGGGTGAGTATGCTGCACAGCTTCTAAGGTTCAAGAATGGTCTCGGGCCCAAATGAGTTCCAGCGGCCCTGTCTGTGCTCCGTCTGGTGGCACAAATGATACGCACGCACACATGCACGCATGATGGAACTTACGCTCGAGCGAATGAACAAATGAACGAGCGGGTGATTGAACGATTAAATGGGTGAACGATGTCAGTAGGACTGGCGTGATACGGGTTTTTCCCTTGGTTTATTGAAATTGTGGTAGTTTGTACTGTAAATATTATTGATTCATTTGTAAAATTTATCATTGCATTTATATTGTTAATAACCATAAAGCTGTTCTCAAGGCTTTATTTTTTTCTTATTGTGGTCAATGAATGTAATGGATTTACTATGTGATTGATGAGTTGTATAAGTACTGTTGTACAATTAAAAAAAAAAGTAAATGTGAAACAAGAGACAGTCGGGAATCTTGTGCTGCTGCTGCAGTGCCAGAGGAGAGGAGGGGTCTCTCTCTCTCTCTCGGTATGCCCAGGAGAAGGAGGAGAAACAGAGGGGAGACCACATCTGCTGCTGCTGCTGAAGAGAGGGAGAGAGTGTGTGTGTCTCTCTCTCCGAGAGGAGGAGGTGCCAGCTTCTGTGCCTGCGAGTGCTACAGAGATGCCTGGAGAGGGGACGGAGAGAGAGGGAGAGAAACATCGGAGTGGAGCATTAACCCAACTGGCTCCCCAATCATGAGAGGGAGAGAGGGGAGGAAAAGAGCACCAACAATTCCATCTGTTTAGAAGGAGGGAGAGCCATCTACAAGCAACAGGTGGGTGGTTTTGGTGCGCTCTCCATAAGAGACTTTGTATTATTGTAGGTGGGGGAAGGAAAGAAGAAAAGGCCAGAACACTGTGTGGGGGTTCGTGTGAGTGTGTGCAGTCTTGCAAATAACTGGGTTGCACACACCACTCCTGGGAGCCCCCCCATTGCCTGGCCTGGGATAGCCAGAGCTGCTCGGGTGAAGTCCTCATTTAAACACATCCTTAAGATCTGGTGGGGGACTGTGCCTGGGCATCTCCAGCTATCCCCAGGTGAAGACAGCTTCTCCCCCCACCAGAAGAGGGGGCTTTGGTTTTTTTCCACCAGGAGAGTGCACCCCCTGACATCACCCACCCACCCACCATCGGAGAGTAGCGACCCCTCTGCTACAGCTTCCTTCCTTCCCACCCCATTTCTCTCCCTGCCTCTTGAAAAGCCACCTCACCTCTCCAATTATCTATTGCTCATTTGAGCAGAGGGGAGAAGGCCCCTCTCCAATCAAGACAACTAGGGGAGGGGTGCACTACACAATACTGGGAATTAAACATACCAGGTTATTTAACAATCAGGAAGGACAGGCAGGAAGGGAGAGGAGGTGGGGTGGCTATGTTAATAAAGGAAGGAATCACTATAATACAGAGAAATGATATTGGGTCAAAGGAGCAGGATAGTGAAACAGTTTGGGTGGAGGTAAGGAATAATAAGGGGAAAAGAACACTCGTGGGTGTAGTCTATAGGCCTCCGAACAGTTGTAACTCTGTTGGACGGAGTATTAATCAGGAAATAGTTGAGGCTTGTAATAAGGGAACAGCTATAATTATGGGGGATTTTAATTATCATATTAACTGGACAAATCAAATTGGGCTGAGCAGCCTTGAGGAAGAGTTCATTGAGTGTATTGGGGATGGGTTTCTTGAGCAGTATGTAACTGAACCGACCAGGGGGCAAGCAACCTTAGATTTGGTCCTGTGTAATGAGACAGGATTAATTAAAAATGTCCTAGTAAAGGATCCCCTTGGAATGAGTGACCATAACATGGTTGAGTTCCATATTCAATTAGAGGGTGAGAAGGTTGGATCTCAAACAAGCGTGCTGAGCTTGAATAAAGGAGACTATGAAGGTATGAGAGCGGAATTAATTAGAGTGGACTGGGAAAATAGATTAAAGGGTAAGACGGTACATGACCAGTGGTGTACATTTAAGGAGTTATTTTACAACTTCCAAAAAAAATATATTCCACTGAGGAAAAAAGGGTGTAAAAGAAAAGATAGCCATCCGTGGCTAAGTAAAGTAATTAAGGATAGTATCCGACTAAAAACAAGGGCATATAAGGTAGCCAAATCTAGTGGGAGGATGGAAGATTGGGAAGTCTTTAAAAGACAGCAAAAAATAACAAAAAGATTGATTAAGAAAGGGAAGATAGATTATGAAAGTAAATTAGCAAAAAATATAAAAACAGACAGTAAAAGTTTCTATAGTTATATAAAAAGAAAAAGGGTGGCTAAAGTAAATGTTGGTCCCTTAGAGGATGAGACCGGGAAATTAATGGTGGGAAACATGGAGATGGCAAAAACACTGAACAATTATTTTGTATCAGTCTTTACAGTAGAGGACACTAAGAATATCCCAACACTGGACAAACAGGGGGCTCTAGGGGGGGAGGAACTAAATACAATTAAAATCACTAAGGAAGTGGTACTTGGTAAAATAATGGAACTCAAGGCGGATAAATCCCCTGGACCTGATGGCTTGCATCCCAGGGTCTTGAGGGAAGTAGCGGTAGGGATTGTGGATGCATTGGTAATAATTTTCCAAAACTCACTGGACTCAGCAAAGGTCCCGGCAGATTGGAAAACTGCTAATGTAACACCCTTATTTAAAAAGGGCAGTAGGCAGAAGGCTGGAAACTATAGACCTGTTAGCCTAACATCTGTGGTTGGTAAAATGTTAGAGTCCATTATTAAGGAGACAGTAACGGGACATTTGGATAAACATAATTTAATAGGGCAAACTCAGCATGGTTTCATGAAGGGGAAGTCATGTTTAACAAATTTGCTTGAGTTTTTTGAGGAAGTAACATACAGGGTGGATAAAGGGGAACCAGTGGACGTAGTGTATTTAGACTTCCAAAAGGCATTTGACAAGGTGCCACACAAAAGATTATTGCTCAAGATAAAAAATCACGGGATTGGGGGTAATATTCTGGCGTGGGTGGAGGATTGGCTCTCTAACAGAAAGCAGAGAGTTGGGATAAATGGTTCGTTCTCAGATTGGCAACCAGTAACTAGTGGTGTTCCGCAGGGGTCAGTGCTGGGTCCCCAACTCTTTACAATCTATATTAACGATTTGGAGGAGGGGACCGAGTGTAACATATCAAAGTTTGCAGATGATACAAAGATGGGACGGAAAGTAGTGAGTGAGGAGGACATAAAAAACCTGCAAAGGGACATAGACAGGCTAAGTAAGTGGGCAGAGATTTGGCAGATGGAATACAATACTGGAAAGTGTGAGGTTATGCACTTTGGCAGGAAAAATCATAGAGCAAGTTATTATCTTAATGGCAAGAAACTGGAAAGTACTGTAGTACAAAGGGATCTGGGGGTCCTGGTGCACGAAACTCAAAAAGTTAGTATGCAGGTGCAGCAAGTGATTACGAAGGCCAATGGAATGTTGGCTTTTATTGCTAGGGGGTTGGAATATAAAAACAGGGAGGTATTGCTGCAGTTGTACAAGGTATTGGTGAGGCCGCACCTGGAATACTGCATACAGTTTTGGTGTCCATACTTAAGAAAAGACATACTTGCTCTCGAGTCAGTACAAAGAAGGTTCACTCGGTTAATCCCGGGGATGAGGGGGTGGTCATATGAGGAGAGGTTGAGTAGATTGGGACTCTACTCATTGGAGTTCAGAAGAATGAGAGGCGATCTTATTGAAACATATAAGATTGTGAAGGGGCTTGATCGGGTGGATGCGGTGAGGATGTTCCCAATGATGGGTGAAACTAGAACTAGGGGGCATAATCTTAAAATAAGGGGCTGCTCATTCAAAACTGAGATGAGGAGAAACTTCTTCACTGAGAGGGTGGTAGGTTTGTGGAATTTGCTGCCCCAGAAAGCTGTGGAAGCTACATCATTAAATAAATTTAAAACAGAAATAGATAGTTTCCTAGAAGTAAAGGGAATTAAGGGTTACGGGGAGCGGGCAGGAAATTGGACATGAGTCTGGGTTCGGAATGGTTATCGCCCTGTGGGTAGTGGAGCGAGCCCAGGGGCCGTGTAGCCTTGTTCTGCTCCTACTGTATTCTAATTCTGTTAGATTTCAGGAGATGGTTTTATTCCTGTTCCTGGCTGGGGTGGAGATCGCCTTTACAGAAGGTAAGTACTGTAGAAAATACAGGGACAGAGTGATCTCCTGGAAGAATTTCGATCGCCTAGATGGGTCGGAGAGGAATTTCCCAGATTTTTTTCTCCCAAATTGGCCATTGGGTCTTTATCTGGTTTTTCGCCTCTCCCAGGAGATCACATGGGTTCGGGTGGATGCAGAGTGATAGAAGATTTGAGGTTAGGATCAGATCAGCCATGATCTTATTGAATGGTGGAGCAGGCTCAAGGGGCCGATTGGCCTACTCCTGCTCCTATTTCTTATGTTCTTATGTTCTTATACTGCACCCTCTGCTCATAGAGCACACATACCAAGGCCATTTAACACCACTAGGCTTGTGACTGGGGGTGGGTGTCGTCCCTCAAAAATTAACCCGGAGATGATGACCCCATCTTCGCCGGTGATGGGGCCAACAAGGTCGTACGCGGGTGCGGCAGCCACGGCCATGGTTAATCCCGCTGCTTCTGCTGCCCCATCACCATTCCATCTTCTAACCAAGAAACTCGGGGTGAGGGTCTACACCCACCCTGACATGTCTATCGAGGCCTGCGTGAAAGCCATGGCTGGGGTTGTCGACCCCTCGGCCATCGTAGCGGCCTCAAAGATGTACGGCAAGGCTGTGTTCTTCCTGCGGTCAGAGCGGGAGGTGACCCTGGCCGTATAAAAGGGGCTCACCGTGGGCGGGACTTTCCTGCTGGTGGACCCGCTTGAGGCCACCGTGCAGAGGATTGTCCTTTCCAACATCCCGCCCTTCATTTCAAGTGAGCTCCTCCTCCCCTACCTGCGTCAACTTGGGGAGGTGAGGTCGGGTGTACGGATAACCGTAGCTTTCGTAAAGACAGTGGGGTTTGATTGACAGCTGGTTGACGGCTGACGTCATATCCGGGGGAGGGATCTGACACCATCTTGGCCATGCTTGGAGGTACTGTACTAGGAGACACAGAGTCAGGACTGAATAAATGGCACTCCACTACAACTGCTTGGGAGACTCGTAATTACGTTATTAAGATTACATTACATGGTACCAGGATTTATAGAACTCACGATAAGGACATACTACAACAATGGAAGGAATAAAACCTCTGGCTAGCCTGCAACTAGAAGGAAATGTGGATGAAAATTGGCGTGTCTTCAAGCAACGCTTTCTTCTCTACCTCACAGCGATTGATGCTTCGACTAGCTCTGGAACACGTAAAGTAGCTTTGTTGCTAACAGTGGCTGGCTCGCAGGCAATTGAGCTGTTTAACACATTTACGTTTGCAGCCAAAGATGATAAAAATGATCTGGACAAGGTGATAGAATGGTTCGACGAATACTGCACTCCAAAAAAGAATGAAACGTATGAGAGATTCGTGTTTCGCTCCCGCGTGCAAAAGCAAGGAGAATCCTTTGATTTTTTTTGACGGACTTGAAAATAAAAGCACAAACATGCAACTTTAGGGACCTGAAGGAATTGATGATACGTGACCAAGTTGTTTTTGGAATACTCGACAAGAAGGTGAGGGAGAGAATGCTTAGAGACAATGACCTAAATTTGGATGCATCAGTGAAAATATGTCATGCTAGTGAACTCTCAGCCATGCACACAAAAACTTTCGAAGGGAGCAACACAGCAGCAGGCGGGAGCACCCTGGGGCTGAAAAACCTGCCGGTGGATGTGGTACACAAAAGGGACACAAGAGGGCCCACGGAGTTCAAGACGATGATGCCTTACGAATACAGACGGTGCGGTAATAAACACGTAGCCAGACAGCATCCTGCTTATGGGAAGAACTGTGCAAAATATAAAGGCAGGAATCACTTTGCCAAGATGTGTTTTTGGGAAGAGAAAACTGAAGGTAAAAAGACAGTGCATGAGACTGAAGAGACAGGAGCAGAGACTTTGTTTGTTGGAATGGTGCAAAATGAGTCAAAACAGGGCAAAAATGCTAATGAAGTGCACTCTGTAGGACCAAAGACTGAAGTGTGGATAACTCCCTTTCTGGTAAATGGCACCATTGTTTCCTTTAAGCTAGATACAGGTGCTAAGGCAAACCTCATAAGTTGGAGTGATGCATGGAATCTCAAAGTGCGACCTAAAATACTGAACAAGACAGTGCCTTTGAAGGCATACAATGGACAAAGCATTGAAACAAAAGGAACGTGTAGGCTGAATGTTAAGGTAAAAAATCATATTCACCCTTTGACCTTTTGTTATAGTGCCTGAAGGACACGAGTCACTGTTGGGGGATAAGGCCTGTGTGGATTTGGGCTTGGTAAAATGAGTCTATACTATTAATGAACTGAACTGTGTGCAGAGTGCCACCCAAGATAGTACAAATCTGACTCATGAGACTATAGCACACAAATATGCAGATGTATTTCAGGGTTTCGGAGCACTGCCCTTTACATACTCCATCAAACTGAGAGAGGATGCACAAGCTGTGATTCACGCACCCAGGAGAGTTCCAGTGGCTCTCCATGAAAAACTGAGGAAAGAGCTAGACCGCTGTGGTGATTATTCTCTATGTTTAGTAAGAAGTATTGTGATTGGTTGTTTGTTTCTTGCCTTGGGATATATGTTGTAATCTCATTGGTAGTTGATGTCATGTGATTTGTGGTGGCCATCTTAAATTCAGTTCGTTCCAGCCTTTAGTTGGGACTGGGTGTTGAAGATGTGCTACAGGATTTTTAAGTTAATAAAGCCTAGATTAGAAAGGCAAATCTATTCCTTATTTCAATATATTAACTTTATGTCAGAATGGAGCGATATCTTCAACCAGAACGATTCAATGCTGACCCTAATTCTGCAGGAGTGGATGATAAATGGAAACATTGGTATTGTACATTTTAAAACTTTTTGGGCGTGTTGGATCAAGAGTCTCTAAATAAGCTGAATATGCTGATCAACTACATTGCTCCGGATGTGTATAAGTATATTTTGAACTGTAAAACTTACGGAGTGGCTATTTCTACATTGGAAAATATTTTTGTTAAACCAAAGAATGAGGTATTTGCACGTCACCTTCTATCTGCCCATAGGCAGCAGGTGGGAGAATCTTTGGATACTTATTTACAAGCACTCCGGTGCCTTAGTGTTAACTGTAATTATAAGGCCGTGACGGCTGAAGAATATAAGGAAGAATCGGTACGGGATGCTTTTATTAATGGATTACTGTCCAGATCAATTCGTCAGCGGTTGTTAGAAAATAAGACTTTGGATCTTAAGAGTGCTTTTGAGCAAGCTTCTACATTGGATGTGGCTCAGAGAAGTTCAGATTCTTATGCTCTTTTTAATCGGCCTGTGACTGTGGTTTTGGCAGTTCCGGATGAAAAGGAATTATGTGGACTTAATAGGAGTGGTTTACTAGATTCTGAAACAGTTTCTACTTCAGCGGCTGTTGCCTCTAGGATTCAGAAGTGTTATTTTTGTGGGAACGTCCGGCACCCTCGTCTGAAGTGTCCTGCTCGGGAGGCTGTGTGTAGTAAATGCGGCAAGAGAGGTCATTACGCACGTGTTTGTAAATCATCAGGTTCAATTACCTCCTCTGTGACTATTCAGCCTTTAGATAGGGCATTTATTGCATCAATTTCTGCTGCATTTGCTAATGGCCTAAACAAAGCTATAGTTACGGCCCAAGTTAATGGGTTGGAAGTGAAGGCCCTTATAGATACGGGCAGTACCGAGAGTTTTATAAGTCTTCAGTTTGCAAAGGAGAAGCATTTGAAAATTTTGCCTGTTTCCTATCAGGTGTGTATGGCTCAGACGACTCTTACTTCACAAGTAGCTGGTTGTTGCCTTGTGAAATTGATTCTTCTAGGTAATACATATACTGATATACGCCTATCTGTTTTGCCTAATCTCTGTGCGGATATTTTGATTGGTCATGATGTGCTTCAGTTACACGAGTCTCTCAGTCTTTCATTTGGAGGGACGAAGCCACCTTTATCTATTTGTGGATTAACTTCTTTATCCATTTCTCCATTATCACTTTTTTCCAATTTGATGCCGGATTGTAAGCCAATTGCTACCAAGTCAAGAAGGTATAGCAGTCAGGATAGAGAATTTATTAATTCTGAAGTTCAACGTCTCTTATTGGAAGGAATCATTGAACCTAGTTGTTCGCCTTGGCGGGCACAGGTAGTTGTCACGACTAACGAGAGACATAAGAAACGAATGGTGATAGACTATTCCCAAGCTATTAATAGGTATACTCAATTAGATGCATACCCTTTGCCTAAGATTGATGAGCTTATCAATAAAGTATCTCAGTATAAGGTTTTTAGCACTATTGACTTAAAGAGTGCTTATCATCAGATTCCTATTGTTAAGAAGGATCAACCATATACGGCCTTTGAGGCTGGTGGAAAGCTGTATCAGTTTTGCCGAATACCATTTGGTGTTACTAATGGTGTTGCTTGTTTTCAACGGGCAATAGATGCTTTTATAAGTGATAACTCTCTCTCTGACACCTTTTCATACTTAGATGACATCACGGTGTGTGGCAAATCAAGGGTGGAGCATGATTCTAATTTAGAAAGATTCCTTCAAGCTGCGGAAAAAGTTGGTTTAACTTTCAATAAAGAGAAGTGTACCTTTTCGACCACTGAGGTAAATCTACTGGGGTACATTATCTCGGGAAACAAGATTAAACCAGGCCCAGAACGTCTGCGACCATTGATTGATTTACCTTGTCCTACTAATTCTAAGGCTTTGCAACGAGTTGTTGGACTGTTTTCTTACTATTCTAATTGGATTGCAAATTTTTCACAGAAGATCCGGCCTCTTATTCGGGTTACGACATATCCTCTATCATGGGAGGCCAGGACGTGTTTTGATAATTTTAAAAAGGATATCCTTGGAGCAGTTGTGCATTCTATTGATGAGCAGGTTCCTTTTGTGATTGAGACGGACGCTTCTGATTTTGCAATTGGGGCTACTTTGAACCAAAATGGAAGACCTGTGGCCTTTTTCTCACGTACCTTGAACAATAGTGAAAAAAGGCATTCTTCAATAGAGAAAGAGGCGTATGCAATAGTAGAAGCACTGCGTAAATGGAGACATTATTTATCGGGGTGACATTTTACGTTGGTAACTGATCAAAAGTCTGTGTCCTTTATGTTTGATGTCAAACATTTTGGAAAGATTAAGAATGATAAAATAATGAGGTGGAGGATTGAGTTGGCATGTTACCATTTTGATATTGTTTATCGTCCGGGGAAGGATAACGTTGCTGCTGATGCGCTGTCGAGGGCTTATTGTTCTGTGATTCACGGAGATACGCTTATTAATCTTCACAATGCCTTATGCCATCCTGGGGTTACGAGGATGATACACTTCATACGCAGTAAGAATTTGCCCTTTTCAGTTGAAGACGTCAAGCGGATGACTTCATCATGTTCTATCTGTGCTCGGTGTAAACCGAATTTCTTTAAGCCTCAATGAGCTCATCTTATAAAGGCTACTTCTCCTTTTGAACGTTTGAGCGTCGAATTCAAGGGGCCTCTTCCTTCAACTACTCAAAACCGATATATATTTACTGTTGTGGATGAGTTTTCAAGGTTCCCTTTTGCTTTTCCTTGCGCAGATGTATCAGCTGCTACAGTTATCAAATGTCTGACTCAACTTTTTGTCATCTTTGGGATGCCTGCGTATATCCATTCGGATCAGGGAAGTTCTTTTATGTCTTCCCAGTTGAAGGAATACCTTCAGAGTCGGGGAATTTCTACTAGCAGAACTACCCCGTATAATCCCCAGGGTAATGGACAGTGCGAACGATACAATGGGGTGATCTGGAAGGCAGTTATGTTGGCTTTGACATATCAGAACCTTAAGAATACACAGTGGGAAATGGTACTGCCTGATGCCCTGCATTCCATTAGAACATTGCTTTCAACGGCTACTAATGTGACCCCCCATGAAAGGCTCTTTAACTATCCACGGAGATCTACTATGGGATATTCGGTACATTCATGGCATACTATGCAGGGACCTGTGCTGCTTTGACGCCATGTTAGATTGTCAAAATATGATCCTTTAGTGGAGGAGGCGGAGCTGTTGGAGGCAAATTCCCAATATGCTCATATTCGATTCCAAGATGGGAAAGAAAGTACCGTTTCAATTAAAGACTTGGCTCCTTGTGGTGGCCAGCCCTCTTCTGAGGATATTAACAATATTCATGATTCAGATAATGTGGATGCTGTTACAGATACTACGAATATTTCCAATCCGACTGCAGATAATTATACTTCTATTAGTCAGCCCTCGATGGATGTTCATGACCGTCCCAGTTTACCTCCTGTTGGGATTTCTAATCCGGAAACCGTTGAAAATCGGGATACGGATATCCTTCCTGCAGATGATACTTCTGTGTCTCCTGGTGTGGGAGGGCAAGGAATTTCACCAAGGTTAAGAAGGTCGACACGAACAAGATATCTGGTCGACCGATTGAAAATGGACTTTTAAATTGATAGTAATGTTTTAAAATTGTTGAAATATTATATTATATTGTTTTAGTTGAGAGATACTTAATACTTATGTGCAATGTTACTATTTGTTGTTGCTCACTTAGTATTGTGTCATGTTGAATAGTTTTATTTTGTCTGTGCATAGTTTTAGTTGTAAATAATTAATTATAAATTGTAAAGGTTATTTAGGTTGGAGTATATTTTAAAAGGAGGGGTGAATGTGGTGATTATTCTCTATGTTTAGTAAGAAGTATTGTGATTGGTTGTTTGTTTCCTGCCTTGGGATATATGTTGTAATCTCATTGGTAGTTGATGTCATGTGATTTGTGGTGGCCATCTTAAATTCAGTTCTTTCCAGCCTTTAGTTGGGACTGAGTGTTGAAGATGTGCTACAGGATTTTTAAGTTAATAAAGCCTAGATTAGAAAGGCAAATCTATTCTTTATTTCAACCGCATGGATGGACTAGCTGTCATAAAGAAGATTGAGGAACAGACTGACTGGGTAAATTCCATGGTCTGCGTCAATTCAAAGAAAACTGATAAATTGCGTGTCTGCGTGGATCCCAAGGACCTTAACGCCAATATCAAAAGAGAGCTCTACCAAATTCCAAAGAGAGAGGAAATAGTCAGCGAAATGACAGAAGCGAAAGTCTTCTCCAAGATGGACGCCTCGCATGGTTTCTGGCAGTTGAAACTTGATGAAGAAAGTGCTAAGCTGTGCACTTTTAACACCCCGTTTGGTCGATACTCCTACCAGCGTCTGCCCTTTGGTATTAGCTCCGCCCCAGAAATCTTTCACAGAGCAATGGAGCAAATCATCGAGGGCCTGGAGGGAGTGCGGGTGTATGTGGATGATCTGGTAGTATGAGGCTCCACTCGGGGAGCACAACACCAGTGGAGAAAACACTTCAGAGAATACAGCAGTATGGACTCAAACTAAATAAAGACAAGTGTCAGTTCAGTGTCAAAGAAATCACATTCCTCGGAGACAAGATCTCTACAGAGGGGATTCAGCCAGACAAGTCAAAGGTAAAGGCTATACATGACATGGAGAAACCAAAGGACAAGAAAGGGGTTCAGCGGGCCCTTGGCATGTTTAACTACCTAGGAAAATTCATTCCAAATCTAGCAGTGAAAACTGTTCATCTGAGTAAACTGCTGCACCAAGAGACAGAGTTCCAATGGGGACATGAACATGAGAGAGAATGGAAGGGGCTGCTACACATTCTAGCAAGTGAACCCCTGCTGAAGTTCTTCTGCCCTAAAAAGAGGACGGAAGTGTCCACAGATGCCTCTAAGAATGGATTAGGAGCTGTCCTTCTACAGGAAGATGAAGGAGAATGGTGACCAGTGGTGTATGCGTCACGCTCCATGACGGCTACAGAGTGCCAGTACGTGCAAATCGAGAAGGAGTACCTTGGCTTGGCATTTGGGTGTGAAAAATTTCATACCTACATCTATGGTCTTCCCAAGGTTATCCTAGAAACGGACCATAAGCCACTGCTAGGGATCGCAAAGAAGAATCTGTGTGACATGTCACCACGGATACAGCGCCAAATGATGAGACTTCAACGTTACGATTTTGAGCTAACATATGTGCCAGGGACACACATGTTCATTGCAGACACACTATCCAGGGCTGCGCCTTACGCCACACAAAACAGTGAATCAGAAGAGGATGTGGCTCTGCATGTGGATATGGTCTACGCAGCATTGCCCACCACACAGGAACAACTATCAGTGATAGTCACAGAGACATCAAAGGACCCAGTCCTGAGTAAAGTAATGAGAAATCTTCAAGAGGGCTGGAAGAAAGGGTCATGTAAACAATATTATCACATTCAGTCTGAGCTCTCTGTGGTCTATGGACTACTGCTTAAGTATGACAGGATAGTAGTGCCCACCTCTATGCGATGAGAAATGCTCAACAGGATACATGAAGGGCACCTGGGTGCAGAAAAGTCAAAAAGAAGAGCACGTGAGGCACTCTACTGGCCAAACATGAACTCTGATATTGACCAGTTGATCAGCGACTGTGCTACATGTCAGGAGTATCACTACAAGCAAACAAAAGAGCCCCTCATTACCACAGAGCTCCCATCACAACCTTGGGAAAAGGTCGGAACTGATATATTTCACGTTGAAGGAAAAGACTATTTGTTAGTTATTGATTATTATTCCAATTATGCGGAGATGGCTCTCTTGTCCAGTACCACATCAAGAGCTGTGATAACTCACCTGAAGTCAATCTTTGCCAGGCAGGGCATCCCTCTAACCCTGGTCTCTGATAATGGCCCTCCCTATGCCAGTCATGTGTTTCAGTCATTTGCTTCAGAGTATGAGTTTAATCATGTAAACTCCAGTCCGCTCTATCCTCAGGCTAATGGAAAAGCAGAGAAGGGGGTACAGATTGTGAAAAGACTATTAAAGAAAGCAGCACACAGCAACACTGACCCATATCTGGCCCTGATGTTGGACAGGGTGGGCCCACTAGCAAGTGGCAAGTCTCCAGCTGAGCTCTTACTGGGTCGGAAAATCCATACACGACTTCCCAGTTATGTCACACCTGACCACAGAGATGAGGTGTGGGCAGACAAGGCTCGGAAACTACAACAGAAATAAAAAACACTTCATGACCACACAGCCACTTCACTAGTGCCTCTACAGGAGAAGGATATAGTTCGCATTGAAGGGCCTGAGTCATGGCCTAAAAGAGCCACCATTCTACAACAGGTTGCCCCCAGGTCATACAGTGTCATGACAGAGAACAGCAATGTGTTTCGCAGAAACAGGAGGCACCTACTGAAAACCACAGAGACCTTTCAGCCTCAGGAGGACAGAGAGGATGACGAGATGAGGGAAATGCCACAAAGAGACGAGATGAGGGAAATGCCACAAAGTGATGAAGGACACAGCAGTGATAATGTGACAAGGGACCTGTGTGGTACAGACATGAACTTAAGGGATACAACTGGGGTGGTTCAGCAAACACCCGTTCAGCCACACAGGTCACAGTGCACCAGAAAGCCTGTAGTTAAACTTGATCTGTAGACAGAGATTGATAAGACTGTAAACAGTTAATGGACTCCTGGGTATGGGTAAGGTTTATACCTACCTGCAATTAGTTCAATGGTGTAGTTACACTGACTGTTTCTATATGATGTTAACAAGTGTTCTATGTGATATGTTATGTTATGTTGTTACTGTGTTATGTCATCATTGAAGGGGGAAGTTGTACGGAAAACCGTAACTGTTGTAAAGACAGCGGGGTTTGATTGACAGCTGGTTGACAGCTGATGTCATATCTGGGGGCGGGATCCGATGCCATCTTGGCCATGCTTGGAGGTACTGTACTAGGAGACACAGTCAGGACTGAATAAATGGCACTCCACTACAACTGCTTGGGAGACTCGTAATTACGTTATTAAGATAACATTACATCGGGGATCATGCCGATCCCGCTCGGCTGCAGGGAGGCCAGCCTCCGGCATGTCTTCTCTGTCCGGCACCAGCTCTTCCTTCAGCTGGCGCGGGGGGAGGAAACCGAGGGCGTGTTCATTGTCTGCCCCGAGGGGACCGACTTTTGGATATTGGACGGTGTGCGGTGCCGTGCCTGTAAGGAGGTGGGCACGTACAAAAGAACTGCCCAGCCTCCAAGGCCGCCACAACATCTGGGGCGGCCAAGGCTGGCGCTGCCGCCGCTCCTCACCCGATTCTGTCTGTGCGTCCATGACACCTGATGCGCGGTCGATGCCGGAGGGCAACGCCATCACGGCTGCCGGCGAGGGGTGGGAGAACGTCCACGCGGGGGGAAGTCGTGACGGAAGTGGGAAAACCTTCGGGCAGGTCCCCTCGGTGAGCACACGGATACTGAGGAATTACCAGACATCACGCCTGCGTACCTCATGGAGGTAGCTGCAGGGTTCAAGAGTGGGGGGGGGTGGCCTCGTGCCCGGGCCTGTGACCGCAACCGCCGAGGTGAATGAATCAAGACCTGCGGTCGAGCCGGGGATCGAGGGACTTGAACAACACCCTCGATGGGAGGGAACAGAGGAGGAGGCCTCAGTATCTATGGAGGTCTCCCAGCCTCCGGATTCCTCCACGCCAAATAGGAGGCGTGACCCCATGGAGGATGAGGAGGAGGACCATGAGAGACAAGGCTCCTCCTCGCGGGGGGAATTGTCGTCCGTCATGGGTGCTGCGCCCCCCACCACCGTCGTCATCATCGACATCCAGCAGGAGTCGCCTGTCCCTCGAGAGAGAACGACAGATGAGTCTGTCCAGTCTGTGCCTCCCAGGAATGGGGAAGAGGCCCTGCTCGTGGGGGGGCCGCGGAACCACACGCGGAAACAACATCTGAAGGACCACCGTTAACTCTCGCCATGTCGAGTGCCCTGGGGACTGGGGGGGGAGAGGCCATTGAGGCTGAGCCCACCCAAAACAGTCAGGACATCCCCAAGAAGCTGCTTGACATGGTCGAGAATCTTTCTCAAGCTCCCCAGTCCACTGGGTCAGTGGCTGGTGGCGATGAAGGGGAGGGCCCCCTGACTCCGTCTTCAAGGCTGGTGCCAGGGGTGTTGGGGGAACTGGGAATAGCATTCTCTCCAGTTTCCCTGAGCACCCCATTGCCTGGGGTGGAGGGGGGCCCTGAACCGCCGCCGCCTCCTGACCCAGTGCCTCCGGAAGCGCCCAGGGAGGAATCCTCTGCCGCCGAACCTGAGGGTAGGATCGGGGCAGAAGCGGGGCTGGCTGATAGCGACCTCTCGGTGGAGGACGGGGACCTGGCGGAGGGCATGGAGGATGAGTCAGACTCCATCGCCAGTGAGGCGGCAGATATCCTCATGCCGCCCCTCTGGGTCCCCCCTCATTCCCGTTGTAGAACTCCAGGACTTTGTGGCCATGTGCCAGGGTCACTATGGCATAATTCGGCTGGCCCTTGACAAATGGTCGGCTCTGGTGCTGCTCGTCAACTCCGTTCACGCCATCGCCAAAACCATGGGCTCGGACGAGGGCAGGAGCCCGGCCGAGTGGCGTCGAATCGAGAAGTTCCTTGCTGGGTTGCAAAGGGAGTGGAGGTCGACTAACGGCCATGCTCCCTCCTCCCGTTAGGTTTAGGTAGAGGTTGCACTATGCTCTTGTCATGAAGATAACCATAGCCAGCCTCAACATCAACGGCAGCAGAGAGGCGTGCCGTAGTTTTAATAACTTCTCAGTCCTCCGGGATGGGAGGTATGCGGTGTGCTTCCTGCAAGAAACCCACACCGTTCCGGGAGATGAGGCCACGTGGCTCCTGGAGTGGCAAGGGGGGGCCAGCATGAATGACCTCTCCAGTAAGTCCAGCGGGGTGGCTATCTTGCTGGCCCCATATTTTCAGCCAGAGATCTTGGGAGTCAAGGAGCAGGTGCCAGGCCACTTGCTCCAGGTCACTGTTCACCTGGGGGGCGTGCCGCTCCATCTAGGGAACATGTACGCCCCCCAGGATGGTATGCAGCGAGCACGCTTCTTTAATGAAGTGTCTGCTCTTCTGGGCTCCATCGACGTCAGCGAGTGCGTCACCCTCGGGAGGGATTTTAATTGCACCCTCGAGGCGAGGGACCGTACGGGTCATCAACGCGGCCTGGCGGTGATGGAGAAGTTGAGGGTCCTGGTCGGGTCCTTCGACTTGGTGGACGTCTGGTGAAATCTCCATCCTGACTCCAGCGCCTTCACGTACGTGGGGTCTGGAGAAGGAAGGTCCAGAATCGACCACTTTTTAATTTCCCGGGCGTACATCTCCTGCATTCCAGTGGCTTCCATGCAGCCAGCGCCGTGGGCGGACCACCACCTGTTGTGGGTGGAGCTCGCTCAGTTTCACGTGTGGGGGTGGCGGGGTCCGCTTACTGTCATTTTAACAACCTGCTGCTGGAGGACGAGCGGTTCCGGGATTCGTTTCGTCAGTTCTGGGCCGACTGGAGTAGGAAGCTGGGGGGCCTTCCCTCCTTGAAGCTATGGTGGGACGTGGGCAAGGCTCACGCCTGTCTCATCTGTCAGGAGCACGTGAGGGGGTCGACCAAGTGGTGGGAGGCCTTGGTCGGGCGGTTGAAGAGGGAGGTGCTCGACCTGGAATCCCGCCTCGGTCAGGTCGTCAAGGACCCGGCCCTGCGGAAGGTGTACGAAGAGAAGAAGGGCGCGCTGAAGGACCTGCAGCTCGTCGGGTCCCAAGGCGCATACATGAGGTCATGGATCCAGATCCTTCGGGACCAGGACTGCAGCTGCCCCTTCTTCTACTCGCTGGAAAAAAGATGGGGGGTCCGTAAGCAGCTCTTGGGACTGCTGGTCGATGGCGGATCTCTGGTCTCGGATCTGGAGGGGATCAGCGCGGAGACCCTGGCCTATTACGGGGCTCTGTTCTCTCCGGATCCGTCCAGCAAGGTTGCATGCAGATTTTTGTGGGAGGACTTGATGAAGGTCGGCCTGGAGGGCGCCGAAAATTTGGACACTCCGCTAAGCTTGGCGGAGCTGACCTATGCCCTCGGCCAGCTCTCGAGGGGAAAGTCCCCGGGGCTGGACGGGCCGAACGTGGAGTTCCACAGGGTGTTCTGGGACGTCTTGGGGGGCGACAAGGCGCGGGTCCTGGGGGAAAGTCTGGCAATCGGGGAGATGCCTCTCTCTTGGCACAGGGCAGTCATTGTCCTGCTGCCTAAGAAGGGCGATCTCCGCCTTCTTAAGAACTGGTGCCCGGCCTCCCTCCTCAGCATGGACTACAACATTTTTGCGAGGGCTATGTCTGCTTGCCTTGGCACCGAGCTGGCCCACATGGTCCACCCCGACAAAGTCCTACACAGTCCCTTGCCGGACCATCCACGATAATATCCATCTGGTCCGGGACCTGGTCCACCATTCCCAGAAGGCTGGTTTGTCGGTCGCCTTCCTTTCCCTGGATCAGGAGAAGGTGTTCAACAGGGTGGACCACGAGTATCTTTTCGGAACTCTGCGTGCATTCAGGTTCAGGATGCATTTCGTCGCCCGGATCCGATTTCTGTACGCCGCTGTGGAGTGTTTGATCAAAGTTAACGTGTCTTTGATGGCGCCCCTTCGCTTCGGGAGGTGGGTGCATCAGGGTTGCCCCATGTCCGGTCAGTTATATGCCATCTGCGTGGAGCCTTTCCTACGCCTCTTGTGGAAGAGGTTGATGGGACTGGCTCTGCAAGGGCTGGGTGTGGAGGTCATCCTCTCGGCTTATGCCGATGACGTGCTCCTCATGGTCACGATCCCGTCGACCTGCGGAGGGTGCGAGAATGCCACCAGATTTACTCGGATGCATCCTCCACCAGGATCAACTGGGAGATATGTTCTGGGCTCCTGGTGGGCCAGTGGTGGGTGGACTCCCTGCCGGAGGAGTTCAGGGCCTTCGCCTGGAGCACCACGCGCCTCCTCTTCCTGGGAGTCTACCTCAGCCCCGCTGAGGATGCCTGGCCGGCGAACTGGCAAGAGCTGGAGGCCAAAGTCACCGCTTGCCTAGGACGTTGGACAGGACTGCTCCGAGTGTTGTCCTACAGGGGTCGAGCGCTGGTCATAAACCAGCTGGTGGCTGCCATGTTGTGGTACCGGTTGGTCACTTTGATCCCGCCCCCTGCGTTTGTCGCCAAGATGCAGAAGAAGCTCATCGACTTCTTCTGGGACAAAGGGAAGCACTGGGTCTCTGCCGCAGTTCTGAGTCTCCCGCTTAGGGAGGGTGGTCAGGCGTTGGTGTGCCTATGCACCTGGGTGGCGAATTTCCATCTTCAGACCCTGCAGAGATACCTGTACATGGAGAATCCTCCTCGATGGTGTGTGCTGGCGACGTTTTTCTTCCGCCAGCTGCACGGCCTCAACTATGACATGCAGCTCCTGTTTGTGGAAATAGGCCGCACGCGTGCCGACCTGCGGGAGCTGCCTGTCTTCTACCAGGAACTGTTATGGGTCTGGAACAGCATCGCCTCTAGGTGCAGTTCACCCTGTCTGGAGTGGCAGCTCTCCTTTGGGAGCCGCTGCTCAGGAATCCGCAACTCCGCAACCGCTGGGTCGGGTGGCTGGCGGTGAGCAGGGCTGTGCCGGGCAAGCTGAGCAGGGTCGGGGACCTGCTTGATGGTGGAGGAGCAGGCTGGTTGGCGCTGGAGGAGTTGGCGCAGCACCTCTCCTGGGCCAGCTTCCGGCGTGCGGCCGATTCCATCGAGATGCTGAGATTGGCACTGGGCCCCGACTCCATTGGTGTATCAAGGAGGCTCATGCACGTGGGTGATCCCGTCCGAACTGACCCCCGTTCGGACGGAAATCCTCATCGGCGCGCAGCCCTGAAACCCCCCTCGGGAACTGTCGCCTCACAACTTGAGCCGTCTCGGGGAAATGCCCTCCGTGCCTTTTAGTTCTGCGCGGAGGGGTTTCCTGTATGGGATGCTCCTGCACACTGTCCAATTTGTCATCTTCGCCTGCCGGCCGGACCGTGCCATCTTGCTGTCTGGCGGAGACGGAGGTCCCCAATGGGGGCTCTCTATGCAGGAGTCCTCCCTTTATCTATTGCGGATGTAGGGGGTGGCAGGTGGCGCATGCGCCCAGTCAGTTATGCCCCTGACTGTCTGTGAGCGGTTTGAATTGCTCCCACACCCCTGGGTTCTAGACACGGGACTTAGGTACAGGCGGCGATACAGAAAACTCGAGTAGACAAGTGGTTTGGTGTAAGAAAACCAAGATTTTATTAAAACAAAAATTAAAACAGTCTTATGAGAAGTCACTAGTATAAAAATACAGGCAAATACAAAATAACTATACTTATACAGGGAATGGGGAACACACGGCACATCGAGGGAAAAACAACGACATTAACAATCCCCTTATCCTTATCCCACCCCCTATACCTAACTAGATTAAGTTATGAGTGGCCAGAATTCATGCTCACCAATCCAAAGCAAAGCCAACTGTTTTAACGGATGCAGGTTTTGAGGTTTGGTCTTCTGTCCTTATAGGTACCCCATCACCACGTGGTCTCAGAGGCGCTGTGCTGGAGCTGCTGCTGCGACACACCTTTCTTCTCCTCAGCTACCGTCGTCTCGTCGTGATGGGTTCTCCTCTTCTTCTCCCTTGGGTGGTCGTCGGTGGTAGCGTTGTGCCTGTAGGGCAGTTGGCAGTCTTAACTGCTTAGATTTTCCTACCCAAGCGTCAAAATGCCAGTACATTTGTTGTGGCGTGGACACCTGCGTTTTTGCAGTGTTCAACAAGATGTTTGCCTCCCCAAGCGCCAGTTTATAACTAGGCGCTTGGCCTTTATCGATGCGTTTTTCGCTGCCCTGCTCTGCTCTTATCGAGTTGTTACCTTCTTCTTTGTCTCTTTTCGTCTCGTCTCGTTCAGCTACAAAACAAGTCCTGGGCTTTCTGCTCAGTTTTGTCTCGCCCCCTTTTTGTGGCCTGGGTGTCTTGGATGACTGTGGACTCGGGTCTCGTTTCCCTCCCCTGCGCTTGGTATGGATGACCTTGACTGTTGAAAATTTACTGCGGGGAGCGAGGAGAGAACCCGCCATGAGGCCAGGGCATGAGTACGGGCGGCGGCAGCCCAAGGCAGAGCAAGAGTCAAGAGCCAGGAGGAAGGGCAAGAGCAAGAGAGCAGAGCAAGAGAGAGAGATTGCTACCCGGGGCCTACAGTTATACTCCTTTCGATAGCCCCTTATCTGCGCGCCAAATCAGGTTAGTTCATTGTTTCAATTTTGGCGGGCTGTTTTTTATGATTATAGCAATCTAAGTTAACTGGATTTAGATGGCCATTTATCGCACCTGATGGCCTTAATGTCCGGGCTGTATTGTCATTAATGCATTCTAATCAGCCTGTCCAGCCTTGATGGTTCCCATAAGCTGTTTCCGATTATTTATGCGGGCAACCTAATGGCCTCATGTATAGGCCTATTTGGTTTTTTGATCTGTCTACGATCTGGCGTAATGCATAGTCAATGTTTGCTGTCTGGCTTTCAAAACACAAAGTCCTTTTTCACAGAAACTGCATTTTAAGTTTTGATTTCCCCAAAGCTGCTTGTGCTGCTACAGAGTCCAAGCTTTTAAAATCTTGCAGGCTTTTGGTCACGAGGTGCGGACGCCATCTTTTGGGTACCCTTTTTAAAATGTCCATGCAGGGTCCTTTTTATTAATAACCTTCAGGGAATGTGGGAATTTTGCAAATCTTACACTCCCCCCTGTGATACTAAAACTTGCTTGAAGTATCATTCTTACAAGGTGAGCAAAATTTTCTGACCCTCCATAGTCAACCTTCCTCTGTAATTACCTATCTAATATACCCATGACTCATGCACTTCCCATTCTGCAAAAATGTAGTGTACATAAGCATGCATAGGATAAATTACAGACTTTTACACACATCCAAGCATGGAGGGGGTCCAACACCCCTGCACCACTTGGTACACATACATCTTTATTAAACGCGTCGCAAAAAAAAAAACTTTATTAAAAACAACAAACACAAAAAAATCCAATCTTTAATCAGAAATACAAGGAAGTGACTCAAACAGGCGTATCTCCCTCCACCTTCACATAATGTTCCTTCCAGATCTTCTGGTTTCGGAATTCTAACAACTGACCTTTTCCCTTACATTGAATGTATACTAGATACAACACTGTCCCTAACTGGCAAACCACGAGAATGTGGGAAGCCAGTTTGATCCACGAGGGAACTCTACGTTATTGAAAATGTCCCTCCAGGGTGGAATCACAATATTCAATATCTTAGTCCCTATCTCTACTTTTTTCTGCTCTAGAGTGTAAAAATGTTTCTGTGAAACTATAACAGCTTTGAGTATTTTGGTAAGGTGTTCTGGGAGAGGGGGAATTTCATAGCCAAAATGCGCTACGTACTTCTGCAAATTGGTAAAATTCTCCTTTACAGTGAGGTGAATAGTGGAGGGTTCAGGAACGGGGACAATTTGCTCCTGGGCCACTTGAACTTCTGCCTCGGGTTTAAAACAGAAACTGCTGTCACTGACCGGCCACCAGCTATGCTGTCCATGCTGGTAGTTGGACCCGCCGGTGGTGACACAATATGTCCCACCCCCTATATAAGCTACCTGCGGGGGAACATGGCCTTGTGCCATTGCCTCCATGGTACAAATAATAGGCTTTGCGCCAATAGCTCTGAACCCACACTGCGGTTTTGAATAGGCATTCAAGTGCTGGGGACACAGGATTATGTGTGCTCCCCGGCTCCGGCACCCTGAGAGGTCAGTATCTGTCATAGCGTGCTCCCACTTTATGATGTAAGGCGGGACCGCTGTGAAATGAATGTGTGCACCCCCTTGAATGACTCCAATGTTCTCAATCCTGTATACTGGTGTGGGTCGGACTGTCCTACCCATGACCGGCATCCTAACTACTACTCCCATGATTGTGTGGTTGGGCCTTCCACAGTCCACTGGGACTGGGTAGGCTTCGGAAGCTAGACGGAGTTGGCATGGGCTTAATGCATTCTCAAATGGGTGGAGGGCTGCGAGGTGCTTGTTGCTGATCCAGGAGGGGACTAAACCCTGATTTAAATCCTCCAGATTACTGCGGCCCTCACCCAGCAACCATGCCCCGTATAGCACGCACACCTCGTTCGGCGCAGCCTGGTCAGAAGCATTTCTGTCCTCCCTTATGAGGGCATTTACCGTCTTTGCATGCTTCTCCAACTTGGCTATAATCTCTTTTAAATGGACCGTCATGGCCTGGTTCTCATGTAACTCCGAGCCCACTACCTTGTTCTCATCCATTAATATCTTTCTTAACTGTTTTTAAACCGTTTATCTGGGTCTGTAGCTCTATGTCATCCAAACTGTTGATGACAGAGGACCCAGTATTAAATGCAGTAAAAACATCATTCAATACTCCCATTCTTTGCCTCCCTGCATTACCAAAAAACTCTCAGTGTGTGGTTTACAGTTCGGTTTTGTCAATATTGGCGAAATCGAACTCATAAAACTTCTTGAACATATCCTTTAATAGGGCCTGGTATGGCTGCTCTGTTTCTTTGGGATACCACTCCAGTAAATGTACCTCTGTGAGATTTAAAATCACGGAGGCTACCACATAGTGCACCCCCTGATACAGTACCTGATCCATAGGTACCAATACCAGCCATTCCCTGGTCCCTTGGTGGTGGTGGGGCATCCCTCCCGGCGTGTCCTTGCTGCCTGAGTCGTGGGCAAGGGTTTTCGGGCGCGCGCCACGAGGTCAGTGGTTTTAACTGGGGTTGGTCACCGTGGGACTATGCATGTGTGTAGGTGGGAATCCCATTCTACCCCCTTGCATTTATCCTGCCAGGCTGCAGAGAAGATGATAGATATGCCCGTAGGGCAGGCCCTTTTCGACCCCCACATACAGACATAGATCCCCTGTTCCGATTCCCACCACTTGTCCCAACATACACTAGTCCCTTTTTGGGTCCCGGTGACCATTCGGTGGGTGTCGTTTCCCATCCATTCCCAGTCGGCAGTGCAGTCCCCCATGTCCGTGCTCAGCTTCCTGAGCCGCCACCATCTTCCTAGGGGAATCTGTCCTGTGCAAGTCAGGCACACGCGTTTCCCCTCAGTGACCCCGATCCGTGAGGCCACAACCTGTACGCTGGGGCATAGGAGGGAGGCCTCCCCATAGGTGAATCCGGTCTGGCTGGAGTACTAGGTGGAGTTGGATCCCAACCACCCGGGCCATCTTCCCTCGTGGGCGTAGATGGCAGGTCCCTCCATGCCTTTTTCGCTGCACCCGGCAGTCACCACTGGAGCCTTTTCTCCCGAGCACCCGTAGATGTGGGAGTCTTCCACATCACCTCGCTTTCTGACGCTCATCCCCATCAGGGTGAATAGGATTACATTCCCCTTCATCCTGAAATCCTCTCTGCAAAGAGATACAAAAGCATGCAGCCAGCTCCCCAAGAGATTCTCTGGCTTGGTAAAGCACAGTCGGGTTCCGTGACCTCGACTCAAATAGATACACTATTAGCAGATTACTACTTAATTAAAACTACCCATCACCTTATTTAACTTAAGGTAAAACACCCAAACTTAAGCTAAATACTTAGACTTAACAATAACCAAAACTTAAATTACCTAAACTATGTACATCCGCCGCCCGTCTCCGGGCGGCCAGGCTAATTCCTGGTTGGACTGCGGCTCACCGCTACCTCCGGTGTGGCCGCACCATTCTGCACTGTTGGTCCCTCACAGCCCATGGCTGCTGGCTGAGGACCTCTGTCCTTTGACCTCCCCCTGACATGAGGGGCGGCCCTTGGTAACTGGAGAGCTGGTGACCATGGCTTTCTCAGCTGGGGCATCCATGGGGACCTTCTGGGGACTTTGGCAGGTGGGGCTTTCTTGGCTGGTGGGCCTTTAACCCGAACCGCTGCTCCCTCAGGCTTGACCTCTCCGAAACCTGGGCTAGGGGCAGGTAACTCTTCGCAGCCTGTTGCTGCAAGCTGAGAGTCTCCGCCCCCAGGTCCCATGGCTGGGTCCGGGGCAGGGTTATTGACCTCAGGTCCCTCCCCCTCTATACCTGGGTTAGGGGCAGGGTTTTTGCCCTCATGTCCCTCCCCCTCGTCTGGATCCCAGAAGAGTGGGGGGGTGTCCCAATCGATGGGCGGGGTGGCCCTTCTGTGAGATTCCCAAAATTTCTGTATTTCTCCGAAGGCTGTTAATAATAAACGGGAGCCTGCGTGGACATTTTAAATTGAAAAGGGTACCCAAGATTGCGTCCGTGCCTCGTGGCAGAAAGCCTGTGCGATTCAAAAATGGATTCTGCAACGCAGACAGCTTAGGAGAAATCGAAACTAAGGCTGCAGGCTTTCTGTGAAGAGAAACTTTGTATTTTGGAACCAGACATGACACTGAATTATGCATTAGACCGAATTGGAGGCAAATCTAAATTCAGTTTAGGCCTATAGTTAAGGCCATCTAGCAGTCTGCATATATTATCAGAAACAGATTAACACAGCCATCGAGGCTGGACAAGGCCCATCAAGGAACTTTCAGGACAATACAAGTCAATTATCGGGCCGGTAGATGCGATTACCGGCCATCCAAAACCAGTTAATATGGATTGCTACCATTATTTAAAATAGCCCATCAAGATTAAGACAAAGAACTAACCTGATTTGGTGCGCAGATAAGGGTTTTCGACGAAGGTATAATTGAAGGCCCCTTCGGGTAGCAAGGAAGTTGGTTCTTGGTGAGTTGGTGTCCGAGATCGTCAGGTGCATTCGTTGGTTGGTGTGCTGGTGCTGCTCCTCAGCCCCTCGCCCTCATGGCTGCCGTTGTTTCCCCGTCCCGCGCTTACCCCCTGGCCTTCGCCCGTGCCCTTTTCCCACACCATCTGGAACTGCCCCGGCACCGGGTTGCGCGGACACAGACAGATTCAGGCCAGGTGAGGCGGGACGCGATGAGGGGAGAAGGCAAACCACCGAGGGGCAGACCGGCTGGAGAAGACCAAACGAGGGGAGGTTTCGAATCATCGGGCCTTCAGCCTTGGTCGACCTTCGAATATCTGCACACCAACTCAAACTGGCCGCTGATGACGAAGAACCATCCCTGCAAGGTAAAGTGCCCAAACAGAGACTTTAACTTTGGGGTACGCGAACCCGGACAACGCCCTTGCAGCGCCTGGAGACCACGTGATGACGACAAGCTCCAGAGAGCACCAAGAGCAAACCCCGAACCCAACCGCTGTTTTGAGTCTAACAAACCTTTTGATTGGTGAGCATGAAGTTCTGACCCCTCATAGCTTAATCTAGTTAGGTATAGGGGGTGGGACAAGGATAAGGGGATTGTTAAGATAGTTGTTTTCACTCGATGTGCCATGTGTTCCCCATTCCCTGCATAAGTATAAGTATGATTATGATTCTCTTGTAATTTTTACCTGTGGAAGTGTACACTTGCAGGAATTAACGAATTCCTACGAATAACGGAGATCGACACAAGAGAACAACTAAACAGGTCTTTATTCAATGGAGATGCCACGAGGACTGCCTGGGCAGCCCCGTGATTTGCGATGAGACGTCATCATGTTTGCCCGCGTTTTCCCGTGCTCTTAAAAGGGCCACGCCCCGTACATGCAAACTCTATATACAAAACACAGTAATGCCTAACACAATGGTACAGGTTTAGGCTGGTGTTAGAACATCGGTAAAGAGAATTATATACAGTTAGCCAGAGTCATTCAGTGGTTCTGCCACACACTAGTAATTCTTTTCCATGAGATTGTATTAAGTAAGATTTTCCTCTTCAATAAAATCTTGGTTCTGTTTGCATCCAACCACCTGTCTACTCGAGTCTTCTCTGTACCGCCGCCTTGTACCTAAGTCCGGTGTCTAGAACCTAGGGGCATGGGAGCGATTCGAACCGCTCACAAAAAAGTCACGGGCATAACTGACTGGGCGTACGCACGCGCCAAACACCACCACCACACGCCACCCCCTACACTTCCCTTTAAGCAAGCCACAGCACCTGTCTGTGCAGTCTGTGAACTCGCTCCTGCTGCAGGCTGAGGATCTTTATCCTCAGACCTTACCCCAACTGGCTGTTTTCCCTTTCAGGTCTAAACAGCTTGCACTGATTGATATGAAACCATTTTGTACGCCGGGGCATCTTAACGGCGTATACCATGGGGCTGGCTTTACCTACAATGCTGTAGCTCCCCATGTATAATGGTTCCAAACTCCCTACTCGGGCATAGATTCTCATCATGACCTGATCTCCTACCTCCCACTCGTGGTGCTTTCTAGGTTCGAGCACCAATTGGTTACTCCGATGCTGCTTTCCCATGTTCCAAGCCGCCTGCTCGTGGACCTGTTTCAGGTGCTCAAAGAGATTTCAGGTGAACCTGTCCCGGTTTACCTCCCTGAGCTTACCCACCATGAGCACCGGGGCTAGTACATGGGTGGGGGTCCGCATAACCGTGCCGGTCATTAGCTTGTACGGGGAGTACCGCATGCTTTTAGACTGGCTGGCCCGGATCCCCTTCAAAACCAACGGTAGGACCTCGGCCCATTTACGGGGCGAGTCCACCGTCTCATAAGAACATAAGAACATAAGAAATAGGAGCAGGAGTAGGCCAATCGGCCCCTCGAGCCTGCTCCGCCATTCAATAAGATCATGGCTGATCTGATCCTATCCGCCAATCCACTATCACAGAACCATCTCCTGAATCTAACAGAATTAGACACATGAATTAGGAGTAGGATCAGGCTACACGGCCCCTGGGCCCGCTCCGCTACCCACAGGGCCATGACCGATCCGAACCTAGACTCATGTCCAAATTCCTGCCCGCTCCCCATAACCCTTAATTCCCTTTACTTCTAGGAAACTGTCTATTTCTGTTTAAATTTATGTAATGATGTATCTTCTACAGCTTTTTGGGGCAGCATATTCCATGGACCTACCACTCTCTGAGTGAAGTAGTTCCTCCTCATCTCAGTTTTGAAAGAGCAGCCCCTTATTCTAAGACTATGCCCCCTAGTTCTAGTTTCACCCATCATCGGGAACATCTTCCCCGCATCCACCCGATCCAACCCCTTCACAATCTTATATGTTTCAATAAGATCGCCTCTCATTCCTCTGAACTCCAATGAGTAGAGTCCCAATCTACTCAACCTCTCCTCATATGTCCATCCCCTCATCCCCGGGATTAACCGAGTGAACCTTCTTTGTACTGACTCGAGAGCAAGTATGTCCTTTCTTAAATATGGACACCAAAACTGTACGCAGTCTTCAAGGTGCGGTCTCACCAATACCTTGTACAACTGAAGCAATACCTCCCTATTTTTATATCCTATCCCCCTAGCAATGAAAGCCAACATTCCATTGGCCTTCTTACTCACTTGCTGCACCTGCATACTAACCTTTTGAGTTTTGTGCACCAGGACCCCCAGATCCCTTTGTACTTCAGTAATTTCCAGTTTCCTGCCATTAAGATAATAAGTTGCTCTACGATTTTTCCTGCCAAAGTGCATAACCTCACACTTTCCAGTATTGTATTCCATCTGCCAAATCTCTGCCCACTTACTTAGCCTGTCGATGTCCCCTTGCAGGTTTTTTATGTCCTCCTCACTCACTACTTTCCCTCCCATCTTAGTATCATCTGCAAACTTTGATATGTTACACTCGGTCCCCTTCTCCAAATCGTTAATATAGATTGGAAAGAGTTGGGGACCCAGCACTGACCCCTGCGGAACACCACTAGTTAATGATTGCCAGTCTGAGAATGAACCATTTATCCCAACTCTCTGCCTTCTGTTAGATAGCCAAACCTCTATCCATGCCAGAATATTACCCCCAATCCCGTGATTTTTTATCTTAAGCAATAATCTTTTGTGTGGCACCTTGTCAAATGCCTTTTGGAAGTCTAAATACACTACGTCCACTGGTTCCCCTTTATCCACCCTATACGTTACTTCCTCAAAGAACTCCAGCAAATTTGTCAAACATGACTTCCCCTTCATAAAACCATGCTGACTTTGTCCTATTAAATTATGATTATCCAAATGTCCTGATACTGTCTCCTTAATAATGGACTCCAAAATTTTACCTACCATAGATGTTAGGCTAACCAGTCTATAGTTTCCAGCCTTCTGTCTACTGCCCTTTTTAAATAAGGGTGTTACATTAGCAGTTTTCCAGTCTGCCGGGACCTTTGCCGAGTGCAGGGAGTTTTGGAAAATTATTACCAATGCATCCACAATCCCTATCGCCACTTCCCTCAACCTTTCTTTTAGTGTCCGGTTCATATGTTCCACAATCCCTGATGACTGCGGGTTGTGGGCCACGTGCCATTTCCCCTCGATGCCTAGCAGCATAAGGGTATTCTGCATCACCTGTCCGGTGAAGTGACTCCCTTGGTCAGACTCCACATACTGTGGTAGTCCCCACCGCGAGAACACTTCCCAGACCAGGATCCTGGCAGTATCCAGAGCTGTGGCTGTTCTGCAGGGAAAGGCCTCTACCCATTTGGTGAACACGTCCACCAGGACTAGGCAGTACTTACAGCCTCCCTGGGCATTGGGCAGGGGCCCGATGTAGTCGACTTGTATCGACTGCCATGGTCACTCTACCCTCCTGACGTGTCCCATAGGTACCTTCCTTTTGTGGGGTCGGGGTTATTTGCAGCGCACACAAGACAGCCTGCACAGAACTTGCGGACATCGTCCCTGAGTCCCGGCCACCATCCCACCTGTTCCACCCACTGCCAGGTGGTCTCAGGCCCAGGGTGTCCCACTCCTGGACCCTCATGGGCCAGTTGAAGGAATTCACTCCAGTGCTGCTGTGGCAGAAGCCACTGTTCCACCCGGAACAGCATACCCTCTTTAACGGAGAGGGTTGTTGTGCCATATGGACCCTCTACCCTTTTTCCCTCGGTTACTGCACCGAGGACTGCTTTGAGGACGGGGTCTTGGGCTTGGACCGTCTTAAGGTCCGTGCCGCTCTTGGAGCAGCACAGCACTCAGGCTGTCCCCGCTGGCTGCTACCTCCAGGAAAACTCTTTCCCCCATCTATAGCCCCTAGAGCTGGTGCAGTCCGCAAGTCCTTTTTGAGCCTGACAAATGCTGCCTGGCAACCCTCATCCCAAAGCCACTCCACTCCCTTGTGACGGAGTCGGAGTAGAGGGGCCACTGTGGCTACATAGTCCTCAATAAAGTCTCTACAGTACCCGGTGAGCCCTAGAAATAACCTCACACCCGTTACCGTGTTAAGGACCGGTAACTCTTGTACCGCTTCTCTCCTAGCCTTACCTAGGCCCTTTCTCCAGCGTGCATGGTCAGGCCTAGGAATTTCACCTCCTGCTGGCCGATCTGCGCTTTCTTGGGGTTTACTTTGGAACTTTTCTGCCCTAGCAGCTCCAGCAGTTCGACCAACAGTGGGCCATGCTCCTCTTTCGAATCGGTGAACAGGAGCAGGTCATCCACATATTGTACCAACTGTCTGGGCTGGCTAAAATCCTTTAAACTGTTTACCATGCACTGATGGAAAATGCTGGGGCTGTTGTGGAAGCCCTGAGGCAAGCAGTTCCATGTGTACTGTTGCCCTTTAAACATAAAAGCAAACTTGTACTGATCCTCCCTCCTTAAAGGGATGGACCAAAACCCATTGGAAATATCCAGCATCGTGAAGGTGGTCGCGGATGCTGGGATACTTCCTATCAGGTCGGCAACTGCTGCTACTGTGGGTGCACAGGCTGGGATGTTACTATTGAGCATTCGATAGTCCACCGTGGCCCTCCAGGAATTGTCCGGCTTTCTAACCGGCCACAATGGAGAATGCACATAGGTAGCTATCGGTCTCAGAACTCCCTGCTGTACCAACGAGGGCATGGCTGCTTCCAGGTCTGGCTCTGCTTCCTTAGGGAAGTTATACTGTTTCTGTGGCCAGGCCATGGGGTCCCCGTCTACGCTGACCTCAAACCAGTTGAACCTCCCGCAGTCGTGTTTGTGAGTGGCAATGTGGCCAGGTGGGCCTGCAGAAATGACTCGAACTCCTGTGGGGTGTTGCTGACCATAAGCTCAAGGTTATAACCCTCTTTGGGCTTCGTGGTGCATAGGGTCCCCTTCCCTTCCTTTCCTGGGATCACTACTACCTCTCCGTTCTTCACTTTACCTGCCCCCCATAAGCAATAATTCCTCAAATCTACTAGGATCCTGTGGCCTACAATAACATCAGCTCCCAGGACCCCTCTTCCACCCTCCACTTCCCATTTCATCAGGACACAGGTCCACTTAGAGCGGAGCGGTCCTAACCGAATGGCGAGCGGGATGGAAAATGAGCCAGCCTGTTCTTTACCTGTGAACCCCGACAGACTGTATGGGACCCCGTTAGATAGAGGTGAGTTGGTGGGGTTAGCTGAGTAGACCACGGTGCATGATGCCCCCATGTCTAACAGATAGGTCCCCATCACCTTTTCTACCTCCATCTCCAAGAGGGGTCTCTTCCATTCATTGTATCAGAGGGAACACAGGTAAACAGGCTGTGCTGGCTCTAGTCAGGGCTGTGGGTTGGATGGGGTGGATGGGGTCAGGGCACCGGTGGCGGCTGCTACTCTCCCCTGGCCAAAAGTGGCTCGACCTTTGCGGGAGTAATTCCTGCCCCCGCCTTTTGGGCTGGGGCTGTGGAATTCTTTCCCTTGTTATCCGTCCAAGGGTTTTTGCACTCCTTCCACAAGTGACCATTCTTCCCACACCCATAACAATTCATCTTTGTGTTGGGGGGGCTACCCCCTTCCTGGTGCCACACTTTCCTACCCGGTCCGGGTTTTACCTCATGCACCTTTCCCTTAGGTGGGCGTGCATTGGCTCCCCTAATGTTTTTATAGGCCAGAGTCAGCTGCCTAATTACTAAGTTCGATGGTCTGGGGGTTTTTGGGGTCGAACCAGACGTCTGCCTTGGCCCGGACCTGTGGCAAGCTGTTCGCCACCAGGCAACGGAGCCAATGGGCCAGGAGATCCCCGTTCAGGAACCGCCGGTTTGGCATCCCCGGACAGGCCCTCCGGTACACCAGCCACAGCCGGTCCGCAAAAGCCTGCGGGGTTTCCCCTGGGAGCTGAACCGTCTTCTCCACACGGGAGGAAGGACTTCCCTCATTCATCCCCAAGGCCTCCAGAACTGCATCCCTGAGCTCCTCGTACCTTTTGTGGGGGCAGTCTGGAGATCGGGAGTGGGGGGAGACTGGAGCTCGGGATGGGGGAGTCTGGAGATCGGGATTGGGTTGTGTCTGGAGATTGGGAGTGGAGGGAGTCTGGATTTCGAGTGTGGGTGTTGTCTAGAGACCGGGAGTGGGAGGTGTCTGGTGATCGGGATGGGGGAGTGTGGAGATCGGTAGTGGGGGGTGTCTGGAGATCGGGAGAGGGGGGTGCCTGGAGATCGGGACTGGGGGGTGTCTGGAGATCGGGAGAGGGGGGAGTCCAGAGATCAGGACTGGGGTGAATCTGGAGATTGGGAGTGGGGTGAGTCTAGAGATCGGGAGTGGAGCGAGTCTGGAGAGAGGGAGTGTGGGGAGTCTAGTGATCAGGAAAGCGGGGCGTCTGGAGATTGGGAGTGGGTGGGTGTCTGGAGATCGGGAGTGGGGGAGTCTGTAGATCGGGAGTGGGGGGTGTCTGGAGTTTGGTAGTGGGGGGGAGTGTGGAGATCGGGAGTGGAAGGAGTCTCGAGAGCGGGAGAGGGGGGAGTACGTAGATTAGGAGTGGAGCGAGTCTGGAGATCGGGAGTGGGGGGAGCCTGGAGATTGGGAATGGGGGGAGTCTGGAGATTTGGAGAGGGGTGAGTGTGGAGATCGGGAGTGGAGGGAGTCTTGAGAGTGGGAGAGGGGGGAGTACGTAGATCAGGAGTGGAGCGAGTCTGGAGATCAGGAGCGGGGGGAGCCTGGAGATCGGGAATGGGGGGAGTCTGGAGATTTGGAGAGGGGTGAGTATGGGGATTTGGGTCACGGGGTGTCTGGAGATCAGGAGTGGGGGGAATCTGGAGATCGGGAGTGTGGGGAGTGTGGAAATCAGGAGTGTCGGGAGACTGGAGATCGGGATTGGGAGAGTGTGTAGATCGGGAGTGGGGTGAGTCTGGAGATCAGGAGTGGACGGAGTCTGGTGATCGGGAGTGGGGGGAGACTGGAGACCAGGATCGGGGGGAGTCTGACGATCGGGGTTGGGGGAGTCTGGAGATCAGGATTGGGTAGTGTCCGGAGATCAGGAGTGGAGGGAGTCTGGAGATCAAGTGTGGGTGTTGTCTAGAGACCGGGAGTGGGAGGTGTCTGGAGATCGGGAGTGGGTGGAGTCTGGAGATCGGGAGTGAGGAGATCGTTAGTGGGGGGTGTCTGGAGATCAGTAGTGGGGGGTGCCTGGAGATTGGGAGTGGAGGGAGTCTGGGGATTGGGAGTGGGGGGGAGTCTCGAGAGCGGGAGTGGGGTGAGTCTGGTGTTCGGGAGTGGGGAGAGTCTTGAGATCGGGAGTGGGGTGTATCCGGATTTTTGGAGTTTGGGGAGTATGGATATCAGGAGTGGGGGGCATCTGGAGATTGGGAATGTAGGGAGTCTGGAGATCGGGAGTGGGGGGAGTCTGGAGATCGGGAGTCAGGGTGTCTGGAGATCGGGAGTTAGCGGATGCCGGAGATTAGGAATGGGGTGAGTCTGGAGATCGGGGGTGGGGGAGTCTGGAGATCGGGAGTGGTGGGTGTCTGGAGATCGGGAATGGGGGTAGTCTGGAGATCGGGAGTGGGGGGTGTCTGGAGATCGGGAGTGGGGGGAGTCTGGAGATCGAGAGTGGGGGGAGACTGGAGATCAGGATGGGGGGAGTCTGGAGATCGGGTTCGGTGGTGTCTGGAGATCAGTAGTGAGGGGAGTCTGGACAGCGGGATTGGGGTGTGTCCGGAGATCAGGAGTGGAGGGAGTCTGGAGATCGAGAGTGGGGGGAGTCTGGAGATCGGGAGTGGGGGGCGTCTGGAGATTTGGTGTGGGAGAAATCCGGAGATATGAAGGGGGAGAGTCTGGAGATCAGGAGTGGGTGGAGTCTGGAGATCGGGATTGGGGGGAGTATGGAGATCGGGAATGGGGGGAGTCTGGAGATCACGAGTGGGGGAGCCTTGAGATCAGGAGTGGGGGGAGCCTGGAGATCGGGAGTGGAGGGAGTCTGGAGACCGGGAATTGGGGGAGTCTGGAGATCGGGATTGGGGAGAGTCTGGAGATTGGGAGTGTGGGGAGTGTGGAGATCAAGAGTATCGGGAGACTGGAGTTTGCGATTGGGAGAGTGTGTAGATCGGGAGTGGGGGAAGTCCGGAGATCGGGAGTGGGGTGAGTCTGGTGTTCGGGCGTGGGGAGAGCCTTGAGATCGGGAATGGGGTGTATCTGGATTTTTGGAGTTTGGGGAGTCTGAATATCGGGAGTGGGGGGTGCCTGGAGATCGGGAGTGAGGGGAGTCTGGAGAGTGGGAGTGGGGGGAGGGTGCAGGTCGTGAGTTGGGGGAGTCTAGAGACCAGGAGAGGGGGGCGTCTGGAGATCGGGAGTTAGCGGATGCCAGTGATTGGGAATGGGGTGTGTCTGGAGATCGGGAGTGGGGGGAGTCTGTAGATCGGGAGTGGTGGGTGTCTGGAGATCGGGAGTGGGGTGTGTCTGGAGATCGGAAGTGGAGGGAGTCTGGAGATTGGGAATGGGGGTTCTCTGGAGATCAGGAGTGGGGGGAATATGGAGATTGAGAGTGGGGCGTGTCTGGAGATCGGTAGTGGGGGGTGTCTGGAGATCGGTAGTGGGGGGTGTCTGGAGATCGGTAGTGGGAAGCACCTGTTGACCGGGAGTTGGGTGTGTATGGCAATCAGGAGATGGGGGAATCTGGAGATCGGGAGTGGGGGGAGTGTGGAGATCAGGAGTGTTGGGAGACTGTAGATCGGGTTTGGGAGAGTGTGTAGATCGGGAGTGGGGGCAGTCTGCAGATCGGGAGTGGGGGGAGACTGGAGATCAGGATGGGGCAGTCTGGAGATTGGTTCGGGGGTGTCTGGACATTGGTAGTGAGGGGTGTCTGGACATCGGGATTTGGGGGAGACTGGAGATCGGGCTTGGGGGAGTCTGCCGATCGGGGTCGGGGGTGCCTGGAGATCGGGATTGGGGTGTGTCCGGAGATCGGGAGTGGAGGGAGTCTGGAGATGAAGAGTGGGAGTTGTCTAGAGACCGGGCGTGGGGGAGTCTGGAGATCGGTAGTGGGGGGTGTTGTCTGGAGATCGGGAGTGGGGGGAGTCTGGAGATCGGGAATTGGGGTTGTCTGGAGATCGGGAGTGGGGACTTTCTGGAGATCGGGATTGGGGGCAGTCTAGAGATCGGCAGTGGGGGGTGTCTGGAGATTGGGAGTGGGGGGAGTCTGGAGATCGGGAGTGGGAGGAGTCTGGAGATCGGGAGTGGGGGGTGTCTGGAGATCGGGAGAGGGGGGAGTCCAGAGATTGTGTCTGGGGTGATTCCGGAGATCAGGAGTGGGGGGAGTCTAGAGATCGGGAGTGGGGGAAGTCTGGAGATTAGAATTGGGGGTAGTGTGGAGATCAGGAGTGGGTGGAGTCAGGAGATCGTGTGTGTGGGGAGTCTAGATATCAGGAGCGGGGGGAGACTCGAGATCGGGTTAGGGGGTGTCTGGAGATCGGGAGTGTAGGGAGTCTGGATTTCAGGAGTTGGGGGAGTCTGGAGATCGGCAGTGGGTGGAGTCTGGAGATCGGGAGTGGGGGAAGTGAGGAGATCGTTAGTGGGGGGTGTCTGGAGATCGGTAGTGGGGGGTGCCTGGAGATTGGGAGTGGAGGGAGTCTGGGGATTGGGAGTGGGGGGAGTCTCGAGAGTGGGAGAGTGGGGAGTATGGGGATTTGGGGCAGGGGGCGTCTGGAGATCGGGAGTGGGGGATGTCTGGAGATTTGGAGTGGGAGGAAACCGGAGATAGGGAGGGGGGGAGTCTGGAGATCGGGAGTGCGTGGAGTCTGGAGATCGGGAGTGGGGGGAGTGTGGAGATCTGGAATCGGGGGAGTCTGGAGATTGGGAGTGGGGGGAGTCCGGAGATTGGGAGTGGGGTGAGTCTGGTGTTCGGGAGTGGGGAGAGCCTTGAGATCGGGAGTGGGGTGTATCCGGATTTTGGGAGTTTGGGGAGTATGGATATCAGGAGTGGGGGGCATCTGGTGATTGGGAATGTAGGGAGTCTGGAGATCGGGAGTTGGGGGAGTCTGGAGATCGGGAGTGGGGGGAGCCTGGGGATCGGGATTGGGGGGAGTCTGGAGATTGGGAGTGGGGGGAGTCTGGAGATCGGGAGTGGGGGTGTCTGGAGATCGGGAGTTAGGGGATGCCAGAGATTAGGAATGGGGTGAGTCTGGAGATCAGGAGTGGGGGAGTCTGTAGATCGGGAGTGGTGGGTGTCTGGAGATCGGGAATGGGGGTAGTCTGGAGATCGGGAGTGGGGGGTGTCTGGAGATCGGGAGTGGGGGGAGTCTGGAGATCGAGAGTAGGGGGAGATTGGAGATCAGGATGGGGGGATTCTGCAGATCGGGTTCGGTGGTGTCTGCAGATCAGTAGTGAGGGGAGTCTGGACAGCGGGATTGGGGTGTGTCCGGAGATCAGGAGTGGAGGGAGTCTGGAGATCGAGAGTGGGGGGAGTCTGGAGATCGGGAGTGGGGGGCGTCTGGAGATTTGGTGTGGGAGAAATCCAGAGATATGAAGGGGGAGAGTCTGGAGATCAGGAGTGGGTGGAGTCTGGAGATCGGGATTGGGCAAAGAATGGAGATCGGGAATGGGGGGAGTCTGGAGATCACGAGTGGGGGAGCCTTGAGATCGGGAGTGGGGGGAGTCTGGAGATCGGGAGTGGAGGGAGTCTGGAGACCGGGAATTGGGGGAGTCTGGAGATCGGGAGTGGGGACTTTCTGAAGATCGGGATTGGGGGGAATCTGGAGATCGGGATTGGGGGGAGTCTGGAGATCGGGAGTGTGGGGAGTGTGGAGATCAGGAGTATCGGGAGACTGGAGATTGCGATTGGGAGAGTGTGTAGATCGGGAGTGGGGGAAGTCCGGAGATCGGGAGTGGGGTGAGTCTGGTGTTCGGGCGTGGGGAGAGCCTTGAGATCGGGAATGGGGTGTATCCAGATTTTTGGAGTTTGGGGAGTCTGAATATCGGGAGTGGGGGGTGTCTGGAGATCGGGAGTGGGGGGAGTCTGAAGAGTGGGAGTGGGGGGAGGGTGCAGGTCGTGAGTGGGGGGAGTCTAGAGACCAGGAGGGGGGGGCGTCTGGAGATCGGGAGTTAGCGGATGCCGGTGATTGGGAATGGGGTGTGTCTGGAGATCGGGAGTGGGGGGAGTCTGTAGATCGGGAGTGGTGGGTGTCTGGAGATCGGGAGTGGGGTGTGTCTGGAGATCGGGAGTGGAGGGAGTCTGGAGATCGGGAATGGGGGTTCTCTGGAGATCAGGAGTGGGGGGAGTCTGGAGATTGAGAGTGGGGGGTGTCTGGAGATCGGTAGTGGGGGGTGTCTGGAGATCAGTAGTGGGGGGTGTCTGGAGATCGGTAGTGGGAGGCGACTGTTGACCGGGAGTTGGGGGTGTTTGGCAATCGGGAGAGGGGGGAATCTGGAGATCGGGAGTGGGGGGAGTGTGGAGATCAGGAGTGTTGGGAGACTGTAGACCAGGATTGGGAGACAGCCAGACAGAGTGAATACACACGCTGAAGATGGGCTGCTGAATTTTTAGTGTTTTTAGTGTTTAAAGTGGGGAAAAAAAAGGTTCATTTCAAGTTTAAAAAAGTTTTAAAGTTAAATTTAGTTCTAGTTAAGTTAGTTTAGTTTGTTTAGTTAAGTTTAAGTTTAGTTTAGTCTAGATTAAGTAAGGAAGGAAAAGACCACCAAAGGAAAAAGAACCAGAGGAAATTAGAAAAAAAAAAGCCAAAGAAAAAAAAGAAATAAGGGAAAAAAAAAAATATACAAACCAAAGAACAGCGGCCGCACGGGGCCACAGCAGCAGCAGAAGCGAGGTGACTCGGCCGCATCGGGAACCGAGGCGCGAAGGCCGCACGGAGACGCAGCCGGAGCGAGGAGACTCGGGGAGGCCGCTTCGGGAAACGAGGCGAATCGGGGAGGCCGCACGGAGACGCAGCGGCAGCCGGAACGAGGTGACTCGGGGAGCCCGAGCGGCGAACGAGACACAGCCCGATCGGCGGCCGCAGTCCAGCACCCGAGCGACGACCGCAGTCCAGCACCCGAGCGACGACCGCAGTCCAGCACCCGAGCGACGACCGCAGTCCAGCACCCGAACGGCGAACGAGGCACAGCCCGAGCGGCGGCTGGGCTAGAAAGCCCGGGAAAGGCCCGAGGAGCCAGGCCCAGAGACCTCTGAGGAGAAGGGGAGCAACCAGAAGGCTTCCAGAAGCAAACCAAGACTGTGAGTACAGGGCCCAGGGAGGGAGACTGAAGCCAGGGAAAGGCCCGAGGAGCCAGGCCGAGACAGAGGCACAGAGACCTCTGAGGGGGAGGGGAACAGCCCGAAGGCACCGGGAAACAGCGGCTCACAGACCCAGACCTGAGAAGGGTGAACCCAGAAGCCGAGGCCCAGGGACCACGGGGCCGGAGAGGGGGACCGGGAAAGTTTGCGAACAGGGAGAGGGAAACACCAAACCCGGGGCCCCAGAAAAGCTTATTCTAAGATCAACAATACTTTACCAAAAATGAGCGAATCAGAAGATCCACAACAGCCCCGCTTCCAGATTCCCCCCAACACCGCAAAAAAAGCTATAAAAGCGATCAAGCATGAGCAGATGAGAGAAAAACCAGAAACACTTTTTGCTGACTGTTACAACAATGGGACAAAAAGTAACCTCATTTTCTACTCAGATCAGCCAGTGGCTTGGATCACAGCAATAAAATCACACTATACCAATGTTAAGCTAGAAAATACCGCAAATGGGTCCATAATGAAAATTCACACACCAGGAGACAGTTCAACTACGACGGTCAACGCGTACAATACCGGAACAATATTAGTGCAAGGCAACCTCGACAAATTTGCAACGGCCTTCAGGACACTGAAAAAATTAACTAAGGGGGGAAGGAACAGCCCCAGAGTGGCCCGCACTCCCCCCAACATTGACAACTTACCAGGAGAAAATCTGCCTGGTCAGGAGGTGAACGAGCCACACAGTTCAAACCAGACACTAACCCCGGGGAACCACAGCCACACGATACAACTGACAAACCCCAGCATAACTACCAGGGAGGAAGCCACACATAGTCCCCCTACCATTCCCAGCTCACCAAGAGAAGAGCAGCATAGCCAGGAAGTGAGTGAGCCCTCCAGGGCCGACCAGCCTAGCCAGGAAGTGAGTGAGCCTTCCAGGGCCGACCAGACACATACCCCGGGATCACACAGCCAGATACAACCAAAAGATAAATTTAATCAATTAGAGATAGAGATGGTTAAACTTAGAGAGGACTTCCTCAAAATGAATGACGATCAAAATCAGGAGAGGGAGAGACACAAGAGAGAGCTGAAGCTACTTGAGAACCAGGTGAATCTACTTAGGAATCAGGTGAAACAGCTGCAGGAAAAAGAAGAGAGCCATAGAGGAGAGATAACACCATTAGACCAGCAACCAGAGGCTAGAGATAAGACAAGACAGAGCCGGACGGAACGGCTGCACTCCCACACGGAACAAAAGCAACAGACACACAATACAAGGGGTGCCACACAGACCGACCAGCATACTGATTCGCAATCTTCCCCCACCACCGTGGAACCACAAGCGGGCCGCTCACAAGAGGTACGCACACACCAGACACCCCAGCCCAGCACACACATTATGAGTCCAAGCGAAAGCCACCAGACAGTAAACACAAACAAGGCTGACGTCGTAATACTCATAGACTCAAATGGGAAATTTCTATGGGAGAAAAAGCTATTCCCTAGAAGTAAAGTAGAAAAGATCTGGTGCCCAACAACAAACAGAGCCATGGGATGGCTGACCAAAGCCAGATTAGGCTCCCCCCAACACATAATAATACACACGGGCACAAATGACCTAAAGACCCAACAGAAAGAAGTAGCAACATCGCTCAGAGCAATGATTAGGAAAGCAAGCAGTACATTTCCAAACACTAGAATCACTGTTTCCACAATATTGCCGAGAACAGACTTCAACAACAACACAATTCATGAGATAAATGCCAGCATAGCAAGAGACTGCGAATCAAACCACAACGTACACCTGGCCCAACACCCCACCCTCGATGAGGAATGTCTTTACGACCACGTCCACATCCAAAGGCAAAGAATATCGATCTTTGCTAAAGCCCTGAAGGACGTCGCTTTTAACCGGGTCCATACCCAGACTCCAAGAGGACCCCGCCCGACCACCAGAGATCAGCGGGGTACATATCAGGAACACTACAAGGACCACCAACACACCAACCGAGACCAGAGAGGATCCCCATGCAAAACAACAATATCAGACCTGCACCACTCCTGTCCCACAGGGGAATAGGACCGCTCCCAGCCAGACAGAGGGAGAGATGCACAGGACGTACGCAATACCTCAGACAGAAACAATCCATTAAGAGACAATAAGCAGATGTGCAGCAGCATCTACTTCCGCCTTATGGATCAAGGACTAATTAATAGAAAGAACTGTAACCAAATTGTATTAACTTTTATAGACAACTGATGTGATCTTTTTTTTCCCACACTTAGACACGACAAACATGTACCACTCTTTAACCTATCATAGTAAAAGATCAAACTTAACATGAAATCCTTATATATTTCGACCTGGAATATCCAAGGTCTACGCTCTTCACTGCGAGAAGTGAAAAGTAGGACCCCAGAGTTCACAGATGAAACTAAAGACCTAGATATTATCATTTTACAGGAAACTTGGTATAAAGGAAAAGGACACACTGGCTGTCCCCAAGGGTACACTGAGCTGGTGGTCCCCTCCAATAAATTACCAAGTGTAACCCAAGGCAGAGACTCCGGAGGCATACTGATCTGGTTTAAAACAGAACTTAAGAATTACATCAAATTTATAAAAAAGGGCGAACACCATATGTGGCTCAAACTTGAGAGGGAGATTATCTCAAACACCCAAGATGTTTACATTTGCGCACTTTATATCCCTCCAATCGATTCCCCATACTTTAAAGAGGACACCTTCTCCAACATGGAGGGGGAAATTATCCAATACCAGGCCCAGGGGAACGTGTTGATCTGTGGGGACCTCAATTCAAGAACGGGCGAAGAACCAGACTTCACCAATAATCAGGGAAACAATTACATTTTCGGGAATAACCACTTTGACATCCCTTCCCTTCCATACAGGCATAACTGCGACAAGCAGTCAAATACCAATGGAAAACAGCTACTACAGCTCTGTCGAAACCTGGGTCTGTACATTGTCAATGGTAGGTTCATAGGAGACCTCCTAGGAAGATCGACCTATTGCTCACCTCTTGGCTGCAGCACAGTAGACTATATGATTACAGACTTAGACCCATCCTCTTTCAGAGCATTCACAGTCAAACCACAAACAACACTGTCAGATCACAGTCAAATTACTATGTTCCTCAAAAAGACAGAAACAAACAACATAGAAACACAACCCAGTAAACTGTACAACACCAAAAAATCGTACAGATGGGCCAAAAACGACACGGAAAAATACCAGAAAACAATTAGCAATGCATCAACTCAAGCTCTCTTAGACACCTTTCTGGATAACATATACACTCACAATAAAGAGGGCAGTTAGTAAACTAAACAATATTTTTGATAATTTGGCAACAAATGCAAACTTGAAAGCTCGCAAGAACAAACCCAAAACAAAAAACTATGAAAAATGGTTTGACCGAGATTGCCATAACATGAGGAAAAAACTTAGAAAAATATCAAACCAAAAACACAGACATCCAGAAAACGAGGAACTACGCCTTACTTATTGTCAGACACTAACACAATACAGAAACACACTCAGAACCAAAAAAGAGCAATATATTAAGAATACACTCAGCTCCATGGAGGAATCCATTGATTCCAATTGTTTCTGGGAAAACTTGAAAACACTACACAAAAAACAACACGACGATTTGGCCATTCAAAATGGGGACACATGGGTAAACCACTTTGAAAAATTATACCAGAAAAACACACTAAGACCAGAGCAACACCAAATATGCAAAAAACTGGAAAAGCTAGAAATGGCCATAAAAGATAACCAAAACCCGCTGGACGCCATAATAACAGAAAAAGAACTTCTTGAAAAACTCAAGGACCTGCGACCAGGAAAAGCCTGCGGGACAGACGGCATACTAAACGAGATGATTAAACAAACAGACAACAAAATGAAACTGGCTATCCTAAAACTCTTCAACTTGGTTCTGAGTGTCGGTTATTTCCCTGATATCTGGAACAAAGGACTCATAACGCCCATATACAAAAGTGGGGACAAAATCGACCCAAACAACTATCGAGGCATCTGTGTAAACAGTAACCTGGGGAAGGTATTCTGTAGCATCATAAACAAAAGACTTATAAACTACCTTGAGGAGCACAATGTCTTGAGTAAAAGCCAAATTGGATTCCTGCCAAACTATAGAACATCCGATCATATCTTCACCCTACAGACCCTAATTGACAAACACGTTCACCATAACAAAAGCAAAATCTACGCATGCTTTGTAGATTTCCAGAAGGCTTTCGACTCCATCTGGCATGACGGTTTATTCCTGAAACTTATCGAAAGCGGGGTAGGAGGGAAAACATATGATGTAATTAAATCAATGTATACAAACAACAAATGTGCAGTTAAATTTGGAGACAAACAAACAAAATACTTCCCACAGGGGCGGGGGGTGACGCAGGGCTCGCCAATCTCACCGACACTCTTTAATATTTACATAAATGGATTGGCAAAACTACTTGAACAATCTACAGCACCCGGCCTCACCCTATATGAATCCAAGGTTAAATTCCTCCTCTATGCAGGCAACCTGGTTCTGCTGTCACCTACTAAAGAGGGGCTACAGCAAAACCTGGACCTGCTGGAGTCGTACTGCCAGACTTGGGCCCTGACAATAAATCCCCAAAAAAACCAAAGTCCTTGTGTTCCAGCAAAGATCCAAACATCAGGGACCCAAAATAAATTTCACAGTAGGAACAACCAAAATTGAACAAACCACTAAGTACACATACTTGGGCTTAAAAATCAGTTCTACGGGAAACTTCAAACTGGCTGTGAATGAACTGAAAGAGAAAGCAAGAAGGGCTTTCTATGCCATCAAAAAATCAATCCAAATAGAAATCCCAATTAGCATTTGGCTCAAAATTTTCAAATCAGTAATTGAACCAATTGCACTCTATGGCAGTGAGGTATGGGGACCGCTAACTCAACAAGAATTTGCAAAATGGGACAAACACCCAATTGAGATCCTACATGCAGAATTCTGTAAAAGTATCCTCCGGACTCAAAGGAAAACAGTAAACAATGCATGCAGGGCGGAACTAGGCCAATATCCATTAATAATCACTATCCAAAAAAGAGCCACCAAATTTTGGAATCACCTACAAATGAGCAATCCCCAATGCTATCACTACGACGCCCTGAAATGCCAAGAGCTGACCATAAAGAAGAATACCCTCAGTCAACTAGTCCTGGGACTCAGTGAAGTAACTACTAACAATACTAACAATAACCAGCCCCAGGACAGTGACAGGGTAACACAAAGAATTCGACCCAACACAATCGTCGCTAAGCAAAAGGAAAAATATCTGACATATTGGGCAGAAACAACAAAAACCCAAAGCAAACTCAATTGCTACTTGGCCCTAAACAGACAATACAACATAGCTGATTACCTGACCATGGTAAAGGATAACAAACTGAGAAGAACCTTGACAAGGTACAGACTTAGCGAACATAGCCTAGCGATCGAAAAAGGCAGACACAGGCAGACCAGGCTACCAAGAGAAGACAGGATATGCTCTCACTGCAGTCAGGGAGTAGTGGAGACAGAGATGCACTTCCTCACAGCCTGTGGAAAATATCAGGGCATCAGGGAGAATTTCTACCAAAAATTCACACAAATATGCCCTGATTTCAGAAATCTGAATGACAACCAAAAACTCCCATTCCTACTGGGAGAGGAGAGAAGCTGTATAACACTGGCGGCACACTATGTTACAGCTTGCCATGAACAGAGGGACAACCAGTAAACTAAGAAAAGAATATATATAAACAATGCGAATGTATATTTATACACTCAGGGATATACCTGTTTATACACTGTATGAATAGAACTGCGTTTATGTGCTAAACCATAAATGTATTTTGATGCTTTGGCAACATAAGATGTAACTTATCATGCCAATAAAGCGATTTGAATTGTGAATTGTGAATTGAGAGTGTGTAGATCGGGAGTGGGGGCAGTCTGCAGATCGGGAGTGGGGGGAGACTGGAGATCAGGATAGGGCAGCCTGGAGATCGGGTTCGGTGGTGTCTGGAGATTGGTAGTGAGGGGTGTCTGGACATCGGGATTTGGGGGAGACTGGAGATCGGGCTTGGGGGAGTCTGACGATCGGGGTCGGGTGTGTCTGGAGATCGGGATTGGGGTGTGTCCAGAGATCGGGAGTGGAGGGAGTCTGGAGATCGAGAGTGGGGGTTGTATAGAGACCGGGAGTGGGGGAGTCTGGAGATCGGTAGTGGGGGGTGTTGTCTGGAGATCGGGAGTGGGGGGAGTCTGGAGATCAGGAATTGGGGGTGTCTGGAGATCGGGAGTGAGGACTTTCTGGAGATTGGGATTGGGGGCAGTCTGGAGATCGGCAGTGGGGGGTGTCTGGAGATTGGGAGTGGGGGGAGTCTGGAGATCGGGATTGGGGGGTGTCTGGAGATCGGGAGAGGGGGGAGTCCAGAGATCGTGTCTGGGGTGATTCCGGAGATCAGGAGTGGGGGAAGTCTAGGGATCGGGAGTGGGGGAAGTCTGGAGATTAGAATTGGGGGTAGTGTGGAGATCAGGAGTGGGTGGAGTCAGGAGATCATGTGTGTGGGGAGTCTAGATATCAGGACCGGGGGGAGACTCGAGATCGGGTTAGGGGGTGTCTGGAGATCGGGAGTGTAGGGAGTCTGGATTTCAGGAGTTGGGGGAGTCTGGAGATCGGCAGTGGGTGGTGTCTGGAGATCAGGAGTGGGGGTAGTGTGGAGATCAGGAGTGGGGGGAGTGTGGAGATCGGGAGTGTGGGGAGTGTGGAGATCAGGAGTGTCGGGAGACTGGGGATCGAGATTGGGAGATTGTGTAGATCAGGTGTGGGTTGAGTCTGGAGATCAGGAGTGGGCAGAGTCTGGAGATTGGGATTGGGGGCAGTCTGGTGATCGGGAGTGGGGGGAGTCTGGAGATCAGGAGTTGGGGGAGTCTGGAGATCAGCACTGGGGGGAGTCTTGAGAACGGGAGAGGGTGGAATCTGTAGATTGGGAGTGGGAGGATTCTGGAGATTGGCAGTGGGGGTGGCTGGAGATCGGGACTGGGGGGTGTCTGGAGATCGGGAGTGGGGGGTGTCTGGAGATCGGTCGTGGAGGGAGTCTGGAAATCAGGAATGTGGGTTTTCTGGAGATCAGGGGTGGGGGGAGTATCGAGATCGGGATTGAGGGGTGTCCTGAGATCAGGAGTGGAGGGAGTCTGGAGATTTGGAGTGGGGGGAGCCTGGAGATCGGGAGTGGGGGGAGTCTGGAGATTTGGAGTGGGAGGAATCTGGAGATAGGGAGGGGGGGAGTCTGGAGATCGGGTTGGGGGGAGTGTGGAGATCAGGAGTGGGGGGAGTCTGGAGATCGGCAGTGGGAGGTGTCTGGAGATTGGAAGTGGGGGGAGTCTGGAGATTGGGAGTGGGGGGAGTCTGGAGATCGGGATTGGGGGGTGTCTGGAGATCGGGAGAGGGGGGAGTCCAGAGATCGTGTCTGGGGTGATTCCGGAGATCAGGAGTGGGGGAAGTCTAGAGATCGGGAGTGGGGGAAGTCTGGAGATTAGAATTGGGGGTAGTGTGGAGATCAGGAGTGGGTGGAGTCAGGAGATCGTGTGTGTGGGGAGTCTAGATATCAGGACCGGGGGGAGACTCGAGATCGGGTTAGGGGGTGTCTGGAGATCGGGAGTGTAGGGAGTCTGGATTTCAGGAGTTGGGGGAGTCTGGAGATCGGCAGTGGGTGGTGTCTGGAGGTCGGGAGTGGGGGTAGTGTGGATATCAGGAGTGGGGGGAGTTTGGAGATCATGTGTGGGGGGAGTCTAGAGATCTACATAGATACATAGATACATAGAGATAGGAACAGGAGTAGGCCATTCGGCCCTTCGAGCCTGCTCCGCCATTCAATGAGATCATGGCTGATCTTCGTCTGAGATCATAGCTGATCTTACCAGTTCAGTACCCCGTCCCCGCCTTTTCTCCGTAACCCTTAATCCCCTTAGCCTTCAGAAATATATCCAATTCTCTCTTGAAAATATTTATTGAATTAGCCTTCACAGCCCTCTGTGGCAGGGAATTCCACAGGCTCACCACTCTTTGAGTGAAGAAATTCTTCCTCATCTCTGTTTTAAATGATTTGCCCGCTATTTTTAGACTGTGGCCCCTGGTTCTGTGCTCCCCGGCCATTGGAAACATTCTCTCTGAATTCAGCCTGTCCAGGCCTGCCATAATTTTATATGTTTCGATGAGATCCCCTCTCAATCTTCTAAACTCCAGTGAGTACAAGCCCAAACTATTTAATCTCTCTTCGTAGGTCATTCCCGCCATTCCAGGTATCAGCCTGGTGAATCGCCGTTGCACTCTTTCCATGGCAAGAACATCCTTCCGCAGATGGGGCGACCAAAACTGTACACAATACTCCAGATGCGGTCTCACCAGCACCTTGTACAGCTGTAGTAAGGTATCCCTATTCCTATACTCGAACCCCCTTGATATGAAGGCCAACATACCATTTGCCTTCTTAATCGCCTGTTGCACCTGCATGCTCTCCTTCAGTGACTGGTGCACAAGAACACCCAGGTCCCTCTGCACTTCCCCATCTCCCAATCTATTGCCATTTAGATAATAATCTACCCTCCTGTTTTTACCCCCAAAGTGGATAACCTCGCATTTATCCACATTATAGTGCATCTGCCACGTATCCGCCCATTCCCCCAACCTGTCCAAATCGCACTGTAGCCTCCTGACATCCTCATCAGAGCCCACCCCTCCTCCTAGTTTAGTGTCGTCAGCGAATTTGGAAATATTGCATCCAATTCCCTGATCCAGATCATTTATATATATTGTGAACAGCTGGGGTCCCAGGACAGATCCTTGCGGCACCCCGCTGGTCACTGCCTGCCACTCCGAAAACGAGCCGTTTATTCCAACTCTCTGTTTTCTATCTGCCAGCCAGTTCTCTATCCACGTTAATACTTTGCCCCCAATCCCATGAGCCTTAATTTTGCATGATAATCTTTTGTGTGGAACCTTATCGAAGGCTTTCTGGAAGTCAAGGTACACCACATCCACTGGCTCTCCCCCATCTATTCTACCAGTTACCTCCTCAAAAAATTCCAGCAGATTAGTCAAACACGATTTACCCTTTGTAAATCCATGTTGACTCTGTCCGATCCTTTCCCCATTTGTCAAGTGCTCCGCTATTTTATCCTTAATAATGGACTCTAGCATTTTGCCCACAACCGATGTAAGGCTTACTGGTCTATAATTCCCTGCTTTCTCTCTACCCCCCTTTTTAAATATTGGGGTAACATTAGCTACCCTCCAATCCACGGGTACTGTTCCCGAGTCAATGGAGTTCCGGAAGATGATCCTTAGAGCATCTGCTATCTCCAGGGCCACCTCCTTAAGTACCCTAGGATGTAGTTTATCAGGCCCCGGGGATTTGTCGGCCTTCAGTCCCCTCAACTTACCCAACACCATATCCCTAGAGATACTAATTTCTGTCAGCTCCTCCCTCTCATTAGTCCCTATGTTTGCCGATATTCCTGGGAGGTTATTTGTGTCCTCCTTTGTGAATACAGAACCAAAGTATGAGTTTAATTGGTCTGCCATTTCCTTATTCTCCATTATATATTCTCCCGAATCGGACTGCAAGGGACCGACTTGGGATTTTACCAGTCTTTTCCTCCTGATATACCGATAAAAGCTTTTGCAGTCTGTCTTTATGTTTGCTGCAAGTTTACTTTCGTATTCTATTTTCCCCTTCCTGATTAATCCCTTTGTCCTCTTTTGCTGTATCCTGTACTGCCCCCAATCTTCCGGTCTGCTGCTTTTTTTTGCCAGTTGATATGCCCTTTTTTTTGATTTTATGCTGTCCCTAATTTCCCTCGTTATCCACGGTTGAGCCACCTTTTTAGGTTTATTTTTATGCCAAACCGGTATAAACATGTTCTGGAATTCTTCCATTCTATCTTTGAATGCTTGCCATTGTCTATCCACTGTCAATCCCCCCAGAAACACCACCCAATCAATCTTACCCAATTCCCGTCTCATACCCTCGTAATTCCCTTTATTTAAGTTCTGGACCTTAGTCTCTGATTCAATTTCCTCACTCTCCATCTCGACTGAGAGCTCGATCATATTATGATCGCTCTGACCCAAGGGGCCTCGTACAAGAAGATTGCTGATAAGTCCCTTCTCATTGCACAATACCCAGTCTAAAATGGCCTGATCTCGAGTCGGCTCCTCGACATATTGGTCCAGATAACCGTCCCGAAAACATTCCAGGAATTCCTCCTCCTCAGAATTTTTACTAATTTGGGTAGTCCAATCAATATGTAAATTAAAGTCACCCATGATGACAGCTGTGCTCTTATCGCACGCTTCTCTAATTTCCCTTTTTATGCCTTCCCTCACCTCCATATTACTATTTGGAGGCCTATATATCACACCCACTAACGTTTTCCTCCCCTTGCTATTTCTCATTTCTACCCATACAGATTCCGTTTCATCCGAGTTAATATCCTTCCTTTCCATTGCATTAATCCCCTCCTTTACCAGCAATGCTACCCCACCTCCCCTACCTTTTTGCCGATCCTTCCTAAATATTGTATATCCCTGGATGTTAAGTTCCCAGCCTTGCCCACCCTGCAGCCACGTTTCTGTAATCCCAATCAAATCATACTTGTTTACCTCTATTTCCACAACTAATTCATCCACCTTGTTCCTAATGCTTCTAGCATTAAGATACAAAGCCTTCAGGCTTGCTTTTTTCACACTCTCATTATGAATTAGTTTGGCCCTTTGTGTTTCTCTCCTTTGCTTATTGCTTCTCACCTTTCTACCATCTATTTCTGACTTCATATGACTTCCCTCTTTTCCACTACCTAGGTTCCCATCCCCCTGCCAAATTAGTTTAAATCCTCCCGAACCGCCCTAGAAAATATTACCCCGAGGACATCGGCTCCCTCACAGTTCAGGTGTAGACCGTCCCCTTGGTACAGGTCACTCCTCCCCAAGAACTGGTTCCAATGCCTCAGGAATTTAAATCCCTCTCCCTTGCACCACTGCTCAAGCCACGTATTTAGCTTATCTATCTTACTCTCTCTAAACTTATTAGCTCGTGGCACTGGTAGCAATCCAGAGATTACTACCTTTGAGGTCCTACTTTTCAATTTAGCACCTAACTCCCTAAATTCAGCTTGTAGGACCTCCTCCCTCTTTTTACCTACATCGTTGGTACCTACATGTACCACGACAACTGGCTGATCCCCCTCCCCCTTCAGAATGCTCTGCACCCGCTCCGAGACATCCTTGACCCTTGCACCAGGGAGGCAACATACCATCTTGGAGTCTCGGTCTCGGCCGCAGAAACTCCTATCTATCCCCCTTACAATTGAATCCCCTATCACTATAGCCCTATCCCTCTTTTTTCCACCCTTCTGTGCAGCAGAGCCAGTCATGGTGCCCTGAACCTGGCTGCTGGTGCCTTCCCCTGATAAGTCATCTCCCCCAACAGTACCCAAAACGGTAAACCTGTTTTGGAGGGAGATGACCGCAGGCGACTCCTGCACTACCTTCCTGCCTTTACCCTGCCTTTTGGTCACCCATTTACTGTCTGAGCTAGCCTTTACCTGCGGTGTGACCAACTCACTGAATGTGCTATCCACAAGATCCTCAGCATCGCGTATGCTCCAGAGTGAGTCCATTCGCAGCTCCAGCGCCGCCATGCGGTCCGCTAGGAGCTGCAGCTGGACACACTTCCTGCACACATAGTTGTCAGGGACAGTGTCCCTGATTTCCCACATGGCACAGGAGGAGCATGGCACGGGTCCGAGCTGCCCTTCCATGACTTAACCCTTACAATACCCTTTTATCTGGAGTGCTGGGAGACTCGAGATCGGGTTAGGGGGTGCCTGGAGATCGGGAGTGTAGGGTGTCTGGAGATCAGGAGTTGGGGGTGTCTGGAGATCGGCAGTGGGTGGAGTCTGGAGATCGGGAGTGGGGCATATCCGGAGATCGTGAGTGGAGGGAGTCTGGAGATCGGGGTCGGGGAATTCTGGAGTTTGGAATTGGGGCTAGTGTGGAGATCAGGAGTGGGGGGGAGTCTGGAGATCGGGAGTGGTGGGAGTGTGGAGATTGGGAGTGTTGGGTGTGTGGAGATCAGGAGTGTCGGGAGACTGGAGATCGCGATTAGGAGAGTGTATAGTTCGGGAAAACAACAGAAAATGCTGGAAAATCTCAGCAGACCAGGCAGCATCCGTGGAGAGAAATTAGGGTGATGTTTCAGGTCTAACCCTTTTTGTGGTGTATGTAACCTGTTCCACCTTAAGAGAACTTAAGCCTGTTCCACCTTAAGAGATGTACTACTTTCTCTGGCTGCTGTATACGTAATACCGGTGGTGACCACACCGGTATATAAGCACTGTGTAGTAATATTGTATTCAGTATAGTCCATACCTCCAACCAGTAAAGACCTGTTGAATTTACTCTTGTAGTCTGTGTAGTAATTATCACTACAACACACAGACTTAACAGTGGCGACGAGTCCGATTCTTACCCTGCGGCAGTTATTTCCACGGCAGCTTCGTCCACAGACAGGACGTCGAAGAGAGGTTTCCACCCTCATCACCCTACTGGAAGACACGTCGAGCGGCAGGCATCGAGAAACTGGAGTGCAGAAGACATCCTGACCTCGAAGCCTCCATCAGCGACTGTCAGCTTCTTCTTTCTACCTCGGTGGTGGGTAAGCCGGGCAGCGACGCGACAGAAAGTCAACCGCGTTGGCTGTACAGACGGGGCTGGGAAGACGGAGGAATAAGGGCGGTGCGATCGATCACGACAGGAGATAAGGGCCGGGCCGCTTTCGAGTGAGAGGCGCAGCGCGGGGACATCGATCGTGACCGGAGATAAGGGCCGCATTTGGGCTAAAAGGCGCAGTGTCTGGGGAAACTGAAGGCGCGAGAGCCACGGTGAAGCGGAGACAGCGTCGGGGGACGGTTGAAGCCCGCCAAGCGCGGGAAAACCGCCATTTTGTGGGCGGAGGACGACGACAAGAGCGGGAAGCCGCCATCTTGGATAACATAAAAATACAATATATTGCAATGATGCCTAAACATGGGAACATTAATACCTTTGATAGTGACATCGAAGATTGGGCCATGTATGTAGAACGCATACAAAATTATTGTAAGGCAAATAAAATTCCTGATGCAGATAAAGCACTAACATTATTAAATTTAATGGGTGCGAAGACATACGGGCAATTGAAACACCTTGTATCACCAGATGAACCGGCGGATAAGACGTTCGAGGAGATTGTTACTGTCCTGAAAAATCATCTAAACCCCACGCCGCTGATGCTAGCGGAACGATTTAAATTTTACGACAGAAGACAGCTGCAGAATGAAAGCAATGCTGAATATTTGATGGAATTACGTAAGCTAGCAAAATATTGTCAGTTTGGAACGGGACTGACAGAGGCACTACGAGATAAATTTGTGTGTGGTTTATTTAAACAGGATACACAAAAGCGACTGCTCGAGGAGAATGAGCTGATGCTTGAGAAGGCGGTCACTATGGCAGCAGCACATGAAGCCGCAGTGAGAGGCACGGCAGTAATGCAGCTACGGTCACCAGAACTCAGTACAAACAAATTGGGTTTGAGTTCTGTCAAATGTTATCGTTGTGGAAAGACAACGCACGATCAGAACCAGTGTTGGTTTAAAAACCAAGAATGCAGAACGTGTGGCAGGCTTGGCCACATAGCTAAAGTATGCCGGTCAGGAAAGAAGACCAGCAACAAAAAGTCACCGCAAGCAAAATACGCAAAGGTACACAAGGTGACAAAGAACAGTTTGACCGAACAGAAGTCAGATTCAGACGCTAGCAGTAATGAACTGGATAGCTTAAGAGTACACAACGTTGGTAAGGATGCAGATCTCCAGACAATTTGGGTCACTCTTCAGATAGCAGGAGTCCAAGTAAAAATGGAATTGGACACTGGATCGGCATTGACGGTCATGAATAAGAAAGATTACAGAAGGTTATTCCAACATATTCCCCTACAGGATACGGAGATTATATTGAAAACATACACGGGGCAAAGAGTGTACCCCATCGGAAAAATAGAGGTAGAAGTGGTCCACAAGGGTGAAGAAAGCCAAGTAATGGACTTATACGTGCTACCTGAAGGAGGTCCACCACTACTAGGACGGGAGTGGATTAGGAAAATGAATATGGACTGGCACTCCTTGAAGGCACTAATGGTAGATTCCGGGGAAACAGATGTCAAACCTAAACGATTGTCCAGAATATTGGATGATGCTAAAGAGGTGTTCCAGCAGGGACTGGGAACACTGAGAGGAATTACGGCAAACATCAAGATTGATGAACATGCACAACCAAAATTTTTTAAAGCCAGACCGGTACCCTATGCAATACGACCTACTGTTGAAGCGGAACTGGAAGCACTAGAACGTTCAGGTGTACTGTCTAAGGTAGATTGGAGTGAGTGGGCTATGCCCATTGTTCCCGTTATGAAACGTCCTGCGAGCAACAAGCCAGGAGATCCAGGGAAGGTTCGCATCTGTGGAGATTTCAAAATCACCGTTAATCCGGTGCTTCACACGGTGCAGTATCTGCTTCCACGGATTGAGGATATTTTCGCTTCATTGTCTGGCGGGAAACACTTCACCAAGATAGACCTGGCGCAGGCGTACTTGCAGATGGAGGTTGAGGAATAGTCACGCCAATACCTCACGATCAACACGCATCGAGGGTTGTACCGGTACAATAGGCTGGTTTTTGGAGTGACATCGGCTCCAGCAATTTGGCAGAGGGCCATGGAGCAGGTATTACAGGGAATTCCAGGCACACAATGTTACCTAGACGATATTCTGATCACAGGTGATGGTGATGAACAACATCTCGCAAACTTGGAACTGGTGCTCAACAGACTGAAAGAGTATGGACTTAGAATAAATTGGCAGAAATGTGAGTTCTTTCAGAAGCGGATCTCGTACTGTGGCCATGTCATTGACCGGGAGGGGCTTCATAAGTCTCCTGACAAGATTGAGGCAGTTGTAAAGGCTCCCGCTCCGGAGAATGTCTCTCAGTTGAGGTCGTTTCTAGGATTAATTAACTATTACCATAAATTTCTGCCAAATCTATCCACGGTACTGCACCCGTTCAACGCTCTTTTACAGAAAGGGGTACCATGGGAATGGGGCGAAAACTGTAAGAAGGCATTTTGCAAAAGCAAAGAATTGATCACCTCAGAGGAAGTGTTGGCTCACTTCAACCCGACACTGCCTATTCGGTTGGCTTGTGATGCTTCTCCATATGGTATTGGGGCAGTACTCTCACACAGGTTGCCAAATGGCATGGAAAGGCCAGTCGCGTTTGCATCCAGATCATTGACCTCCGCTGAGCGCAACTATGCGCAGATCGATAGGGAGGCTCTTAGCCTTGTATGGGGAGTGAAGAAGTTTAATCATTACCTGCAGGGCCAAAAATTCACACTTCTGACAGACCATCAACCGTTGGTATCCATTTTTAACCCTAAGAAGGGTGTTTCGGTGATGACAGCGCAGCGTCTCCAGAGATGGTCTCTTTTCCTAGGGGCACATCAATATCAAATAGAATTCAAAGGTACGAACCAGCATGGCAATGCTGATGGGCTGTCGTGCCTGCCACTACCTGAAGAAGAAGACACAACGAAAGTTGACCCTGTTGAGTTATTTCATTCGACCATCATCGAGTGTTTACCAGTCACCAATGCAAGTATTGAAAGAGAAACCAGGAATGACCCGACACTGTCCAGAGTCTACGAGGTGACAGTGAAAGGATGGCCAACACGGGGTGATCCTCTGTTACCGGCATTTTCGGCAAGGCGAGACCAGCTGTCCATCTGCCATGGTACCTTGATGTACGGGACAAGAGTGATTATTCCTCCCAAATTAAGGGAAAGAGTTTTAAACGAACTGCATGAAGGTCATCTGGGGGGAGTTAAAATGAAAAGTCTTGCTAGGGCTTATGTATGGTGGCCGGGTATTGACCAACAGATTGAGGAGTTAACGAAAAGCTGCACTGGGTGCCAAAAAGTGCAAAATGCACCTCCGATAGCACCGCTACACCCATGGGAATGGCCTTCAGCCCCATGGCAACGTGTACACATTGACTTTGCTGGTCCATTCATGGACTCCATGTTCCTAATCGCGGTGGACGCACATTCCAAATGGCCAGAAGTCATCAAGATGAAAACCACTACTTCAGAAAAGACAATTGCAGTGTTAAGAACAATATTCGCAAGGAACGGATTGCCAGAACAGATCTGTTCAGACAACGAACCACAGTTTGTATCAGAAGAATTCCGACAATTCTTAAAGAAGAATGGAGTAAAACATTATACATCTGCCCCATATCATCCGGCGACAAACGGGTTGGCTGAAAGATTTGTCCAGACATTCAAAAAGGCAATTAAGGCCATGAACGATGATCAGATTCCGCTGCAACACAAGGTCGACAAGTTCCTGATGTCATATCGAAACGCCGATCATGCAGTGACTAACCAAAGTCCTGCCATGATGTTTTATAACAGGGGGTTGTGGTCCAAGTTGGACTTGTTAAAACCAAATGTGCGGAGGGAAGTGGAAAACAAACAGTTTCGGCATATTAACAACAAGACCACTCGAACTTTCGACGCAGGACAACCAGTGTTGGCAAGGGGCTATGGAAACGAAAAATGGCAGTCCGGAACAATTCGGGCCAGACAAGGACCTCTGATGTACACAGTAGATATTGGTCATAATGTGATAAGGCGTCATGCGGATCAACTGGTAGAGTCGAGAGCAAGGGTCGAACCCATGGTTGTGACAGAGACAACTGTGGAAGACGTTAATGAACCTGAAGCATCTACCTCGGCAGGGAATGTACTTGATGATGATGACACCCAATACATTGGAAACCAAATAGAGGAGGCACCTCAACAACAAGAATCAGAGACTACTGAGAGGCGTTATCCAAGCCGCATCAGAAAGCCTCCTGAGAGACTGAACCTTTGAACTGTTATACCTGAAGTTATTTATATGTATATATGTTATTATGTTATGTTAAATGGGGATATGACTGTTAAGCTAAAAAGGGAGGATTGTGGTGTATGTAACCTGTTCCACCTTAAGAGAACTTAAGCCTGTTCCACCTTAAGAGATGAACTACTTTCTCTGGCTGCTGTATACGTAATATCGGTGGTGACCACACCGGTATATAAGCACTGTGTAGTAATATTGTATTCAGTATAGTCCCTACCTCCAACCAGTAATTATCACTATAACACACAGACTTAACACTTTTTCAAACTAGAAAGGAAATAAAATAGATCGAAGGCAGGGCTACAATAGAAGTAAAAGAAGCAATAGAGACATTTTTTTCTCTCTCCCACACGGCAGCTGTCTCCCATCCTGCCAGTACACTTCACACCTAATCTTGCCGTCTTTTGTCTCCACTGTCCTATTACCATCTCTTCTGGTTCTGAATACCTCTTAATGTCGCTTTTACTTCTTTTACTGCTTTTGTTCTATCGCAGCCCTGCCTTCGATCTATATTATTTCCTTTCCAGTTTGAAAAAGGGTTAGACCTGAAACGTCACTCTAATTTCTGGCCTGCTGAGTTTTTCCAGCATTTTCTGTTCTTATTTCGGATTTCCAGCATCTGCAGTATTTTGCTATCGTACTAGTGTAGTTCGGGAGTGGGGTGAGTCTGGAGATCAGGAGTGGACGGAGTCTGGACATCGAGAGTGGTGGCACTCCAGAGATCAGGAGTGGGGGGAGACTGGAGATCGGGGTGGGGGGAGTCTGGAGATCGGGTTCAGGGGCGTCTGGAGCTCGGTAGTGAGGGGTGTCTGGACATCAGGATTGGGGGGAGACTGGAGATCGGGCTTGGGGGAGTCGGAAGCTTGGGGTCGGGGGAGTCTGGCGATCGGGATTGGGGTTTGTCCGGAGATCAGGAGTGGACGGAGTCTGGACATCGGGAGTGGGGGCACTCCGGAGATCGGGAGTGGGGGAGTCTGGAGATCGGGTTCGGGGGTGTCTGGAGATCGGTAGTGAGGGGTGTCTGGACATCGGGATTGGGGGGAGACTGGAGATCGGGCTTGGGGGAGTCTGAAGATCGGGGTCGGGGGAGTCTGGAGATCGGGTTTGGGGTTTGTCCGGAGATCGGGAGTGGGGCTTGTCTAGAGACCGGGAGTGGGTGAGTGTCTGGAGATCGGGAGTGGGGGCTGTGTGGAGAACGGTAGCGGGGGGTGTTGTCTGGAGACCGGGAGGGGGGGGCTGGAGATCGGGAGTGGGTGGAGTCTGGAGATTGGGAGTGGTGGGAGTCTGGAGATCAGGAGAGGGGGATGTGTGGAGATCGGGAGTGGAGGGAGTCTGGGGATCGGGAGTGGAGCGAGTCTGGAGATTGGGAGTGGGGGGAGCCTGGAGATCGGGAGTGGGGGGAGTCTGGAGATTTGGAGAGGGGGGAGTATGGGGATTTGGGGCAGGGGAAGTCTAGAGACCATGAGTGGGGGTAGTCTGGAGATTTGGAATGTGAGGAATCCGGAGATAGGGAGGGAGCAAGTCTGGAGATTGGGTGTCGGGGGGGAGTCTGGTGATCAGGAGTGGGGGGATTCTGGAGATCGGGAGTGGGGTGAGTCTGGTGATAGGGTTGGGGGGAGTCTTGAGATCAGGAGTGGGGAGAATCCGGATATCGGGAGTTTGGTGAGTCTGGATATCGGGAGTGGATAGAGTCTGGAGAATGGTATCGGGGGAGTCTAGAGAATGGGATTGGGGGGAGACTGGAGATCAGGAGTGGGGTTGTCTGGAGATCGGGTTTGTGGGGTGTCTGGAGATTGGGAGTGTGGGAGTCTGGAGATCAGGTGTGGGGGGAGTCTGGAGATCAGGAGTGGGGACCTTCTGGAGACCGGGATTGGGGGGAGTCTGGAGATTGGGTGTGGGGGGTGTCTGGAGATCGGGAGTAGAGGGTATCTGGAGATCGAGGTTGAGGGAGTGTGGAGATCCAGAGAGGGGGGACTGTGGAGATCGGGAGTGGGGGGAGTCTGGAGTTCGGCAGTGGGGGGTGTCTGGAGATCGGGAGAGGGGGGAGTCCAGAGATCGGGACTGGGGTGAGTCTGGAGATTGGGACTGGGATGAGTCTGGAGATTGGGAGTGGGGGGAGTCTAGAGATCAGGAGTGGAGCGAGTCTGGAGATAGGGAGTGGGGGGAGTCTAGAGATCAGGAATGGGGGGAGTCTGGAGAATGGGTGTGGAGGGAGTCTAGAGATCGGGAATGAGGGGAGTCTGGAGATCAGGAGAGGGGAGAGACTCGAGATCGGGATAGGGGGTGTCTGGAGATCGGGAGTGTGGGGAGTCTGGAGTTCAGGTGTTGGGGGTGTCTGGAGATCGGCAGTGGCGGGAGTCTGGAGATCGGGAGTGGAGGGAGTCTGGAGATCGGGAGTGGGGGGTGTCTGGAGATCGGGAGTGGGGGGAGACTGGAGAGCGAGAGTGGGGGGAGTGTGGCGATCGGGAGTGTGGGGAGTGTGGAGATCAGTAGTGTCGGGAGTCTGGAGATCGGGATTGGGAGAGTGTGTAGCTCGGGAGTGGGGTGAGTCTGGAGATCAGGAGTGGATAGAGTCTGGAGATAGGGAGTGGGGGGAGTCTAGAGATCGGGAATGGGGGGAGTCTGGAGAACGGATGTGGAGGGAGTCTAGAGATTGGGAGTGTGGGGAGTCTGGAGTTCAGGAGTGGGGGGAGACTGGAGAGCGGGAGTGGGGCATGTCCAGAGATCGTGAGTGGAGGGAGTCTGGAGATCGGGGTCGGGGAATTCTGGAGATTGGAATTGGGGGTAGTGTGGTGATCAGGAGTTGGGGGAGTGTGGAGATTGGGAGTGTGGGGAGTGTGGAGATCAGGAGTGTCGGGAGACTGGAGATCGGGATTGGGAGAGTGTGTAGATCGGGAGTGGGGTGGGTCTGGAGATCAGGAGTGGACGGAGTCTGGAGATCGGGAGTGGAGGGAGTCTGGAGATCAGGAGTGGGGGGAGTATGGAGATCGGGAGCGGGGGGAGACTGGAGATCGGGCTTGGGGAAGTTTGAAGATCGGGGTCGGGGGAGTCTGGAGATCGGGATTGGGGTGTGTCCGGAGATCAGGAGTGGAAGGAGCCTGGAGATCGAGAGTGGGGCTTGTCTAGAGACCGGGAGTGGGTGGGTTTCTGGAGATCGGCAGTGGAGGGTGTTGTCTGGAGATCGGGACTGGGGAAGTCTGGAGATCGGGAGTCGGTGGAGTGTGGAGATCGGGAGTGGTGGGAGTCTGGAGTTTGGGAGAGGGGGGAGTGTGGAGATCGGGAGTGGAGGGAGTCTGGGGATCGGGAGTGGGGTGAGTCTGCAGATCGGGAGTGGGTGGAGTCTCGAGACTGGGAGAGGGGGGAGTCCGGAGATCAGCAGTGGAGCGAGTCTGGAGATCGTGAATGGGGGGAGGCTGGAGATTTGGAGAGGAGGGAGTATGGGGAATTGGGGCAGGGGGAGTCTGGAGATCGTGAGTGGGGGGTGTCTGGAGATTTGGATTGGGAGGAATCCAGAGATAGGGAGGGGGCGAGGCTGGAGATCGGGTGTGGGGGGAGTCTTGTGATCGGGAGTGGGGGGAGTCCGGAGATCGGGAGTGGGGTGACTCTGGTTATCCGGTGTGGGGGGAGCCTTGAGATCGGGAGTGGGGGGAATCCGGATATCGGGAGTTTGGGGAGTCTGGATATCGGGAGTGGGGGGAGTCTGGTGATCGGGAGTCAGGGGAATCTGGAGATCGGGAGTGGATAGAGTCCGGAGAATGGTGCCGGGGGAGTCTAGAGAATGGGATAGGGGGGAGAATGGAGGTCGGGAGTGGGGGGTGTCTGGAGACTGGGTTTGGGAGGAGTCTGGAGATCGGGAGTGGGGGTTCCTGGAGATTGGGATTGGGGGGATTCTGGAGATCGGGAGTGGGATGTGTTTGTAGATCGGGAGTAGAGGGTATCTGGAGATCGATGTTGAGGGAGTGTGGATACATAGAAGCATCGAAACATAGAAGATAGGAGCAGGAGTAGGCCATTCGGCTCTTTGAGCCTGCTCCGCCATTCAATGAGATCATGGCTGATCATCCAAATTCAGTACCCTGTCCCTGCCTTCTCCCCATGTCCCTTGATCCCTTTAGCCTTAAGAAATATATCCAACTCTTTCTTGAATATATTTAATGAACTGGCCTCCACCGCCCTCTGTGGCAGAGAATTCCACAGGTTCACCACTCTCTGGGTGAAGAAATTCCTCCTCATTTCAATCCTAAATGGCTTACCCCTTATCCTTAGACTATGACCCCTGGTTCTGGACTCCCTGGCCATCAGAAACATCCTTCCTGCATCTAGTCTGTCTAGGCCTGACAGAATTTTATAGGTTTCGATGAGATCCCCTCTCAATCTTCTAAACTCCAGTGAGTATAAGCACAATCGACACAATCTCTCCTCATACGTCATTCCTGCCATCCCAGGTATCAGCCTGGTGAATCTTCGCTGCACTCCTTCCATGGCAATAACGTCCTTCCTCAGGTAAGGTGACCAAAACTGCACACAATACTCAAGTTGCGGTCTCACCAAGGCCCTGTACAACTGTAGCAAGACATCCTTGTTCCTGTACTCGAACCCTCTTGCTGTGAAGGCCAACATACCATTTGCCTTCTTAACCGCCTGCTGCACCTGCATGCTTACCTTCAGCGACTGGTGCACAAGAACACTCAGGTCTCTTTGCACTTCCCCTTCTCCCAATCTATTGCCATTCAAATAATAATCTGCCTTCCTGTTTTTGCCACCAAAGTGGACAACCTCACATTTATCCACATTATAGTGCATTTGCCATGTTTCTGCCCAATCACCCAAACTGTCCAAATCGTACTGGAGTTTCACGACATCCTCCTCACAGCATACCCTCCCACCCAACTTTGCGTCATCTGCAAATTTGGAGATATTACAACCAATTCCCTCGTCAGATCATTAATATATATTGTGAACAGCTGGGGTCCTAGGACCGATCCTTGTGGTACCCCACTAGTCACTGCCTGCCACTCGGAAAACGACCCATTTATTCCAACTCTTTGCTTTCAGTCCGCCAACCAGTTCTCTATCCAAGTCAATACCTTGCCCCCTATCCCATGTGCCTTAATTTTGCACGCTAATCTCTTATGTGGGACCTTATCGAAAGCCTTCTGAAAGTCCAAATACACCACATCCACTGGTTCTCCCTTAACTATTTTACCAGTTACATCCTCAAAAAATTCCAGTAGATTAGTCAAGCATGATTTACCTTTTGTAAATCCATGCTAAATTTGTCCGATCCTGTCACTGCTTTCCAAGTGCTCTGCTATTACATCTTTTATAATGGACTCTAGCATTTTCCCCACTACCGATGTCAGGCTTACCGGTCTATAATTCCCCGCTTTTTCTCTACCACCTTTTTTGAATAGTGGGGTAACATGGGTACTGTTCCAGAGTCTATCGAGTTCTGAAAGATGACCAGCAATGCATCTACTATTTCTAGGGCCACTTCCTTAAGTACCCTGGGATGTAGATTATCAGGCCCTGTGGATTTATCGGCCTTCAGTCCCATCAATTTTCCTAACTCCATTTCCCGACAAATACTGATTTCTTTCAGTTCCACTCTTTCATCAGACCCTATGTTCCCTGGCATCTCTGGGAGGTTATTTGTGTCCTCCTTTGTGAAGACAGAACCAAAATATGTATTTAGTTGGTCTGCCATTTCTTTGTTCCCCATTACAAATTCCCCTGATTCTGACTGCAAGGGACCTACACTTGACTTCACCAATCTTTTTCTCTTCACATATCTATAAAAGCTTTTACAGTCAGTTTTTATGTTCCTTGCAAGCTTAATCTCCTATTCTATTTTCCCTTTCTTAATTAATTCCTTTGTTGAATCCTAAACTGCTCCCAATCCTCAGGATTATTGCTTTTTCTGGCCAATTTATATGTCCTCTCCTTGAATCTTATGCTATCCCTAATTTTCCATGTTAGCCACGGTTGAGTCACCTTTTTTGTTTTATTTTTATGCCAAAAAGGGATGAACAAATTCTGTAGCTCATCGATTCGGTCTTTGAATGTTTGCCATTGCCTATTCACCATCAACCCTTTGAGTGCCATTCCCTAATCAATCCTACCCAACTTGCTCCTCAGACCATCGTAGTTTCCTTTATTTAAATTGAGGACCCTAGTCTCTGAGTCAACTACTTCATTTTCTATCTTAATGAAGAATTCGAACATATTATGATCGCTCCGACCCAAGGGGCCTCGTACAACAAGATTGCTAATTAATCCTTTCTCATTACATAATACCCAGTCTAAGATGGCCTGATATCTGGTTGGTTCCTCGACATATTGGTCCAGGAAACCATCCCGTAAACACTCCAGGAATTCCTCCTCCACGGTATTGTTACTAATTTGGTTGGCCCAATCTATATGTAGATTAATGTCACCCATGAGGGCTGCTGTGCCTTTATTGCACGCTTCTTTAATTTCCCTTTTAATGCCATCCCCAACCTCCGCCTTACTGTTTGGAGGTCTATATACCACTCCCACTAATGTTTTTTCCCCTTAGTATTTCTCAATTCTACCCATACAGATTCCAAATCATCAGAGCTAATATCCTTCATTACAATTGTGTTAATCCCTTCTTTAACCAATAATGCTACCCCGCTTCCCTTTCCTTTTTGCCTATCTTTCCTGAATATCGAATACCCCTGGATGTTGAGTTCCCAGTCTTGACCATCCTTGAGCCATGTTTTCGTAATCCCAACCAAATCATATTCGTTTACCTGTATTTGCGCAGCCAATTCATCGACCTTATTACAAATGCTCCTCGCATTAAGACACAAAGCCTTCAGGCTTGTTTTTTTAACGCTCTTAGACCTATTAGAATTATTTACTGTGGCCATGTTTGATTTAAACCTTTGATTTCTCTGACTGCCTCTTTTATTTTTCTCTTTCCTATCTTTTGCTTTTATCCTTGATTCCCTTTCCTCTGTCTCCCTGCTCAGCTTCCCAACCCCCTGCCATTTTAGTTTAAACCCTCCCCCACAGCACTAGCAAACACTCCCCCTAGGACATCGGTTCCAGCCCTGCCCAGGTGCAAACCGTCCTGTTTGAACTGGTCCCACCTCCCCCAGAACCGGTTCCAATGTCCCAGGAACTTGAATCCCTCACCCTGGCACCATTCCTCTAGCCACGTATTCATCTGAAGTATCCTTCTATTTCTCCTCTGACTAGCACGTGGCACTGGTAGCAATCCTGAGATTACTACCTTTGAGGTCCTGTTTTTTAATTTATCTCCTAGCTCCCTATATTCTGCTTTTAGGACCTCATCCCGCTTTTTACCTATATCCTTGGTGCCTATATGCACCACAACAACTGGCTGTTCACCCTCCCCTTCCAAGATATTCTGCAGCCGCTCTGAGACATCCTTGACCCTTGCACCAGGGAGGCAACACACCATCCTGGAGTCTCACTTGCGGCCGCAGAAATGCCTATCTATTCCCCTTACAATAGAATCCCCTATTACTATAGCTCTCCCCCTCCTTTTCCTCCCATTCTGTGCAGCAGAGCCACCCCTGGTGCCAGGAAGTTGGCTGCTGCTGCCTTCCTCTGATATGCCATCCCCCCCAACAGTACCCAAAGTGGTGTATCTGTTGGAGAGTGGGATGGCCACAGGGGACCCCTGCACTACCTGCCTGCGCCTAGTACTCTGCCTGTTGGTCACCCGTTCCCTTTCTTCCTGTCCAACCTCTACCTGTGGTTGAGTTTAAGCAGACTTTGGTAAGTGGCAGAAAAATTCTTTCAAGTGCATTTACTGAATTTTAGTGAGTAAAAAAGTGAATTATTTGTAGGAAGTTAAATTTTTTAGAGTAAATTAAGCTGTTGGGGAGTTTAAACCGGAAGTAGAATCCAGCTATAAAAAGGGGTGGGCTTAGTGCGCTAGCGCTGAGTGCAGTCGCATTGAGTGTAAGTAGAGTTTGGTAAGTGTGAGATTTCGGGCAAGTGGGAGGTGAGGGGATGCTTTTTGCACTGTTTTGCTTTCCTGTCCCAGGCTAATCCAACACTGCGGATGTGGAGCAGCGAGACAATTCAACTGGACAGGTCCCCCAGACAGCATTCACGAGGGAGTTTGGTGATCAACTGGTTGGTAGGTCCTCTTCCTTCTCTTCTATACCTTTAAGTTGGTAAGTCCTATTAAATAGTGGTGTAATATTATCATCTATATCGGGGCAGAGGGTCTTCATAACTAATAATAAGAAATTTAATTAATTACACAGATATGGGTAAACAGGTGATGTGTCACTGTTGCGAAATGTGGGAGCTGGTGGACCCCATTGAGGCTCACGGTGATTACATTTGCGATAAGTGTTTGCTGCTAGAGGAACTCAAGCTCCATGTTAAAGAGCTTGAGACAGAGCTTCAGACACTGTGACACATCAGGGAGGGGGAGAAGTTCCTGGACTCTATGTTTCAGGAGGTGGTCACACCTATGAAATTAATTACTGCAGATGTAGTCCATGGTCAGGGACAGGACAGTGTGACTATGAGTGAGGAAGGTACAGGGATCCAGGATGTAGTGTTGAAGGAGCCACAGCCCTTGCTCTTGTCAAGCAGGATCGAGGTTCTTACTCCCTGTGACGGCGGGAGCGGGGACTGCAGGGAGGATGAGCAAACTGGCCACAGCACCGTGGTACAGGGGGCCATTCAAGTGGAGGGAGTAAAAAGAAATGTTGTAGTGGTAGGGGATAGTATCATTAGGGGGATAGATAGGGTTCTCTGCAGTCAAGAGCGGGAGTTCCGAAGGCTGTGTTGCCTGCCCGGTGCCAGGGTTAAGGATATCTCGTCTGGGCTGGAAAGAAACTTGGAGTGGGAGGGGCAGGATCCAGTTGTTGTGGTCCATGTTGGTACAAACGACATAGATAGGACAAGGAAGAAGGTTCTGTTAAAGGAGTGTGAGCAGCTAGGGGTCAAATTAAAAAACAGAACCTCAAGGGTAATAATCTGAGCCACGAGCGAATTTGGCTAGGATAAATAAATTTAAAGAGTTAAATGCGTGGCTCAAAGACTGGTGTGGGAGAAATGGGTTTTGCTTCTTGGGACACTGGCACCAGTACTGGGACAAGAGGGAGCTGTTCCATTGGGACGGACTCCACTTGGCCAGTACTGGGACTAGATTCCTGGTGAATCATATAACTAGGGCTGTAGAGAGGGCTTTAAACTAATTAGTGGGGGGGAGGTTTCTAGAGAGCAAATAACAGAAATGACAATGGAGAAGGTCATAGACATTGGTAGCAGTAGGGAAATTAAAAAACAGAACGTGTCAGGAAGGGACAGAAGGTATGGAGTAAAAGGTAAAGTAGTAAAAGGGGAAAAAACAGGAACTAAGTATCAAAAAGCATATTTGAAAGTTCTTTATCTGAATGCACGTAGCATTCGTAACAAAATGAATGAGTTAACGGCACAAATAACTACATATGGGTATGATCTTGTGGCCATTACAGAAACATGGCTGCAGGGTGACCATGACTGGGAATTAAACATACCAGGTTATTTAACAATCAGGAAGGACAGGCGGGAAGGGAGGGGAGGTGGGGTGGCTATGTTAATAAAGGAAGGAATCACTAAAGTACAGAGAAATGATATTGGGTCAAAGCAGCAGGATAGTGAAACAGTTTGGGTAGAGATAAGGAATAATAAGCAGAAAAAAACACTAGTGGGCATAGTCTATAGGCCTCAGAACAGTTGCAACTCTGTTGGATGGAGTATTAATCAGGAAATAGTTGAGGCTTGTAATAAGGGAACAGCTATAAGTATGGGGGATTTTAACTATCATATTAACTGGACAAATCAAATTGGGCAGAGCAGCCTTGAGGATGAGTTCATTGAGTGTATTACGGATGGGTTTCTTGAGCAGTATGTTACTGAACCGACCAGGGGGCAAGCAACCTTAGATTTGGTCCTGTGTAATGAGACAGGATTAATTAAAAATGTCCCAGTAAAGGATCCCCTTGGAATGAGTGCCCATAACATGGTTGAATTCCATATTCAAGTAAAGGGTAAGAAGGTTGGATCTCAAACAAGCATGCTGAGCTTGAATAAAGGAGACTATGAAGGTATGAGAGCGGAATTGATTAGAGTGGACTGGGAAAATAGATTAAAGGGTAAGACGGTACATGATCAGTGGTGTACATTTAAGGAGTTATTTTACAACTTCCAAAAAAAATATATTCCACTGAGGAAAAAAGGGTGTAAAAGAAAAGATAGCCATCCGTGGCTAAGTAAAGTAATTAAGGATAGTATCCGACTAAAAACAAGGGCATATAAGGCAGCCAAATCTAGTGGAAGGATAGAAGATTGGGAAGTCTTTAAAAGACAGCAAAAAATAGCTAAAAGATTGATTAAGAAAGGGAAGATAGATTATGAAAGTAAATTAGCAAAAAATATAAAAACAGATAGCAAAAGTTTCTATAGTTATATCAAAAGAAAAAGGGTGGCTAAAGTAAATGTTGGTCCCTTAGAGGATGAGACTGGGAAATTAATGGTGGGAAACATTGAGATGGCCAAACTGCTGAACAAATATTTTGTATCAGTCTTTACGGTAGAGGACACTAAGAATATCCCAACACTGGACAAACAGGTGGCTCTAGGGGGAGAGGAGCTAAATACGATTAAAATCACTAAGGAAGTGGTACTTGGTAAAATAATGGGACTCAAGCCGGATAAATCCCCTGGACCTGATGGCTTACATCCGAGTGTCTTGAGGGAAGTGGCGGTAGGGATTGTGGGTGCATTGGTAATAATTTTCCAAAACTCCCTGGACTCAGCAAAGGTCCCGGCAGATTGGAAAACTGCTAATGTAACACCCTTATTTAAAAAGAGTCGTAGGCAGAAGGCTGGAAACTATAGACCTGTTAGCCTAACATCTGTGGTTGGTAAAATGTTAGAGTCCATTATTAAGGAGACAGTAACGGGACATTTGGAAAAACATAATTTAATAGGACAAACTCAGCATGGTTTCATGAAGGGGAAGTCATGTTTGACAAATTTGCTTGAGTTCTTTGAGGAAGTAACATACAGAGTGGATAAAGGAGAACCAGTGGACGTAGTGTATTTAGACTTCCAAAAGGCATTTGACAAGGTGCCACACAAAAGATTATTGCTCAAGATAAAAAATCACGGGATTGGGGGTAATATTCTGGCGTGGGTGGAGGATTGGCTCTCTAACAGAAAGCAGAGTGTTGGGATAAATGGTTCGTTCTCAGACTGGCAATCAGTAACTAGTGGTGTTCCGCAGGGGTCAGTGCTGGGTCCCCAACTCTTTACAATCTATATTAACGATTTGGAGGAGGGGACCGAGTGTAACATATCAAAGTTTGCAGATGATACAAAGATGGGAGGGAAAGTAGTGAGTGAGGAGGACATAAAAAACCTGCAAAGTGACATAGACAGGCTAAGTAAGTGGGCAGAGATTTGGCAGATGGAATACAATACTGGAAAGTGTGAGCTTATGCACATTGGCAGGATAAATCATAGAGTAATTTATTTTCTTAATGGCAAGAAACTGGAAAGTACTGAAGTACAAAGGGATCTGGGGGTCCTGGTGCACAAAACTCAAAAATTTAGTATGCAGGTGCAGCAAGTGATCCAGAAGGCCAATGGAATGTTGGCTTTTATTGCTAGGGGGATAGAATTTAAAAACAGGGAGGTATTGCTGCAGTTATGCAAGGTATTGGTGAGATCGCACCTGGAATGCTGCATACAGTTTTGGTGTCCATACTTAAGAAAAGACATACTTGCTCTCGAGTCAGTACAAAGAAGGTTCAGTCAGTTAATCCCGGGGATGAGGGGGTGGTCATATGAGGAGAGGTTGAGTAGATTGGGACTCTACTCATTGGAGTTCAGAAGAACGAGAGGCGATCTTATTGAAACATATAAGATTGTGAAGGGGCTTGATCGGGTGGATGCGGTGAGGATGTTCCCAATAATGGGTGAAACTAGAACTAAGGGGCATAATCTTAGAATAAGGGGCTGCTCTTTTAAAACTGAGATGAGGAGAAACTTCTTCACTCAGAGGGTGGTAGGTTTGTGGAATTTGCTGCCCCAGAAAGCTGTGGAAGCTACATCATTAAATAAATTTAAAACAGAAATAGATAGTTTCCTAGAAGTAAAGGGAATTAAGTGTTACGGGGAGCGGGCAGGAAATTGGACATGAGTCTAAGTTCAGAATGGTCATGGCCCTGTGGGTAGTGGAGCGGGCCCAGGGGCCGTGTAACCTGGTTCTGCTCCTACTTCTTGTGTTCTAATTCTGTGTTAGATTTCAGGAGATGGTTTTATTCCTGTTCCTGGCTGGGGTGGAGGTCGCCTTTACAGAAGGTAAGTACTGTAGAAAATATAGGGACAGAGTGATCTCCTGGACGAGTTTCGATCGCCTAGATGGGTCGGAGAGGAATTTCCCAGATTTTTTCTCCCAAATTGGCCATTGGGTTTTTTATCTGTTTTTTCGCCTCTCCCGGAAATCACATGGGTTCGGGTGGGATGGAGAGTGATAGAAGATTTGAGGTTAGGATCAGATCAGCCATGTTCTTATTGAATGGTGGAGCAGGCTCGAGGGGCCGATTGGCCTACTCCTGCTCCTATTTCTTACGATCTTATGTGTCCAACTCCGTAAACGTGCTATTCACGATGTCCTGAGCATCGTGAACGCTCCAGTATGCATCCAATCACAGATCGGGAGAGGGGGTAGATCGGGAGTGGGGGGAGTCTGGAGATCTGCAGTGGGGGGTGTCTGGAGATCGGGAGAGGGGGGAGTCCAGAGATCGGGACTGGGGTGAGTCCGGAGATCGGGAGTGGAGGGTGTCTAGAGATTGGGAGTGGGGGGAGTCTAGAGATCAGGAGTGGAGCAAGACTGGAGATAGGAGTGGGGGGAATCTAGAGATCGGGCCCGAGGAGCCAGGCCGAGACAGAGGCCCAGACACCTCTGAGGGGGAGGGGAACAGCCCGGAGGCACCGGGAAACAGCGGCTCACAGACGCAGACCAGGACAGTGAGTACGGGGCCTGGGAAGGGTGAACCCGGGAGCCGAGGCCCAGGGACCATGGGGTCGGAGAGGGGGAGCAGCCCGGAGGCACCGTGAAACAACCTGGAGAGCGAGCGAGTCCGGGGCCTGGGAAAGTCCGCGAGCCGGGAAAGGGAAACACCAAACCCGGGGCCCCAGGAAAGTTTACTCTAAGGTCAGCAATAATTTTTACTATTTCTGCTAAAAATGAGCGAATCAGAGGAGCCGCAGCAGCTCCCATGGCGCACTGAGAGCAACCCCTTCCAGATTCCCCCCAACATCAAAAAAAATGAAAAAAAATCGCTCAAGCAACAGCAGCTGAGAGCGAAGCCAGAAACTCTTTTTGCTGACTGGTACACCAATGGGAACATGAGTAATCTCATTTTTTACTCAGATCAGTCAGTGGCTTGGATCAAAGCAATAAACATACACTATCCCAGGGTTAAGCATGAAAAAACCACTAATGGGTCCAAACTGAAAATAAAGAAATCAGGGGACCCTGGTAGAGAAACCACGGCGCTCAACATGTACAGAAACGGTACAATAATGGTGCAAGGCAACCTCAAAAACTTTGAAACGGCCTTCCAGAAACTGAGAGAAATAATTGAGAAAGGAAAGACCAGCCCCAGGGTAACAACCAGGAAAAAGCCACACACACTCCCCCCACCACTTACAGCTCACCAGGAGTAAATCAACCTGGCCAGGAGGTGAGCAAGCCACACAGTTTTGACCAGGCACACACCCTGGGGCCCCACAACCCCATGGTACATTTGACCAGCCCCAGCGGAAATATCAGAGAGAAAGCCACACACTCTCCCCCTACCACCTCCAGCTCACCAAGAGAAAAGCAGCCTAGCCAGGAAGTGAATGAGCCCTCCAGCTCCGACCAGGCACACACCCTGAGGTCCCACAGCCCGGTACAACTAAAGGAGAAATTTAACCAGCTGGAGACACAGCTGGTTAAACTTACAGAGGAGGTCCTTAAAATGAAAACTGACCAAGAAAACATCATTTCAGCAATAAAACAGGAACAAAAACAAGAGAGGGAGAGACACAAAAGGGAGCTGAACTTACTTGGGAAGCAGGTGAAAGAGCTGCAGAAAGACAAAGAGAGACAAGGGGAGAGAGAGCGGCATTAGCCCAGCAGCCAGAGGCTAGAGATAAGACAGTACAGAGCCCGACTGGGCAGCTGCACTCTCACACTGAAGAACAGCAGCAGACCCACAATACAGGGGGAGCCACACAGACCGACCAGCACACGGAAGCCCAGTCTGCCCCCACCACTTTGGAACCACAGCCGAGCCGCTCACAAGAAGAAAGCACACACCAGACATGACCACCCCAGTCCAACACACAACCTGTGAGTCCAGACGAAAGCCACAAACCAGTAAACACCAACAAGGCTGACATCGTAATATTCATAGACTCAAATGGGAAATACCTCTGGGAGAAAAGGCTCTTCCCTAGATGTAAAGTAGAAAAGCTCTGGTGCCCAACAACAGACAGAGCCCTAGAATGGATGACCAAAACCCAATTAGGCTCCCCCCAACACATAATAATACACACCGGCACAAATGACCTAAGGGCCCAGCAGAAAAGGGTAGCAACATCGCTCGGATCAGTGATTGAGAAGGCAAGCGACACCTTCCCAAACACTAGAATCACTGTTTCCACACTATTGCCGAGAAGAGACTTCAACAACAAAACAATCCATGAGATAAATGCAAGCATAGCAAGAGACTGTGAATTAAAACATAACATGCACCTGGCCCAACACCCCACCCACGATGTGGAATGTCTTTACGACCAAGTCCTTATCCACAGGAAGCGAATGTCGGTCTTTGTGAAGGCCCTGAAGGACGTCGCTTTTAACTGGGTCTACACCCAGATCCCAAGAGGACCCTCCGCCGATCACCAAAGACCAACGGGATACAGACCAGGACTACTACAGAGACCACCACCACACCAACCGGGACCAGAGAGGATCCCCACGCACAACAACAATGTCCGACCTGCACCACTCCTGTCCTACAGGGGAACAGGACCACCCCCAGCCAGGCAGAGGGAGAGGTGCTCAGGGCATACGCAATACCACAGGCAGAGACAATCCATTAAGAGACATAATGCAGATGATCAGCAGCATCTACTCCCAGCATATGGATCAGAATAAAAATAAGGACTAGTTATTAGAAAGAGTTGTAACCAATTATCCTCAGCATTTATAGACAAAATTGAAATGTTCTTTTTTCCCCATTTAGACACGACAAACACATATCACTATTTATCATATTTTAACCCATCACAGTAAAAGATCAATTTTGGCATGAAATCCTTATATATCTCAACCTGGAATATCCAAGGTCTACGCTCTTCTATGCTTGGCATGAAGAGTGGGACCCCAGAGTTCCTAGATGAGATTAAAGATCTAGATATTATCTTTTTACAGGAAACCTGGTGTAGAGGAGAAGGGCACACTGGCTGTCCCATTGGGTGCACAGAGCTGGTGGTCCCCTCCAATAAATTGCCAGGAGTAACCCAGGGCAGAGAATCTGGAGGCATACTGATTTGGCTTAAAGCAGAGCTTAGGAATTACATTAAATTTATAAAAAAGTGCGAAAACCACCTATGGCTCAAAATTAAGAGGGGCATCATCTCTAGCATGAAAGATGTTTTCATTTGCACACTCTATATCCCCCCGACAGAATCCCCGTACATCAAAGAGGAAACCTTCTCCAACATAGAGAGGGAGATTATCCAATTCCAGGCCCAGGGAAATGTGTTGATCTGTGGTGACCTCAACTCAAGAACTGGCGAAGAACCAGACTTCACCAATAATCAGGGGAATAATTACATATTTGGGAATAACCACTTTGATCTCCCTTCCCATCCACACAGGCATAACTGCGACAAACAGACAAATGCTAATGGAAAACAGCTCCTGCAGCTCTGTCGAAGCCTGGGTCTGTACATTGTCAATGGTAGGTTCATGGGAGACTACCTAGGAAGATCCACCTATTGCTCACCTCTTGGCTTCAGCACCGTAGACTATATGATTACGGATCTGTACCCATCCTCTTTCAGAGCATTCACAGTCAAACCACAAGCAACACTGTCAGATCACAGTCAAATTACTGCATATCTTAAAAGGACAGAAACAACCAACACAGAAACACAACCCAGTAAATTGTACAACATTAAAAAATCCTACAGATGGGCCAAAAACAGCACAGAAAAATACCAGAAAGCAATTAGCAATCAATCAACTCAAGCTCTCTTGGACACCTTTCTGGAAAATACATACACACACAATAAAGAAGGCGTAAACCGGGCAGTGAATAACCTAAATAATATTTTTGATAATTTGGCATCAATGTCAAACTTGAAAGTTCGCAAGAACAAACCCAAAACAAAAAACTACGAAAAATGGTTTGACTCCGATTGCCAGAACATGAGGAAAAAACTCAGAAAAATATCAAACCAAAAACACAGACAACCAGAAAATGAGGAATTATGCCTTACTTATTGTCAGGCACTAACACAATACAAAAACACACTCAGAACCAAGAAAGAGCAGTATATTAAGAATACATTCATCTCCATTGATTCCAATTGTGTCTGGGAATACATTACACAAAAAACAACACGACGAATTGGCCATTCAAAACGGAGACACATGGGAAAACCATTTTGAAAAATTATACCAGAAAAACACACTAAGCCCAGAGTAAAACCAAATATGCGAAAAACTGGAAAAGCTCGAATTTGCCATAAAAGATAACCAAAACCCGATAGACCCCATAATATCTGAAAAAGAGCTATTTGAAAAACTCAAGGACCTGCGATCAGGAAAAGCTTGCGGTGCAGACGGCATCCTAAGCAAGATGATTAAACACGGTGGCATAGTGGTTAGCACAGTTGCCTCACAGCGCCAGAGACCCGGGTTCGAATCCGGCCTCGGGTGACTCTCTGTGTGGAGTTTGCACATTCTCCCCGTGTTTGCGTGGGTTTCCTCCGGGTGCTCCGGTTTCCTCCCACAGTCCAAAGATGTGCGGGTTAGGTTGATTGGCTATGATAAATTGACCCTTAGTGTTAGGGGGATTAAATGCGTGGGGTTACGGGGATAGGGTGGGATATGTGTTGGTGTAGGGGTTACGGGGATCGGGTGGGATATGTGTCGGTGCAGGCTCGATGGGCCGAAATGGCCTCTATCTGCACTGTGGGGTTTCTGTGATTCTGTGATTCTGTGACATGGACGATAAAATGAAATTGGCTATACTGAAACTCTTCAACTTGGTTCTGAGTGTCAGTTACTTCCCTGATATCTGGAACAAAGGACTCATAACGCCCATATACAAAAGTGGAGACAAAGTTGACCCAAATAACTATCGAGGCATCTGTGTAAACAGTACCCTGGGGAATGTTTTCTGTAGTATCATAAACAAAAGTCTTATAAACTTCCTTGAGGAGCACAATGTCTTGAGTAAAAGCCAAATTGGATTCCTACCAAACTATAGAACATCAGATCATATCTTCACCCTGCAGACCCTAATTGACAAACATGTTCATCAAAACAAAAGCAACATTTTTGCCAGCTTTATAGATTTCCAGAAGGCTTTCGATTCCATCTGGCATGACGGTCTATTCTTGAAACTTAATGAAAGTGGTGTAGGGGGAAAAACATATGATGTAATTAAATCAATGTATACAAACAATAAATGTGCAGTTAAAATTGGAAACAAACAAACAAAATACTTCCCACAGGGGCATGGTGTGACGCAGGGCTCGCCCATCTCACCAACACTCTTTAATATTTCCATAAATGAATTGGCAAAACTACTTGAACAAGGGGGGAGTCTAGAGATCGGGAGTGGGGGGAGCCTGGAGATCGGGAGTGGGGCATGTCCGGAGATCATGAGTGGAGGGATTCTGGAGATCGGGGTCGGGGAATTCTGGAGATTGGAATTGGGGGTAGTGTGGAGATCAGGAGTGGGGGGAGTCTGGAGATCGGGATTGGGAGAGTGTGTAGATCAGGAGGGGGGCAGTCTGGAGATCGGGAGTGGGGGGAGACTGGAGTTTGGGATGGGGGGAGTCTGGAGATTGGGTTCGGGAGTGTCTGGAAATCGGTAGTGAGGTGTGTCTGGACATCGCGATTGGGGGGAGACTGGAGATCAGGTTTGGGGGAGGCTAAAGATTGGGGTCAGGGGAGTCCGGAGATCGGGACTGGGGTGTGTCTGTAAATTGGGAGTGGGTGGGTGTCCGGAGATCAGGACTGGGGGTGTCTGGAGATCAGGAGTGGTGGCAGTCCGGATATCGGCAGTGGAGAGTGTTGTCTGGAGAGTGGGAGCTGGGGGAATCTTGAGATCTGGAGTAGGGGAGTCTGGAGATCGGGAGTGGGGGGAGTCTGGAGATCGGGAGCGGGTGGAGTCTGGAGAATGGTAGTGGGGGGAGTCTGGAGATCAGGAGTGGGGGGAGTCTCGAGAGCGGGAGAGGGGGGGAGTACGGAAATCAGGAGTGGAGCGTGTCTGGAGATCGGGAGTGGGGGGAGCCTGGAGATCGGGAATGGGGGGAGTCTGGAGATTTGGTGAGAGGTGAGTATAGGGATTTGGGGCAGGGGGAGTCTGGAAATTGGTAGTGAGGGGAGCCTGGACATCGGGATTGGGGGGGAGACTGGAGATCGGGCTTGGAGGAGTCTGAAGATCGGGGTCAGGGGAGTCTGGAGATCGGGATTGCAGTGTGTCCGGAGATCGGGAGTGGAAGGAGTCTGGAGATCGAGAGTGGGGTTTGTCTAGAGACCGGGAGTGGGTGGGTGTCTGGAGATCGGGAGTGGTGGCAATCCGGATATCGGCAGTGGAGGTTGTTGTCTGGAGATCGGGAGTGGGGGATGTCTGGAGATCAGGAGTGGGTGGAGTCTGGAGATCGGGAGAGGGGAGAGTGTGGAGATTGGGTGTGGAGGGAGTCTGGGGATTGGGAGTGGGATGAGTCTGGAGATCGGGATTAGGGGTGTCTCGAGATTTGGAGAGGGCGGAGTATGGGGATTTGGGGCAGGGGGAGTCGAGATCAGGATTAGGGGGAGTCCGGAGATAGGGAGGGGTGGAGTCTGGAGATCGGCAGTGGGGGGAGTCTGGAGATCGGGAGTGGGGGAATGTGGAGATCGGGAATGGGGAAGTCTGGAGATCGCGAGTGGGGGGAGCCTTGAGATCGGGAGTGGGGGGAGTCTGGAGATCGCGAGTGGGTGGAGTCTGGAGATCGGGAGTGGGGGTAGTCTGGAGATCGGGAGTGGAGGTAGTCTGGAGATCGGGAGTTGGAGGAGTCTGGAGATCGGGAGTGGGGGATTTCTGGAGACCGGGATTGGGGGGAGTCTGGAGATTGGGAGTGGGGTCTTTCTGGAGATCGGGAGTGGGGGGAGTGTGGAGATCGGGAGTGGGGGGAGTCTGGAGATCGGCAGTGGGGCGTGTCTGGAGATCGGAAAAGGGGGGAGTCAAGAGATCAAGATTGGGGGGAGTCTGGAGATCGGGAGTGGGGCATGTCCGGAGATCGTGAGTGGAGCGAGTCTGGAGATCGGGGTCAGGGAATTCTGGAGATCGGAATTGGGAGTAGTGTGGAGATCAGGGGTTGGGGGAGTCTGGAGATCCGCAGTGGTGTGTTTCTGGAGATCGGGAGTGGGGGGAGTCTGGAGATCAGGAGTGGGGGATATCTGGAGATCGGGAGTGCAGAGAGTCTGGAGATCGGGAGAGTAGGGAGTCCAGAGCTCGGGACTGGGGTGAGTCCAGATATCGGGAGTGGGGGGAATCCGGAGATAGGGAGTGGGGGGAGTCTGGTGAACGGGAGCGGGGTGAGTCTACTAATCGGGAGAAGGGGGAGTCCGCAGATCGGGTGTGGGGTGAGTCTGGTGATCGGGAGTGCGGGGAGTCTTGAGATCAGGAATGGGGGAATCCAGATATCAGGAGATTAGGGATTCTGGATATCGGGAGTGGGGGGAGACTGGAGATTGGGAGTCGGGGGATTCTGGAGATCGGGAGTGTGGGGAGTCTGGAGATCGGGAGTGGGGGGTGTCTGGAGATCAGGAGTTGGTGGAGTCTGGAGATCGGGTGTGGGGGGAAACTGGAAATCGGGAGTGGGGGATTCTGGAGATCAGGAGTGGATGGAGTCTAGACATCGGGAGTGGGGGGAGTCTGGGGAGTGGCATTGGGGGGAGTCTGTACATCGGGAGTGGGGCGCATCCGGAGTTCGTGAGTGGAGGGAGTCTGGTGATCGGTGTAAGAATCATGAATGTTTAAGAAAGAAAATACTTTAAAATATTGGTTAAATAGTATAATACAGTTAATTTACCTGACTGACTTATTGTATTGAGAAACCCCCTCTTTTCTTGTTACAATAGTATAGGCTGAGTGACCCCCTTTATTCTTGCTACAATGGTACAGTCCTTAAGCTTGTCACATGGTATCCAGCCATTTTACAGCTCAAGCACCACGAGACTGGAGAAGGCAGAAGCTTTGAGGGCTGGAGCAATACAGTTTTTGACCGTGTGCGTTTAAACGTGTTTTGCTTTATAATTCTGTTTGTAAGATGTTACAGTAAACAGTTTAAAGACAAAGTTATGTTTTGGAACATTTTATTTCGACACGTGTCTACTCATTGCTAAAGCCTCAAAGCTCAGTGGTTGCATGTTTGGAAATGACGAAGCGCCACTACATTAGTCAAAACCTAGCTCCCTACGAAGGAAAGGACGGAATTGTCGGCAAACATATATACATGAATGGTCACGGAGCCAGACGACAATATAAGAAAGCGAAGGTACAGTGACTGTTACTTGCCTTGTTCATTCTATTGAGAAGCTAAATAAGAGCTGCGGGTAAAATGGCCGAGGCCTTATTGAGCTGTGAGGAGCTTCCCCCAGCCAGGAGGGTTGTTGGCCAAAAGAGGGAAGTAAAGCTCACCCCAAAGGCAATGGAAGAGAAGTTACATAGAAGCAAGGGGGGCTAAATTAGCTCAGATAACTGGAAAAATGAAGATAATTGATTGTCCCTTGGAAGATAAAGCTAATATTAAGAAAGTTGAAGACATAATGCATTATGATTTCTCCAAGTTGCATGAAGAATTTAATGTACTCAATGAAGATGTATTAGCACTTCTGTCTGAAGAAGAGGGAAATGCTGATCAGCACAACTGGTTTGATCTTAAATCATCCAGCATTAAGGACTATGTCAAGGCCACAGAACAGTGGATGTTAAAGATTCATCAAGATGCTGATACAGCAGAGAAAGATAAAGTAACGATGAAGTCGGACCAGATGATAGCATTTCAGAGACTTCAGCCAGACTGAGCAAACATCGAAAAGAAGGTAGCTCTGTTTCTGGACACAGGTCAGTCGCTTCTACCACATGCTCGTCGCGACGCATGAGAGAAGAGGTTGAACGGGCAGCGTTGATGGCGCGCACAGCATCTTTAGTGGAGAAGCAAGCTCTTGAACGGGAAGAGGCCCAACTGCAGGCCCAACTGCAGGCTCAACAGGCCCAACAGGCCCAACTGCAGGCAAAGAAAGAACAGCTGGAGCTAAAAACAGCTATTGCGGTCTCAGATGCCAAGTTGAGTGTGCATGAAGATTATGAAGGCTCACAGGATGGCATGAACGAATACTGCCAGTCAATGTTGTCACACAGAGTTGGATCCAGAGCACCTTCAAGAGTTAAAAGTGAGTCTGAAGGCCATCTCCTGGCATTACAGCGTGGAAGAGAGGCCTCTCCACTAACAGGAGCATGTGATGCTACCCCAGACGTCAGACGGTCTAGACTAGACCCTGCTGATGACCACCAGAGGCCTGAAGACACAGAGAGAAGCCTATACCGAGTGATGCAATGTCAGAACGAAATTACAGAGATGCTTGTAAAACAACAGAATCTGTTTTGACTCCCTCAAAGAGACATACCAGTGTTCCAAGGTGACCCACTAAGCCCTTCATCAGATCCTTCGAACAAGCCATTGACTCCAAAACAGAGAGCAGCAGTGATAAGTTGTACTACCTGGGACAGTACACCAGTGGTAAACTAGAAGACCTGGTCAGATGCTGTGAACACATGAGACCGGACCGGGGATACATAGAAGCCAGGAAGTTGCTGCAGGAGCACTATGGTAACGAGCTGAAGATAGCCACTGCATATATTGAAAAGGCTATCAAGTGGCCACAGATCAGATCGGAGGATGGGGAGGCATTGAACACATATGTTCTTTTTCTCATAGGATGTCACAACACCATGGAGGATGTTGAATTCATGGAAGAGATGGACAATCCTACGACTATGAGAATCATCACCTCTAAGCTTCCTTACAGGATGAGAGAACAATGGAGAAGAACAGCCTTTGAGATAATGGAGAGACGGAATAGTAGAGCCAGGTTTGCAGACGTAGTGAATTTCATAGGCAAACAGGCTAAAATTGCTGGGGACCCATTGTTTGGAAACATCCAGGATGTCAGCCCAACTACTGATGGAAGAGTGAGAGCCAAGCCTGCTGAATCAAAGATTCTCAGGAAAGGTGGTTCCAGGGGAAGCAGCTTTGCAACTATCGTCACTCAGGCTGGGGAAGAAAAGTCTCAGACCTCATCTCCCAAAAAGAGCAGCACAGTGACGCCTGCTAATGCCTTTCAGAAGCCATGTTTATTCTGCCAGAAGAATCATACATTGGATTTCTGCAGTGACATCAAAGCACAGCCACATAAAGACAGAATCGAATTTCTGAAGTAAAATGGCCTATGTTTTGGATGTCTCTCTCAGGGGCACCTGAGTAGAAACTGTAAGCAAAGAACAACATTCAGAGAGTGCACTCGGAAACATCCCAGTCTGCTGCATATCCACAAAAAAGAACAAGTCTCTAAGAAGAGTGAAGAAAACAATACCGACGAGAAGGTTGTTTCAAGTGCTCTGGTGTCGCTAGAACCAGAGACTTGTGGATTCACTGGGGCCGGTGACAGTGATTGTATTCTTGCCATCGTACCTGTAAAGATCAACTCTAAGAGGAGTGAGAAGTTTGTGGAGACTTACGCCTTCATGGATCCAGGTAGTTCAGCAACGTTCTGCACAGAATCACTCATGCGACAGCTGAACGTTAGAGGCAGAAGATCAGAAATCCTATTACGCACCATGGGTCATGAGAAGTCAATGCAAAGTTATATCCTGTCAGACTTAGAAATGTGTGGATTTGAAGAGAAGGACTTCATAGACCTGCCTAATGTTTTCACACAGAGGGAGATTCCTGTTAAAATAGGGAACTTAGCCCTGCAGAAGGATGTGGAGAGATGGCCTTACCTGGAAAAGGTGTGTCTCCCATATATTGAAGCAGAAATTGGCCTATTAATTGGAACCAATGCCTACAAAACTATGGAGCCATGGCAGGTGATAAACAGCAAGGATGACGGACCCTACGCAGGCAGGACAGCCCTTGGATGGGTAGTCAATGGACCGGTAAGGAGAGATGATGGCAACAAGTCGAACAAGGAGCAACGACAACATGTAACAGTTAATCGTATCTCTATCGCAAGCATTGAAGAGCTGTTGATAAAACAGTTCAACGCAGACTTTTCAGAACGCAGCTCTGAGGAAAAGACAGAGATGTCACAAGAAGACCATCAGTTCATGGATTTGATGACAAGGTCTACACAGTTCATTGATGGCCACTATCACATTGGTTTGCCACTGAGAAGACAGACCGCGAAGATGCCGAACAATCGCTGCATAGCAGAGCAGCGCGCCATCAGTCTCAAGAGAAAGCTGAATAAGGACCTCAACTTTCACGAAGACTACAAAGGCTCCATGAGAAACATCATAGCGAAAGGCTATGCTGTAAAAGTGCCCGAGGAACAGTTGAACAGAGACGATGGAAGGGTCTGGTACATTCCTCATCACGGTATGTATCACCCAAAGAAGAAAAAGATCCGTGTAGTGTTTGACTGCACCACCTCATTCAGAGGAACTTCACTGAATGACCAGCTGCTTCAAGGTCCTGATCTTACTAATACCCTCATTGGAGTCTTGACGAGGTTTAGACAAGAGCTCGTTGCCATGATGGCAGATATAGAATCAATGTTCTACCAAGTCAGAGTCCCTGATGAAGATGCTGATCTTCTGCATTTCCTTTGGTGGCCAGATGGCGACGTTAGTCAAGCTATGGTGGAATGTAGAATGGCTGTACACTTGTTCCGAGCCACATCATCTCCCAGCTGTGCAAGCTACGCTCTCAGAAAAACTGCAGAAGATGGCAAAGGCAAAGCACCATCAGAGGCTGTGGAGACAATCTTCAGAAACTTTTACGTCGATGACTGTCTGAAGTCCGTGTCAACAGAAGACGATGCCATTGCACTGTCAAGAGACCTTAGAACTCTGTGTTCGAATGGAGGATTTCATCTGACTAAGTGGATAAGCAACAGCAGAGCAGTTCTAGCTTCTATCCCAGAAAAGGAAAGGGCCACTGAAGTCAAAGATCTGGACCTGAGCCACGATGTCCTTCCTATCGAGAGAGCTCTTGGTGTACAATGGTGCATTGAGTCAGACACGTTCAACTTCAGAATAATGGTGAACGAAAGACCATCCACAAGACGAGGGATTCTCTCCGTGGTCAGTTCCATCTATGACCCTCTTGGGTTCCTGGCACCACTCATTCTGCTGGTGAAGCTGATCCTACGAGAGCTGTGTAGAGACAAGAGTGGTTGGGATGAAGATATCCCAGAAGGTCAAGCTCAGAGATGGCTCAGATGGTTGACAGATTTGCAACAACTTTCTAGCTTCAATGTCAGCAGATGCATCAGGCCTGTGAGATTTGGAGTTACAAAGACGGCTCAACTACATCATTTCTCGGACGCCAGTGAGGATGGCTATGGCACGGCTACTTACCTCTTGCTGACAAATCAAAAGGGCCAGAAACATTGTTCCTTCCTCATGGGGAAATCAAGGGTGGCTCCGCTGAAGCAGGTCACCATCCCGAGACTGGAGTTGGCGGCAGCGGTTGTTGCAGTTAAAGTTGACAAGGTGATGCGGAAAGAGTTACAGCTCCCACTAGAAGAATCTGTCTTCTGGACGGATAGCACGATGGTGTTGAAGTATATAGAGAATGAGAAGATACGCTTCAAGACCTTCGTAGCAAACAGAATCTCATCCATTAGAGAAACTACACAACCATCTCAATGGAGGTATGTAAACACCTCATTAAACCCAGCAGATCAAGCCTCACGGGGATTGAAGGCTGAAAACTTCATGAGGAGTGAAACTTGGATACAAGGCCCAAGTTATCTGCTGGAAACAGAGAGATCATGGCCAGAAAGACTAGGTATGCCAAGTCAGGTTGCTGAAGACAACGTCGAAGTCAAGAGATCAGTCACAGCAAATCTCATAACTACGAAAGAGAACTTTGACACCGTGAACAAGCTTGTTAACCATTTCTCAGGATGGCACCAGTTGACGAAAGCAGTTGCATGGTTTCTAAGGTTGAAAGAGTTGCTGCTACACCTGAGCGGTAAGAGAAAAAGGTATCGAGCCACTATCCGTCAGTCTGAAAGTAACCCTGATAAGCAGAGAATGCTTCTACAGCAATATATGCACCAGCACAAAACCACATTGGGTAAGAATTCATTGACCGTGGAGGATTTGGCCAAGGCTGAGGTGGAGATAGTTTGCTTCAGTCAAAGACAAAGATATCCAGAAGAAATCGAAGCTTTACAGCGAAATACTCCAATCAAGAAAGGTAGTCATATCTACAAGCTGGACCCTACACTGCAAGATGGAGTACTGAGGGTGGGAGGGCGACTAAACAAATCTGCTATGCCAGAGGAGGCCAAGCATCCTGCTATCCTTCCTAAGGACCTCCGGGTTGCTACTCTCATTCTTCAGCATATACACCAGAGTATTGGACACAGTGGGAGGAACCATGTGCTTGCGAAGCTAAGACAAATATACTGGATTCCAGGAGCTAATTCTGTAATAAGAAAAATACTCTCTGAATGCATTGTTTGCAGATGGTTACACGGCCCTGGAAAGACCGATCACAAAGCTCTGCCTGCTACAAGAAGCAGCGTGAAAGGATACTGAACAAAAAAAAAAGGGACATTTATATTGTAAATATGTTGAGCTCATTAGTTTATGACTCTTAAGAATGTTTGAGTAATTGATATGCTTCATGTGCCTAGTCAATTAGGGGCCGGAATGTAAGAGTCATGAAAGTTTAAGAAAGAAAATACTTTAAAATATTGGTTAAATAGTATAATACAGTTAATTTACCTGACTGACTTATTGTATTGAGAAACCCCCTCTTTTCTTGTTACAATAGTATAGGCTGAGTGACCCCCTTTATTCTTGCTACAATGGTACAGTCCTTAAGCTTGTCACATGGTATCCAGCCATTTTACAGCTCAAGCACCACGAGGCTGGAGAAGGCAGAAGATTTGAGGGCTGGAGCAATGCAGTTTTTGACCGTGTGCATTTAAACGTGTTTTGCTTTATAATTCTGTTTGTAAGGTGTTACAGTAAACAGTTTAAAGACAAAGTTATGGTTTGGAACGTTTTATTTCGACACGCGTCTACTCGTTGCTAAAGCCTCAAAGCTCAGTGGCTGCATGTTTGGAAATTACGAAGCGCCACTACAATCGGGATTGGGGAATTCTGGAGATCGGAAGTGGGGTTGTGTGGAGATCAGGAGTGGGGGGAGTCGGGAGATCGGGTCTGGGGGGAGTCTGGAGATCGGGAGTGGGGGTAATCCAGATTTTGGGAGTTTGGGGAGTCTGGATATCGGGAGAGGGGTGCGTCTGGAGATCGGGAGAGTAGGGAGTCTGGAGATCGGGCGTTGGGGGAGTCTGGAGATCGGCAGTGGGTGGAGTCTGGAGATCAGAAGTGGAGGGAGTCTGGAGATCGGGAGTGGGGGGTGTGGTGTATGTGCCTTTAAGAGCCCCTGTGTACTGTAATGCCGGTAGTGGCCACTCGGGCTATATAAGCCTGTATAGTGTCTTGTATCTGTTAGTTCACCTCCAGACTTTGTCCAGTAAACACCTGTAAACCAACTCCTGCATTCCGTGTCTTCATTAACACACAGACACAACAGTGGCGACAAATTGGAAACGGACTTACCTGCAATTCGGCAGCACCTCAAGGAGATCGATTCCTCAGACGAAGGAAGAAGAAAAAAGAAGAAAAAAATAAACTGTTGTTTCACCAGCTAGCCGGGCTGGTGGCAGGTACTGCAATAATCCTTCCTGGGCGGTGGGATGGGGCTCGATCGGCTGGCTGTACAGCGGGGCCAAGCAGTGAAGGCACAGGCAAACAAAGACAAGGGGTGGAGCACTCGGGAGACGGCCAGCTCTGCAAAGCAGGTCGGCGTTCGGACCATGCAGAGGGCGGGGAAAGTCCCAGAGAGTCCGGCGGGAACAAGTCTCCAACTATTAAAAATATTTGTATGAATAAAAACCGCGGAGAACAACGTTGTCAGCAGCAACAGCGGCGGGAAAGCGCGGGAGGCGCCATTTTTTTTCAGCAAGGAAGAAAGGAAAGCGCGGGAGGCGCCATTTTTTTTCAGGATGCCTAAGACTGGCAATATTACTGTTTTCGATAATGATGTAGAGGATTGGACCACATACGTGGAAAGAGTGTAGGTATATTGCACAGCAAATGAAATAGAGGATGATAAAAAGGCATCGATACTCCTAAATCTAATGGGCGCAAAGACATACAGACTGTTACAAAACGTAATCACTCCAGCCAAATCGATGGACAAGAATTTTAAGAAAATTGTTGATACCCTACAGGAGCACTTAAACCCAACACCGCTGCTGATAGCGGAACGGTTCAAATTCTTCAGGAGGAATCAGCACAAGAATGAAAGTAACGCTGATTACCTCACCGAATTAAGGAAGCTAGCAAAGCACTGCCAATTCAGAGCAGGACTGGCAGATTCTCTTCGAGACAAATTCGTCTGCGGTATCCTAAGTGAAGGAACACAGAAAAGGCTACTTTCTGAGAAAGATTTAACACTGGACAAGGCTTTCAGTATGGCTGTATCATACGAAGCAGCAGCGAGAGGAGCTGCAGAGATACAGCAAAAGCCACAGGATTTTGGCACCCATGAAATGACACAGGGTTTCGAGAGATGTTATCGCTGCGGCAGATCCACCCATGACCAAAGGGACTGCTGGTTCAAGGACAAAGCATGCAGGCAATGCGGAAAGATGGGACACATTGCACGTGTATGCCGATCTGGAAACGAAAAATCCACTGACAAAAAAAAATCAATAAAGAAAAGTACAAAAAGGTATAAATGATGACGGACAGTAGCTCTGAAGACCAGAAGAGCGATAGCGACTCTGGGAACAAGAGACTAAGCTGTCTCAAATTACATAATGTAATTGCCAAAGAAGATTACCAGCCCATTTGGGTTACCCTCACGATAGCAGGGTCCCCAGTTAAAATGGAGCTAGATACAGGATCAGCTCTGACCATCATAAGTCGACAGGATTACGAGCGGCTATTTCCGCATATACCCTTGAAAGACACATCCATTATCTTAAAAACATATACGGGGCAGAAAGTATACCCCAGAGGGAAAATATAGGTGCCTGTTGTATACAATGGCAAGGAAATACAGAAGTTGTATTTATACGTTCTGCAAAATGGTGGTCCACCGCTGTTGGGACGTGAATGGAGCAGAAAGATATGTTTAGACTGGCACTCCATTCAGGCACTGACGGTGACCAGTAAGAAAAACAATGATGATGACGTCATACCTGAACGATTGAAAGACATCTTGGCCAACGCCAAAGAAGTGTTCCAACAGGAACTAGGAACCTTGAAAGGCATCACCGCCTCAATAAAGGTGGAAGATGCTGCAATTCCCAAGTTTTTAAGGCAAGGCTGGTGCCATACGCAATTCGTCCAGCAGTCGAGGCAGAGCTGGAGAATTTGGAAAAGACAGGCGTGTTATCCAAGATAGATTGGAGTGAGTGGGCAACACCCATCGTCATGAAGAAAACTTTGAATAATGAAAAATCTGAAGAACAGAGAAAAATTTGCATCTGTGGGGACTTCAAGGTGACTGTAAACCCGGTCCTTCACATGGTACAGTATCCTCTTCTGAGGATAGAAGATATTTTTGCCTCACTATCCGGAGGGAAACGTTTCACAAAAATTGACTTAGCACAGGCATACCTACAGATGGAGTTTGAGGAGACCTCTAAAAAGTATCTCACAATAAACACACGCTGTGAGGCATAGTGGTTAGCACTGTGCCTCACAGCGCCAGGGACCCGGGTTCGAATCCGGCCTCGGGTGACTGTCTGTGTGGAGTTTGCACATTCTCCCCGTGTTTGCGTGGGTTTCCTCCGGGTGCTCCGGTTTCCTCCCACAGTCCAAAGATGTGCGGGTTAGGATGATTGGCTATGATAAATTGACCCTTAGTGTTAGGGGGATTAAATACGTGGGGTTACGGGGATAGGGTGGGATATGTGTTGGTGTAGGGGTTACGGGGATCGGGTGGGATATGTGTCGGTGCAGGCTCGATGGGCCGAAATGGCCTCTATCTGCATTGTGGGGTTTCTGTGATTCTGTGTGACAAAGGCCTGTACCAGTACAATCGACTGGTTTTTGGAGTAGCATCAGCTCCAGCTATCTGGCAAAGAGCTATGGAACAAGTCCTGCAAGGGATTCCTAGGACTCAATGCTACCTAGACGACATCCTTGTAAGAGGAGAAAACGACAATGAGCACCTTGCCAATTTGGAGCAGGTGCTCACTAGGCTGAGAGAACGGGGCCTACAAGCAAACCACCCCAAGTGTGAATTTTTCCAGAAAAAAGTATCATATTGTGGCCACATAATTAATGAAGAAGGGTTGCATAAGTCACCTGAAAAATTGAAGCGGTCATAAAAGCCCCAGCCCCTGAAAATGTCTCACAATTAAGGTCGTTCCTGGGATTGATAAATTACTATCATAAATTTTTACCGAACTTGTCAACTGTTCTGCACCCTCTTAATGAACTGCTACAAACGGGAGTAATTTGGGAATGGAGCGAGGACTGTAAATGTGCCTTCCATAAATGTAAAGGCTTGATCATGTCCAAGGAAGTTTTGGCTCATTACAACCCATCACTGCCAATCACGCTGGCGTGCGATGCATCCCCTTACGGCATAGGAGCGGTATTATCGCATAGATTCCCTGATGGCTCGGAGCGGCCGATAGCTTTTGCTTCACGCTCATTGAACTCAGCTGAGCGTAACTATGCCCAGATCGACAGGGAAGCACTCAGCCTGGTATGGGGAGTGAAGAAATTCAACCATTGCCTGCACGGACAAAAAGTTACCTTGTTGACTGACCATCAACCCCTCATCTCCATATTCAACCCTAAAAAGGGTGCTCCCATTATGACAGCACAAAAGCTACAGAGGTGGTCCCTTTTCCTAGGGGCACACCGATGTGACATAGAATACAAAGGATCAATACAGCATGGAAATGCTGACGGTTTATTGCGCCTCCCGTTGCCAATGGTAGAAGAGGCACCTACAGTAGACCCAGTGGAGATGTTCCACTCAACCATAGTGGAATGTCTACCAGTAACAAATTCTACCATTGAAAAGGAAACGAGAAATGACCCGACTCTCTCTCTCGAGTCTACGAATTAACGGTGAAGGGATGGCCAGCACATGGCGAACCACTGTTGCCAGCATTCTCGCAAAGAAGAGAACAGCTGTCAGTGTGCCGAGGAACCTTGATTTGTGGATCCAGAGTGGTGATTCCACCCAAACTCTAGGATAAAGTGCTAAAGGAGCTTCACGAGGGGCATCTGGGTGGAGTGAAAATGAAGAACCTAGCCAGAGCGTTTGTGTGGTGGCCAGGTATCGATGGAGACATCGAAGAAATGACCAAGAGCTGTCTAGGATGCCAGAAGGTCCAAAACGCCCCACCACAAGCCCCTCAACATCCATGGGAGTGGCCCTCATCTCCATGGCAAAGGGTACACATCGACTTTGCTGGTCCATTTATGGACTCAATGTTCTTAATCGCGGTTGATGCACACTCCAAGTGGCCGGAGGTAATAAAGATGTCCTCCGCCACCACGGAAAAAACCATCACAGTATTAAGGACCATATTTGCCAGGAATGGGCTGCCTGAACAGATCTGCTCTGATAACGGACCACAATTTGTGTCCGAAGAATTCAGAAAGTTCTTAAAAAACAAAGGGGTTAAGCACTACACGTCCGCCCCATACCATCCCGCCACCAATGGATTGGCTGAAAGGTTTGTCCAGACCTTCAAGAAGGCCATAAAGGCTATGGGTAATGAAGGCATTAATCTACAGCATAAGGTAGATAACTTCTTGTTTGCCTACCGGAATGCAACACATATGGTTGCAAACCAAACTCCCGCCATGATGTTTTTCAATAGAAGACTAAGATGCCGGCTGGATTTGATCAAGCCAAACATCAGAAGGGACGTAGAGAACCAACAATTTCAAGGCATGAATGAAAGGCTAACTAGAACCTTCCAGATAGGTCAACAAGTTTTGGCCCGGGACTACCGTACCGAGAAATGGCAGCCTGGAACTATTTGCACACGACTAGGACCACTGATGTATACCGTGGACATTGGAGAAAGCATAATAAGGCGCCATGCTGACCAGATCATAGAGTCATCCGAAAAGGGACAACCTGCACCACCACTCTATACGCCTGTGCTGCCTCTCCCTCTAACTTAACCTCACTGTATGTATTTAACTTACTTATATATGTATAACCTACCTGTTGGGGCCGTTGCCCCTTTAACTTATCTTTTAGGGCCATTGCCCCTTTAAGACGTGCCTTAGCGCGCTGACGTCACGGCACGTACGACGTAGTGTGCTGACGTCACGGCACGTACGACGTGACGTGCGTGAGGCGGCTGCCGGCCCGACTCGGCCCTCCAGAAAGGCCGCCGGCACAGCCCGGCCTAGTGTCTTCGGCCGCATCTACCAGCCGCCGGGAGCGACGTGATCTTCCGCTCCCGCGGCAAGCATCGGCTCAGCCTGGCCTCCAGCTCCCGCTCCCGACTTTGGCCTCCACGGCCAGAAACGCGACCACGCGCATCACGTGACGCCCCAAGCGCGGACGACGCGACCGAGCGTGATGAGGTCATCACGCTCCCCACAGGACTGCTGCGTAGTCCTCGTGGAGTCCTCGCTGGGACACAGACCTACACCACAGTGCCCCTACAGCAGCACAGGCTCCGGGCAGTTGTATTGTCCCCATGCTTGAGTCTTGGAAATTGTTTGTCTGTAAGTATTTTAGAATGCTATGGATGATTAGTGTGCACTGCATGTTGTAGAAAATGTTTAGTTGTAACTTTTCTCTGTCTAGCTGATTAACTAGTAGCTGTATTTTGATACACTATGTACAGGGCTAATTTAAAGAGAATGCCTCCCAGTTTACTAAATGTACTGTGTTGCTCAGGCGTACCTAAATCTGTGTATACATATCAGTTATGCGCTTGTATACTAATGTGTGCTTCCATTTCTGTGTTGTATTTCAGTTTTACAATAATAAGAATCTTTCAGTAAAGCGTTACAAGAAAAGTCAAGCCTTGTGATTTATTGGAAGCTATCAAGTTGTTCGCTATCTGTCTAGCTCTGCATAGGATCACGTTGCGAGGGCAGAATAGTAAAAAGACAGCAGCACAGCGGGCTCAAGCACAGGAAGATACCACTCAGCTACCATGAGTCTACGCTCAGGAAGACAATATACCATAGAGGACGTCGACCAGTCAAGCGAGAAGCATGAGCCTCTCCTAGCAAACGATGCCAAGTCACAGTCCTCTAAAGTATCCTCTAGGTCATCTCGGCGGTCCAGCAGACCGTCGTCATCGACAGCTTCTGCAGCCGCCAAAGCACGTGCCAAGGCAAAAGCCGCCCAGGCTCAATTGTCCTTCGCTGAAAGAGAAGCTGACCTTATGAAGCAGAGAACCGGCCTCGACGCTAGCACGATGAAGCAGAAAGCTGACCTTATGAAGCAGAGAGCCGACCTCGACGCTAGTGTGATGAAGCAGAGAGCTGACCTCGACGCTAGTGTGATGAAGCAGACGGCACAGTCCTCTAAAGTATCCACTAGATCATCTCAGCAGTCCAGCAGACCGTCGTCATCGACAGCTTCTGCAGCCGCCAAAGCACGTGCCAAGGCAAAAGCTGCCCAGGCTCAATTGGCCCTTGCTGAAAAAGAAGCTAGTGTGATGAAGCAGAAAGCTGACCTCGCTGCCAGTCTCCACATTCTCCAAAGCCAGAGAGCCGCCGCTGCTGCTAAAGCTAAAGCCGCAGCTTATGAAGAAGGTGAGGAGAACGAAGGCGGGGAGCCCAGCCAGGAAACCTATGTTCTGGGACAGCCCCTCAGTCCAGTGCAACGTACAAGTGAGTATGTCCAACAACACTCCAAATTGTTCTCCAAGGAAACATCCAACTATCTTGACGCAGAACCAGCTACTCACCACAGTAGCAAACAGCCTGTTTTTGGAGACACTGTGCTTAAAGGAGAAGAAACAAGCAAGACTTACCTACAGAGACCTCCACAGCACTCGGCCAATCCAGCCAAGCAGTCCTCACCCGAGCCACAGGGTACACAGGACCTCGCTGGGTGCCTTATCCACCGAGAGTTGTTGAGTTCGGGCCTTCTGGAGTTAGATGGCCGTCCTGAAAGTTGTTGGTCATGGAAAGAGTCCAACCTGAGAATACACAAGGTAGCATCGATCAGTGGACAGGTGATGGAAGCCTTCCCTGCAGAGGACCGTGCCAAGGATCTGAAGGATTTGTACCTTGGAGTGGATCCTCCCCCCCTTCAATGGAGCCTGGGGCTCTCCTGGAACCTGGAAACAGACAGCGTCACATTCCTGGTGTCCCGTGAAGAAAGGCCATTCACACGGAGAGACGCCCTGTCCACAGTCAACAGTTTGTACGACCCTTTGGGGTTCGTAGCTCCCATAACAATGCAAGGAAAAGCATTAGTATGGGAACTCTCATCGGATCAGAGTGAGTGGGATGCTCCACTCCTCCCAGAAAAAGAAGCAAAATGGAACCTAGGGAAGGAGTCCTTGAAGGCTCTCGAAGACCTGCACATAAAGAGGTGCTACATTCCAGGCTCACTGTCTTCAACACAGAGAAGAGAGCTGTGCATCTCCTCAGACGCTTCCACAGTAGCAATAGGAGCTGTGGCCTACTTGAGAGCAGCTGACATCATTCCATGTCTCGAGCTTTGTGCAGCTGTGTTGGCTGTTCAACTGTACGAGTTGATCAGAGACGAGATTGACATCGATGTGGGCACCGTCAAGTTCTTCACGGACAGCAAGATTGTACTTGGTTACATCCACAACTCCACAAGAAGGTCTTGTGTGTATGTTTCCAACCGGGTGGCTCATATCAGACGATCCACTCACCCTGGCCAGTGGTGCTATGTCTCCACAGACCTGAACCCTGCAGGCCGTGCTACCAGGTCTATACCAGCAGCACACCTACAGCAAAGCAGTTGGTTCTCGGGCCCCTCTTTCCTGTCTAATGTCAACACAGAGGAGACTCCTGAGTCCAATCCCTTCACCCTTGTGGAGCCTGAAGCTGATACTGAGATTCGACCTGAAGTTACGACCTTGGTCACCAAAGCCTCAGAATCTCAGTTGGGCTTACAACGCTTCGAGTGATTCTCAAGCTGGAGAACACTCTGCCGAACCACAGCCCGACTCATTCATGTAGCAGCATCCTTCAAGGGGAATTCAGACAACATAGAATGCAAAGGATGGAAATGTTCTAAAGAAGTATCCAGCACAAGTGAGCCTTCACAAGCCAAAGGTGTGATCATTCGCTCTGTCCAGCATGATGTCTTCAAGGAGGAATTCAAATGTCTTGAAGAGGGACAGACATTCCCCAAGCAAAGAGGAGAGTATTTGTCCACCCTACAGAGCCGTAGGAAATGGACAGAAGACAAGCCAAACGTCAAAGTGAGAGACGTTGTCTTGCTGAAAGACAGCCAAGCACGCAGAAATGAATGGCCAGTGGGCCTGGTTGTCAAAACTCTGCTGACCAGGGACAAGAGGGTCCGCAAGGTGGAGGTGAAGATTGTCAAGGAGGGGCCTATCAAAGTGTTTCTGAGGCCAGTCTCAGAGATCCTCCTTTCTGAACTAACCTAGAGAACGGACTCTGAGTATGTTGCAGGTTTATTTTGTATCTGTAGTGGTACAATGGAATTGTACCAAGCGGGGAGTGTGCTGCCTCTCCCTCTAACTTAACCTCACTGTATGTATTTAACTTACTTATATATGTATAACCTACCTGTTGGGGCCGTTGCCCCTTTAACTTACCTTTTAGGGCCATTGCCCCTTTAAGACGCGCCTTAGCGCGCTGACATCACGTCACGTACGACGTAGTGTGCTGACGTCACGGCACGTACGATGTGACGTGCGTGAGGCGGCTGCCGGCCCGACTCGGCCCTCCAGAAAGGCCGCCGGCACAGCCCGGCCTAGCGTCTTCGGCCGCATCTACCAGCCGCCGGGAGCGACGCGATCTTCCGCTCCCGCGGCAAGCATCGGCTCAGCCTGGCCTCCAGCTCCTGCTCCCGACTTCGGCCTCCACGGCCAGAAAAGCGACCACGCGCATCACGTGACGCCCCAAGCGCGGACGACGCGACCGAGCGTGATGAGGTCATCACGCTCCCCACAGGACTGCTGCGTAGTCCTCGTGGAGTCCTCGCTGGGACACAGACCTACACCACGGTGCTTCTACAGCAGCACAGGCTCCGGGCAGTTGTATTGTCCCCATGCTTGAGTCTTGGAAATTGTTTGTCTGTAAGTATTTTAGAATGCTATGGATGATTAGTGTGCACTGCATGTTGTAGAAAATGTTTAGTTGTAACTTTTCTCTGTCTAGCTGATTAACTAGTAGCTGTATTTTGATACACTATGTACAGGGCTAATTTAAAGAGAATGCCTCCCAGTTTACTAAATGTACTGTGTTGCTCAGGCGTACCTAAATCTGTGTATACATATCAGTTATGCGCTTGTATACTAATGTGTGCTTCCATTTCTGTGTTGTATTTCAGTTTTACAATAATAAGAATCTTTCAGTAAAGCGTTACAAGAAAAGTCAAGCCTTGTGATTTATTGGAAGATATCAAGTTGTTCGCTATCTGTCTAGCTCTGCATAGGATCGCATTGTGAGGGCAGAATAACGCCTAATGATGAAGTAGAGATACCCATAGTATCTACATCCGATCCGGTGATACTGGAACCAGATGAACCCGACACTGGCATTCAAGCCAAATCGACCTTGCCAAAAGAACCTACTACACCACCGAAAACTACTACACCACCGAGGCGTTATCTGGACCGAGTCAGGAAGCCTCCAGAGAGACTGACTTATAATTGATTAACTGCAGCAAATGTTTAGATTATTGTTCTTGTACACATGTTAATAACAATTACTTAAAATGTTATGCACTGGTTATGTAAAAGGGGAGGAATTGTGGTGTATGTGCCTTTAAGAGCCCCTGTGTACTGTAATGCCGGTAGTGGCCACTCCGGCTACATAAGCCTGTATAGTGTCTTGTATCTGTTAGTTCACCTCTAGACTTTGTCCAGTAAACCCCTGTAAACAAACTCCTGCATTCCGTGTCTTCATTAACACATGGACACAACAGGGGGTGTCTGGAGAACGGGAGTGGGGGGAGTCTGGAGATTGGGAGTGGGGAGATTCTGGAGATTGGGAGTGGGGAGAGTCTGGAGATTGGGAGTGGGGGGAGTCTAGAGATCGGGAGTGGGGGGCGTCTGGAGATCGGGAGTGGGGGGCATCTGGAGATCGGGAGTGGGGGGAGTGTGAAGAATGGGAATGGGGGAGTCTGGAGATTGGGAGTGGAGGTAGTCTGGAGTTGGGGGAGTCTTGAGGTCGGGAGTGGGGACTTTCTGGAGATCAGCATTGGGGGTAGCCTGGAGATCGGGAGTGGGGGCTGTCTGGAGATTGGGAGAGGGGGGAGTCAAGAGATTGGGACTTGTGTGAGACAGGAGATCGGGAGTGGGGGGAGTCTAGAGATCGGGAGTGGGGGGAGTCTGGAGATTGGGAGTGGTGAGATTCTGCAGATTGGGAGTGGGGGGAGGATGGAGATCAGGAGTGGCGAGTGTCTGGAGATTGGGAGTGTAGGGAGTCTGGAGATCAGAGTTGGGGGAGTTTCGAGATCGGGAGTGGGGACTTTCTGGAGTTCGGGATTGGGGTGAGCCCAGAGATCGGGAGTTGGGGGAATCTGGAGATAGGGAGTGGGGGTAATCTGGAGATCGGGAGTGGGGGGTGTCTGAAGATTAGGAGTTGGTGGAGTCTTGAGATCGGGAGTGGGTTGATTCTGGAGATCAGGAGTGGATGGAGTCTTGTGTTCGGGAGTGGGGGCAGTCCAGAGAACGGGAGTGGGGGTGTCTGAAGATCGGGGTCGGGGGTGTCTGGAGATCGGGAGTGGAGGGAGGCTGGATATTGGGAGTGGGGGGAGTCAAGAGATCGGGACTGGGGGGAGTCTGGAGATCAGGAGTGGGGCATGTCCGGAGATCATGAGTGGAGGGAGTCTGGAGATCGGAGTCGGGGATTTCTGGTGATTGGAATTGGGGGTAGTGTGTAGATCGAGTGTGGGGTGAGTCTGGAGATCAGGAGTGGACGGAGTCTGGAGATCGGGAGTGGGGGGAGACTGGAGATTGGGATGTGGGAGTCTGGAGATCGAGTTCGGGGGTGTCTGGAAATCAGTAGTGAGGTGTGTCTGGACATCGGGATTGGGGGGAGACTGGAGATCGGGCTTGGGGGAGTCTGAAGATTGGGGTCAGGGGAGTACGGAGATCGGGATTGGGGTGTGTCCGGAAATCGGGAGTGGAGGGAGTCTGGAGATTGAGAGTGGGGGTTGTCCAGAGACTGGGAGTGGGTGGGTGTCTGGAGATCAGGACAGGGGGTAGTGTGGAGATCGGTAGTGGGGGGTGTCTGGAGATCGGGAGTGGGGGTGCCTGGAGATCGGGAGTGGTGGCAGTCCAGATATCGGCAGTGGAGAGTGTTGTCTGGAGAGCGGGAGTTGGGGAGTCTTGAGATCTTGAATGGGGGAGTCTGGAGATCGGGAATGGGGGAAGTCTGGAGATCGGGATTGGGGGGAGTCTGGAGATTGGGAGTGGGTGGTGTCTGGAGACTGGGAGTGGGGGGAGTCTGGAGATCGGGAATGGGGGGAGTCTGGAGATTTGGAGAGGGGGGCGCATGTGGATTTGGGGCAGGGGGAGTCTGGAAATCGGTAGTGAGGGGTGTCTGGACATCGGGATTGGGGGAGACTGGAGATCAGGCTTGGGGGTGTCTGAAGATCGGGGTCAGAGGAGTCTGGAGATCGGGATTGGGGTGTGTCCAGAGATCGGGAGTGGAGGGAGTCTGGAGATCGTGAGTGGGGGTTGTCTAGAGACCGGGAGTGGGTGGGTGTCTGGAGATCGGGACTGGGGTGAGTGTGGAGTGTGGTAGTGCGGGGGTGTCTGGAGATCGGGAGTGTGGGTGTCTGGAGATCGGGAGTTGTGGCAGTCTGGATATCGGCGGTGGCGGGTGTTCTCTGGAGATCGGGAGCGGGGGTTGTCTGGAGATCGGGAGTGGGTGGAGTATGGAGATCGGGAGTGGGGGGAGTCTGGAAATTGGGAGAGGGGAGAGTGTTGAGATCGGGTGTGGAGGGAGTCTGGGGATCGGGAATGGGGGTGTCTGGAGATCAGGAGTGGTGGCAGTCCAGATATCGGCAGTGGAGGGTGTTGTCTGGAGATCGGGAGTGGGGGGTGTCTGGAGATCAGGAGTGGGGGTGTCTGGAGATCGGGAGAGGTGAGAGTGTGGAGATCGGGTGTGGAGGGAGTCTGGGGATCGGGAGTGGGGTGTTTCTGGAGATCGGGATTAGGGGTGTCTCGAGAATTGGAAAGGGGGAGTATGGGGATTTGGGGCAGGGGGAGTCAAGATCGGGATTGGGCGGAGTCTGGAGATATGGAGTGGGAGGAATCCAGAGATAGGGAGGGGTGGAGTCTGGAGATCGGCAGTGGGGGTAGTCTGGAGATTGGGAGTGGGGGCAGTGTGGAGACCGGGAGTGGAGGGAGTCTGGAGCTCGGGAATGGGGCGAGTCTGGAGATCGTGAGTGGGCGGAGTCTGGAGATCGGGATTGGGGGGAGTCTGGAGATCAGGAGTAGAGGTAGTCTGGAGATCGGGAGTTGGAGGAGTCTGGAGATCGGGAGTGGGGGCTTCCTGGAGATTGGGATTGGGGGGCGTCTGCAGATCGAGATTGGGGGCTTTCTGGAGATCGGGAGTTGGGGGAGTTTGGAGATCGGGAGTGGGGGGAGTCTGTAGATCGGCAGTGGGGGGTGTCTGGAGGTCGGGAGAGGGGGGAGTCTGGAGATCGGGAGAGGGGGGAGTCAAGAGATCGGGAGTGGGGGAGTCTGGAGATCGGGAGTGGGGCATGTCCGGGGATCGTGAGTGGGGGTAGTCTGGAGATCGGGACTGGGGAGAGTATGGCGATCGGGAGAGCGGGGAGTCCAGAGCTCGGGACTGGGATGTGTCCAGAGATCGGTAGTGGGGGGAATCCGGAGATAGGGAGTGGCGGGATTCTGGTGAATGGGAGTGGGGTGAGTCTGCTGATCAGGAGAAGGGGGAGTCCGGAGATCAGGTGTGGGGTGTGTTATGTTCATTAATAACTAGACATTCTTATTATGAACACAGCTAGCTTTTGCTAGTTACTTTATTGAGCCATGTTGACTTGGTACAGTATCTGTAGAGATGCAGCATTGTGCTCCTGTGTGCAGGCTGCCATCTTGACTGTTGCCTTGTGGGTAGCCTAGCCTCATGGGTAATGTAGTCTTAATGTATGTATAGCTGGGTAGTGTAGTTTTAATACATACAGCTATATACAGCTCTACTGCTCCAGCTAGTTTCCACCACAGAATGACATGTTATTGATCACTACATCCCCCTTTCTTTGGAGGTTTAACAAAATCAATATCACTCAACTTTCACGAAAACAATAAAGATAATACCAGTAACACTTTTGTTAGTGCTCTATAAACATAAACATTTTCAAAATAGTTAGCACATTTTCAAAGCTTTACATTGTACTCAAAATTAAGTCTATCAGGCTCTTTTACTTCACGTGTGGATCTTCTCAGCACGGGTAAGTCTGATGTGCCTTCATGAGATTGTTCTGGCGGTGAATGACAAGATGCAGTTGCGGCATTGTCATCAATCTGCTCTTGTATAGATCGAGGTCTCCTTGCGATCTTTGCTTGGAGAGGGTTTCAGTGTTTCCTTCACTCTTCATGCCATAACTCTCAATGTAGTCAATGCACTCTCGAAAAACTGCTGGCAGCTGGATCCCATCATACAGCATAGTCCTCTCAGCAGCCTCGGCTAATGGAACACCAAAGGTTGGCCTGGGGAAAGAAGGAGTATCCACCGGAACTGCTTCCTGCTCTGGTGCAGGCTTCTTCTTTTTCTTTTTCTCTTTCCACTGCTTAACAACATCTGCTGCGGTTATATCTTTGGACTTTTTCTCCTTGTGTTTTTCCTCTTTGTGCTTTTCTTCCTTTGGCTTCTCTTTGACCTTAAAGTCTTTTTCTTTCTTCTTGGAGAAACTAGGTTTTTTGAAGACATGGATACCCTTTGGCCTTTTCATCCTTGATGGGCTCTCTGCTTCATCACCTGAGTCATCTGGTCTGCTTATGGCACAGTTTATACGGTAAACTCTTTTGACCAGTTCTAAGTCCTCACAAGCTTTGTCACCCAGTAGTGAATCAAGCCTTTCAGCCACAACAGAAAACATGAAATGATGCACTTTGTCTTTGACTGTCACTTTAAGTCTGCATACGCCTAAGCTATCTATTTTCTGTCCATTATAGTCCTTCAGTAGTACTGACTTTATCTGTATTTTGGGCTTTTCTTTCATATTGTTAATGTCACTCATACTGATTAAGATTGCTTTTGCCCCAGTGTCCAGTTTCAATGTAACTAATGCTCCATTTATCTGCAGTGGGATCATCCATTTGTCCTCTTTTACTGCATTAACTTTATGTTCAGCATTGTCTATTTCTGAGGGCTGCACATTTTCTGTATCTGTTTTGATATCGTCACATGACACCATTCCTACAAAAAATGTCTCACTTAAATCAGTGTCCTCAATCACATTAACTCGTTGCCCATTCGGCATTTTTACTTTTGAAAAGCATTGTTTGGCAAAGTGATTCTTTCCATTACACTTTGTGCACATTTTTCCAAACGCTGGGCATTGTCTTAACTGGTGTTTGTAACCACAGCATTTACAATTAAAAATGTCATCCTCCGATTGCTTTTCATTTCTGTTCTGCCCATGTTTCTTCCCCTTGTAGGACACAGCACCGACAGCAGCAGTATCACTCATTACATTCGCATCATTATTGATTTCACTGAAAGAAGTTTTCACGTGATTTCGAGCTAGCTCGCTGGCTTTGCATATTGTCACAGCATTTTCCAATGTTAGTTCGATTTCTCTCAACAGATGTTCCCTGACTTTTTTATCATGAATACCAAACACAATCTGGTCACGAATCATGGATGCTTTGAGCTCAGAGAAATTACATGTCTGTGCTTTCAGTTTCAGATCAGTTATAAAGCTAACAAAAGTCTCATTTTGTTGCTGTGTCTGAGAACGGAAGATGTATCTTTCATACGTCTCATTCTTTTTGGGAGAGCAATGTGCATCACATTTTTTTAGCACATCTTCTAATTTTTCTCTGTTCTCCGCTGAATTAAATATAAATGTATTAAATACCTCTATTGCCTGTCGGCCTGCAACCGTAAGCAGCAACGCTATCTTCCTTGCGTCTGGCTTCGTACCGAATCCGATGGCTGCAATGTAAAGTTCGAATTGCTGTTTAAAATTCTGCCAATTGTAGTCGATTTTTTCTGTGAGATTCAAACGCTCTGGTGGCTTCAAATTCTCCATGTCGCTTTTCACAATTTTCAGCAGATCTTCACCACCCTGGTACCATGTTATGTTCATTAATAACTAGACATTCTTATTATGAACACAGCTAGCTTTTGCTAGTTACTTTATTGAGCCATGTGGACTTGGTACAGTATCTGTAGAGATGCAGCACTGTGCTCCTGTGTGCAGGCTGCCATCTTGACTGTTGCCTTGTGGGTTGCCTAGCCTCATGGGTATTGTAGTCTTAATGTATGGAAAGCTGGGTAGTGTAGTTTTAATACATACAGCTATATACAGCTCTACTGCTCCACCTAGTGTCCACCACAGAATGACATGTTATTGATCACTACAGGGTGAGTCTGGTGATCGGGAGTGCAGGGAGTCTTGAGATCGGTAGTGGGGGAATCCAGATATCGGGAGATTGCGGATTCTGGATATCGGGAGAGGGGGGAGACTGGAGATTGGGAGTGTGGAGAGTCTGGCGATTGGGATTGGGGTGAGACCGGAGATCGGGAGTGGGGGGAGTCTGGAGATCGGGAGTGGGGCATGTCCGGAGATCGTGAGTGGAACGAGTCTGGAGATCGGGGTTCAGGGAATTCTGGAGATTGGAATTGGGGGTAGTGTGGAGATCAGGGGTTGGGGGAGTCTGGAGATCAGCAGTGGTGTATGTCTGGAGATTGTGAGTGGGCGGAGTCTGGAGATCGGGAGTGGGGGGAGTCTGGAGATCGGGAGTGTGGAGAGTCTGGCGATCGGGATTGGGGTGAGACCGGAGATCGGGAGTGGGGGGAATCTGGAGATAGGGAGTGGGGGTAATCTGGAGATCGGGAGTGGGGGGTGTCTGAAGATCAGGGTCGGGGGTGTCTGGAGATCGGGAGTGGGGGGAGTCTAGAGATCGGGAGTGGAGGGAGGCTGGAGATTGGGAGTGGGGCATGTCCGGAGATCATGAGTGGAGGGAGTCTGGAGATCGGGGTTGGGGAAATCTGGAGATTGGAATAGGGGGTAGTGTGGAGATCAGGAGTGGGGGGAATCTGGAGATCAGGATTGGGAGAGTGTGTAGATCGGGAGTGGGGTGAGTCTGGAGATCAGGAGTGGACAGAGTCTGGAGATCAGGAGTGGGGGCAGTCTGAAGATCAGGAGTGGGGGGAGACTGGAGATTGGGATGTGGGAGTCTGGAGATCAGGTTCGGGGGTGTCTGGAAATCGGTATTGAGGTGTGCCTGGACATCCGGATTGGGGGGAGACTGGAGATCGGGCTTGGGGGAGTCTGAAGATTGGGGTCAGGGGAGTCCAGAGATCAGGATTGGGGTGTGTCCGGAACTCGGGAGTGGAGGGAGTCTGGAGATCGAGAGTGGGGGTTGTCTAGAGACCGGGAGTGGGTGGGTGTCTGGAGAACGAGAGTGGCGGGAGTGTGGAGATCGGTAGTGGGTGGAGTCTGGAGATTGGGAGTGGGGGGAGTCTGGAGATCGGGAGTGGGGGGAGTCTCGAGAGCGGGAGAGGTGGGAGTACGGAGATCAGGAGTGGAGCGAGTCTGTAGATCGGAAATGGGGGGAGCCTGAAGATCGGGAATGGGGGGAGTCTGGAGATTTGGAGAGGGGGGAGTATGGGGATTTGGGGCAGTGGGAGCCTGGAAATCGTTAGTGAGGGGTGTCTGGACATCGGGATTGGGGGGATACTGGAGATCGGGCTTGGGGGAGTCTGAAGATCAGGGTCAGGGGAGTCTGGAGATCGGGATTGGGGTGTGTCCAGAGATTGGGAGTGGAGGGAGTCGGGAGATTGAGAGTGGGGGTTGTCTAGAGACCGGGAGTGGGTGGGTATCTGGAGATCTGGACTGGGGGGAGTGTGGAGATCGGTAGTGGGGGGCGTCTGGAGATCGGGAGTGGGGGTGTCTGCAGATCGGGAGTGGTGGCTGTCCAGATATCGGCAGTGGAGGGTGTTGTCTGGAGATCGGGAGTGGGGGGTGTCTGGAGATCAGGAGTGGGTGGAGACTGGAGATCGGGAGTGGGGGGAGTCTGGAGATCGGGAGAGGGGAGAGTGTGGAGATCGGGTGTGGAGGGAGTCTGGGGATCGGGAGTGGGGTGAGTCTGGAGATCGGGATTAGGGGTGTCTCGAGATTTTGGAGAGGGTGGAGTATGTGGATTTGGGGCAGGGGGAGTCGAGATCGGGATTGGGAGGAGTCTGGAGATTTGGAGCGGGAGGAATCCGGAGATAGGGAGGGGTGGAGTGTGGAGATCGGCAGTGGGGGGAGTCTGGAGATCGGGAGTGGGGGGAGTGTGGAGATCGGGAATGGGGGTGTCTGGAGATCGTGAGTGGAGGGAGTCTGGAGATCGGGAGTGGGGGGAGTCTGGAGATCGGGAGTTGGGGGAGTGTGGAGATTGGGAGTGGAGCAAGTCTGGAGAACGGGAGTGGAGGGTGTCTGGAGATCAGGAGTGGGGGGAGTCTGGAGATCAGGAGTGGAGGGAGTCTGGAGATCGCGATTGGGCAGAATCTGGAGATCGGGAGTCGGGGGAGTCTGGAGATCGGGAGTGGGGGCTTTCTGGAAATTGGGATTGGGGGGAGTGTGGAGTTCGGGAGTGGGGGGTGTCTGGACATCAGCAGTGGGGGCTGTCTGGTGATCGGGAGAGGGGGAGTCAAGAGATCGGGAGTGGGGGGTGTCTGGAGATCGGGAGTGGGGCATGTCCGGAGATTGTGAGTGGAGCGAGTCTTGAGATCGGGGTCAGGGATTTCTGGGGATCGGAATTAGGGGTAATGTGGAGATCAGGGGTTGGGGGCGTCTGGAGATCGGCCGTGGTGAGTTTCCGGAGATTGGGAGTGCTGGGAGTCAGTGATCGGGAGTGGGGGGAGTCTGGAGATTGGGAGAGTGGGGAGTCCAGAGCTCGGGACTGGGGTGAGTCTGGAGATCGGGAGTGGGGTTAATCCGGAGATAGGGAGTGGGGGGATTCTGGTGAATGGTAGTGGGGTGAGTCTGCTAATCGGGAGAAGGGGGAGTCTGGAGAACTGGTGTGGGGTGAGTCTGGTGATCGGGAGTGCAGGGAGTCTTGAGATCGGGAGTGGGGGAATCCAGATATCGGGAGATTGGGGATTCTGGATATCGGGAGTGGGGGGAGACTGGAGATCGGGAGACGGGGGATTCTGGAGAGCGGGAGTGTGGGGAGTCTGGAGATCGGGAGTGGGGGGTGTCTGGAGATCAGGAGTTGGTGGAGTCTGGAGATCGGGTGTGGAGGGAAACTGGAAATCAGGAGTGGGGGGATTCTGGAGATCAGGTGTGGATGGAGTCTTGAGTTCGGGAGTGGGGGCAGTCCGGAGAATGGGAGTGGGGGGAGTCTGAAGATCAGGGTCGGGGGTGTCTGGAGTTCGTGAGTGGAGGGAGTCTAGTGATCGTGAGTGAGGGGAGTCTAGGGATCGGCATTGGGGGCAGTGTGGAGATCGGGAGTGGAGGGATCCTGGAGATCATGAGTGGGGGTTGTCTGGAGATCGGCAGTGGGTGGAGTCAGTACATCGGGAGTGCGGCGCATCTGGAGTTCGTCAGTGGAGGGAATCTGGTGATCGGGGTCGGGGAATTCTGGAGACCGGAAATGGGGTTGTGCGGTGATCAGGTGTGGGGGGAGTCTGGAGATCAGGACTGGGGGGAGTCTGGAGATCGGGAGTGGGGCGAATCCGGATTTTGGGAGTTTGGGGAGTCTGGATATCGGGAGAGGGCGGCGTCTGGAGATCGGGAGAGTAGGTAGTCTGGAGATCGGGAGTTGGGGGAGTCTGGAGATCGGCAGTGGGTGGAGTCTGGAGATCGGAAGTGGAGGGAGTCTGGAGATCGGGAGTGGGGGGTGTCTGGAGAGTGGGAGTGATGGGAGTCTGGAGATCGGGAGTGGGGGGAGTCTTGAGAATGGGAGGGGTGAATCTGGAGATTGGGAGTGGGAGGAATCTGGAGATCAGGAGTGGGGGGAGTCCGGAGATCGGGATAGAGGGAGTCTGAAGACCGGGGTTGGGGTTGTCTGGAGAATGGGAATGGGGGGAGTCTCGAGACTGGAGAGGGGGGAGTCCGGAGATCAGGAGTGGAGCGTGTCTGGAGATCAGGAATGGACGGAATCTGGAGATCGGGAGTGGGGGCTGTCTGGAGATCGGGAGTGGTGGGAGACTGGAGATCTGGATGGGGGGAGCCTGGAGATCGGGTTCGGGGGTGTCTGGAGATCGGCAGTGAGGAGTGTCTGGACAATAGGATTGGGGGGGAGACTGGAGATCGGCCTTGGGGGAGTCTGAAGATCGGGGTCAGGGGAGTCTGGAGATTGGGATTGGGGTGAGTCTGGAGATCGGCAGTGGAAGGTGTTATCTGGAAATCGGGCGTGGGTGTGTCTGGAGATCGGGAGTGGGTGGAGTCTGGAGATCGGGAGTGGGGGGAGTCAGGAGATCGGGGGAGAGGGGAGTGTGGAGATTGGGAGTGGGGGTTGCCTGGGGATTCGGAGTGGGGTGAGTCTGGAGATCGGGAGTGGGGGGAGTCTCGAGACTGGAGAGGGGGAGTCCGGAGATCAGGAGTGGGGGGAGCCTGGAGATCGTGAGTGGTGGGAGTGTAGAGATTTGGAGAGGGGGGATTATGGGGATTTTGGGCAGGGGGAGTTTGGAGATCGGGGGTGGGGGGAGTCCAGAGTTCGGGAGTGGGGTGGGTCTGGTGATCAGGAGTGGGGGGAGCCTTGAGATTGGGAGTGGGGGGAATCCGGCTATCGGGAGTTTGGTGAGTCTGGATATTGGGAGTGGGGGGAGTATGGATATCGGGAGTCTGGGGAGTCTGGTGATCGGGCGTGGATAGAGTCTGGAGAATGGTGTCAGGGATTCTAGAGAACGGGATTGGGGGAATTTGGAGCTCAGGAGTGGGGGGTGTCTGGAGACCGGGTTTGGGGGGAGTCTGGTGATTGGGAGTGGAGGGTATCTGGAGATCGAGAGTTGGGGTTGTCTAGAGACCGGGAGTGGGTGGGTGTCTGGAGATCGGGACTGGGGGGAGTGTGGAGATCAGTAGTGGGGGGTGTCTGGAGATCAGGATTGGGGGTGTATGGAGATCAGGAGTGGGGGCAGTCTGGAGATCGGCAGTGGAAGGTGTTGTCTGGAAATCGGGAGTGGGTGTGTCTGGAGATCGGGAATGGGTGGAGTCTGGAGATCAGGAGTGGGGGGAGTGTGGAGATCGGGAGAGAGGGGAGTGTGGAGTTTGGGAGTGGGGGGTGCCTGGGGATCCGGAGTGAGGTGAGTCTGGAGATCGGGAGTAGGGGGAGTCTCGAGACTGGAGAGGCAGAGTCTGGAGATCAGGAGTGGAGCGAGTCTGGAGATCGGGAGTGGGGGGAGTCTGGAGATTTGGAGTGGGAGGAATCCGGAAATAGGGAGGGGGTGAGTCTGGAGATCGGGTGTAGGGGGAGTCTGGTGATCGGGAGTGGGGGGAGTCCGGAGTTCGGGAGTGGGAGCGTCTGGAGGTTGGGAGTGCGGGGATCCTTGAGATTGGGAGTGGGGGGAATCCGGCTATCGGGAGTTTGGTGTGTCTGGATATCGGGATTGGGGGGAGTCTGAAGATCGGGATTGGGGGGAGTGTGGAGAATGGGAATGTGGGGAGCCTGGAGATCGTGAGTGGGGGCTTTCTGGAGATCGGGAGTGGGGGGAGTCTGGAGATCGGCAGTGGGGGGTGTCTGGGAACTGGAGAGGGGGGAGTCCAGAGATCGGGACTGGGGTGAGTCCGGAGATCAGGAGTGGGGGGACTCCGGAGACAGGGAGTGGGGGAATCTGGATATCGGGAGTTTGGAGATTCTGGATATCGGGAGTGGGAGGAGACTGGAGATCGGGTGTGTGGGGAGTCTGGAGATCAGGATCAGTGGAGTCTGGAGAACGGGAGTGGTGGGAGTCTGGAGATCGGGAGTGCGGGGTGTCTGGAGATCAGGAGTTAGTGGAGTCTGGTGATTGGGTGTAGGGGTAAACTGGAGATCGGGAGTGGGGCACCTCCGGAGGTCGTGAGAGGAGGGAGTCTGGTAATCGGGGTCGGGGAATTCTGGAGTTCGGAAGTGGGGTTGTGTGGAGATCAGGAGTGGGGGGAGTCTGGAGATAGGGACTAGGGGGAGTCTGGATATCGGGAGTGGGGGGAATCTGAAGTTAGGGTGTGGGCGTACCTGGAGATTGAGAGCTGGAGAAGTCTGGAGTTCGGGAGTTGGGGGAGTTTTGAGATCTGGAATGGGGTTGTCTGGAGATCGGGAGTGGGGGGAGTCTGGAGATTGGGAGTGGGGGAATCTTGAGATCTGGAGTGGGGGAGTCTGGAGATTGGGAGAGGGGGGTGTCTGGAGATCGGGAGTGCAGGGTGTCTGGAGATCGGGGTTGGGGAATTCTGTCGGTCGGGAGTGTGTTGAGTCCAGAGATCGGGAGTGGCGGTGTGTGGAGATCAGGAGATGGGGCTGTCTGGAGATCGGGAGTGGGGGGAGCCTGGAGATCGGGAGTGGTGGGAGTGTGGAGATTTGGAGAGGGTGAATATGGGGATTTTCGGCAGGGGTAGTCTGGAGATCGGGAGTGGGGGGAGTCTGGTGATCGGGAGTGGGGGTAGTCCGGAGTTCGGGAGTGGGGTGAGTCTGGTGATCGGGAGTGGGGGGAGCCTTGATATCGGGAATGTAGGGAATCCGGCTATCGGGAGTTTATTGAGTCTGGATATCGGGAGTGTGGGGAATCTGACTATCGGGAGTCAGGGGAGGATGGAGATCGGGTGTGGATAGAGTCTGGAGAATGGTGTCGGGGAGTCTAGAGAACGGGATTGGGGGGAATTTGGAGCTCAGGAGTGGGGGGTGACTGGAGACAGGGAGTGGGAGGAGTCTGGTGATCGGGAGTGGGGGGAGTGTGGAGAATGGGAATGTGGGGAGTCGGGAGATCGTGAGTGGGTGGAGTCTGGAGATCGGGAATGGAGGGAGTCTGGAGATCGTGAGTTGGGGGAGTCTGTAGATCGGGAGTAGGGACTTTCTGGAGATCTGGATTGGGGGCTGTCTGGATACCGGGAGTGGGGGGAGTCTGGAGATCGGGAGTGGGGCATGTCCAGAGATTGTGAGTGGAGGGAGTCTGGAGATTGGGTTCCGGGAATTCTGGAGATTGGAATTGGGGGTAGTGTGGAGATCAGGAGTGGGGGGAGTCTGGAGATCGGGAGTGGGGGGATTGTTGAAATCGGGAGTGTGTGCACTGTGGAGATCAGGAGTGTCGGGAGACTGGAGATCAGGATTGGGAGAGTGTGTAGATTGGGAGTGGGGTGAGTCTGGAGATCAGGAATGGATGAGGTCTGGAGATCGGGAGTGGGGGCTGTCTGGAGATCGGGAGTGGTGGGAGACTGGAGATCTGGATGGGGGTGTGTGGAGATCAGGTTCGGGGGTGTCTGGGAACGGGAGAGGGGGGAGTCCAGAGATCGGGACTGGGGTGAGTCCGGAGATCGGGAGTGGGGTGAATCCGGAGATAGGGAGTGGGGGGAGTATGGTGAATGGGAGTGGGGTGAATCTGCTAATTGGGAGAGGGGCTAGTCCGGAGATCTGGTGTGGGGTGCGTCTGGTGATTGGGAGAGGGGCTAGTCCGGAGATCGGGTGTGGGGGGATTCTGGTGATCGGGAGTGGGGGGAGCCTTGAGATCAGGAGAGGGGGAACCTGGATATCGGGAGTTTGGAGATTCTGGATATTGGGAGTGGGAGGAGACTGGAGATCGGGAGTCGGGGGTGTCTTCAGATCATGATCAGTGGAGTCTGGAGAACGGGAGTGGTGGGCGTCTGGAGATCGGGAATGGAGGGAGTCTGGAGATCGGGAGTGACGGGAGTCTGGACATAGGGACTGGTTGGAGTCTGGAGATCGGGAGTGGGGGGAATCTGGAGATCGGGAGTGGGGTGAGTCTGGAGATCGGGAGTGGGGGGATGCTAGAGACCGGGAGTGGGGGGAGTCTAGAGAGCGGGAGTGCAGGGTGTCTGGAGATCGGGAGTTTGGGGTGGCTGGAGATTGGGAATGGGTGTAGTCTAGATATTGGGAGTGTGGGTTGTCTGTAGATTGGGAGTGGGGGGTGTCTGGAGATCGGGAGTTGTGGGTGTCTGGAGATCGGGAGTGGAGGGAGCCTGGAGATCGGGAATGGGGGTTCTCTGGAGATCAGGAGTTGGGGGAGTCTGGAGACTGGGAGAGGGGGTGTCCTGAGATTGGGATGGAGGGAGTCTGGAGATCGTGGTTGGGGATTTCTGTCGATCGGGAGTGGGTTGAGTCTGGAGATCGGCAGTGGGGGTATGTGGAGATTAGGAGATGGGGGTGTCTGGAGATCAGGAGTGGGGAGAGTCTGGAGATTGGGAGAGGGGTGAGTCTGGAGATCGGGAGTGGGGGGAGTCTGGAGATCGGGAGTGGGGGAGTGTGGAGATCAGGAGATGGGGGTGTCTGGAGATCAGGAGTGGGGGGAGTCTGGAGATTGGTTTGGGGGGAGTCTGGAGATCGGGAGTGACGGGAGTCTGGACATAGGGACTGGGTGGAGTCTGGAGATCGGGAGTGGGGGGAATCTGGAGATCGGGAGTGGGGTGAGTCTGGAGATCAGGAGTGGGGGGATGCTAGAGACCAGGAGTGGGGGGAGTCTAGAGAGCGGGAGTGCAGGGTGTCTGGAGATCGGGAGTTTGGGGAGGCTGGAGATTGGGAATGGGGGTAGTCTAGATATTGGGAGTGTGGGTTGTCTGTAGATTGGGAGTGGGGGGTGTCTGGAGATCGGGAGTTGTGGGTGTCTGGAGATCGGGAGTGGAGGGAGCCTGGAGATCGGGAATGGGGGTTCTCTGGCGATCAGGAGTTGGGGGAGTCTGGAGACTGGGAGAGGGGGTGTCCTGACATTGGGATGGAGGGAGTCTGGAGATCGTGGTTGGGGATTTCTGTCGATCGGGAGTGGGTTGAGTCTGGAGATCGGCAGTGGGGGTATGTGGAGATTAGGAGATGGGGGTGTCTGGAGATCAGGAGTGGGGAGAGTCTGGAGATTGGGAGAGGGGTGAGTCTGGAGATCGGGAGTGGGGGGAGTCTGGAGATCGGGAGTGGGGGAGTGTGGAGATCAGGAGATGGGGGTGTCTGGAGATCAGGAGTGGGGGGAGTCTGGAGATTGGTTTGGGGGGAGTCTGGAGATCGGGCGTGACGGGAGTCTGGACATAGGGACTGGGTGGAGTCTGGAGATCGGGAGTGGGGGGAGTCTGGAGATCGGGAGTGGGGTGAGTCTGGAGATCAGGAGTGGGGGGATGCTAGAGACCAGGAGTGGGGGGAGTCTAGAGAGCGGGAGTGCAGGGTGTCTGGAGATCGGGAGTTTGGGGAGGCTGGAGATTGGGAATGGGGGTAGTCTAGATATTGGGAGTGTGGGTTGTCTGTAGATTGGGAGTGGGTGGTGTCTGGAGATCGGGAGTTGTGGGTGTCTGGAGATCGGGAGTGGAGGGAGCCTGGAGATCGGGAATGGGGGTTCTCTGGAGATCAGGAGTTGGGGGAGTCTGGAGACTGGGAGAGGGGGTGTCCTGAGATTGGGATGGAGGGAGTCTGGAGATCGTGGTTGGGGATTTCTGTCGATCGGGAGTGGGTTGAGTCTGGAGATCGGCAGTGGGGGTATGTGGAGATTAGGAGATGGGGGTGTCTGGAGATCAGGAGTGGGGAGAGTCTGGAGATTGGGAGAGGGGTGAGTCTGGAGATCGGGAGTGGGGGGAGTCTGGAGATCGGGAGTGGGGGAGTGTGGAGATCAGGAGATGGGGGTGTCTGGAGATCAGGAGTGGGGGGAGTCTGGAGATTGGTTTGGGGGGAGTCTGGAGATCGGGAGTGGGGGGAGCCTTGAGATCGGGTGTTGGGGGAATCCGGAGATAGGGATTGGGGGGAGTCTGGTGATCGGCAGTGGGGGTAGTCCGGAGTTTGGGAGTGGGGTGAGTCTGGTGATCGGGAGTGGGGGGAGCCTTGATATCGGGAGTGTGGGGAATCCGGATATCGGGAGTTTGGTGAGTCTGGATATCGGGAGTGTGGGGAATCCGACTATCGGGAGACAGGGGAGGATGAAGATCGGGTGTGGATAGAGTCTGGAGAATGGTGTCGGGGAGTATAGAGAACGGGATTGGGGGTAATTTGGAGCTCAGAAGTGGGGGGTGACTGGAGACCAGGAGTGGGAGCAGTCTGGTGATCGGGAGTGGGGGGAGTGTGGAGAATGGGAATGTGGGGAGTCGGGAGATCGCGAGTGGGTGGAGTCTGGAGATTGGGAATGGAGGGAGTCTGGAGATCGTGAGTTGGGGGAGTCTGTAGATCGGGAGTAGGGACTTTCTGGAGATCGGGATTGGGGGCTGTCTGGATATCGGGAGTGGGGGGAGTCTGGAGATCGGGAGTGGGGCATGTCCAGAGATCGTGAGTGGAGGGAGTCTGGAGATTGGGTTCCAGGAATTCTGGAGATTGGAATTGGGGGTAGTGTGGAGATCAGGACTGGGGGGAGTCTGGAGATCGGGATCGGGGGGATTGCTGAAATCGGGAGTGGGTGCAGTGTGGAGATCAGGAGTGTCGGGAGACTGGAGATCAGGATTGGGAGAGTGTGTAGATTGGGAGTGGGGTGAGTCTGGAGATCAGGAATAGACGAGGTCTGGAGATCGGGAGTGGGGGCTGTCTAGAGATCGGGAGTGGTGGGAGACTGGAGATCTGAATGGGGGTGTGTGGAGATCGGGTTCAGGGGTGTCTGGGAACGGGAGAGGGGGGAGTCCAGAGATCGGGACTGGGGTGAGTCCGGAGATCGGGAGTGGGGTGAATCCGGAGAGAGGGAGTGGGGGGTGTATGGTGAATGGGAGTGGGGTGAGTCTGCTAATTGGGATAAGGGCTAGTCTGGAGATCTGGTGTGGGGTGCGTCTGGTGATTGGGAGAGGGGCTAGTTCGGAGATCGGGTGTGGGGGGATTCTGGTGATCGGGAGTGGGGGGAGCCTTGAGATCGGGAGAGGGGGAATCTGGATATCGGGAGTTTGGAGATTCTGGATATCGGGAGTAGGAGGAGACTGGAGATCGGGAGTCGGGGGAGTCTGGAGATCATGATAAGTGGAGTCTGGACATAGGGACTGGTTGGAGTCTGGAGATCGGGAGTGGGGGTAATCTGGAGATCGGGAGTGGGTTGAGTCTGGAGATCGTGAGTGGGGGGATGCTAGAGACCGGGAGTGGGGGGAGTCTAGAGATCGGGAGTGCAGGGTGTCTGGAGATCGGGAGATTGGGGAGGCTGGAGATTGGGAATGGGGGTAGTCTAGATATTGGGAGTGTGGGTTGTCTGTAGATTGGGAGTGGGGGGTGTCTGGAGATTGGGAGTTGTGGGTGTCTGGAGATCGGGAGTGGAGGGAGCCTGGAGATCGGGAATGGGGGTTCTCTGGAGATCAGGAGTTGGGGGAGTCTGGAGACTGGCAGAGGGGGTGTCCTGAGATTTGGATGGAGGGAGTCTGGAGATCGTGGTTGGGGATTTCTGTCGATCGGGAGTGGGTTGAGTCTGGAGATCGGCAGTGGGGGTGTGTGGAGGTTAGGAGATGGGGGTGCCTGGAGATCAGGAGTGGGGGGAGTCTGGAGATTGGGAGAGGGGTGAGTCTGGAGATCGGGAGTGGGGGGAGTCTGGAGATCGGGAGTGGGGGGAGTCTGGAGATCGGGAGTGGGGGAGTGTGGAGATCAGGAGATGGGGGTGTCTGGAGATCGGGAGTGGGGGGAGTCTGGAGATTGGTTTGGGGGGAGTCTGGAGATCGGGAGTGGCGGGGTTCTGGAGATCGTGTGTTGGGGGAATCCGGAGATAGGGATTGGGGGGAGTCTGGTGAATGGTAGTGGGGTGATTCTGGTGATCGGGAGAGGGGGAAGCCCAGAAATCAGGAGTGGTGTGAGTCTGGTGATCGGGTGTGGGGGGAGCCTTGAGATCGGGAGTGGGGGAATCCGGATATCGGGAGTTGGTGATTCTGGATATCAGGAGTGGGGGGAGACTGGAGATCGGGAGTCGGGGTAGTCTGGATATCGGGAGTGTGGGGAGTCTGGAGATCGGGATAGGGGGAGTCTGGAGATCGGGAGTGGGGGGTGTCTGGAGATCAGGAGTTGGTGGAGTCTGGAGATTGGGTGTGGGGGGAAACTGGAGATCGGGAGTGGGGGGTGTCTGGAGATCGGGAGTGGAGGGAGCCTGGAGATCGGGAATGGGTGTTCTCTGGAGATCAGGAGTGGGGGGAGTCTGGAGATTGGGAGAGGGGGTGTCCTGAGATTGGGAGTGGAGGGAGTCTGGAGATCGTTGTTGGGGATTTCTGTCGATCGGGAGTGGGTTGAGTCTGGAGATTGGCAGTGGGGGTGTGTGGAGATCAGGAGATGGGGGTGTCTGGAGATCAGGAGTGGGAGGAGTCTGGAGATTGGGAGAGGGGTGAGTCTGGAGATCGGGAGTGGGGGGAGTCTGGAGATCGGGAGTGGGGGGAGTCTGGAGATGGGGTTGGGGGGAGTCTGGAGATCGGGAGTGGCGGGGTTCTGGAGATCGGGAGTTGGGGGAATCCGGAGATAGGGATTGGGGGGAGTCTGGTGAACGGTAGTGGGGTGAGTCTGGAGATTGGGAGAGGGGGGAGCCCGGAAATCAGGAGCGGTGTGAGTCTGGTGATCGGGTGTTGGGGGAGCCTTGACATCGGGAGTGGGGGAATCCGGATATCGGGAGTTGGGGATTCTGGATATCGGGAGTGGGAGGAGACTGGAGATCGGGAGTCAGGGTAGTCTGGCTATCGGGAGTGTGGGGAGTCTGGAGAACGGGATGGGGGGAGTCTGGAGAATGCGAGTGGTGGGAGTCTGGAGATTGGGAGTGGAGGGAGTCTGGAGATCGGGATTGGGGGGTGTCTGGAGATCAGGAGTTGGTGGAGTCTGGAGATTGGGTGTGGGGGGAAACTGGAGATCGGGAGTGGGGGGAGTCTGGAGATCAGGAGTGGATGGAGTCTTGAGCTCGGGAGTGGGGGCAGTCCGGAGAATGGGAGTGGGTGGAGTCTGAAGATCGGGGACAGGGATGTCTGGAGATCATGAGTGGAGTGAGTCTAGAGATCAGGAATGGGGTGAGTCTGGAGATCAGGAGCGGAGGTGTCTTGAGATCTGGGTCGGGGGTGTCTGGAGATTGGGAGTGGAGGGAGTCTGGATATCGGGAGTGTGGGGAGTCTGGAGATCAGGAGTGGGGGGAGTCTGTAGATCGGGAGTGGGGCGCATCCGGAGATCATGACTGGAGGTAGTCTGGTGGTCGGGGTCGGGGAATTCTGGAGATTGGAAGTGGGGGTGTGTGGAGATCAGGAGTGGGGGGAGTTTGGAGATCGGGACTGGGGGGAGTCTGGAGATCGGGAGTGGGGGAATCCGGAGTTAGGGAGTGGGGGGTGTCTGGAGATCATGAGTGGGGTGAGTCTGGTGATCGGGAGTGGGGGTGTCCGGAGATCAGGAGTGGGGTGAGTCTGGTGTTCAGGAGTGTGGGGAGCCTTGAGATCAGGAGTGGGGGGAATCCGGATTTTGGGAGTTTGGGGAGTCTGGATATCGGGAGTGGGGGCATCTGGAGAGCGGGAGTGTAGGGAGTCTGGAGATCAGGAGTAGGGGAGTATGGAGATCGGGAGTGCAGGGAGTCTGGAGATCGGGAGTGGGGGGTGTCTGGAGATCGGGAGAGGTGGGAGTCTGGAGATCAGGAGTGGGGGATGTCTGGAGATCGGGAGTGGGGGAAGTTGTAAGCTTTGCAAAAATTTCGGAGGATTTCTACAGCCCCCGAAGTTTATTTTTGATTAAAGAAAACCTGTGTGGAATATGCCTTAAAAACCCAGGGCATCAAAATGGCTGTCAGGCCTCGTGGCAGAAGACAAAGGCAGCCTGCTTGTATATCTTGAATCATGGGCTGACAAAGGATTTGAAAAAAACACCAGCCTGCAATCTGTCAATCAACTGCAGTTTAGGAAGTTTCACCCACAGGTCAAAGGATGTTTGTTTACAGAATTCTGTACAATGTTAACTCAAAGGCTTAAGACTGCGACCGCAGGAAAATGGTTTGTTTACAAAGCACTTGAGTGCTGTTGACTGAACACTTAAGGATTCAGTGGGGCATTTCAAACTGGTCGAAAGCCAATTTAAAACAATGGGTAACACATTCAAACCCATTACAGTCAATGGGGGCAGTTCGGTCCCTTTTGTATAGCCCAGATACATCCAGACTTGGGCGCGAAGACAACAGCTTCCAATGGGGTATAAAGATAGCCCCTCAGGAAGCCATTCTCTCTCTCTCTGCCACCTCGCCTCTGTGCCCTGCCTAAAAAGCAACAGCCCGCCCAAAGAAGTGGAATGCCAGCAGTTACTTTTGAATTACTGGGGTATCTCTACTTCGGGGCAGTCAAGAATCCAAGACATACAGCAGGGGCATGGAGCAGGCGTTTACTGGTGAGCATAAAACTTTCTGGCCGTTTACAAGGCAACCTAGATAGATATTAGGGGTGGGAATTGAAGGGTGATTTTAATAAATTGTAACTTTAGTCAATTTTCCCTTGATGTGTCCGTTTCTCCTCCCCTATTAAGCAAAGGTGTGCTGTATTAAGCAAAGGTGTGCTGTATTAAGCAAAAGCGTGCTGTATTATGCAAAGGTGTGCTGTATTAAGCAAAGGTGGGCTGTATTAAGCAAAGGTTGCTGTATTAAGCAAAGGTGTGCTGTATTAAGTAAAAGAGTGCTGTATTCATCATTATTTTCAATTTATTCTTATTTTCAATAAATACTGGTCTTCTTTGCTCCCAACCACGAGTCTCGTCTTGTCTACATCGCTACTGAAATAAGTCTGGCGGTCAGTACCAGAAAAGGGGAGCTATTCGAAACTGCACGGGGCTCTGGAGCAGCTCAGATACTTCTGACTGGCCAGAGACAATAACCTAACTACACCCCCTTATTTTCTACAGAATCTTGAGATCTGGAGTGGGGGGAGTCTGGAGATCTGTAGTTGGGGGAGTCTTGAGAACGGGAGTGGGGGGAATCTGGAGATTGGGAGTGGGAGGAGTCTGGAGATCGGGAGTGGGGGGAGTCCGGAGTTCGGGATTGGGTGAGTCTGAAGATCGGGGTCGGGGGTGTCTGGAGATCGGGAGTGGGGGGGTGTCTGGATATTTGGAGTGGGGTGTGTCTGGAGATTGGGGTTGAGGGAGTGTGGAGATCGGGAGTGGGGAGAGTGTGGAGATCGGGAGTGGGGAGAGTCTGCAGATTGGGAGTGGGGGGAGGTTGGAGATCGGCAGTGGCGAGTGTCTGGAGATTGGGAGAGGGGGGTGTCCAGAGCTCATGACTGGGGTGAGTCGGGAGATCAGGAGTGGGGGTGTCTGGAGATCGGCAGTGGGGTGTGTCTGGAGATTGGGAGTGGGGGTGTCTGGAGATAGGGATTGGGGGGAGTCTGGTGAATGGGAGTGGGGTGAGTCTGCTATTTGGGAGAGGAGGGAGTCCGGAGATAGGGTGTGGGGTGAGTCTGGTGATCGGGAGTGGGGGGAGCCTTGAGATCGGGAGTGGGCGAATACGGATATCAGGAGTTTGGCGATTCTGGATATCGGGAGTAAGGGGAGACTGGTGATCGGGAGTCGGGGGATCTGGCGATCGAGAGTGTGGGGCGTTTGGAGATCGAGATACGGGTTTTCTGGAGATTGGGAATGGTGGGAGTAGGGAGATCAGGAGTGAAGGGAGTCCGGAGATCGGGAGTGGGGGATGTCTGGAGATCAGTAGTTGGTGGAGTCTTGAGTTCGGGAGTGGGGGCAGTCCGGAGAACGGGAGTGGGGGGAGTCTGAAGATCTGGGTTGGGGGTGTCTGGAGATTGTGAGTGGAGGGAGTCTAGAGATCGGGAATGGGGGAAGTCTGGAGATCGGGAGCAGGGGGAGTCTCGAGATCGGGATCGGGGATGTCTGGAGATCAGGAGTGAAGGGAGCCTGGAGATCGGGAGTGTGGGGAGTCTGGGGATCGTCACTGGGGGGAGTCTGGAGATCAGGAGTGGAGGGAGTCTGGAGATCGGGAGTGGGGGGAGTCTGGGGATCAGGAGTGGAGGGAGTCTGGAGATCGGGAGAGGGGTGTGTCTGGAGATTGGGAGTCTGTACATCGGGAGTGGGGCGCATCCGGAGGTCGTGAGTTGAGGGAGCCTGGTGATTGGGGTCGTGGAATTCTGGAGATCGGAAGTGAAGCTGTGTGGAGATCAGGAGTGGGGGGAGTCTGGAGATCGGGAATGGGGGGAGTCTGGAGATCGGGAGTGGGGGAATCCAGATTTTGGGAGTTTGGGGAGTCTGGATATCGGGAGTGTAGGGAATCTGGAGATCGGGAGTTGGCGGAGTCTGGAGATCGGGAGTGGGGGGGAGTTTGGAGATCGGGAGTGGGGGGTTTCTGTAGATTGGGAGTAGCTGGTATCTGGAGATTGAGGTTGAGAGAGTGTGGAGATCGGGAGTGGGAGAGTGTGGAGATCGGGAGTGGGGTCTGGAGATCGGGAGTGGGGGGAGTCTGGAGTTCGGGAGTGGGGAGATTCTGCAGATTGGGAGTGGGGGGAGGGTGGAGATTGGGAGTGGCGAGTGTCTGGAGATCGGGAGAGGGGGGAGTCCAGAGCTCAGGATGGGTTGAGCCCGGAGATCGGGAGTGGGGGGAATCCAGAGATAGGGATTGGGGGGAGTCTGGTGATCGGGAGTGGGGGGAGCCTTGAGATCGGGAGTGGGGGAGTCCTGATATCGGAAGTTTGGGGATTATGGATATCGGGAGTGGGGGGAGACTGGAGATCAGGAGTCGGGGGAGTCTGGAGATTGGGAGTGTGGGGAGTCTGGAGATTGGTATATGGGGAGTCTGGAGAATGGGAGTGGTGGGTGTCTGGAGATCTGTTGTGGGGGGAAACTGGAGATCGGGAGTGGGGGAGTCTGGAGATCAGGAGTGGATGGAGTCTTGAGTTCGGGAGTGGGGGCAGTCCGGAGAACGGGAGTGGGGGGGCGTCTGAAGATCGGGGTCAGGTGTGTCTGGAGATTGTGAGTGGAGGGAGTCTAGAGATTGGGAATGGGGGAAGTCTGGAGATCAGGAGCGGGGGGACTCTCGAGATCGTGGTCGGAGGTGTCTGGAGATCGGGAGTGGAGGGAGGCTGGAGATCGGGAATGGGGGGAGTCTGGATTTTGGGAGTTTGGGGAGTCTGGATATCAGGAGTGTGGGGCGTCTGGGGATCAGGAGTGTAGGGAGTCAGGAGATCGGGAGTGGGGGGAATCCGGTGATAGGGAGTGGGGGAATCCGGATATTGGCAGTTTGGAGATTCTGGATATCGGGAGTGGGAGGAGACTGGAGATCGGGAGTCGGGGGAGTTTGGAAATCGGGAGTGTGTGGAGTCTGGAGATCAGGATAAGTGGAGTCTGGAGAATGGGAGTTGTGGGAGTCTGCTGATCGGGAGTGGAGGGAGTCTGGAGATCGGCAGTGAGGGGTGTCTGGACATCGGGATTGTGGGGGAGACTGGAGATCGGCCTTGGGGGAGTCTGAAGATCGGGGTCAGGGGAGTCTGGAGATCAGGATAGGGGTGTGTCTGGAGATTGGGAGTGGAGGGTGTCTGGAGATCGTGAGTTGGGGTTGTCTAGAGACTGGGAGTGGGGGCAGTGGAAGGTGTTGTCTGGAAATCGGAAGTGGGTGTGTCTCGAGATCGGGAGTGGGTGGAGTCTGGAGATCAGGAGTGGGGGGAGTATGGATATCGGGAGTCAGGGGAGTCTGGAGATCGGGAGTGGGTGAGTCTGGAGATCGGGAGTGGGGTGAGTCTGGAGATCAGGAGTGGGGGGAGTCTGGAGATCAGGATTGGGGGTAGTGCGGAGAATGGGAATGTGGGGAGTCTGGAGATCGGGAGTGGAGGGAGTCTGGAGATCGGGACTGGGGGCTTTCTGGAGATCGGGAGAGGGGGGAGTCTGGAGATCGGCAGTTGGGGGTGTCTGGGAACGGGAGAGTTGGGAGTCTAGAGATCGGGACTGGGGTGATTCCGGAGATCGGGAGTGGGGTGAATCCGAAGATGGGGAGTGGGGGGAGTCTGGAGATCAGGATAAGTGGAATCTGGAGAACGGGAGTGGGGGGAGTCTGGAGATAGGGACTGGGTGGAGTCTGGAGATCGGGAGTGGGGGGCGTCTGGAGAGCGCGAGTGTGGGGCATCTGGAGATCGGGAGTGGGGGAAGTCTGGAGATCGGGAGTGCAGGCTGTCTGGAGATCGGGAGTGGGGGGTGTCTAGAGATCAGGAGTTGTGGGTGTCTGGAGATCGGGAGTGGAGGGAGTCTGGAGATCGGGAATGGGGGGAGGCTAGAGATCGGGAGTGGGGGGAGTCTAGAGATCAGGAGTGGGGGGCATCTGGAGATTGGGAGTGGGGGGAGTTTGGAGATCGGGAGTGCAGGGTGTCTGGAGATCGGGAGTGGGGGGTGTCTGGAGATCGGGAGTTGTGGGTGTCTGGAGATCAGGAGTGGAGGGTGTCTGGAGATCGGGAGTTGGGGGTGTCTGGAGATTGGCAGAGGGGTGAATCTGGAGATCGGCAGTGCGGGGAGTCTGGAGATCAGGAGATGGTGGTGTCTGGTGATTGGGAGTGGGGGGAGTCTGGAGATCAGGAGATGGGGGTGTCTGTAGATCGGGAGTGGAGGGAGTCTGGAGATTGGGAGTGGGGGGAGTGAAATAAAGAATAGATGTGCCTTTCTAATCTAGGATTTATTAACTTAAAAATCCTGTAGCACATCTTCAACACCCAGTCCCAACTAAAGGCTGGAAAGAACTGAATTTACGATGGCCACCACAAATCACAAGACATCAACTACCAATGAGATTACAGTATATATCCCAAGGCAGGAAACAAACAACCAATCACAATACTTCTTACTAAACATAGAGAATAATCACCACATTCACACCTCCTTTTAAAATATACTCCAACCTAAATAACCTTTACAATTTATAATTAATTATTTACAACTAAAGCTATGCACAGACAAAATAAAACTATTCAACATGACACAATACTAAGTGAGCAACAACACATAGTAACATTGCACAGAAGTATTAAGTATCTCTCAACTAAAACAATATAATATAATATTTCAACAATTTTAAAACATTACTATCAATTTAAAAGTCCATTTTCAATCGGTCGACCGGATATCTTGTTCGTGTCGACCTTCTTAACCTTGGTGAAATTCCTTGCCCTCCCACACCAGGAGACACAGAAGTATCTTCTGCAGGAAGGCTATCCATATCCCGATTTTCAACGGTTCCCAGATTAGAAATCCCATCAGGAGGTAAACTGGGACGGTCATGATCATCCATCGAGGGCTGACTAATAGAAGTATAATTATCTGCAGTCGGATTGGAAATATTCGTAGTATCTGGAACAGCATCCACATTATCTGAATCATGACTATTGTTAATATCCTCAGAAGAGGGCTGGCCACCACAAGGAGCCAAGTATTTAATTGAAACGGTACTTTCTTTCCCATCTTGGAATCGAATATGAGCATATTGGGAATTTGCCTCCAACAGCTCCACCTCCTCCACTAAAGGATCATATTTTGACAATCTAACATGGCGTCGAAGCAGCACAGGTCCCTGCATAGTAAGCCATGAAGGTACCGAATATCCCGTAGTAGACCTCCGCAGATAGTTAAAGAGCCTTTCATGGGGGGTCACATTAGTAGCCGTTGAAAGCAATGATCTAATGGAATGCAGGGCATCAGGCAGTACCATTTCCCACTGAGTATTCTTAAGGTTCCGGGATGTCAAAGCCAACATAACTGCCTTCCAGATCACCTCATTGTATCGTTCACACTGTCCATTACCCTGGGGGTTATACGGGGTAGTTCTGCTAGTAGAAATTCCCCGACTCTGAAGGTATTCCTTCAACTGGGAAGACATAAAAGAACTTCCCTGATCCGAATGGATATACGCAGGCATCCCAAAGATGACAAAAAGTTGAGTCAGACATTTGATAACTGTAGCAGCTGATACATCTGCGCAAGGAAAAGCAAAAGGGAACCTTGAAAACTCATCCACAACAGTAAGTGTATATCGGTTTTGAGTAGTTGAAGGAAGAGGCCCCTTGAAATCGACGCTCAAACGTTCAAAAGGAGAAGTAGCCTTTATAAGATGAGCTCGTTGAGGCTTAAAGAAATTCGGTTTACACCGAGCACAGATAGAACATGATGAAGTCATCCGCTTGACGTCTTCAACTGAAAAGGGCAAATTCTTACTGCGTACGAAGTGTATCATCCTCGTAACCCCAGGCATTGTGAAGATTAATAAGCGTATCTCCGTGAATCACAGAACAATAAGCCCTCGACAGCGCATCAGCAGCAACGTTATCCTTCCCCGGACGATAAACTATATCAAAATGGTAACATGCCAACTCAATCCTCCACCTCATTATTTTATCATTCTTAATCTTTCCAAAATGTTTGACATCAAACATAAAGGACACAGGCTTTTGATCAGTTGCCAACGTAAAATGTCGCCCCGATAAATAATGTCTCCATTTAGCAAGTGCTTCTACTATTGCATACGCCTCTTTCTCTATTGAAGAATGCCTTTTTCACTATTGTTCAAGGTACGTGAGAAAAAGGCCACAAGTCTTCCATTTTGGTTCAGAGTAGCCCCAATTGCAAAATCAGAAGCGTCCGTCTCAATCACAAAAGGAACCTGCTCATCAATTGAATGCACAACTGCTCCAAGGATATCCTTTTTAAAATTATCAAAACATGTCCTGGCCTCCCATGATAGAGGTTATGTTGTAACCCGAATAAGAGGCCGGATCTTCTGTGAAAAATTTGCAATCCAATTAGAATAGTAAGAAAACAGTCCAACAACTCGTTGCAAAGCCTTAGAATTAGTAGGACAAGGTAAATCAATCAATGGTCGCAGACGTTCTGGGTCTGGTTTAATCTTGTTTCCCGAGATAATGTACCCCAGTAGATTTACCTCAGTGGTCGAAAAGGTACACTTCTCTTTATTGAAAGGTAAACCAACTTTTTCCGCAGTTGAAGGAATCTTTCTAAATTAGAATCATGCTCCACCCTTGATTTGCCCACACCGTGATGTCATCTAAGTATGAAAAGGTGTCAGAGAGAGAGTTATCACTTATAAAAGCATCCATTGCCCGTTGAAAACAAGCAACACCATTAGTAACACCAAATGGTATTCGGCAAAACTGATACAGCTTTCCACCAGCCTCAAAGGCCGTATATGGTTGATCCTTCTTAACAATAGGAATCTGATGATAAGCACTCTTTAGGTCACTAGTGCTAAAAACCTTATACTGAGATACTTTATTGATAAGCTCATCAATCTTAGGCAAAGGGTACACATCTAATTGAGTATACCTATTAATAGTTTGGGAATAGTCTATCACCATTCGTTTCTTATGTCTCTCGTTAGTCGTGACAACTACCTGTGCCCGCCAAGGCGAACAACTAGGTTCAATGATTGCTTCCAATAAGAGACGTTGAACTTCAGAATTAATAAATTCTCTATCCTGACTGCTATACCTTCTTGACTTGGTAGCAATTGGCTTACAATCCGGCATCAAATTAGAAAGAAGTGATAATGGAGAAATGGATAAAGAGGTTAATCCACAAATAGATAAAGGTGGCTTAGTCCCTCCAAATGAAAGACTAAGGGACTCGTGTAACTGAAGCACATCATGACCAATCAAAATATCCACACAGAGATTAGGCAAAACAGATAGGCGTATATCAGTATACGTATTACCTAGAAGAATCAATTTCACACGGTAACAACCAGCTACTTGTGAAGTGAGAGTCGTCTGAGCCATACACACCTGATAGGAAACAGGTGAAATTTTCAAATGCTTCTCCTTTGCAAACTGAAGACTTATAAAACTCTTGGTACTGCCCGTATCTATAAGGGCCTTCACTTCCAACCCATTAACTTGGGACATAACTATAGCTTTGTTTAGGCCATGAGCAAATGCAGCAGAAATTGATGCAATAAACGCCCTATCTAAAGGCTGAATAGTCACAGAGGAGGTAATTGAACCTGATGATTTACACACACGTGCGTAATGACCTCTCTTGCCGCATTTACTACACACAGCCTACCGAGCAGGGCACTTCAGACGAGGTTGCCGGATGTTCCCACAAAAATAACACTTCTGAATCCTAGAGGCAACAGCCGCTGAAGTAGAAACTGTTTCAGAATCTAGTAAACCACTCCTATTAAGTCCACATAATTCCTTTTCATCCGGAACTGCCGAAACCACAGTCACAGGCCGATTAAAAAGAGCATAAGAATCCGAACTTCTCTGAGCCACATCCAATGTAGAAGCTTGCTCAAAAGCACTCTTAAGATCCAAAGTCTTATTTTCTAACAACCGCTGACGAATTGATCTAGACAGTAATCCATTAACTAAAGCATCCCGTACCGATTCTTCCTTATATTCTTCAGCCGTCACAGCCTTATAATTAGAGTTAACACTAAGGCACCGAAGTGCTTGTAAATAAGTATCCAAAGATTCTCCCACCTGCTGCCTACGGGCAGATAGAAGGTGATGTGCAAATACCTCATTCTTTAGTTTAACATAAATCTTTTCCAATGTAGAAATAGCCACTTCGTAAGTTTTACAGTCCAAAATATACTTATAAACATGCGGAGCAATGTAGTTGATCAGCATATTCAGCTTATTTAGAGACTCTTGATCCAACACGCCCAAAAAGTTTTTAAATGTACAATACCAATGTTTCCATTTATCATCCACTCCTGCAGAATTAGGGTCAGCATTGAATCATTCTGGTTGAAGATATCGCTCCATTCTGACATAAAGTTAATACATTGAAATAAAGAATAGATTTGCCTTTCTAATCTAGGCTTTATTAACTTAAAAATCCTGTAGCACATCTTCAACACCCAGTCCCAACTAAAGGCTGGAAAGAACTGAATTTAAGATGGCCACCACAAATCACATGACATCAACTACCAATGAGATTACAGCATATATCCCAAGGCAGGAAACAAACAACCAATCACAATACTTCTTACTAAACATAGAGAATAATCACCACAGGGAGTCTGGAGATCGGGAGTGGGGGGAGTCTGGAGATTGGGAGTGGGGGGAGTCCGGAGATCGGGAGTGGCGGGGTTCTGGAGATTGAGAGTTGGGGGAATCTGGAGATAGGGAGTGGGGGGAGTCTGGTTCACGGTAGTGGGGTGAGTCTGGTGATAGGGAGAGGGGGGAGTCCGGAAATTGGGTGTGGTGTGAGTCTGTTGTTCGGGTGTGGGGGGAGCCTTGAGATTGGGAGTGGGGGAATCTGGATTTCGGGAGTTGGGGATTCTGGATATCAGGAGTGGGAGGAGACTGGAGATCGGGAGTCGGGGTTGTCTGGATATCGGGAGTGTGGGGAGTCTGGAGATCAGGATGGTGGAGTCTAGAGAACAGGAGTGGTGGGAGTCTGGAGATCGGGAACGGGGGGGGTCTCGGAACTGGAGAGGGGGGAGTCCGGAGATCAGGAGTGGAGCGAGTCTGGAGATCAGGAATGGATGGAGTCTGGGGATCGGGAGTTGGGGCTGTCTGGAGATTGGGAATGGTGGGAGACTGGAGATCTGGATGAGGGGAGTCTGGAGAATGGGTTCGGGTTGTCTGGAGATCGGCTGTGAGGAGTGCCTGGACAACGGGATTGCGGGGGGAGACTGGATATCGGCCTTGGGGGAGTCTAAAGATCGGGGTCAGGGGAGTCTGGAAATCGGAATTGGGGTGTGTCCGGAGATTGGGAGTGGAGGGAGTCTGGAGATCGAGAGTTGGGGTTGTCTAGAGACCGGGAGTGGGTGGGTGTCTGGAGATCGGGACTGGGGGGAGTGTGGAGATCGGTAGTGGGGGGTGTCTGGAGATTGGGAGTGGGGGTGTCTGGATGTCGGGAGTGGGGGCGGTCCGGAGATCGGCAGTGGAAGGTGTTGTCTGGAAATAGGGAGTTGGTGTGTCTGGAGATCGGGATTGGGTGGAGTCTGGAGATTGGGAGTGGGGGGAGTCTGGAGATCGGGAGAGAGGGGAGTGTGGACATCTGGAGTGGGGGCAGTCCAGAGATCGGCAGTGGAAGGTGTTGTCTGGAAATCGGGAGTGGGTGTGTCTTGAGATCGGGAGTGGGTGGAGTCTGGAGATCGGGTGTGGGGGGAGTCTGGAGATCAGGAGAGAGGGGAGTGTGGAGATCGGGAGTGGGGGCTGCCTGGGGATCCAGAGTGATGTGAGTCTGGAGATCAGGAGTAGGGGGAGCCTGGAGATTTGGAGTGGGAGGAATCCGGAGATAAGGAGGGGGTGAGTCTGGAGATCGGGAGTGGGGGGAGTCTGGAGATTTGAAGTGGGAGGAATCCGGATATAGGAAGGGGGTGAGTCTGGAGATCGGGAGTGGGGGGAGTCTGGTGATCGGGAGAGGGGGGAGTCCAGAGTTCGGGAGTGGGGGCGTCTGGAGATCGGGAGTGCGGGGAGCCTTGTGATTGGGAGTGGGGGGAATCCAGCTTTCGGGAGTTTGGTGAGTCTGGATACCGGGATTGGGGCAGTCTGGAGATCGGGATTGGGGGAAGTGTGGAGAATGGGAATGTGGGGAGTCTGGAGATCGTGAGTGGGCGGAGTCTGTAGATCAGGAGTGGAGGGAGTCTGGAGATCGGGAGTGGGGGCTTTATGGAGATCGGGACTGGGGGGAGTCTGGAGATCGGCAGTCGGGGGTGTCTGGGAACGGGAGAGGGGGGAGTCCAGAGATCGGGACTGGGGTGAGTCCAGAGATCGGGAGTGGGGGGACTCCGGAGACAGGGAGTGGGGGATTCCGGATATAGGGAGTTTGGAGATTCTGGATATTGGGAGTGGGAGGAGACTGGAGATCGGGAGCATGGGGAGTCTGGAGATCAGGATAACTGGAGTCTGGAGAACGGGAGTGGTGGGAGTCTGGAGATCGGGAGTGGAGGGAGTCGGGAGATCGGGAGTGGGGGGTGTCTGGAGATCAGGAGTTGGTGGAGTCTGGAGATCGGGTGTGGGGGTAAACTGAAGATCGGGAGTGGGGCGCCTCCGGAGGTTGTGAATGGAGGGAGTCTGGTGATCGGGGTCAGGGAATTCTGGAGTTCGGAAGTGTGGTTGTGTGGAGATCAGGAGTGGGGGGAGTCTTGAGATCTGGCGTGGGGTTGTCTGAAGATCGGGAGTGGGGGGAGTCTGGAGATCGGGAGTGGGGGAATCTTGAGATCTGGAGTGGGGGAGTCTGGAGATCGGGAGAGGGGGGTGTCTGGAGATCGGGAGTGGGGGGAGTCTAGAGATCGGGAGTGGGGGGAGGCTAGAGATCGGGAGTGGGGGGAGTCTAGAGATTGGGAGTGGGGGGCGTCTGGATATCAGGAGTGGGGGGAGTCTGGAGATCGGGAGTGCAGGGTGTCTGGAGATCGGGGTTGGGGAATTCTGTCGGTCGGGAGTGGGTTGAGTACAGAGATCGGGAGTGGGGGTGTGTGGAGATCAGGAGATGTGGCTGTCTGGAGATCGGGAGTTGGGGGAGCCTGGAGATGGGGAGTGGTGGGAGTGTGGAGATTTGGAGAGTGGGGAGTATGGGGATGTTGGGCAGGGGGAGTCTGGAGATCGGGAGTTGGGGGAGTCTGGTGATCGGGAGTGGGGGGAGTCCGGAGTTCAGGAGTGGAGTGAGTCTGGTGATCGGGAGTGGGGGGAGCCTTGATATCGGGAGTGTGGGGAATCCGGCTATCAGGAGTTTGGTGAGTCTGGATATTGGGAGTGTGGGGAAACCGGCTATTGGGATTCAGGGGAGGAAGGAGATCGGATGTGGATAGAGTCTGGAGAATGGTGTCGGGGAGTCTAGAGAACTGGATTGGGGGGAATTTGGAGCTCAGGAGTGGGGGGTGACTGGAGACTGGGAGTGGGAGGAGTCTGGTGATCGGGAGTGGGGGGAGTGTGGAGAATGGGAATGTAGGGAGTCTGGAGATCGCGAGTGGGCGGCGTCTGGTGATCGGGAATGGAGGGAGTCTGGAGATCATGAGATGGGGAGTCTGTAGATCGGGAGTGGGGACTTTCTGGAGATCGGGATTGGGGGCTGTCTGGATATTGGGAGTGGGGGGAGTCTGGAGATCAGGAGTGGGGCATGTCCAGAGATCGTGAGTGGAGGTAGTCTGGAGATTGGGGTCCGGGAATTCTGGAGATTGGAATTGGGGGTAGTGTGGAGATCAGGAGTGGGGGGAGTCAGGAGATTGGGAGTGGGGGGAGTGTTGAAATCGGGAGTGTGTGCAGTGTGGAGATCAGGAGTGTCGGGAGACTGGAGACCATGATTGGGAGAGTGTGTAGATCGGGAGTGGGGTGAGTCGGCAGATCAGGAATGGACGAGGTCTGGAGATCGGGAGTGGGGGCTGTCTGGAGATCGGGAGTGGTGGGAGACTGGAGATCTGGATGGGGGTGTCTGGAGATCGGGTTCGGGGGTGTCTGGAGATCAGCAGTGGGGGGTGTGTGGACATCGGGATTGTGGGGGAGACTGGAGATCAGCCTTGGGGGAGTCTCAAGATCGGGGTCAGGGGAGTCTCGAGATCGGGATTGAGGTGTGTCCGGAGATTGGGAGTGGAGGGAGTCTGGAGATTGAGAGTTGGGGTTGTCTGGAGGCCGGGAGTGGGTGGGTGTCTGGAGATCGGGACTGTGGGGAGTGTGGAGATCGGTAGTGGGGGGTGTCTGGAGATCGGGAGAGGGGGTGTCTGGAGACGTGAGTGGGGCATATCCGTAGATCATGAGTGGAGGGAGTCTGGAGTTTGGGCTCTGGGAATTCTGGAGATTTGAATTAGGGGTAGTGTGGAGATCAGGAGTGGGGGGAGTCTGGAGATCAGGAGTGGGGGGAGTGTTGAAATCGGAAGTGTGGGGAGTGTGGGGATCAGGAGTGTCGGGAGACTGGAGATCAGGTTTGTGAGAGTGTGTAGATCGGGAGTGGGGTGAGTCTGGAGATCAGGAATGGACGGAGTCTGGAGATTGGGAGTCGGGGCTGTCTGGAGATCGGGAGTGGTGGGAGACTGGAGATCTGGATGGGGGGAGTCTGGAGATCGGGTTCGGGGGTGTCTGGAGATTGGCAGTGAGGAGTGTCTGGATAACGGGATTGGGGGGGAGACTGGAGATTTGCCTTGGGGGAGCCTGAAGATCGGGGTCAGGGGAGTCTGGAGATCGGGATTGGGGTGTGTCTGGGGATTGGGAGTGGAGGGGCTCTGGAGATCAAGAGTTGGGGTTGCCTAGAGACCGGGAATGGGTGGGTGTCTGGCGATCGGGACTGCAGGGAGAGTGGAGATCGGCAGTGGAAGGTGTTGTCTGGAAATCCGGAGTGCGTGTGTCTCAAGATCGGGAGTGGGTGGAGTCTGGAGATCGGGAGTGGGGGGCGTCTGGAGATCGGGAGAGGGGGGAGTGTGGAGATCGGGAGTGGGGAGTGCCTGGGGATCCGGAGTGGGGTGTGTCTGGAGATCGGGAGTGGGGGGAGTCTCGAGACTGGAGAGGGGGGAGTCCTGAGATCAGGAGTGGAGTGAGTCTGGAGATCGGGAGTGAGGGGTGCCTGGAGATTTGGAGAGGGGGGAGTATGGGGATTTTGGGCAGGGTGAGTCTGGAGATCGGGAGTGGGGGAAGTCTGGAGATTGGAGTGGGAGGAATCCGGAGAAAGGGAGGGGGGGTGTCTGGAGATCAGGTGTGGGGGGAGTCTGGTGATCGGGAGTGGGGGGAGTCCGGAATTTGGGAGTGGGGTGAGTCTGGTGATCGGGAGTGGAGGGAGCCTTGAGATTGGGAGTGGGGGGAATCCGGCTATCGGGAGTTTGGTGAGTCTGGATATCGGGAGTGGGAGGAGTATGGATATCGGGAGTTAGGGGAGTCTGGAGATCGGGTGTGGATAGAGTCTGGAGAATGGTGTTGGGGAGTCTAGAGAATGGGATTGGGGGAATTGGAGCTCAGGAGTGGGCGGTGGCTGGAGACCGGGTTTGGGGGGAGTCTGGAGATCGGGAGTGGGGGAGTCTGGAGATCGGGAGTGGATGGTTTCTGGTGATCGGGAGTGGGGGGAATCTGAAGATCGGAATTGGGGGTAGTGTGGAGAATGGGAATATGGGGAGTCTGGAAATCGGGAGTGGGCAGAGTCTGGAGAGCGGGATAGGAGGGAGTCTGGAGATCGGGAGTGGGGGCTTTCTGGAGATCAGGAGTGGGGGAGTCTGGAGATCGGCAATGGGGGGTGTCTGGGAATGGGAGAGGTGGGAGTCCAGAGAACGGGACTGGGGTGAGTCTGGAGATCGGGAGTGGGGTGAATCCGGAGTTAGGGAGTGGGGGGAGTCTGGTGAATGGGAGTGGGGTGAGTCTGCTAATCGGGAGAGGGGCTAGTCCGGAGATCTGGTGTGGATGAGTCTGGTGTTCGGGAGACGGGCTATTCCGGAGATCGGGTGTGGGGGGAGTCTGGTGATCGGGAGTGTGGCATGTCCGGAGATTGTGAGTGGAGGGAGTCTGGAGATTGGGGTCCGGGAATTCTGGAGATTGGAATTGGGGGTAGTGTGGAGATCAGGAGTGGGGGGAGTCAGGAGATCGGGAGTGGGGGGAGTGTTGAAATCGGGAGTGTGTGCAGTGTGGAGATCAGGAGTGTCAGGAGACTGGAGACCATGATTGGGAGAGTGTGTAGATCGGGAGTGGGGTGAGTCGGCAGATCAGGAATGGACGAGGTCTGGAGATCGGGAGTGGGGGCTGTCTGGAGATCGGGAGTGGTGGGAGACTGGAGATCTGGATGGGGGTGTCTGGAGATCGGGTTCGGGGGTGTCTGGAGATCAGCAGTGAGGGGTGTGTGGACATCGGGGTTGCGGGGGAGACTGGAGATCAGCCTTGGGGTAGTCTGAAGATCGGGGTCAGGGGAGTCTCGAGATCGGGATTGAGGTGTGTCCGGAGATTGGGAGTGGAGGGAGTCTGGAGATCAAGAGTTGGGGTTGTCTGGAGACCGGGAGTGGGTGGGTGTCTGGAGATCGGGACTGTGGGGAGTGTGGAGATCGGTAGTGGGGGGTGTCTGGAGATCGGGAGAAGGCGTGTCTGGAGACGTGAGTGGGGCATATGTGCAGATCATGAGTGGAGGGAGCCTGGAGTTTGGGGTCCGGGCATTCTGGAGATTTGAATTGGGGGTAGTGTGGAGATCAGGAGTTGGGGGAGTCTGGAGATCAGGAGTGGGGGGAGTGTTGAAATCGGGAGTGTGGGGAGTGTGGGGATCAGGAGTGTCGGGAGACTGGAGATCAGGTTTGGGAGAGTGTGTAGATCGGGAGTGGGATGAGTCTGGAGATCAGGAATGGACGGAGTCTGGAGATCGGGAGTCGGGGCTGTCTGGAGATTGGGAGTGGTGGGAGACTGGAGATCTGGATGGGGGGAGTCTGGAGATCGGGTTCGGGGGTGTCTGGAGATTGGCAGTGAGGAGTGTCTGGATAACGGGATTGGGGGGGAGACTGGAGATTTGCCTTGGGGGAGTCTGAAGATCGGGGTCAGGGGAGTCTGGAGATCGGGATTGGGGTGTCTCTGGAGATTGGGAGTGGAGGGAGTCTGGAGATCAAGAGTTGGGGTTGCCTAGAGACCGGGAATGGGTGGGTGTCTGGCGATCGGGACTGCGGGGAGAGTGGAGATCAGCAGTGGAAGGTGTTGTCTGGAAATCCGGAGTGTGTGTGTCTCGAGATCGGGAGTGGGTGGAGCCTGGAGATCGGGAGTGGGGGGGAGTCTGGAGATCAGGAGAGGGGGGAGTGTGGAGATCGGGAGTGGGGGGTGCCTGGGGATCCGGAGTGGGGTGTGTCTGGAGATCGGGAGTGGGGGGAGTCTCGAGACTGGAGAGAGGGGAGTCCGGAGATCAGGAGTGGAGCGAGTCTGGAGATCGGGAGTGAAGGGTGCCTGGAGATTTGGAGAGGGGGAATATGGGGATTTTGGGCAGGGTGAGTCTGGAGATCGGTAGTGGGGGAAGTCTGGAGATTTGGAGTGGGTGGAATCCGGAGAAAGGGAGGGGGGCTGTCTGGAGATCAGGTGTGGGGGGAGTCTGGTGATCGGGAGTGGGGGGAGTCCGGAATTTGGGAGTGGGGTGAGTCTGGTGATCGGGAGTGGAGGGAGCCTTGAGATTGGGAGTGGGGGGAATCCGGCTATCGGGAGTTTGGTGAGTCTGGATATCGGGAGTGGGAGGAGTATGGATATCGGGAGTCAGGGGAGTCTGGAGATCGGGTGTGGATAGAGTCTGGAGAATGGTGTTGGGGAGTCTAGAGAATGGGATTGGGGGAATTGGAGCTCAGGAGTGGGGGGTGGCTGGAGACCGGGTTTGGGGGGAGTCTGGAGATCGGGAGTGGGGGAGTCTAGAGATCGGGAGTGGATGGTTTCTGGTGATCGGGAGTGGGGGGAATCTGAAGATCGGGATTGGGGGTAGTGTGGAGAATGGGAATATGGGGAGTCTGGAGATCGGGAGTGGGCAGAGTCTGGAGAGCGGGAGAGGAGGGAGTCTGGAGATCGGGAGTGGGGGCTTTCTGGAGATCAGGAGTGGGGGAGTCTGGAGATCGGCTGTGGGGGGTGTCTGGGAACAGGAGAGGTGGGAGTCCAGAAATCGGGACTGGGGTGAGTCCGGAGATCGGGAGTGGGGTGAATCCGGAGTTAGGGAGTGGGGGGAGTCTGGTGAACGGGAGTCGGGTGAGTCTGCTAATCGGGAGATGGGCTAGACCGGAGATGTGGTGTGGGGTGAGTCTGGTGATCGGGAGACGGGCTATTCCGGAGATCGGGTGTGGGGGGAGTCTGGTGATCGGGAGTGTGGCATGTCCGGAGATTGTGAGTGGAGGGAGTCTGGAGATTGGGGTCCGGGAATTCTGGAGATTGGAATTGGGGGTAGTGTGGAGATCAGGAGTGGGGGGAGTAAGGAGATCAGGAGTGGGGGGAGTGTTGAAATCGGGAGTGTGTGCAGTGTGGAGATCAGGAGTGTCGGGAGACTGGAGACCATGATTGGGAGAGTGTGTAGATCGGGAGTGGGGTGAGTCGGCAGATCAGGAATGGACGAGGTCTGGAGATCGGGAGTGGGGGCTGTCTGGAGATCGGGAGTGGTGGGAGACTGGAGATCTGGATGGGGGTGTCTGGAGATCGGGTTCGGGGGTGTCTGGAGATCAGCAGTGAGGGGTGTGTGGACATCGGGATTGCGGGGGAGACTGGAGATCAGCCTTGGGGTAGTCTGAAGATCAGGGTCATGGGAGTCTCGAGATCGGGATTGAGGTGTGTCCGGAGATTGGGAGTGGAGGGAGTCTGGAGATCGAGAGTTGGGGTTGTCTGGAGACCGGGAGTGGGTGGGTGCCTGGAGATCGGGACTGTGGGGAGTGTGGAGATCGGTAGTGGGGGGTGTCTGGAGATCGGGAGAGGGCGTGTCTGGAGACGTGAGTGGGGCATATGCGCAGATCATGAGTGGAGGGAGTCTGGAGTTTGGGGTCCGGGAATTCTGGAGATTTGAATTGGGGGTAGTGAGGAGATCAGGAGTTGGGGGAGTCTGGAGATCAGGAGTGGGGGGAGTGTTGAAATCGGGAGTGTGGGGAGTGTGGGGATCAGGAGTGTCGGGAGACTGGAGATCAGGTTTGGGAGAGTGTGTAGATCGGGAGTGGGATGAGGCTGGAGATCAGGAATGGACGGAGTCTGGAGATCGGGAGTTGGGGCTGTCTGGAGATCGGGAGTGGTGGGAGACTGGAGATCTGGATGGGGGAGTCTGGAGATCGGTTTCGGGGGTGTCTGGTGATTGGCAGTGAGGAGTGTCTGGATAACGGGATTGGGGGGGAGACTGGAGATTTGCCTTGGGGGAGTTGAAGATCGGGGTCAGGGGAGTCTGGAGATCGGGAGTGAGGGGTACCTGGAGATTTGGAGAGGGGGGAGTATGGGGATTTTGGGCAGGGTGAGTCTGGAGATCGGGAGTGGGGGAAGTCTGGAGATTTGGAGTGGGAGGAATCCGGAGAAAGGGAGGGGGGGTGTCTGGAGATCAGGTGTGGGGGGAGTCTGGTGATCGGGAGTGGGGGGAGTCTGGAATTTGGGAGTGGGGTGAGTCTGGTGATCGGGAGTGGAGGGAGCCTTGAGATTGGGAGTGGGGGGAATCCGGCTATCGGGAGTTTGGTGAGACTGGATATCGGGAGTGGGAGGAGTATGGATATCGGGAGTCAGGGGAGTCTGGAGATCGGGTGTGGATAGAGTCTGGAGAATGGTGTTGGGGAGTCTAGAGAATGGGATTGGGGGAATTGGAGCTCAGGAGTGGGGGGTGTCTGGAGACCGGGTTTGGGGGGAGTCTGGAGATCGGGAGTGGGGGAGTCTGGAGATCAGGAGTGGATGGTTTCTGGTGATCGGGAGTGGGGGGAATCTGAAGATCGGGATTGGGGGTAGTGTGGAGAATGGGAATATGGGGAGTCTGGAGATCGGGAGTGGGCAGAGTCTGGAGACCGGGAGAGGAGGGAGTCTGGAGATCGGGAGTGGGGGCTTTCTGGAGATCAGGAGTGGGGGAGTCTGGAGATCGGCAGTGGGGGGTGTCAGGGAACGGGAGAGGTGGGAGTCCAGAGATTGGGACTGGGGTGAGTCCGGAGATCGGGAGTGGGGTGAATCCGGAGTTAGGGAGTGGGGGGAGTCTGGTGAATGGGAGTGGGGTGAGTCTGCTAATCGGGAGAGGGGCTAGTCCGGAGGTGTGGTGTGGGGTGAGTCTGGTGATCGGGAGAGGGGCTATTCCGGAGATCGGTTGTGGGGGGAATCTGGTGATCGGGAGTGTGGCATGTCCGGAGATTGTGAGTGGAGGGAGTCTGGAGATTGGGGTCTGGGAATTCTGGAGATTGGAATTGGGGGTAGTGTGGAGATCGGGAGTGGGGAGAGTGTTGAAATCGGGAGTGTTTGCAGTGTGGAGATCAGGAGTGTCGGGAGACTGGAGATCATGATTGGCAGAGTGTGTAGATCGGGAGTGGGGTGAGTCTGCAGATCAGGAATGGACGAGGTCTGGAGATTGGGAGTGGGGGCTGTCTGGAGATCGGGAGTGGTGGGAGACTGGAGATCTGGATGGGGGGTGTCTGGAGATCGGGTTCGGGGGTGTCTGGAGATTAGCAGTGAGGGGTGCCTGGACATCGGCATTGCGGGGGAGACTGGAGATCGGCCTTGGGGGAGACTGAAGATCGGGGTCAGGGGAGTCTGGAGATCGGGATTGAGGTGTGTCCGGAGATTGGGAGTGAAGGGAGTCTGGAGATCGAGAGTTGGGGTTGTCTGGAGACTGGGAGTGGGTGGGTGTCTGGAGATCGAGACTGTGGAGAGTGTGGAGATCGGTAGTGGGGGGTGTCTGGAGATCGGGAGAGGGGGTGTCTGGAGATCGGGAGTGGGGTATAACCGGAGATCATGAGTGGAGGGAGTCTGGAGATTGGGGTCCGGGTATTCTGGATATTTGAATTGGGGGTAGTGTGGAGATCAGGAGTGGGGGGAGTCTGGAGATCAGGAGTTGTGGGAGTGTTGAAATCGGGAGTGTGGGGAGTGTGGAGATCAGCAGTGTCGGGAGACTGGAGATCAGGTTTGGGAGAGTGTGTAGGTCGGGAGTGGGGTGAGTCTGGAGATCAGGAATGGATGGAGTCTGGAGATCGGGAGTCGGGGCTGTCTGGAGATCGGGAGTGGTGGGAGACTGGAGATCTGGATGGGGGGAGTCTGGAGATTGGGTTCGGAGGTGTCTGGAGATCGGCAGTGAGGTGTGTCTGGATAACGGGATTGGGGAGGGAGACTGGAGACTTGCCTTGGGGGAGTCTGAAGATCGGGGTCAGGGGAGTCTGGAGATCGGGATTGGGGTGTGTCTGGAGATTGGGAGTGGAGGGAGTCTGGAGATCAAGAGTTGGGGTTGTCTAGAGACCGGGAATGGGTGTGTGTCTGGAGATCGGGACTGCGGGGAGAGTGGAGATCGGCAGTGGAAGGTGTTGTCTGGAAATCCGGAGTGTGTTTGTCTCGAGATCGGGAGTGGGTGGAGTCTGGAGATCGGGAGTGGGCGGAGTTTGGAGATCGGGTGTGGGGCGAGTCTGGAGATCGGGAGAGAGGGGAGTGTGGAGATCGGGAGTGGGGGCTGCCTGGGGATCCAGAGTGATGTGAGTCTGGAGATCGAGAGTGGGGGGAGTCTCGAGACTGGAGAGGGGGAGTCCGTAGATCAGGAGTGGAGCGAGTCTGGAGATCAGGAGTGGGGGGAGCCTGGAGATTTGGAGTGGGAGGAATCCGGAGATAAGGAGGGGGTGAGCCTGGAGATCGGGAGTGGGGGGAGTCTGGAGATTTGAAGTGGGAGGAATCCGGAGATAGGGAGGGGGTGAGTCTGGAGATCGGGAGTGGGGGGAGTCTGGTGATCGGGAGAGGGGGGAGTCCGGAGTTCGGGAGTGGGGGGTCTGGAGATCGGGAGTGCGGGGAGCCTTGTGATTGGGAGTGGGGGGAATCCAGCTTTCGGGAGTTTGGTGAGTCTGGATATCGGGATTGGGGTCAGTCTGGAGATCGGGATTGGGGGGAGTGTGGAGAATGGGAATGTGGGGAGTCTGGAGATCGTGAGTGGGTGGAGTCTGGAGATCAGGAGTGGAGGGTGTCTGGAGATCGGGAGTGGGGGCTTTATGGAGGTCGGGACTGGGGGGAGTCTGGAGATCGGCAGTCGGGGGTGTCTGGGAACGGGAGAGGGGGGAGTCCAGAGGTCGGGACTGGGGTGAGTCCGGAGATCGGGAGTGGGGGGACTCCGGAGACAGGGAGTGGAGGATTCCAGATATAGGGAGTTTGGAGATTCTGGATATTGGGAGTGGGAGGAGACTGGAGATCGGGAGCATGGGGAGTCTGGAGATCAGGATAAGTTGAGTCTGGAGAACGGGAGTGGTGGGAGTCTGGAGATCGGGAGAGGAGGGAGTCTGGAGATCGGGAGTGGGGGGCGTCTGGAGATCAGGAGTTGGTGGAGTCTGGAGATCGGGTGTGGGGGTAAACTGAAGATCGGGAGTGGGGCACCTCCGGAGGTTGTGAATGGAGGGAGTCTGGTGATCGGGGTCGGGGAATTCTGGAGTTCGGAAGTTTGGTTGTGTGGAGATCAGGAGTGGGGGGAGTCTTGAGATCGGGAGTGGGGGAATCTTGAGTTCTGGAGTGGGGGAGTCTGGAGATCGGGAGTGGGGGCAGGCTAGAGATGGGGAGTGGGGTAGTCTAGAGATTGGGAGTGGGGGCGTCTGGAGATCAGGAGTGGGGGGAGTCTGGAGATCGGGAGTGCAGGGTGTCTGGAGATCGGGGTTGGGGAATTCTGTCGGTCGGGAGTGGGTTGAGTCCAGAGATCGGGAGTGGGGGTGTGTGGAGATCAGGAGATGTTGCTGTCTGGAGATCGGGAGTGGGGGGAACCTGGAGATCGGGAGTGGTGGGAGTGTGGAGATTTGGAGAGTGGGGAGTATGGGGATTTTGGGCAGGGGGAGTCTGGAGATCGGGAGTGGGGGGAGTCTGGTGATCGGGAGTGGGGGGAGTCCGGAGTTCGGGAGTGGGGTGAGTCTGGTGATCGGGAGTGGGGGGAGCCTTGATATCGGGAGTGTGGGGAATCTGGCTATCGGGAGTTTGGTGAGTCTGGATATCGGGAGTGTGGGGAATCCGGCTATTGGGATTCAGGGGAGGAAGGAGATCGGGTGTGGATAGAGTCTGGAGAATGGTGTCGGGGAGTCTAGAGAACTGGATTGGGGGGAATTTGGAGCTCAGGAGTGGGGGGTGACTGGAGACCGGGAGTGGGAGGAGTCTGGTGATCGAGAGTGGGGGGAGTGTTGAGAATGGGAATGTGGGGAGTCTGGAGATCGCGAGTGGGCGGCGTCTGGAGATCGGGAATGGAGGGAGTCTGGAGATCATGAGATGGGGAGTCTGTAGATCAGGAGTGGGGACATTCTGGAGATCGGGATTGGGGGCTGTCTGGATATCAGGAGTGGGAGGAGTCTGGAGATCGGGAGTGTGGCATGTCCAGAGATCGTGAGTGGAGGGAGTCTGGAGATTGGGGTCCGGGAATTCTGGAGATTGGAATTGGGGGTAGTGTGGAGATCAGGAGTGGGGGGAGTCTGGAGATCGGGAGTGGGGGGAGTGTTGAAATCGGGAGTGTGTGCTGTGTGGAGATCAGGAGTTTCGGGAGACTGGAGATCATGATTTGGAGAATGTGTAGATCTGGAGTGGGGTGAGTCGGCAGATCAGGAATGGACGAGGTCTGGAGATCGGAAGTGGGGGCTGCCTGGAGATCGGGAGTGGTGGGAGACTGGAGATCTGGATGGGGGTGTCTGGAGATCGGGTTCGGGGGTGTCTGGAGATCAGCAGTGAGGGGTGTCTGGACATCGGGATTGCGGGGGAGACTGGAGATCGGCCTTGGGGGAGTCTGAAGATCGGGGTCAGGGGAGTCTCGAGTTCGGGATTGAGGTGTGTCCGGAGATTGGGAGTGGAGGGAGTCTGGAGAAAGAGAGTTGGGGTTGTCTGGAGATCGGGAGAGGGGGTGTCTGGAGACGTGAGTGGGGCATATCCGGAGATCATGAGTGGAGGGAGCCTGGAGTTTGGTGTCTGGGAATTCTGGAGATTTGAATTGGAGGTAGTGTGGAGATCAGGAGTGGGGGGAGTCTGGAGATCAAGGCCTAGAAATTGGGTTTTGGCTTAGCCAGGGCTTTAGCACCGGAAATTAGTGCCGGCGCTACGTCCCCTGCGCGCGCCAAAAATTCAGTGGCGCCGCGCCCAAACGGCTGCCAGCGCTACTGAAGGGTCTTAGCGCCTGGAAAAGGGCGCTAACTGCCGTTTCGCGCCGCAATTCCGGCGCTGCGGCACCCGATGCGGTGCGGCAGGCTGGGGAAGTGCAGGCCTCCTCCTTCCGTTAAGGAGGAGCTGCCTGCATCCGGCCGCGGCCCGCGCAAATCTGCTTAAAAATGAGCCCGGCACCTCGGACAAGTGCCGGGCTTGCATCTGTTCCGGGGGGGGGGCGGAGAGAAGTCCGGGGAGGGAGCTGCGGGCAGGCGGCCGGCGGGAAAGCGGCCAGCCGCCGCGGGGCCTTTAATGCGCCGGCGCTAACTGCAGTAAGGCACCTCTGACAAAACGCTGGTTGCGGCTGCCACGGGCGAGGCGGCCGCAACTCAATTTCGGAGTTCGGGCGGGTTACCACGGCAACCGGGACACTGCGCACACCGATGACGTCATCGGTGCCGGCGCAGCGCTACCGGAGCAACGCCGATTTAGGGCCCCAGGGAATTTCACTACTGGCCATAACTCCGACGCAAGGCCCTCTAGCGCCTCAAATGAGGCGCTAAGGCTACTGAATTTTCAGCCGCAGGAGTGGGGGGAGTGTTGAAATCGGGAGTGTGGGGAGTGTGGGGATCAGGAGTGTCGGGAGACGGGAGATCAGGTTTGGGAGAGTGTGTAGATCGGGAGTGGGGTGGGTCTGGAGATCAGGAATGGACGGAGTCTGGAGATCGGGAGTCGGGGCTGTCTGGAGATCGGGAGTGGTGGGAGACTGGAGATCTGGATGGGGGAGTCTCGAGATTGGGTTCGGGGGTGTCTGGAGATTGGCAGTGAGGAGTGTCTGGATAACGGGATTGGGGGGCAGACTGGAGATTTGCCTTGGGGGAGTCTGAAGATCGGGGTCAGGTGAGTCTGGAGATCGGGATTGGGGTGTGTCTGGAGATTGGGAGCGGAGGGAGTCTGGAGATCAAGAGTTGGGGTTGTCCAGAGACCGGGAATGGGTGGGTGTCTGGAGATCGGGACTGCGGGGAGAGTGGAGATCGGCAGTGGAAGGTGTTGTCTGGAAATCCGGAGTGTGTGTATCTCGAGATCGGGAGTGGGTGGAGTCTGGAGAACGGGAGTGGGGGTAGTCTGGAGATCGGGAGGGGGGGAGTGTGGAGATCGGGAGTGGGGGGAGCCTGGGGATCCGGAGTGGGGTGTGTCTGGAGATCGGGAGTGGGGGGAGTCTCGAGACTGGAGAGGGGGGAGTCCGGAGATTAGGAGTGGAGCGAGTCTGGAGATCGGGAGTGAGGGGTGCCTGGAGATTTGGAGAGGGGGGAGTATTGGGATTTTGGGCAGGGTGAGTCTGGAGATCGGGAGTGGGGGAAGTCTGGAGATTTGGAGTGGGAGGAATCCGGAGAAAGGGAGGGGGGGTGTCTGGAGATCAGGTGTGATGGGAGTCTGGTGATCGGGAGTGGGGGGTGTCCGGAATTTGGGAGTGGGGTGAGTCTGGTGATCGGGAGTGGAGGGAGCCTTGAGATTGGGAGTGGGGGGAATCCGGCTATCGGGAGTTTGGTGAGTCTGGATATCGGGAGTGGGAGGAGTATGGATATCGGGAGTCAGTGGAGTCTGGAGATCGGGTGTGGATAGAGTCTGGGGAATGGTGTTGGGGAGTCTAGAGAATGGGATTGGGGGAATTTGGAGCTCAGGAGTGGGGGTTGTCTGGAGACCGGGTTTGGGGGGAGTCTGGAGATCGGGGGTGGGGGAGTCTGGAGATCGGGAGTGGGTGGTTTCTGGTGATCGGGAGTGGGGGGAATCTGAAGATCGGGATTGGGGGTAGTGTGGAGAATGGGAATATGGGGAGTCTGGAGATCGGGAGTGGGCAGAGTCTGGAGATCGGGAGAGGAGGGTGTCTGGAGATCGGGAGTGGGAGCATTCTGGAGATCAGGAGTGGGGGAGTCTGGAGATCGGCAGTGGGGGCTGTCTGGGAATGGGAGAGGTGGGAGTCCAGAGATCGGGACTGGGGTGAGTCCGGAGATCGGGACTGGGGTGAATCTGGAGTTAGGGAGTGGGGGGAGTCTGGTGAACGGGAGTGGGGTGAGTCTGCTAATTGGGAGAGAGGCTAGTCCGGAGATCTGGTGTGGGGTGAGTCTGGTGATCGGGAGAGGGGCTATTCCGGAGATCGAGTGTGGGGGGAGTCTGGTGATCGGGAGTGTGGCATGTCCGGAGATCGTGAGTGGAGGGAGTCTGGAGATTGCGGTCCGGGAATTCTGGAGATTGGAATTGGGGGTAGTGTGGAGATCGGGAGTGGGGAGAGTGTTGAAATCGGGAGTGTTTCCAGTGTGGAGATCAGGAGTGTCGGGAGACTGGAGATCATGATTGGGAGAGTGTGTAGATCGGCAGTGGGGTGAGTCTGCAGATCAGGAATGGACGAGGTCTGGAGATCGGGAGTGGGGGCTGTCTGGAGATCGGGAGTGGTGGGAGACTGGAGATCTGGATGGGGGGTGTCTGGAGATCGGGTTCAGGGGTGTCTGGAGATCAGCAGTGAGGGGTGTCTGGACATCGGCATTGCGGGGGAGACTGGAGATCGGCCTTGGGGGAGTCTGAAGATCGGGGTCAGGGGAGTCTGGAGATCGGGATTGAGGTGTGTCCAGAGATTGGGAGTGGAGGGAGTCTGGAGATCGAGAGTTGGGGTTGTCTGGAGACTGGGAGTGGGTGGGTGTCTGGAGATGGGGACTGTGGGGAGTGTGGAGATCGCTAGTGGGGGGTGTCTGGAGATCGGGAGAGGGGGTGTCTGGAGATCGGGAGTGGGGCATACCCAGAGATCATGAGCGGAGGGAGTCTGGAGATTTGGGTCCGGGAATTCTGGATATTTGAATTGGGGGTAGTGTGGAGATCAGGAGTGGGGGGAGTCTGGAGATCAGGAGTTGGGGGAGTGTTGAAATCGGAAGTGTGGGGAGTGTGGGGATCAGGAGTGTCGGGAGACTGGAGATCAGGTTTGGGAGAGTGTGTAGATCGGGAGTGGGGTGAGTCTGGAAATCAGGAATGGACGGAGTCTGGAGATCGGGAGTCGGGGCTGTCTGGAGATCTGGAGTGGTGGGAGACTGGAGATCTGGATGGGGGGAGTCTGGAGATTGGGTTCGGGGGTGTCTGGAGATCGGCAGTGAGGTGTGTCTGGATAACGGGATTGGGGAGGGAGACTGGAGATTTGCCTTGGGGGAGTCTGAAGATCGGGGTCAGGGGAGTCTGGAGATCGGGATTGGGGTGTGTCTGGAGATTGGGAGTGGAGGGAGTCTGGAGATCAAGAGTTGTGGTTGTCTAGAATCCGGGAATGGGTGTGCGTCTGGAGATCGGGACTGCGGGGAGAGTGGAGATCAGCAGTGGAAGGTGTTGTCTGGAAATCCGGAGTGTGTGTGTCTCGAGATCGGGAGTGGGTGGAGTCTGGAGATCGGGAGTGGGGGGAGTCTGGAGATCGGGAGAGGGGGGAGTGTGGAGATCGGGAGTGGGGGGTGCCTGGGGTTCCGGTGTGGGGTGTGTCTGGAGATCGGGACTGGGGGGAGTCTTGAGACTGGAGAGGGGGGAGTCCGGAGATCAGGAGTGGAGCGAGTCTGGAGATCGGGAGTGAGGGGTGCCTGGAGATTTGGAGAGGGCGGAGTATGGGGATTTTGGGCAGGGTGAGTCTGGAGATCGGGAGTGGGGGGAGTCTGGAGAATTGGAGTGGGAGGAATCCGGAGATAGTGAGGGGGCTGTCTGGAGATCAGGTGTGGGGGGAGTCTGGTGATCGGGAGTGGGGGGAGACCGGAATTTGGGAGTGGGGTGAGTCTGGTGATCGGGAGTGGAGGGAGCCTTGAGATTGGGAGTGGGGGAGAATCTGGCTATCAGGAGTTTGGTGAGTCTGGATATCGGGAGTGGGGGGAGTATGGATATCGGGAGTCAGGGGAGTCTAGAGATCGGGTGTGGATAGAGTCTGGAGAATGGTGTTGGGGAGTCTAGAGAATGGGATTGGGGGAATTTGGCGCTCAGGAGTGGGGGGTGTCTGGAGACCGGGTTTGGGGGAGTCTGGAGATCGGGAGTAGGGGAGTCTGGAGATCGGGAGTGGGTGGTTTCTGGAGATCGGGAGTGGGGGGAATCTGAAGATTGGGATTGGGGGTAGTGTGGAGAATGGGAATATGGGGAGTCTGGAGAGCGTGAGTGGGCAGAGTCTGGAGATCGGGAGAGGAGGGAGTCTGGAGAACGGGAGTGGGGTCTTTCTGGAGTTCGGGAGTGGGGGAGTCTGGAGATCGGCAGTGGGGGGTGTCTGGGAACGGGAGAGGTGGGAGTCCAGAGATCGGGACTGGGGTGAGTCCGGAGATCGGGAGTGGGGTAAATCCGGAGATAGGGAGTGGGGGGAGTCTGGTGAATGGGAGTGGGGTGAGTCTGCTAATTGGGAGAGGGGCTAGTCTGGAGATCTGGTGTGGGGTGAGTCTGGTGATCGGGAGCGGGGCTATTCTGGAGATCGGGTGTGGGGGGAGCCTGGTGATCAGGAGTCGGGGGAGACTTGAGATCGGGAGAGGGGGAATCCGGATATCGGGAGTTTGGAGACTCTGGATATCGGGAGTGGGAGGAGACTGGAGATCGGGAGTTGGGGGAGTCTGGAGATCTGGATAAGTGGAGTCTGGAGAACGGGAGTGGTGGGAGTCTGGAGATCGGGAATGGAGGGAGTCTGGAGATCGGGAGTGATGGGAGTCTGGAGATAGGGACTGGGTGGAGTCTGGAGATCGGGAGTGGGGGGAATCTGGAGATCGGGAGTGGGGTGAGTCTGGTGATCGGGAGTGGGGGGAGGCTAGAGATCGGGAGTGGGGGGAGTCTAGAGATTGGGAGTGCAGGGTGTCTGTAGATCGGGAGTTTGGGGAGGCTGCAGATTGGGAATGAGGGGAGTCTAGAGATTGGGAGTGGGGTTTGTCTGTAGATCGGGAGTGGGGGGTGTCTAGCGATCGGGAGTTTTGGGTGTCTGGAAATCGGGAGTGGAGGGTGTCTGGAGATCGGGAATGGCGGTTCTCTGGAGATCAGGAGTGGGGGGAGTCTGGAGATTCGGACGTGGGGTTGTCCTGAGATTGGGAGTGGAGGGAGTCTGGAGATCGTGGTTGGGGATTTCTGTCGATCGGGAGTGGGTTGAATCTGGAGATCAGGAGTGGGGGGTGTCTGGAGATGAGCAGTTGGTGGAGTCTGGAGATCGGGTGTGGGGGGAAACTGGAGATCGGGAGTGGGGGGAGTCTGGAGATCAGGAGTGGATGGAGTCTTGAGTTCGGGAGTGGGGGCAGTCCGGAGAATGGGAGTGGGTGGAGTCTGAAGATCGTGGTCGGGGGTGTCTGGAGATCGTGAGTGGAGGGAGTCTGGAGATCAGGAGTGTGGGGAGTCTGGGGATCGGCATTGGGGGGAGTCTGGAGTTTGGGAGTGGAGGGAGTCTGGAGACCGGTTGTGGGGGTTGTCTGGAGATTGGGAGTGGGGGGACTCTGTAGATCGGGAGTGGGGCGCATCCAGAGATCATGACTGGAGGGAGTCTGGTGATCGGGGTCAGGGAATTCTGGAGATCGGAAGTGGGGGTGTGTGGAGATAAGGAGTGGGGGGAGTCTGGAGATCGGGACTGGGGGGAGTCTGGAAATCGGGAGTGGGGGGAATGCGGAGTTAGGGAGTGGGGGGAGTCTGGAGATCATGAGTGGGGTGAGTCTGGTGATCGGGAGTGGGGGAGTCCGGAGATCGGGAGTGGGGTGAGCCTGGTGTTTGGGAGTGGGGGGAGCCTTGAGATCAGGAGTGGGGGGAATCCGGATTTTGGGAGTTTGGGGAGTCTGAATATCAGGAGTGGGGGCGTCTGGAGAGCGGGAGTGTAGGGAGTCTGGAGATCGGGAGTGGGGGGTGTCTGGAGATCGGGGGAGGTGGGAGTCTGGTGATCGGGAGTGGGGGAGTCCGGAGATCGGGAGTGGGGTGAGTCTGGTGTTCGGGAGTGGGGGGAGCCTTGAGATCAGGAGTGGGGGGAATCCGGATTTTGGGAGTTTGGGGAATCTGAATATCAGGAGTGGGGGCGTCTGGAGAGCGGGAGTGTAGGGAGTCTGGAGATCAGGAGTAGTGGAGTATGGAGATCGGGAGTGCAGGGAGTCTGGAGATCGGGAGTGGGGGGTGTCTGGAGATCGGGAGAGGTGGGAGTCTGGAGATCAGGAGTGGGGGATGTCTGGAGATCGGGAGAGGGGGGAGTTGTAAGGTTTGCAAAAGTTTCAGAGGATTTCTACAGCCCCCGAAGATTATTTTTGATTAAAGAAAACCTGTGTGGAATATGCCTTAAAAACCCAGGGCATCAAAATGGCTGTCAGGCCTCATGGCAGGAGATAAAGGCAGCCTGCTTGTATATCTTGAATCATGGGCTGACAAAGGATTTGAAAAAAACACCAGCCAGCAAACTGTCAATCAACTGCAGTTTAGGAAGTTTCACCCACAGGTCAAAGGATGTTTGTTTACAGAACTCTCTACAATGTTGACTCAAAGGCTTAAGACTGCGACCGCAGGAAAATGGTTTGTTTACAAAACACTTGAGTGCTGTTGACTGAACACTTAAGGATTCAGTGGGACATTTCAAACTGGTCGAAAGCCAGTTTAAAAGAATGGGTAACACATTCAAACCCATTACAGTCAATGGGGGCAGCTCAGTCCCTTTTGTATAGCCCAGATACATCCAGATTTGGGCGCGAAGACAACGGCTTCCAATGGGGTATAAAGATAACCCCTCAGGAAGCCATTCTCTCTCTCTCTGCCACCTCGCCTCCATGCCCTGCCTACAAAGCAACAGCCCGCCCAAAGAAGTGGAATACCAGCAGTTACTTTTGAATTACTGGGGTATCTCTACTTCAGGGCGGTCAAGAATCCAAGACAGACAGCAGGGGCATGGAGCAGGCGTTTACTGGTGAGCATAAAACTTTCTGGCCCTTTACAAGGCAACCTAGATAGGTATTAGGGGTGGGAATTGAAGGGGGATTTTGTTAAATTGTAATTTTAGTCAATTTTCCCTTGATTTGTCCGTTTCTCCTCCCCTATTAAGCAAAGGTGTGCTGTATTAAGCAATGGTGTGCTGTATTAAGCAAAGGTGTGCTGTATTGAGCAAAGGTTGCTGTATTAAGCAAAGGTGTGCTGTATTAAGTAAAAGAGTGCTGTATTCATCATTATTTTCAAATTATTCTTATTTTCAATAAATACTGGTCTTCTTTGCACCCAACCACGAGCCTCGTTTTGTCTACATCGCTACTGAAATAAGTCTGGTGGTCAGAACCAGAAAAGGGGAGCTATTCGAAACTGCAAGGGGCTCTGGAGCAGCTCAGATACTTCTGACTGGCCAGAGACAATAACCCGACTACACCCACCTATTTTCTACAGAGTCTTGAGATCTGGAGTGGGGGGAGTCTGGAGATCGGTAGTGGGGGGAGTATTGAGAGCGGGAGTGGGGGGAATCTGGAGATTGGGAGTGGGGGGAGTCTGGAGATCGGGAGTGGGGGGTGTCCGGAGATCGGGATTGGGTGAGTCTGAAGATCGGGTTCGGGGGTACCTGGAGATTGGGAGTGGGGGGGTGTCTGAATATCGGGAGTGGGGTGTGTCTGGAGATTGGGGTTGAGGGAGTGTGGAGATTGGGAGTGGGGAGAGTGTGGAGATCGGGAGTGGGGAGAGTCTGCAGATTGGGAGTGGGGGGAGGTTGGAGATCGGCAGTGGCGAGTGCCTGGAGATCGGGAGAGGGGGGGCCAGAGCTCGGGACTGGGGTGAGTCGGGAGATCGGGAGTGGGGGTGTCTGGAGATCAGCAGTGGGGTGTGTCTGGAGATTGGGAGTGGGGGGAGTCTGGAGATAGGGAGTGGGGGGAGTCTGGTGAATGGGAGTGGGGTGAGTCTGCTATTTGCGAGAGGAGGGAGTCCGGAGATCGGGTGTGGGGTGAGTCTGGTGATCGGGAGTGGGGGGAGCCTTGAGATCGGGAGTGGGGGAATCCGGATATCAGGAGTTTGGGGACTCTGGATATCGGGAGTGAGGGGAGACTGGTGATCGGGAGTTGGGGGATCTGGCGATCGAGAGTGTGGGGAGTTTGGAGATCGAGATACGGGTTGTCTGGAGAATGGGAATGGTGGGAGTATGGAGATCGGGAGTGGAGGGAGTCTGGAGATCGGGAGTGGGGGATGTCTGGAGATCAGTAGTTGGTGGAGTCTTGAGTTCGGGAGTGGGGGCAGTCCGGAGAACGGGAGTGGGGGGAGTCTGAAGATCGGGGTCGGGGGTGTCTGGAGATCATGAGTGGAGGGAGTCTAGAGATCGGGAACGGGGGAAGTCTGGAGATCGAGAGCAGGGGGAGTCTCGAGATCAGGATTGGGGGCGTCTGGAGATCAGGAGTGAAGGGAGCCTGGAGATCGAGAGTGTGGGGAGTCTGGGGATCGGCATTGGGGGGAGTCTGGAAATCAGGAGTGCAGGGAGTCTGGAGATCGGGAGTGGGCGGAGTCTGGGGATCAGGAGTGGAGGGAGTCTGGAGATCGGGAGTGGGGTGTGTCTGGAGATTGGCAGGGGGAGTCTGTACATCGGGAGTGGGGCGCATCCGGATTTCGTGAGTTGAGGGAGTCTGGTGATCGGGGTCGGGGAATTCTGGAGATTGGAAGTGAAGCTGTGTGGAGATCAGGAGTGGGGGGAGTCTGGAGATTGGGAATGGGGGGAGTCTGGAGATCGGGAGTGGAGGAATCCAGATTTTGGGAGTTTGGGGAGTCTGGAAATCGGGAGTGGGAGGGCGTCTGGAGATCGGGAGTGTAGGGAATCTGGAGATCGGGAGTTGGGGGAGTCTGGAGATCGGGAGTGGGGGGAGTTTGGAGATCGGGAGTGGGGGGGTGTCTGTAGATCGGGAGTAGCCGGTATCTGGAGATGGAGGTTTTGAGTGTGTGGGGATTGGGAGTGGGAGAGTGTGGAGATCGGGAGTGGGGAGAGTCTGGAGATCGGGATTGGGGGCGGTCTGGAGTTCGGGAGTGGGGAGAGTCTGCAGATTGGGAGTGGGGGGAGGTTGGAGATCAGCAGTGGCGAGTGTCTGGAGATCGGGAGAGGGCAGAGTCCAGAGCTCGGGACTGGGGTGAGTCGGATCGGGAGTGGGGGTGTCTGGAGATCGGCAGTGGGGTGTGTCTGGAGATTGGGAGTGGGGGGAGTCTGGAGATAGGGAGTGGGGGGAGTCTGGTGAACGGGAGTGGGGTGAGTCTGCTATTTGCGAGATGAGGGAGTCTGGAGATCGGGTGTGGGGTGAGTCTGGTGATCGGGAGTGGGGGGAGATTTGAGATCGGGAGTGGGGGAATCCGGATATCAGGAGTTTGGGGAATCTGGATATCGGGAGTGAGGGGAGACTGGTGATCGGGAGTCGGGGGATGTGGCGATCGAGAGTGTGGGGAGTTTGGAGATCGAGATACGGGTTGTCTGGAGAATGGGAATGGTGGGAGTATGGAGATCGGGAGTGGAGGGAGTCTGGAGATCGGCAGTGGGGGATGTATGGAGATCAGTAGTTGGTGGAGTCTTGAGTTCGGGAATGGGGGCAGTCCGGAGAATGGGAGTGGGGGGAGTCTGAAGATTGGGGTCGGGGGTTTCCGGCGATCGTGAGTGGAGGGAGTCTAGAGATCGGGAATGGGGGAAGTCTGGAGATCGGGAGCAGGGGGAGTCTCGAGATCGGGATCGGGGGTGTCTGGAGATCAGGAGTGAAGGGAGCCTGGAGATCGAGAGTGTGGGGAGTCTGGGGATCGGCATTGGGGGGAGTCTGGAAATCAGGAGTGGAGGGAGTCTGGAGATCGGGAGTGGGGGGAGTCTGGGGATCAGGAGTGGAGGGAGTCTGGAGATCGGGAGTGGGGTGTGTCTGGAGATTGGAAGGGGGGAGTCTGTACATCGGGAGTGGGGCGCATCCGGAGGTCGTGATTTGAGGGAGTCTGGTGATCGGGGTCGGGGAATTCTGGAGATCGGAAGTGAAGCTGTGTGGAGATCAGGAGTCGGCGGAGTCTGGATATCAGGAATGGGGGGAGTCTGGAGATCGGGAGTGGAGGAATCCAGATTTTGGGAGTTTGGGGAGTCTGGATATCGGGAGTGGGGGGGCGTCTGGAGATCAGGAGTGTAGCGAATCTGGAGATCGGGAGTTGGGGGAGTCTGGAGATCGGGAGTGGGGGAGTTTGGAGATCGGGAGTGGGGGTGTGTCTGTAGATCGGGAGTAGCCGGTATCTGGAGATTGAGGTTGAGAGAGTGTGGAGATTGGAAGTGGGAGAGTGTGGCGATCGGGAGTGGGGAGAGTCTGGAGATCGGGAGTGGGGGCGGTCTGGAGTTCGGGAGTGGGGAGAGTCTGAAGATTGGGAGCGGGGGGAGGGTGGCACTATGTTACAGCTTGCCATGAACAGAGGGACAACCAGTAAACTAAGAAAAGAATATATATATAAACAATGCGAATGTATATTTATACACTCAGGGATATACCTGTTTATACACTGTATGAATAGAACTGCGTTTATGTGCTAAACCATAAATGTATTTTGATGCTTTGGCAACATAAGATGTAACTTATCATGCCAATAAAGCGATTTGAATTGTGAATTGTGAATTGTGGGAGTGGCGAGTATCTGGAGATCGGGAGAGGGGGGAGTCCAGAGCTCAGGATGGGGTGAGCCCGGAGATCGGGAGTGGGGGGAATCCAGAGATAGGGAGTGGGGGGAGTCTGGAGTTCGGGAGTGGGGAGAGTCTGCAGATTTGGAGTGGGGGGAGGGTGGAGATTGGGAGTGGCGAGTGTCTGGAGATCGGAAGAGTGGGGAGTCCAGAGCTCAGGATGGGGTGAGCCCGGAGATCGGGAGTGGGGGTATCAAGAGATAGGGATTGGGGGGAGTCTGATGATCGGGAGTGGGGGGGAGCCTTGAGATCGGGAGTGGGGGAGTCCGGATATCGGAAGTTTGGGGATTCTGGATATCGGGAGTGGGGGGAGAATGGAGATCGGGAGTCGGGGGAGTCTGGAGATTGGGAGTGTGGGGAGTCTGGCGATCGGTATTTGGTGAGTCTGGAGAATGGGAGTGGTGGGAGTCTGGAGATCGGGTGTGGGGGGATACTGGAGATCGGGAGTGGGGGGAGTCTGGAGATCAGGAGTGGGTGGAGTCTTGAGTTCGGGAGTGGGGGCAGTCCAGAGAACGGGAGTGGGGGGGCGTCTGATGATCGGGGTCAGGGGTGTCTGGAGATTGAGAGTGGAGGGAGTCTAGAGATCAGGAATGGGGGAAGTCTGGAGATCGGGAGCGGGGGGACTCTCGAGATCGGGGTCGGAGGTGTCTGGAGATCGGGAGTGGAGGGAGGCTGGAGATCGGGAATGGGGGGAGTCTGGATTTTGGGGGTTTGTTGAGTCTGGATATCAGGAGTGCGGGGCGTCTGGAGATCGGCAGTGTAGGGAGTAAGGATATTGGGAGTTGGGGGAGTCTGGAGATCGGCAGTGGGTTGAGTCTGGAGATCGGGAGAGGAGCGAGTCTGGAGATCGGGAGTGGGGGGTGTCTGGAGATTGGGAGTGATGGGAGTCTGGAGATCGGGAGTGTGGGGAGCCTTGAGAATGGGAGGGGGGGAATCTGGAGATCGGGAGTGGGGAGAGTCTGGAGATTGGGAGTGGATTGAGTCCGGAGTTCAGGAGTGGGGGGAGTCTAGAGATCAGGAGTTGGGGGTGTTTGGAGATTTGGAGTGGGAGGAATCCGGGGACAGGGAGGGGGGAGTCTGGAGTTCGGGAGTGGGGGGAGTCTGGAGATCGGGAGTAGAAGGTATCTGGAGATCGAGGTTGAGGGAATGTGGAGATCAGGAGTGGGGGGAGTCTGGAGATCGGGAGTAGAGGGTATCTGGAGATCGAGTTTGAGGGAATGTGTAGATCGGGAGTTGGGGGAGCCTGCTGATCGGGAGTGTGGGGAGCCTGGAGATCGGTATACGGGGAGTCTGGAGAACGGGAGTGGTGTGAGTCTGGAGATCGGGAGTGGAGGGAGTCTCGAGATCGTGTGTGGGGGAAACTGGAGATCGAGAGTGGGGGGAGTCTGGAGATCAGGAGTGGATGGAGTCTTGAGGTCGGGAGTGTGGGCAGTCAGGAGAACGGGAGTGGGGGGCAGCTGAAGATCGGGGTCGGAGGTGTCTGGAGATCATGAGTGGAGGGAGACTAGAGATCGGGAATGGGGGAAGTCTGGAGATCGGGAGCGGGGGGACTCTCGAGATCGGGGTCGGAGGTGGCTGGAGATCGGGAGTGGAGGGAGGCTGGAGATCGGGAGTGGGGGGAGTCTGGAGATCGGCATTGGGGGGAGTCTGGAGATCGGGAGTGGAGGAAGTCTGGAGTTTGGGAGTGGGGTGTGTCTGGAGATCGGGAGTGGGGGGAGTCTGTAGATCGGGAGTGGGACGCATCTGGAGGTCGTGAGTGGAGGGAGTCTGGTGATCGGGGTCGGGGAATTCTGGTGATCCGAAGTGGGGTTGTGTGGAGATCAGGAGTGGGGGTATTCTGGAGGTTGGGGTCGGGGAATTCTGGAGATCGGGAGTGGGGAGAATCTGGATTTTGGGAGTTTGGGGAGTCTGGATATCGGGAGTGCGGGGCATCTGAAGATCGGGAGTGTAGGGAGTCTGGAGGTCGGGAGTTGGGGCAGTCTGGAGATCGGCAGTGGGTGGAGTCTGGAGATCTGGAGAGGAGCGAGTCTGGAGGTTGGGAGTGGGTGATGGCTGGTAATCGGGAGTGATGGGAGTCTGGAGATCGGGAGTTGGTGGAGTCTGGAGATCGGGACTGGGGGAGTCTGGAGATCGGGTGTGGGGGGAGTCCGGTGATCGGGATTGGGGGAGTCTGAAGTCCAAGGTCGGGGGTGTCCGGAGATCGGGAGTGGGGGGTGTCTGGATATTGGGAGTGGGGGTGTCTAGAGATTGGGGTCGAGGGAGTGTGGAGATCGGGAGTGTGGGGAGTCTGGAGATCTGCAGTGGGGGGTGTCTGGAGTTTGGGAGTGGGGGAGTCTGGAGATCAGGAGTGGGGTGAGTCCGGAGTTCAGGAGTGGGGGGAGTCTAGAGATCGGGAGTTGGGGGTGTCTGGAGATTTGGAGTGGGAGGAATCCGGAGATAGGGAGGGGGGGAGCCTGGAGTTTGGGAGTGGGGGCAGCCTGGAGATCGGGAGTAGAGGGTATCTGGAGATCGAGGTTGAGGGAATGTGGAGATCGGGAGTGGTGGGAGTCTGGAGATCGGCAGTGGGGGGAGTCTGGAGATCAGGAGTGGTGCATGTCCGGAGATCGTGAGTGGAGCAGGCCTGGAGTTTGTGGTCTGGGAATTCAGGAGATTGGAACTGGGGGTAGAGTGGAGATCAGGAGTGGGGGGCGTGGGGAGATTAGGGGTATCAGGAGACAGGAGATCGGGATTGGGAGAGTGTGTAGATCGGGAGTGGGGTTAGCCTGGAGATCAGGAATGGACGGAGTCTGGAGATCGGGAGTGGGTGCAGTCTGGAGGTCGGGAGTGGTGGGAGACTGGAGATCTGGATGGGGGAGTCTGGAGATCGGGTTCGGGGGTGTCTGGAGATCGGCAGTGAGGGGCGTCTAGACATCGGGATTGGAGGGAGACTGGAGATCGGCCTTGGGGGAGTCTGAAGATCAGTGTATGGGGAGTCTGGAGATCAGCAGTGGGGGGAGTCTGTACATCGGGAGTGGGGCGCATCCGGATGTCGTGAGTGGCGGGAGTCGGGTGATCGGTGTTGGGGAATTCTGGAGATCGGAAGTGGGAGGAATCCGGATTTTGGGAGTTTGGGGAGTCTGGATATCGGGAGTGTAGGGAGTCTGGAGATCAGGAGTGGGTGGAGTCTGGAGATCGTGATTGGGGGAGGCTGAAGTCCAAGGTCGGGGGTGTCTGGAGATCGGGAGTGGGGGGTGTCTGGATATTGGGAGTGGGGGTGTCTGGAGATTAGGGTCGAGGGAGTTTGGAGATCGGGAGTGTGGGGAGTCTGGAGATCATCAGTGGGGGGTGTCTGGAGTTTGGGAGTGGGGGGAGTCAGGAGATCGGCAGTGGGGGGAGTCTGGATATCGGGAGTGGGGCATGTCCGGAGATCGTGAGTGGAGCGGGACTGGAGATTGGGGTCTGGGAATTCAGGAGATTGGAATTGGGGGTAGTGTGGAGATCAGGAGTGGGGGGAGTGTGGAGATTAGGAGTGTCAGCAGACAGGAGATCGGGTTTGGGAGAGTGTGTAGATCGGGAGTGGGGTGAGTCTGGAGATCAGGAATGGATGGAGTCTGGAGATCGGGAGTGGGGGCAGTCTGGAGAGCGGGAGTGGGGGGAGACTGGAGATCTGGATGGGGGAGTCTGGAGATCGGGTTCGGGGGTGTCTGGAGTTCGGCAGTGAGGGGTGTCTAGACATCAGGATTGGGAGGAAACTGGAGATCGAGAGTTGGGTTTGTCTAGAGACTGGCAGTGTGTGGGTGTCTGGAGATCAGGACTGGGGGGAGTGTGGAGATCAGCAGTGGAGGGTGTCTGGAGATCGGGAGTGGGGGTGTCTGGAGATCGGGAGTGGGGGCAGTCCGGAGATCGGCAGTGGAGGGTGTTGTCTGGAGATCGGGAGTGGGGGGTGTCTGGAGATCGGGAGTGGGTGGTGTCTGGTGATCGGGAGTGGGGGGTGTCTGGAGATCGGGAGAGGGGGGAGTCTGGAGATCGGGAGTGGGGGGAATCTGGGGATTGGGAGTGGTGTGAGTCTGGAGATCGGGAGTGGGGGGAGTCTCGGGAGTGGGAGAGGGGGGAGTCCATAGATCAGGAGTGGAGCGAGTCTGGAGATTGGGAGTGGGGGGAGCCTGGCGATCGGGAGTGGTGGGAGTGTGGAGATTTGGACAGGGTGGAGTATGGGGATTTTGGGCAGGGGGTGTCTGGAGATCGGGAGTGGCGGGAGTCTGGTGATTAGGAGTGGGAGGAATCTGGTGATAGGGTGATGGGGAATCTGGAGTTCAAATGTGGGGGGAGTCTGGTGATCGGGAGTGGGCGTAGTCCGGAGTTCGGGAGTGGGGTGAGTCTGATGATCGGGAATGGGGGGAGCCTTGAGATCGGGATTGGGGGGAATCCGGCTATCAGGAGTTTGGTGAGTCTGGATATCGAGAGTGGGGGGAGTCTGGAGATCGGGTGTCAGGGGAGTCTGGAGATCGGGTGTGGATAGAGTCTGGAGAATGGAGTCAGGGAGTCCAGAGAACGGGATTGGGGGGAAACTGGAGCTCAGGAGTGGGGGGTGTCTGGAGATCGGGTTTGGGGGAAGTCTGGTGATCGGGAGTGGGGGAGTCTGGAGATTGGGAATGGGGGGTATCTGGAGATCGGGAGTGGGGGGTGACTGGAGATCGGGAGTGGGGGGAGTTTGGAGATTGGGTGTGGGGGGAGTCTGGAGATCGGGAGTGGGGGGTGTCTAGAGATCGGGAGTGGGGGGAGTCTGGAGATCGGGAGTTGGCGATTCTGGAGCTCGGGAATGGTGACTTTCTGGAGATCGGGATTGGGGGGAGCCTGGAGATCAGCAGTGGGGGGTGTCTGTAGATCGGGAGTGGGGGAGTCTGGAGATCAGGAGTGGGGTGTGTCTGGAGTTCGGGAGTGGGGAGAGTCTGCCCATTGCGAGTGCGGGGAGGGTGGAGATCGGGAGTGGCGAGTGTCTGGAGATCGGAAGAGGGGGGAGACCAGAGCTTGGGACTGGGTTGAGTCCGGAGAGCGGGAGTAGGAGGAATCCGGAGATAAGGACGGGGGGTGTCTGGTTAATGGAAGTGGGGTGAGTCTGCTAATCGGGAGAGGGGGGAGTCCGCAGATCGTGTGTGGGGTGAGTCTGGTGATCAGGAGTGGGGGGAGCCTTGAGATCGGGAGTGGGGGAATCCGGATATCGGGAGTTTGGAGATTCTGGATATCGGGAGTGGTGGGAGACTGGAGATCGGGAGTCGGGGGAGTCTGGAGATCGGGAGTGTGGGGAGTCTGGAAATCGCGATAAGGGGAGTCTGGAGAACGGGAGTGGTGGGAGTCTGGAGATCGGGAGTGGAGGGAGTCTGGAGATCGGAAGTGGGGGGTGTCTGGAGATCAGGAGTTGGTGGAGTCTGGGGATCGGGTGTGGGGGGAAACTGGAGATCGGGATTGGGGGGAGTCTGGAGATAAGGAGTGGATGGAGTCTTGAGTTCGGGAGTAGGGGCAGCCCGGAGAACGTGAGTGGGGGGTGTCTAGAGATCGGGAATGGGGGTGTCTGGAGATCGGGAGCAGGGGTGTCTCGAGATCAGGGTCGGGGGTGTCTGGAGATTGGGAGTAGAGGGAGCCTGGACATCTGGAGGGGGGAGTCTGGGGATCGGCATTGTGGGGAGTCTGGAGATCGGGAGTGGAGGGAGTCTGGAGATCAGTTGTGGGGGTTGTCTGCAGATCGGGAGTGGAGAGTGCCTGGAGATTGGGACTGGGGGGTGTCTGGAGATCGGGAGTGCGGTGAGTCTGGTGATCGGAAGTGGGGGGAGTCTTGAGATCTGGAGTGGGGGAGTCTGGATATCGGGAATGGGGGGTGTCTGGAGTTTGGGAGTGGGGGGAGTCTGGAGATCGGGAGTTTGGGGAGTCTGGAGGTCGGGAGTGGGGAGAGTCTGGAGATTGGGAGTGGGGGGAGTCTAGAGATCGGGAGTGGGGGGCGTCTGGAGATCGGGAGTGTGGGGAGTCTGGAGATCGGGAGTGGGGGGTGCCTGGAGATCGGGAGTGGGGGGTGTCTGGAGATCGGGAGTGGAGGGAGTCTGGAGATCGTGAATGGGGTTGTGTGGAGATCAGGAGATGGGGGTCTCTGGAGATCAGGAGTGGGGGGAGTCTGGAGATTGGGAGAGGGGTGATTCTGGATATCGGGAGTGGGGGGAGTCTGGAGATCAGGAGTGGAGGGAGTCTAGAGATCGGGAATGGGGGGAGTCTGTAGATCGGGAGCGGGGGTGTCTCGAGATCGGGGTCAGGGGTGTCTGGAGATCGGGAGTGGAGGGAGTCTGGAGATCGGGATTGTGGGGAGTCTGGGGATCAGCATTGGAGGGAGTCTGGAGATCGGGAGTGGAGGGAGTCTGGAGATCGGGAGTGGGGGGTGTCTGGAGATCTGGAGTGGGGGTGTCTGGATATCGGGAATGCGGGGTGTCTGGAGTTTGGGAGTGGGGGGAGTCTGGAGATCAGGAGTGGGGGGAGTCCGGAGATCGGGATTGGGGGAGTCTGAAGATCGTGGTCGGGGGTGTCTGGAGATCAGAAGTAGGGGATTCCGGAGATCGGGAGTGGGGGGGAGTCTAGAGATCGGGAGTGGGGGGCATCTGGAGATCAGGAGCGGGGGGTGTCTGGAGATCGGGAGTGGGGGGTGCCTGGAGATTGGGAGTGGGGGGTGTCTGGAGATCAGGTGTGGAGGGAGTCTGGAGATCGTGAATGGGGGTGTGAGGAGATCAGGAGATGGGGTGTCTGGAGGTTGGGAGAGGGGTGAGTCTGGATTTCAGGAGTGGGGGGAGTGTGGAGTTCAGGAGATGGGGTGTCTGGAGATTGGGAGAGGGGGAGTCTGGAGATTTGAAGTGGGGGTAGTCTGGATATCGGGAGTGTGGGGAGTCTGGAGATCGGGATATGGGGAGTCTGGAGAACGGGAGTGGTGGGAGTCTGGAGATCGGGAGTGGAGGGAGTCTGGGGATCGGGAGTGGGGGTTGTCTGGAGATCAGGAGTTGGTGGAGTCTGGAGATCGGGTGTGGGGGGAAACTGGAGATCGGGAGTGGGGGGAGTCTGGAGATCAGGAGTGGATGGAGTCTTGAGTTCGGGAGTGGGGGCAGTCCGGAGACCAGGAGTGGGTGGAGTCTGAAGATCGGGGTCAGGTGTGTCTGCAGATCGTGAGTGGAGGGAGTCTAGAGATCGGGAGCGGGGTTGTCTCGAGATCGGGTTCAGCGGTGTCTGGAGATCGGGAGTGGAGGGAGTCTGGAGATCGGGATTGTGGAAAGTCTGGGGATCGGCATTGGAGGGAGTCTGGAGATTGGGAGTGGAGGGAGTCTGGAGATCGGTTGTGGGGGTTGTCTGGTGATCGGGAGTGGAGGGAGTCTTTAGATCGGGAGTGGGGCGCATCCAGAGGTCATGACTGGAGGGAGTCTGGTGATCGGGGTCGGGGAATTCTGGAGATCGGAAGTGGGGGTGTGTGGAGATCAGGAGTGGGGGGAGTCAGGAGATCGGGACTGGGGGGAGTCTGGAGAGCGGGAATGGGGGGAATCCGGAGTTAGGGAGTGGGGGGAGTCTGGAGATCGGGCGTGGGGTGAGTCTGCTGTTTGGGAGTGGGGGGAGCCTTGAGATCGGGAGTGGGGGGTATCCGGATTTTGGGAGTTTGGGGAGTCTGGATATCGGGAGTGGTGGGAGTCTGGAAATCGGGAGTTGGTGGAGTCTGGAGATCGGGTGTGGGGGGAAACTGGAGACCGGGAGTCAGGGGAGTCTGGAGATCAGGAGTGGGGGGTGTCTGGTGATTGGGAGTGGGGGAGTTGTAAGGTTCTGTTGAGATACCGCGGCAAACGTGGGAGTCGAGACCAGAGCAATTGAAAACACAACTGCTTTATTCCAACCACATGACAAACAGGAACTAGAAAAGCCCGCGCATCCACTTAAATACTTCCCAGACAGGAAGTGCTCCCGGCAGCCTGTCCCTGCGGGAAACAAGTTGCTGGAGGAAAGGGCCCCCGGCTGGGGGCTTCTGCTTAGACTGTCTGTGCCGCCGTGAGCGGATTATGTCCAGTGGTGGCGTGTCGCCACAGAGCTCCCCCCAGAATCCGCTTAGGAGGAGTGGACGAGTCGTGACAGTGGTCTAATGGTTCTGCCGCAGCGGCTCTGAGTGGTCGCCGGTCTGGTTGGTTGGGTCGGGCGGTTTGCCGCCGGCTGTGCTGGCTTGCCGGGGGGACGGCCTCTAGTTGGAGGCTGGGCCACGGGGACCTGTTCCCCTGGTTCTGTGTGTGCTGGTTTGAGCCGGTCGATGGAGACTGTCTCGACCCTGTTGCCGAGTCGCAGCTTGAAGACCTTGTCCCCGGTTTGGAGTACCTCATACGGACCGTCGTACGGGGGTAGCAGGGGCCCGCGGTGCGCGTCGTGTCGCATGAAGATGAAGCGCGCCTGCTGTAAATTTGGTGGGACGTGAGGTGCGAGTTCGCCGCGTCGGTTGACCGGAAGTGGGGTGAACTGCTGAGCGGAAGAGAAAGAGTCGAGCCGCTGCTGTTCGGCCGACCAAGGCTTGGTAGGCTCCGGAAGGAATTCGCCTGGGACGCGCAGCTGTTGTCCGTAGACTAACTCCGCTGCCGAGGACTGGAGGTCTTCCTTGACCGCGGTGCGTAGGCCGAGTAGCACCCACGGTAGGCGGTCAGTCCAGGTACTGTCCTGCAGGCCGGCGCGGAGTGAGGCCTTGAGTGACCTGTGGAAGCATTCACAAAGTCCGTTGGCCTGCGGGTGGTACGCCATGGTGCGGTGGAGCGTCACCCCGAGGTTGCGTGCTGTGGCCGTCCAGAGTTCGGAGGTGAACTGGGCGCCTCTGTCGGAGGTTATGTCGGCCGGTACGCCGAACCTCGCAACCCAGGTGTTAACGAACGCCCTGGCGATGTCGGCTGTGGTGGTGGAGGTCAGCGGCACTGCCTCAGGCCAGCGTGTGTAGCGGTCGACCATCGTGAGGAGATAAGTTTGGCCTTGCGATGGCGGCAGGGGACCGACGATGTCGACGTGTACGTGGTCGAAGCGGCGGCTGGGTACCTCGAAGTCTCCCAGGGGTGCTTTGGTGTGCAGCTGTACCTTAGCCCGTTGGCAGGCGAGGCAGGAGGTGGCCCAAGTCCGAACATCTCTGCTGAGGCCGCGCCAGACGAAGCGCTTGGAGAGGAGTTTGATGGATGCGCAGGAACCCGGGTGAGAGAGCCCGTGGAGCACGTCGAAGACGCGGCGGCGCCAGGTCTCAGGGACGACCGGCCTGGGTTGGCCGAGTGAGACGTCGCACGTGACTGCCGTGGCTTCGGGCCCGTGCGCGACCTTGGCTAGGCGTAGCCCTGGCAGGCTGGTAGCCGCCGAGAGGAGGTCTGGGTCCGTGAGCTGGGCCGCTGCTAGTTGTGCGTAGTCGACCGCGAGGTGATTCGCACAGACGGCGGGACGGGAAATGCAGTCGGCGACCACGTTGTCTCTACCGGAGACGTGCTGAATGTCTGTAGTAAACTCGGAGACGGCCGCGAGCTGGCGTTGCTGCCTAGCGGACCAGGGTTCGGTGTGCTTGGCCATCGCGTATGTGAGTGGCTTGTGGTCCACATACGCGGTGAAGGGGCGGCCTTCCAGGAGGAACCTGAAATGGCGGACCGACAGGTGGAGTGCGAGAAGCTCGCGGTCGAAAGTGGAGTATTTGACCTCCGGGGGGCGCAGTTGGCGGCTGTAGAAGGCAAGTGGCTGCCACACGCCATTGACCCACTGCTCGAACACGGCCCCGACCGCGTGGTCGGAGGCGTCGGTGGTGAGCGCGACCCGGGCATCGGCCCTCGGGTGCGCGAGCAGAGTGGCGTCGGCGAGCGCGTTTTTGGTGGCGTCGAAGGCAGCTGCCGTGTCAGCGGTCCAGGCTACGTCCATCTTGCCGGATTTTCCTCGGAGGGAGCCGTATAGGGGCTTCATGAGGGCTGCGGCTCTGGGGATGAACCTGTTGTAGAAGTTCACCATCCCGAGGAACTCCTGGAGGCCCTTGATGGTTGTGGGGCGGGGGAATTGCTCGACGGCCTGCACCTTGTTGGGCAGGGGGACGGCCCCAGCAGGGGTGATGTGGTGACTGAGAAAATCGATCTCGGTTAGGCCGAATTGGCACTTCGCCGGGCTGAGGTTGAGCCCGTGTTGGGCTAGACGCCCGAACAGGATGCGAAGGTGTTCGAGGTGTTCCTGTTTGGAGGAGCTGGCCATGAGAATGTCGTCTAGATAGACGAATAGGAAGTTCAGGTCCCAGAGGACTGAGTCCATAAGGCGCTGGAAAGCCTGTGCTGCATTCTTGAGGCCGAAGGGCATCCTCAGGAACTCGAACAGGCCGAATGGGGTGATGACGGCCGTTTTGGGGATGTCCGCGGGGTGTACGGGGACTTGGTGGTAACCGCGCACCAGGTCGACTTTGGAAAAGACGGTTCGTCCGGCCAGTCGGGCCGAGAAGTCCTGGATGTGTGGCACCGGGTATCGATCGGGGGTGGTGGCGTCGTTGAGGCGGCGGTAGTCCCCGCAAGGGCGCCAGGCTCCGCCGGGCTTGGGGGCGATGTGGAGGGGCGAGGCCCAAGGGCTGCTGGAGCGGCGGATGATGCCGAGTTGTTCCATGTTGGTGAACTCGGCCCACGCGATTTCCAGCTTGGCCGGGTTGAGTCTGCGGGCGTGGGCAGAAACTGGGGGGCCTGTGGTGGGGATATAGTGTTCCACACCGTGCTTGGCGGCTTTGGCCGAAAAGGTCGGGTTAGTGAGGGCGGGAAACTCAGCTAGAAGTGCCGAGTAGTCGTCCGTGGCTCTGGCGAGGCAGTAGGTCGTCAGGCCGGCCGAATGGGCCGGGGTAAAGGTGCCGGGGATGGGGGCCATAGTGTTGATGTCGACGAGGCGGTGCCTCAGAATGTCGACAAGGAGGCCGTGGGCGCGTAGGAAGTCGGCGCTGATGAGTGGGCAGAGGACCTTGGCTGCGAGGAACTCCCAGCAGTAGCGGCGGCCCGCGAGGTTGAGCGTGACCATGCGGGTGCCATATGTGCGGATTTCAGAGCCGTTGGCTGCAGCCAGTGTGATACCCCGTGTGCCGCGTTGGATCTCGAGGGCGGAGGCGGGGGTGATGCTGTGCTGGGCCCCTGTGTCGCACAGAAATCGGCGGTTGGTTCTGTCGTCAGTGACGTACAGTAGGGGCTCCTTCTGCCCCGCGGCCATCGCGGGGGCCGGTGCGGGGGGGGGTTTGAAGGAACACGGTGGCGTGCAGCGTTGAGCCCTAGCGCCAAAACGGGTGTGGTAGTAGCAGTGACCCGGAGTGGTAGGGCGGTCGGGCCTAGCGGCCCGGGAAGACCGCGTGGTCGTTGCCGTGAGGTCGGGCGTGACGTCGCGAGCAGCCTGTGCAGAGAGCAGCCGGTCGGCCTTTTCGGCTATATCATTCAGGTCCGTGGAGTCAGAGTCCACAATGAGCGGGCGGATGCTGGCGGGGAGCTGCCGAATGAAAAACGTGCGAAAAAGGGCGCCGGGATTTTTGTCGTCTGAGAGGGACAGCATGTGGGAAAGCAGGTGTGATGGTGAAGCGTCACCAAAGCCGGGGAGGTCCAGGAGTTAGCAGTGGCGCTGGTAAGAGGACGTTTGAAATTTTTTAAGTAGCGCAGCCTTCAGATGTTCGTACTTGCCCTCTGTTGGTGGATTCTGCAGCGCTGCCCAAACCTTGGTGACTGTAGCGTAGGTGAGCGAGGCGACGAGGTAGTCGTACTTCATGGCGTCGACTGTAATGCCTTTCAGCCGGAATCTGGACTCAGCTTGAACGAACCAGGCTTCGGCGAGGTTCTCCCAAAAGTCTGGTAATTTAACCGTGACTGCGTTTGTATCCGCCATGCTAGCTTAGGATTCGTCCTGAGCGTCGGGGTCACCAGTGTTGAGATACCGCGGCAAATGTGGGAGTCGAGACTAGAGCTATTGAAAACACAACTGCTTTATTCCAACCACATGACAAACAGGAACTAGAAAAGCCCGCGCATCCACTTAAATACTTCCCAGACAGGAAGTGCTCCCGGCAGCCTGTCCCTGCGGGAAACAAGTTGCTGGAGGAAAGGGCCCCTGACTGGGGGCTTCTGCTTAGACTGTCTGTGCCGCCGTGAGCGGATTATGTCCAGTGGTGGCGTGTCGCCACAGTTCGCAAAAATTTCGGAGGATTTCTACATCCCCCGAAGATTATTTTTGATTAAAGAAAACCTGGGTGGAATATGCCTTAAAAACCCAGGGCATCAAAATGGCTGTCAGGCCTTGTGGCAGTAGACAAAGACAGCCCGCTTGTATATCTTCAATCACGGGCTGACAAAGGATTTGAAAAAAACACCAGCCTGCGCGAATGTTGAAATACTTGAAACTGTCAATCAACTGCAGTTTAGGAAGTTTCGCCCACAGGACAAACGATGTTTGTTTACAGAACTCTCTACAATGTTGACTCAAAGGCTTAAGTCCTTAAAGCTGTCAATCAATTGCAGTTGGACTGCGACCGCAGGACAATGGTTTGTTTACAAAGCACTTGAGTGCTGTTGACTGAACATTAAGGATTCAGTGGGACATTTCAAACTGGTCAAAAGCCAGTTTAAATGAATGGGTAATACATTCAAACACATTACAGTCAATGGGGGCAGTTCAGTCCCTTTTGTATAGCCCAGATACATCCAGATTTGGGCGCGAAGACAACAGCTCCCAATGGGGTATAAAGATAGCCCCTCAGGAAGCCATTCTCTCTCTCTCTGCCACCTCGCCTCTGTGCCCTGCCTGCAAAGCAACAGCCCGCCCAAAGAAGTGGAATACCAGCAGTTACATTTGAATTATTGGGGTATCTCTACTTTGGAGCGGTGAAGAATCCAATACAGACCAGAGGGGCACGGAGCAGGCGTTTACTGGTGAGCATAAAACTTTCTGGCCCTTTACAAGGTAACCTAGATAGCTATTAGGGGTGGGAATTAAAGGGGGATTTGTTAAATTGTAATTTTAGTCAATTTTCCCTCGCTGTGTACGTTTCTCCTCCCCTATTAAGCAAAGGTGTGCTGTATTAAGCAAATGTGTGCTGTATTAAGCAAAAGTGTGCTGTATTAAGCAAAGGTGTGCTGTATTAAGTAAAAGAGTGCTGTATTCATCATTATTTTCAATTTATTCTTATTTTCAATAGATACTGGCCTTCTTTGCACGCAACCACGAGTCTTGTTTTACCTACATCGCTACTGAAATAAGTCCGGCAGTAAGAACCAGAAAAGGGGAGCGATTCGAAACCGCACGGGGCTCTGGAGCAGCTCAGATACTTCTGACTGGCCAGAGACAATAACCCCACTACACCCCCCCTATTTTCTACAAAATGACAACCGCGGCAGGACCATCGGCAACAGTATGCGATGCAGCAGACGGTGGTCTGGGTCTGGAGAGAGCAGCAGTTATTGGTTTTCTTTTTATCCCACTGATCTGTTTGTGATTAGGTTCCCACAAGCTTAGGGAAGTTAGAGCAGAGAGTTGGGGTAGGGAAATGGAGATTGAAGTATACCAAGCCAAGTTAGAGCACCTGGTGGACCAGCTTAGCGAGTGCAAAAGCCACACAATGTACGAATTAGATTACCTGAAGTGCCTAGTTGCAGAGGCTAAGAGCAATGAGATGAGGGTGCGGGAGGAGAACGCCCGCCTCATACAAGAAGTAAAAGAGCAGGAGGGAAAGGTAAGGGAGGTAAAGGCAGCGTATAAGCTGGCCTGCAACCAAGGGTTTGAGGAAGCAGATCATGGCCCCTGTAGGGAAGAGATAGAAAGCTTGAATATGGCTTTAAAGAGGGCAAAGGGGATGATATGTCTCATCAGCCCGAAGGCAGGTCAGTCGGACTTTACCGGCAACCCAAATAGAACCGTCCCACAGGCAACACCCAGAACAAAGTTGGTCAGGGAATCAGAGGTCCCACGACCGCCACCCACAGCTCCAAGCTTTCAGGAGCTCCGGCAGCAAAGGGGGTTGGGGGATGAGGTGGAAGAGGAAGCACAGCAGGCCCCACTAGATAGGCCGGGACCAGGACCAATGTACCCCCTCTGACAATGGAGGTAGTGTCCGCCCAGTGATGAAGATCACCCAGGGGCCATCCAGAATCAGTTTGTGGTGCCGTATGGCACCCACCAGCTCAGGGACATGGTTAGCCACATCCCCAAGCTCACTAAAAAGGGAGACCCCTCACTGCACTTCAGGGAGATAGAACAGGCAGCTTGTGTTAATGACTGCGATGACGCAGAGCAAGCCAAAATGCTGCTGTTTTCCCTGGGAGGTGATCTCCTCCAGGCCCTATCTGGTGATTGCAAAAGGGGGCAGAAGGATTATGTGTATCTGAAGAATGAGATATTGGAGGCCATGGGACTCAATGATGGTAGTCCGTTCGCCCGGGTAGAAAGGTTGCTGTATTAAGCAAAGGTGTGCTGTATTAAGTAAAAGAGTGCTGTATTCATCATTATTTTCAATTTATTCTTATTTCCAATAAATACTGGTCTTCTTTGCACCCAACCATGAGTCTCGTTTTGTCTACATCACTACTGAAATAAGTCCGGCAGTCAGAACCAGAAAAGGGGAGCGATTCAAAACCGCACGGGGCTCTGGAGCTGCTCAGATACTTCTGACTGTCCAGAGACAATAACCCCACTGCACCCCCGCTATTTTCTACAAAATGCCAACCGCAGCAGGACCGTCGGCAACAGTATGCGATGCAGCAGACAGTGGTCTGGGTCTGGAGAGAGCAGCAGTTATTGTTTTTCTTTTTATCCCACTGATCTGTTTGTGATTAGGTTCCCACAAGCTTAGGGAAGTTAGAGTAGAGAGTTGGGATAGGGAAATGGAGATTGAAGTATACCAGGCCAAGATAGAGCACCTGGTGGACCAGCTTAGTGAGGGCAAAAGCCACACAAGGTACGAATTAGAGTACCTGAAGTGCCTAGTTGCAGAGGCAAAGAGCAATGAGATGAGGGTGCGGAAGGAGAACGCCCACCTCATACAAGAAGTAAAAGAGCAGGAGGAAAATGTTAGGGAGATAAAGGCAATGTATAAGCTGGCCTGCGACCAAGGGTTTGAGGAAGCAGATCATGGCCCCTGTAGGGAAGAGATAGAAAGCTTGAATATGGCTTTAAAGAGGGCAAAGGGGATGATGGCCTAGAAATTCAGTATAGCCACTTTTGGGGCGGTAAAGTCGGGCGGCCGCTAAAGTTTGCGCCCGGCGCAAAGTCGCGCCCCCTTCGCCGATATTCATTCGCATCGCCCCAAGAGGTTGCTGCTGCACTAAAACAGGCGATGCATGACTATCTTTAGGCGCTATGCCGGCGGTGCTGAGCGATACCCCCGAGGCCGGGCGCAGCGCCGGTGCGGCGAGTTCTTGATTGACGGCAGACACTCTGGCGCCGGTCAGCTCTTAAAGGGGGAGGGTGGATTTGTTTGCCTGCCACGCCCTGCACACTGCAGCCCTCAACCTAGGCCTGACCACTTCAGCTTCACCTGCACAACGCCCAGGGCTATGGAGAAGGCCAGGGAGAGAGCGCAGCGCTTCAGCGACGTTGACCTGAGGCTGCTGGTTGGTGGAGTGGAGCGCAGGCGCCATGTTCTGTTCCCAGAAGGTGGCAAGAGGCCGCTGCCCAGTGCCTACCGGAAAGCCTGGAGGGAGGTCTCCAACAGGGTGTCTTCCAACAGCGTGGTTGCCAGGACTCCTGTGCAATGCCGGAAGAAGTTCAACGACCTCACTCGGGTTGTCAGGGTGTGTACCCTTTCCAGTGTCCTCCTCATCCTTGCATGTGCACCTCACTTTATGGGCAAAGGGACCTGAAAGCCCTAATGGCCAGCCCTCATCCAGCAGCTATGGGACTGGCATGAAAATCACTTGCACATTCAGCACTTTACACACTGTACAAGCTATTCGACCATGGGAGGCATTGCAGACAAGATCAGGGCTACACACTGTACAAGCTATTCGACCATGGGAGGCATTGCAGACAAGATCAGGGCTACACACTGTACAAGCTATTCGACCATGGGAGGCAGTGCAGACAAGATCAGGGCTTCACACTGTACTTAGAGGCCGTCCTTTCTCTTGCAGGCCAAGGTGGCGCACAACCGGCGCAACCGAACTGAGACCGGGGGAGGCCGTCCTGACCTAAAAGAGCTCTCCGACCTCGACCAGCATGTGGAGCGCATTATGGCAGGCCGGCTGATTGGCCCCGTCGCCAGTGGAGATGCCGACCCTGTTCTGGGCACCAATGGTAAGGGCATCACCTTTTGGACCTCTCTCGTTCCACTTGCGCATGAGATCAGCACCCTTTGCCACTGTCCGACCAATGCGGTGAATGGCAGCACTCATGACTCCCTCGCTGCCGCCCTGTCCTCACTCTAAAGCTACTCTTGTGCCTTCCTGCTTTCAGATGGTGAATCGTCAGGTGAGGAGGCGGGCCCTCAAGCTGCCACTGTCAGCCCTTCGGAAGACGAGGAGGAGGAAGAGGAAGCCGGCCCATCAGTGCCACCCTCAGCCACGCCAGCCCATGGCGATGTAGGGGACACGTCTTCCCTGGAGGGGAGCCGGGGGGAAGGGTCGGAGGAGAGTGAAGCTCCGGGGCCCAGCGGCCTGCAGCAACGCGGGAGGGGTGGGGAAGCTCGGCGGACTTCTCCCCAGAGGGTGAGTGTGGCCTCCAGTCCTGCGACGGTCAGCACAGAGGAGGTGCGGCTCCTGGAGGAAATGGCCGTCCAGGCTGAGCGCAGGCACAATGAGCTCATGGCTGCAGTGGCAAGGATGCCTGACTCCATTGAGTCTTTGTCAAGGAGTGTGCAGCAATTTGGAGCAGCACAGGCCAGGAGTCTGCAGGACTTCGCGGCAGCACAGGCGGCTTCGAGCCAAGTGCTCAGTCGTGCTGTCCATTCACTGGCTGTTGTCATGTGGACACAGACCAGGGCCACACGGGCGCTAACTGCTGCCACCCTCGCTGGATCAGCCAGGCATCGCCACGGCACCCGCCGCGCAGCAGCAGCCCAGCAGTCTGTCCTTCAGCTGTTTGCTGCGCATGCTGCAGTGCTGGCCCGTGCGAGTGCCACTGTATCAGGCGACCAGCGAGCACCTGCGATCTGCCAGGTTGGCACCATTCCTGCAGCCGACACTGCCACTCCGCCATTGCAGCTGCCACGAGCCGCTGGACAGACTGCTGCCGCCCAGCCAGAGTTGGAGCAGTCAGCAGCCGGCCACTCCAAGGCCAGAGCTGGTGCAGGCTGACCCCCAAGGGCATCTGCCGCCACGCCATCTGTCCCTCAGCAGCCTTCCCCCAGCCTTGCTGCAGCCACTGGGCTCCCATTGAGGAGGAGCTGCAGGGCGGGCAGGGGCCAGGCAAGGATGCGAAAGGTATCGCCCTTGCAGGGCAAAAAGTAGAAGGTATGCTCAAATGCCTGTTGTGTTTTTGTAAGGCCGAGACTGGTGTCTTTCTTTCTTTTTGTAAGGCCGAGACTGGTGCAGTTGTGTTTTTGTAAGGCCGAGACTGGTGTCTTTCTTTCTTTTTGTAAGGCCGAGACTGGTAGTTTTGTGTTTTTGGAGGGGGCTTCTCCACATGAGGATGTAATGTGGGAAGGGCAGAGGTTTTCAATAAATTATTGTTGTTAAATTGCACTGTCCATGGTTTTTTGGTTAAGTCCTGGTTGCCCTGCTCGGCTGAGGGCTTGTGGAGCAGCTACATTCATCTGCTGACATTGGCACAAGCCATTCCCTGAGAGGGGGCCTAGAACCGACGTTCAATAAGCCGCCGACGGGCGGCCCTTGCACTTTCTGCCTCCCTCCTGTGCTGGTCCTCCTCCTCCTCCTCCTCATCCTCCTCCTCAGGTGGTCCTCCAATCTCTGGTGGCAGTGGCTGAGTCCTGCGGGTAGCCAGGTTGTGCAACATGCAGCAAACGACCACGAAATGGGAGACTCGCTCCGGCGAATATTGTAGGGCTCCACCGGAACGATCCAGACAGCGGAACCGTTGCTTCAGGACGCCGATTGTTTGTTCAATGATGTTCCTGGTCGCTTGATGGCTATCGTTGTATCCCTCTTCAGCAGGGGTGCTGGGCGCACGGAGCGGGGTCATCAGCCAGGTACACAAAGGATAGCTTTTGTCCCCGATAAGCCATCCTCGTGGGCGAGGCTGGGCCTGGAACATGTCTGCCACAGAAGTCTGTCGCAGGATGAAGGCATCGTGGCTGCTGCCTGGAAAGCGGGCATTGACAGCTAGGATGAGCTGCCTGTGGTCACACACCAGCTGGACGTTCAGCGAATGGTAGCCCTTCCGGTTGTCGTAATCCTCTGCATTCTCCAGAGGTGCCCGCAAAGCCACATGCATGCAGTCAATTGCGCCCTGCACCATGGGGAAGCCCGCGAATGCTGCTAAGCCCATTGCACACTGTTGCTGCTTGGCAAAGGCCATGGAGAAGGAGATGAACTGATGTCTCCTTTTGAAAAGGGCATTGGTGACCTGGCGGATGCAGCAATGCACGGCGAACTGGGAGATGTTGGCAATGTCCCCAGCAGCGGATTGGAAGGAGCCGGTGGCATAGAAGTTGAGAGCCACTGTCACCTTCACTGCCACCGACAGAGACGTCCTGCACTTCAGCTGTGGCTGCAGATCACCGCCAAGCAGGTGGCAGATCTCTGTGACCACCTCCCTTCGGAATCGCAGCCTCCGAACACACTGCTCTTCAGACATGTTGAGATAGGAGAACTGCTGGCGGTATACCCTGGGTGGGGAAGGCCTCCTTTGCCGACGCCTGTTGCCCCCTCTCCATCTAGCCAGGGCTGCCACTCTCTCACGGCGTCTGTGAGCCCTTTGGATGTAATTGAGAAAGCCAGCGTTTACACCCATTGCAGCCCCCATAATATGCTGGCAAACAATGAGATGTCGATGAAGGCAAAGACAAGTGGAAAGCTGTGGCCTGAAGCCACAAGTACCGGTCCGAGTGATGAGCCAAAGCAGAAAGTTCTCTACCTTGGTCTCTCTGCAAAGATCCGTCTCTCAAGAAGGAGTGCTGCGAAATGGCAGCCTTTTATAGTGCAGGAGGAGTGCCCTTTAATTTACGCCCCCCGCGCCCCGCATCAACTGAGCACCGTTCCACTGTAACAGTCGCTAGGGGCGCAAGCGCACAATGGGGCAAAGCGACTGAATTTCCGGTTTGGGGTGCACAAAGGGCGTTGCACGAGGAAATGACGTCAGGATCTGCGCGCGCAGCTGAGCGCGCGCAAAGACTTTGCGCCGCCGCTAAATCTTGTGTGAAGTTGGGGCGAGGCGCAGATTGCGCTGCGCCCGGCCGCTAGCCGCCTAGCGCCCGACATCTACTCCTCCTAAGGCACTACCGGCTGGCACAACCAACTGAATTTCTAGGCCGATATGTCTTATCAGCCCGAAGGCAGGTCAGTCGGACTTTACCGGCAACCCAAATGGAACCGTCCCACAGGCAACACTCAGAACAAACTTGGTCAGGGAATCAGAGGTCCCACGACCGCCACCCACAGCTCCAAGCTTTCACGTGCTCTGGCAGCAAAGTGGGGTGGAGGATGAGGTGGAAGAGGAAGCACAGCAGGCCCCGCTAGATAGGCCGGGACCAGGACCAATGTACCCCCTCCAACAATGGAGGTACGGTCCGCCCGGTGATGAAGATGACCCAGGGGCCATCCAGAATCAGTTTGTGGTGCCGTATGGCACCCACCAGCTCAGGGACATGGTTAGCCACAACCCCAAGCTCACTTAAAAGGGAGACGCCTCACTGCACTTCAGGGAGACAGAACAGGCAGCTTGTGTTAATGACTGCGATGACACAGAGCAAGCCAAAATGCTGCTGTTTTCCCTGGGAGGTGATCTCCTCCAGGCCCTATCTGGCGAGTGCAAAAGGGGGCAGAAGGATTATGAGGATCTGAAGAATGAGATTTTGGAGGCCATGGGACTCAATGATGGTAGTCCGTTCTGTATTAAGCAAAGGTGTGCTGTATTAAGCAAAGGTGTGCTGTATTAAGCAAAGGTGTGCTTTGTTAAGCAAAGGTGTGCTGTATTAAGTAAAAGTGTGCTGTATTCATCATTATTTTCAATTTATTCTTATTTTCAATAAATACTCGTCTTCTTTGCACCCAACCACGAGCCTTGTAGTGTCTACATCGCTACTGAAAAACGTCTGGCGGTCAGAACCAGAAAAGGGGAGTGATTCGAAACTGCACGGGGCTCTGGAGTAGTTCAGATACTTCTGACTGGCCAGCGACAATAACCCCAGTACCCCCCCACTATTTTCTACAGAGTCTTGAGATCTGGAGTCAGGGGAGTCTGGAGATCGGTAGTGGGGGGAGTCTTGAGAACGGGAGTGGGAGGAGTCCGGAGATTGGGATTGGGTGAGTCTGAAGATCGGTGTCAAGGGTGTCTTGAGATAGGGAGTGGGGGTTGTCAGGATATTGGGAGTGGGGGGTGTCTGGAGATTGGGAGTGGAGGGAGTCTGGAGATCAGCAGTGGGGGGTGTCTGGAGATTGGGAGTGGGGGGAGTCTGGAGATTGGGAGTGGGGGGAGTCTGGAGATCCGGAGTGGGGGGTGTCTGGAGATCAGGAGTGGGGAGAATATGGAGATTGGGAGTGGGGGGAGGGTGCAGATCATGCGTGGGGGCTGTCCAGAGATCGGGAGAGGGGGGAGTCCAGAGATCGGGAGTGGGGTGAGTCTTGAGATCGGGAGTTGGGTGAGTCCGGAGATCGGGAGTGGGGGGAGTCTGGACATCGGGAGTGGGGGGCATCTGGAGATCGGGAGTGGGGGGAGTCTGGAGATTGGGAGTGGGGGGAGTCCGGAGATCAGTAATGGGGGTTGCCTGTAGATCAGGAGTCGGTGGAATCTGGAGATCAGGAGAGAGAGGAGTCTTGAGTTCAGGAGTGGGGGCAGTCTGGAGATTGGGAGTGGGGGGAGTCTGGAGATCGGGAGTGGGGAGAGTCTGGAGATTGGGAGTGGGGGGAGGGTGGGGAACGGGAGTGGGGGATGTCTAGAAATCGAGAGTGGATGGAATCTGGAGATTGGGAGTGGGGGGTGTCCGCAGATCGGGAGTGGAGGGAGTCTGGATATCGGTGTCGGGGAATTCTGTAAATCGGAAGTGGGGGGAGTCCAGAGATCAGGAGCGGGGTATGTCTAGAGATCGGGAGTGGGTGGAATCTGGAGATCGGGAGTGGGGGGTGTCCGCAGATCAGGTGTGGAGGGAGTCAGGATAGCGGGGTCGGGGAATTCTGTAGACCGAAAGTGGGGGGAGTCCGGAGATCAGGAGTTGAAGGGTGTCTGGAGATCGCGAGTCAGGGGAGCCTGAAGATCGGGAGTCTGGGGAGTCTCGAGATTGAGAGAGGGGGGAGTCCGGAGATTTGGGACGGGGCGAGTCTGGAGATCGGGAGTGCGGGGGTCTGGAGCTCGGGAGTTGGGGGCATCCGGAGATAGAGAGTGGGGGGAGCCTGATGAACAGGAGTGGGGTGAGTCTGGTCCTCGTGAGTGGGGGATGTCCGGTGATTGGGAGTGACGTGAGTCTGGTGATCGGGAGTGGGGGAATCCGTATATCGGGAGTTTGGGGATTCTGGATATTGGGAGTGGGTAGAGTCTGGAGAACAGTGTCGGGGGAGTCTAGAGGTCTGGATTTGGGGGAGACTGCAGATCGGGAGTGTGGAAGACTGGAGATCGGGAGTGGGGGAGACTGGAGATCGGAAGTCGAGTGTGTCTGTAGATCAGGAAACGGGGTAGTCTGTAGATTGGGAGTGTGCAGAGTCTGGAGATTGGGAGTGGGGGCAGTCTGGAGATCGGGAGTGGAGGGAGTCTGGAGATCGGGAGTGGGGGGAGTCTGGAGATACAGGGTGGGGGGAGACTAGAAGTTGGGTGTGGGGGGCATCTGGAGATCGGGAGTGGTGGGAGTCCGGTGATCGTGAGTGGGGGGCGTATGGAGATTGGGAGTGGGAGGAGTCTGGAGATCGGGAGTGGGGGCATCTGGAGATTGGGAGTGCAGGGATTCTGGAAATCGGGAGTGGAGGGAGCCTGTAGATCAGTGTCATGGAATTCTGTACATCGGGAGTGGGGGGAGTCCGAAGATTGGGAGTGGGGGGAGTGTGGAGATCGTGAGTTGGGTGTGTCTGGAGAGCGGGAGTGGGGGGAGTCTGAAAATCAGGAGTAGGGGGAGTCTGGAGATCGGGAGTGCGGGGAGTCTGGAGTCTGGGAGTGGAGGGAGTCCGGAGATTGGGAGTGGGGGGAGTCTTGTGATCGGGATTGGGGGGCGTCTGGATATCAGGAGTGGGGGGGTTCTGGAGATCCGGAGTGTGGGGCGTATGGAGATTGGGAGTGGGGGGAGTCTGAAGACCAGGAGTGGGGGAGTCTGTGGTTCAGGAGTACGGGGAGTCTGGAGATCGGGAGTGGTGGGAGTCTGGAGAGCGGGGTTGGGGAAGTCTGGAGATCAGGAGTGTAGGGAGTCTGGAGATCGGGTGTGGGGAGTGTCTGGAAATCGGGAGTGGGGGGAGTCTGGAGATCAGGAGTGGAGGGAGTCTGGGGATTGGGAGCGGGGTGAGGCTGGACATCGGGAGTGGTTGCAGTCCAGAGACCTGGAGTGGGGGGAGTATGGAGATTACGAGTTGGGGAGCCTGGAGATTGGGAGTGTGTTGGAGTCTGGAGATTTGGTGTGGGGGGAGTCTGGCGATCGGGTGTGGGGGGAGTCTGGATTTTGGGAGTGGGGGGAGTCCGGAGGTCGGGAGTGGCGTGAGCCTGGTGATCGGGAGTGGGGGAATCCGGATATCGGGGATTTTAGGGAGTCTGGAGATCGGGAGTTGGGGGTGTCTGGAGATCGGGAGTGGGTAGAGTCTGGAGAACAGTGTCGGGGGAGTCTAGAGTTCGGGATTGGGGAAGACTGGAGATCGGGACTGTGGAAGGCTGGAGATCGGGAGTGGGGTGAGACTGGAGCTCGGGAGTGGGGTGTTTCTGGAGATCAGCTTAGGGGGTAGTCTGTAGATTGGGAGTGTGCGGAGCCTGGAGATCAAGAGTGGGGGGAGTCTGGAGATCAGGAGTGGAGGGAGTCTGGAGATCGGGAGTAGGGGGAGTCCGGAGATCGGGAGTGGGTGGAGTCTAGAGATCGGGAGTGGGTGGCGTCTGGAGATCGGGAGTGGGGTGAGTCTGGAGATCGGGAATGGGGGTAGTCTAGAGATCAGGAGTGGGGGGGCATCTGGAGATCAGGAGTGGGGGGAGTCTGGAGATCGGGAGTGTAATGATCAATAACATGTCATTCTTGAGTGGTACACTAGATGGAGCCGTAGAGCGGTATATTGCTGTATTTTTAGTTGTGTGTGTTTAAGACTACACTACCCATGATGCACTAGGCTACACACAAGGCAATATTCAAGATGGATGCTGTAGAAGAACATGTACTGAATAAATGACTAAGCAAAAGCTAGCTGTTCATAATGCAAACGTCTAGTTATGAATGAACATAAATGATACCAGGAGTGGTGAAAATCTGCTGTACATTGTGAAACGCGACATGGAGAATTTGAAGCCACCAGAGGGTTTAAAACTCATGGGAAATGTCGACTGCAATTGGCGGACTTTCAAACAACATTTCGAACTCTACATTGCTGCCATCGGGTACGGTACGAAGCCAGACGCAAGAAAGATAGCATTGCTGCTTATGGTTGCAGGCCCACAGGCAATAGAGGTATTTAATACATTTGTATTTAATCCAGAGGAGAACAGAGAAAAATTAGACGATGTGCTAAAGAAGTTTGATACACATTGTTCTCCCAAAACGAACGAAACCTATGAGAGGTAGATGTTCTGTTCAAGGACACAGCAGCAAAATGAAACTTTTGATAGCTTTGTGACCGATCTGAAACTGAAAGCACAGACATATAATTTCTCTGAGCTGAAAGCATCCATGATTCGTGACCAGATCGTGTTTGGTATTCATGATAAAAAAAGTCAGGGAACGTCTGTTGAGAGAAACCGAACTAACATTGGAAAATGCTGTGAAAATATGCCAAGCCAGTGAGCTAGCTCAAAAGCATGCGAAGACTTTCAGTGAAATCAATAATGCTGCGATTGTAATGAGTGACTGTGTTGCTGTCGGTGCTGTGTCCTACAAGGGGAAGAAACATGGGCAGAACAGAAATGAAAAGCAATCGGAGGAAGGAATTTTTAATTGTAAACGCTATGGTTACAAACACCAGTTAAGACAATGCCCAGCTTTTGGAAAAATGTGCACAAAATGTCTTGGAAAGAAGCGCTTTGCCAAACAATGCTTTACAAAAGTAACAACAAAGAAAGGGCAACAAGTCAATATGATTGAGGACACTGATTTAAGTGAGGCATTTTTTGTACAAATGGTGTCATGTGACAATATCAAAAAGGATACAGAAAATGTGCCGCCCTCAGGAATGGACAATGCTGAACATAAAATTAATGCAGTAAAAGAAGACAAATGGATGATCCCACTGCAGGTAAATGGAGCATTAGTTACATTGAAACTAGACACTGGGGCAAAAGCAAACTTAATCAGTATGAGTGACATTAAAAATATGAAAGAAAAGCCCAAAATACAGAGAAAATCAGTACTACTGAGAACTATAATGGACAGAAAATAGATAGCTTAGGCGTATGCAGACTTAAAGTGACAGTCAAAGACAAAGTGCATCATCTCATGTTTTCTGTTGTGGCTGAAGGACTTGATTCACTACTGGGTGACAAAGCTTGTGAGGACTTAGAACTGGTCAAGAGAGCATACCGTATAAACTGTGCCATAAACAGACCAGATGACTTAATGGATTCTGTAGTAAATAATTTCCAGGATGTGTTCAAAGGATTTGGAGTTCTACCATTCACATACAAGATCCAGCTAAAGGAGGATGCTCAGCCAGTGGTACATGCTCCACGAAGAGTTCCAGCAACCCTGCGTGACCGGCTCAAGAACGAACTGGACAGAATGACCACACTAGGAGTCATCAGGAAAGTCGAAGAGCCAACAGACTGGGTTAACTCCATGGTATGTGTAAAGAAAAAGAACAATGATCTAAGAATACGCATGGATCCAAAGGACTTAAATGCAAACATAAAACGTGAACACTACCAGATTCCCAAGCGAGAAGAAATCACCAGTGAAATGTCAGGTGCCAGATACTTCACAAAGCTCGATGCCTTGCAAGGATTTTGGCAACTAAAACTGGATGAAGAGAGCACCAAATACTGTACCTTCAACATACCATTTGGCAGGTATTGTCTCCTCAGAATGCCTTTTGGGATAATATCTGCATCTGAAATCTTTCAAAGCGCGATGGAATACATAATTAAAGGTCTGGAAGGAGTTTTGGGTCTATGTTGATGACATCATCATCTGGGGCTCCACACTGAAAGAACACAATGAGAGACTGACTAAAGTGCTACGGAGCATACGCCGGAATGGACTGAAGCTCAACAAAGCCAAGTGTCAGTTTGGCATCCAGGAAGTCACTTTCCTAGGAGATAATCTATCTGGTAAAGGAATAGAGCCAGATATGGAAGAAGTAAATGCCATACTCAAAATGCCCCGACCCACTGACAAAAAAGGAGTGCTACGCATCATGGGGATGATAAACTTCATTGAAAAGTTCATTCCTAACTTGTCAGCCAAGACAGCCTGTCTGCGAGACCTGCTACATAAAACAAATGAGTTCGCATGGACAGAAAGACATGAACAAGAGTGGATGAATCTTAAAACAATGCTGACAACCACACCTGTACTCACTTTCTTTGACCCGACAAAGAGAATCAAAGTGTCAACGGATGCATCAAAAGATGGCCTAGGCGCGGTCTTGCTACAAGCAGAGGGTGAAGATTGGAAGCCTGTTGCCTATGCCTCCAGGTCTGTGACTGATTCTGAGTGTCGATACACCCAGACTGAAAAGGAATGTCTAGGCTTGGTAGTTGGATTAGAAAAGTTTCATGGCTACATATATGGACTTCCCACCTTCACAGTTGAGACAGACCACTGCCCACTGGCTGCCATCATCAAAAAAAATCTGAATGAGATGTCTCCAAGAATTCAACGACTCATGATGAAGCTGCAAAGAAATGACTTTGAACTGATCTACACACCAGGCAAACACATAGTGTTAGCAGATGCACTATCCCGAGCACACACAATGAGTCATGTGAGCTCTACTGAAGAAGACGTGGATGTTCATGTGAGTATGGTCACTGCTGCGCTGCCCGTGTCAGACAGAAAATCAAAGCAAATAGCAGAAGAAACAGTAAAAGATAGTGTTACAAACAGTAATAGAGAACATTCATCATGGTTGGCCAAAAGGTTCCTGTCCAAAATACTTTCACATCAGGTCAGAGTTGAGTGTCGCAAGTAGACTATTACTAAAACAAAACACAATAGTCATTCCACAGGCTCTACATCAAGACATGCTCAAAAGGATTCATGAGGGACACCTCGGAATTGAAAAATGCAAAAGGAGAGCAAGAGACACTGTTTATTGGCCTGGCATAAATAAGGACATTGAGAACATGATAGGCAGATGTGAGACATGTCAGAAACACCAAAACAAACAAACAAAGGAACCAATGATAGTAGTTGACTTACCAACAGCACCTTGGCAAAAGGTTGGTATGGACCTTTTACATTTAAATGGTAAAGAATACCTAATAGTGATTGACTACTATTCTAACTATCCTGAGATGGCGCTGCTCTCAAGCACATCAGCAAGCAGTGTCATAATGCATGTGAAATCCATCTTCGCCAGACATGGAATTCCCAGGATTGCCGTTAGCGACAATGGTCCGTGCTTCAACTGTAAGGAGTGGCAACAGTTTGCAGCACAGTATGACTTTCAGCACATCACATCCAGTCCTTTGTATGCTCAGTCGAATGGTAAGGCAGACAAAGGTGTTCAAGTTCTCAAGCAGCTACTGAAGAAAGCGACAGAAAGCAAGTCTGATCCTTATCTCACCCTGCTGAGCTACCGAGCCTCACCTTTAGACGTTGGTTCTTCACCTGCTGACCTACTAATGGGTCGCAAGTTGCGTACCTCGCTACCCTGCTGTGCAAAAGAAAAGCAAAGTAAGGAAATGAGACAGAGACTTCAACTGCTAAAGCTGAAACAGAAATCATACTATGACAAGTCATCCAAAACTCTGAAACCATTGACAAGAGATGATGTTTTCAGGATTGAGGATCCAGATGCATGGAACAGGAAAGCTACAGTTCTTGAGGAAGTAAGACCAAGGTCATACACTGTTAGAACTGAGGAAGGACAGATTCTCAGGAGGAACCGCCGTTACCTCCTAAAAACACAAGAAACTATCCAACAGCAAATTGATGACAATGCCGCAACTGAATCTTGTCATTCACCACCAGAACAATCTCATGAAAACACATCAGACTTACCTGTGTTAAAAAGATCCACACGTGAAGTAAAAAAGCCTGCTGGACTTAATCTTTGAGTATAAAGTAAAGCTTTGAAAATGTGTTGACTGTTGTGAAAATGTTTATGTTTATAGAGCACTAACAAAGTGTTACTGATATCATCTTTATCATTTTTCTTGAAAGTTGATTGATATTGATTTTGTTTAACCTCAAAGAATCAAAGAAAGGGGGATGTAATGATCAATAACATGTCATTCTAGAGTGGTACACTAGATGGAGCCGTAGAGCTGTATATTGCTGTAGGTTTAGTTGTATGTGTTTAAGACTACACTACCCACGATGCACTAGGCTACCCACAAGGCAGTAGTCAAGATGGAAGCTGTAGATGAACATGTACTGAATAAATGACGAAGCAAAAGCTAGCTGTTCATAATGCAAATGTCTAGTTATTAATGAACATAACAGGGAGTGGGGGTGCCTGGAGATCAGGAGGGGGGGGAGTCCGGAGATTGGGAGAGGGTGGAGTCTGGAGATTGGGAGTAGAGTGAGTCTGGAGATCGGGGTCAGGGAATTCTGTACATCGGGAGTGGGGGGAGTCTGGAGATCGGGAGTGGGGGGAGTCTGGAAATAAGGAGTAGGGGGAGTCTGGAGATCGGGAGTGTGGGGAGTCTGGAGTTTGGGAGTGGGGGGAGTCTGAAGATCGGGAGTGGGGGGAGTCTGGTGATCATGTGTGCGGGGAGTCTGGATATCAGGAGTGGGGGGTGACTGGAGATCCGGAGTGTGGGGAGTATGGAGATTGGGAGTGGGGGTAGCCTGGAGACTGGGAGTGGGGGAGTCTGTGGTTCAGGACTATGGGGAGTCTGGAGATCGGGAGTGGGGGGAGTCTGGAGAGCGGGGTTGGGGAAGTCTGGAGATCAGGAGTAGGGAGACTGGAGATCGGGAGTGGGGGGAGTCTGGAGATCGTGAGTAGGAGGAGTCTGGAGATCGGGAGTGAGAGAGTCTGGAGATCGGGAGTGGAGAGTGTCAGGAAATCGGGAGTGGGGGGATTCTGTAGATCGGCAGTGGGGGGAGTCCGGAGATCAGGAGTGGGGGGTGCGTGGAGATCGGGAGTGGGTGGGAATCTGGAGATCAGGAGTGGGTTGGAGTCTGGAGATTTGGAGTGGGGTGACTCTGGAGATCGGGAGTGGGGGGAGACTGGAGAGCATTCGTGGTGGGAGTCCAGAGATTGGGAGTGGGGGAATTGTGGAGATCGGGAGCAGGGGGAGTCTGGAGATCGGGAGTGGGGGGAGACTGGAGAGCGGGAGTGGGGGGAGTCTGGAGATCGGGAGTGGGGGGAGTCTGGTGATCGGGAGTCTGGGGAGTCTCGAGATTTGGAGAGGGGAGAGTCTGGGGATTTGGGGGCAGGGGCATTTGGAGATCGGGAGTAGGGGGAGGCTGGAGATTTAGAATGGGAGGAATCTGGAGATCAGGACGGGGCGAGTTTAGAGATCGGGAGTTGGGGGAATCCGGAGTTAGGGAGTGGGGGGAGTCCGGAGATCAGGAGTGGTGGGAGTCTGGAGATCGGGAGTGGGGGGGGGAGTATTGAGATCAGGAGTGGGGGGAGTCTGGAGATCGGGAGTTGGGGCGTCTGGAGATCAGAAGTGCCGTGAGTCTGGAAATCAGGAGTGGGGTGAGTCTGGACATCGCGAGTGGGGGGAGTCGGGAGATTGGGAGTGGGGGGAGTAAGGAGATCGGGAGTTGGGTGTGTCTGGAGATTGGGAGTGGGGGGGTCTGTGGTTCAAGAGTACGAGGAGTCTGGAGATCGGGAGTGGGGGGAATCTGGAGATCGGGTGCGGGGACTGTCTGGAAATCGGGAGTGGGGGGAGTCTGGAGATCGGGAGTGGAGGGAGACTGTGGATTGGGAGTGGGGGGAGTCTGGAGATCAGGAGTGGGGGGAGTCTGGAGATTGGGAATGGGGGGAGTCCGGAGATTGGGAGAGGGTGGAGTCTGGAGATCGGGAGTGGAGGGAGTCTGGAAATCGGGAGCGGAGTGAGTCTGGAGATTGGGGTCAGGGAATTCTGTACATCGGGAGTGGGGGGAGTCTGGAGATCGGGAGTGGGGGGAGTCTGGTGATCAGGGTTGGGGAAGTCTGGAGATCGGGAGTGGGGAGACTGGAGATCAGGAGTGGGGGGAGTCTGGAGTTCAGGAGTGGTGGGAGTCTGGAGATCGGGAGTGGGGGGAGTATTGAGATCAGGAGTGGGGGGAGTCTGGAGATCGGGAGTTGGGGCGTCTGGAGATCAGAAGTGCCGTGAGTCTGGAAATCAGGAGTGGGGTGAGTCTGGACATCGCGAGTGGGGGGAGTCTGGAGATTGGGAGTGGGGGGAGTAAGGAGATCGGGAGTTGGGTGAGTCTGGAGATTGGGAGTGGGGGGGTCTGTGGTTCAAGAGTACGAGGAGTCTGGAGATCGGGAGTGGGGGGAATCTGGAGATCGGGTGCGGGGACTGTCTGGAAATCGGGAGTGGGGGGAGTCTGGAGATCGGGAGTGGAGGGAGTCTGTGGATTGGGAGTGGGGGGAGTCTGGAGATCAGGAGTGGGGGAGTCTGGAGATTGGGAATGGGGGGAGTCCGGAGATTGGGAGAGGGTGGAGTCTGGAGATCGGGAGTGGAGGGAGTCTGGAAATCGGGAGCGGAGTGAGTCTGGAGATTGGGGTCAGGGAATTCTGTACATCGGGAGTGGGGGGAGTCTGGAGATCGGGAGTGGGGGGAGTCTGGTGATCAGGGTTGGGGAAGTCTGGAGATCGGGAGTGGGGAGACTGGAGATCAGGAGTGGGGGAGTCTGGAGATCGGGAGTGGGGGGAGTCTGGTGATCGGGGTAGAGGGAGTCTGGAGATCGGGAGTGCGGGGAGTCTGGAGTTCTGGAGTGGGGTGAGTCTGGAGATCAGCAGTGGGTGGAGTCTGGTGATCGGGGTTGGGGAAGTCTGGAGATCGGGAGTGGGGAGACTGGAGATCAGGAGTGGGGGGAGTCTGGAGATTGGAAGTGCGGGGAGTCTGGATTTTGGGAGTGGGGGGAGTACGGAGATCGGAATGGCGTGAGTCTGGTGATCGGCAGTGGGGGAATCTGGATATCGGGGGTTTGGGTAGTCTGGAGATCGGGAGTCAGTTGCGTCTGGAGATTGGGAGTGGGTAGAGTCTGGAGAACAGTGTCAGGGGAGTCTAGAGATCGGGATTGGGGGAAGACTGGAGATCTGGAGTGGGGGGAGATTGGAGCTCGGGAGTTGTGGAAGTCTAGAGATTGGGAGGGGTGGCATCTGGAGATCGGGAGTGGGGTGAGTCCGGAGATCGGGAATGGAGGGAGTCTGGAGATAAGGAGTGGGGGGAGTCCGGAGATCGGGAGCGGGGGAAGTCTAGAGATTGGGATGGGCGGCATCTGGAGATCGGGAGTGGCGTGAGTCCGGAGATCGGGAGTGGGGGCAGCCGAGAGATCGGGAGTGGGGGGCGTCTGGAGATCAGGAGGGGGGGAGTCTGGAGATCGGGAGTGGGGGTTGTCTGGAGATTGGGAGTGGGGGGAGTCTGGAGATCGGGTGTGGGGGGTGTCTGGAGATCAGGAGTGGTGTGAGCCTGGAGATCGGAGTCAGGAAATTCTGTATATCGGGAGTGGGGGGAGTCCGGAGATTGGGAGAGGGTGGTGTCTGGAGATCGGGAGTGGAGGGAGTCTGGAAATTGGGAGTGGTGTGAGTCTGGAGAATGGGGTCAGGGAATTCTGTACATTGGGTGTGGGGGGGTCCGGAGATCGGGAATGGGGGGAGTCTGGAGATCGGGAGTGCAGGGAGTCTGGAGTTCGGGAGTGGGGGGAGTCCGGAGATCGGGAGTGCAGGGTGTCAGTTGATCGGGTGTGCGGGGAGTCTGGGTATCAGGAGTGGGGGGTGACTGGAGATCTGGAGTCTGGGGAGTATGGAGATTGGGAGTGGGGGTAGTCTGGAGACCAGGAGTGGGGGAGTCTGTGGTTCAGGAGTATGGGGAGCCTGGAGATCGGGTGTGGGGAGACTGGAGATCGGGAGTGGGGGGAGTCTGGAGATCGTGAGTGGGAAGGGTCTGGAGATCAGGAGTGAGAGAGTCTGGAGATCAGGACTGGGGTGTGTCTTGAAATCGGGAGTTGGGGTAGTCTGGAGATCGGCAGTGGGGGGAGTCTGGAGATCAGGAGTGGGGGGAGCATGGAGATCAGGAGTGGGGGGTGTCTGGAGATCGGGAGTGGGGGGATTGTGGAGATCGGTAGCAGGGAGAGTCTGGAGATCGGGAGTGGGGGGAGACTGGAGAGCGGGAGTGGGGGGAATCTGCAGATCGGGAGTGGGGGGAGTCTGGTGATCGGGAGTCTGGGGAGTCTCGAGATTTGGAGAGGGGGGAGTCTGGGGATTTCAGGGCAGGGGGAGTCTGGAGATCGGGAGTGTGGGGAGGCTGGAGATTTGGAGTGGGAGGATTCTGGAGATCAGAACTTGGGTGAGTCTGGAGATCGTGAGTTGGGGGAATCCAGAGTTAGGTACTGGGGGTAGTCTGGAAATTGGGAGTGGGTGGTGTCTGGAGAACAGGTTAGGGGGGAGGCTGGAGATTGGCTGTGGGGGAGTCTGGAGTTTGGGAGTGGGAGGAGTCTGGAGAGTGGTGTTGGGGAAGTCTGGAGGTCGGGAGTAGGGAGAGTGTAGAGATCGGGTTTGGGGGCAGTGTAGAGCTGGGGAGTGGGGGGAATCCAGAGTTAGGGAGTGGGGGGAGTCTGGAGATTGGAATTGCGGTGAGTCTGGAAATCGGGAGTGGAGGGAGTCTGGATATCGAAGTCATGGAATTCTGTATATCGGGAGTTGGGGGAGTCTGGATATCAGGAGTGGGGGAGTCTGTGGTTCAGGAGTACGGGGAGTCTGGAGATCGGGAGTGGGGGGGAGACTGGAGAGCGGGCTTGGGGAAGTCTTGAGATTGGGAGTGTGTGGTGTCTGGAGATCGGGTGTGGTGAATGTCTGGAAATCGGGAGTGGGGGGAGTCTGGAGATCGGCAGTGGGGGTGTCCGGAGATCAGGAGTTGGGGGAATCCAGATATCGGGGATTTGGGGAGTCTGGAGATCAGGAGTCGGGGGCGTCTGGAGATCGGGAGTGGGTAGAGTGTGAAGAACGGTGTCGGGGGAGTCTAGAGATAGGGACTGGGGGAAGACTGGAGATCGGGAGTGTGGAAGACTGGAGGTTGGGAGTGAGTGGCGTCTGGAGATCGGGAGTGGGGTGAGTCCGGAGATCGGGAGTGGGAGGAGTCTAGAGATCGGGAGTGGGGGGTGTCTGGAGGTCAGGAGTGGGGGTAGTCTGGAGATTGGGAGTGGGGGGCATCTGGAGATTGGGAGTGGGGGGAGTCTGGAGATTGGGAGAGGGTGGAGTCTGGAGATCGGGAGTGGAGGGTGTCTGGAAATCGGGAGTGGATTGAGTCTGGAGATCGGGGTCAGGGAATTCTGTACATCGGGAGTGGGGGGAGTCCCGAGATCGGGATTGGGGGGAGTCTGGAAATCAGGAGTAGGGGGAGTCTGGAGATCGGGAGTGGGGGGACTCCGGAGATCGGGAGTGGGGGGAGTCTGGTGATCGAGTGTGCGGGGAGTTTGGAGATCGTGAGTGGGAGCAGTCTGGAGATCGGGAGTGAGAGAATCTGGAGATCGGGAGTGGGGAGTGCCTGGAAATCGGGAGTGGGGGGAGTCCGGAGATCAGGAGTGGGGGGAGCATGGAGATCGGGATTGGTGGGAGTCTGGGGATCGGGAGTGATGGGAGTCTGGAGAGTGGTGTTGGGGAAGTCTGGAGATCGGGATGGGGGGAGTGTAGAGCTCGGGAGTGGGGGGTGTGTGGAGATCATGAGTTGGGTGTGTCTGGAGATCAGAAGTGGGAGGAGTCTGGAAATCAGGAAGTAAGGGGAGTCTGGAGATCGGGAGTGCGGGGTGTCCGGAGTTCGGGAGTGGGGGGAGTCCGGAGATCGGGAGTGGGGGGAATCCGGAGTTAGGGATTGGGGGAGTCTGGAGATTGGGAGAGTGAGGTGTCTGGAGATCGGGTGTGGTGAATGTCTGGAAATCGGGAGTGGGGGGAGTCCGGAGATCGGGAGTGGGGGGAATCTGGAGATCGGGAGTGGGGGGCATCTGGAGATCGGGAGTGGGGGAGTCCAGAGATTGGGAGAGGGTGGTGTCCAGAGATCGGGAGTGGGGGTGTCTGGAAATCAGGTGTAGGGGGAGTCTGGAGATCGGGAGTGGGGGGTTTGTGGAGCTCAGGAGCAGGGGGAGTCTGGAGGTCGGGAGTGGGGGGCTGTCTGTAGATCGCGAGTGGGGTGAGTCTAGAAATTGGGAGTGGAGGGAGTCTGGGGATCGGGAGTGGGGGGAGTCTGGAAATCGGGAGTGAGAGAGTCTGGAGATCGGGAGTTGGGGGAGTCTGGAGATCGGGAGTGGAGGGAGTCTGGGGATCCGGAGTGGTGGGAGTCTGGATATCAGGAGTGGGGGGGTGTCTGGAGATCTGGAACATGGTGATTGTGGAGATCGGGAGCAGGGGGTGTCTGGAGATTGGGAGTGGGCAGAGGCTGGAGAGTGGGAGTGGGGGGAGCCTGGAGATCAGGAGTGCTGGGTGTCCGGAGTTCGGGAGTGAGGGGAGTCCGGAGATCGGGAGTGGGGGGAGTCTGGTGATCGGGAGTGGGGGGAGTCTGGATATCTGGAGTGGCGGGTGTATGGAGATCGGGAGTATGGAGGTCAGGAGTGGGGGTAGTCTGGAGAGCGGTGTTGGGGACGTCTGGAGATCAGGAGTGGGAGGAGTCTGGTGATCAGGAGTGGGGGGTGTCTGGAAATCGGGAGTGGAGGGAGTCTGGGGATCGGGAGTGGGGGGAGTCTGGAAATCGGGAGTGGAGGGTGTCTGGAGATCGGGAGTGGGGTGATTGTGGAGCTCAGGAGCAGGGGGAGTCTGGAGATCGCGAGTGGGGGGAGTCTGGAGACAGGGAGTGGGGGGAGTCTGGAGACTGGGAGTGGGGGGAGACTGGAGAGCGGGAGTGGGGGGAGTCTGGAGATCGGGAGTGGGGGGATTGTGGAGGTCAGGAGCAGGGGGAGTCTGAGATCGGGAGTGGAGGCAGTCTGGAGATCGGCAGTGGGGGAAATCTGGAGATTGAAAGTGGCGGGAATCCAGATATCGGGAGTGGGGGTAATCTGGAGATCGCGAGTGGGGTAGCCTGGAGATCTGGATTGCGGGGAGACTGGAGATCGGGAGTGTGGAAGATTGGAGATCGGAAGTGGGGTGTGTCTGGAGATCGGGAAATGGGGTAGTCTGTAGATTGGGAGTGTGTGGAGTCTGGAGATCGGGAGTGGGGTGAGTCTGGAGGTCAGGAGTGGGGGGCGTCTGGAGATCGGCAGTGGGGGGAGTCCGGAGATCGGGAGTGGGGGGAGTCTAGAGATCGGGAATGGGGAGAGTCTGGAGATCGGGAGTCGGGGGGGTCTGGAGATTGGGGAGAGGGAATTCTGTACATCGGTTGTGGGGGCAGTCCGGAGATCGGGAGTTGGGGGAGTGTGGAGATCATGAGTTGGGTATGTCTGGAGATCGGAAGTGGGGGCAGTCTGGAAATCAGGAGTAGGGGGAGTCTGGAGATCGGGCTGCGGGCTGTCTGGAGTTCGGGAGTGGGTTGGAGTCTGGAGATTTGGAGTGTGGGGAGTCTGGAGATCGGGAGTGGGGGAGTCTGGATATCAGGAGTGGGGGAGTCTGGAGATCCGGAGTGGGGGGAGTCTGCAGATCAGGAGTGGGAGGAGTCTGGTGATCGGGAGTGTGGTGAGGCTGGTGATCGGAGATCAGGAGTGGGTTGAGTCTGGCGATCGTGACTGGCGGGAGCCTTGAGTTCGGGAGGGGTTGAGTCTGGAGATTGGTATTGGGGGAGTCTAGATATCGGGATTGCAGGGAGACTGGAGATCAGGACTGGGGGAGATTGGATATGGTGAGTGGTGGAGACTGGACATCGGGAGTGGGTGGTGTCTGGAGATCGGGTTTGGGGGGAGTCTGTAGCTCAGCTGTGGGGGAGTCTGGAGGTCGGGAGTGGGGGTAGTCTGGAGAGCGGTGTTGGGGAAGTCTGGAGATCGGGAGTGGGGGGAGTCTGGTGATCATGAGTGGGGGGTGCCTGGAAATCGGGAGTGGAGGGAGTCTGGGGATCGGGAGTGGGGGGTGTCTGGAAATCAGGAGTGGAGGGAGTCTGGAGATCGGGAGTGGTGGGTTGTGGAGCTCAGGAGCAGGGGGAGTCTGGAGATCGGGAGTGGGGGGAGTCTGGGGATCGGGAGTGGGGGGAGCCTGGAAACCGGAGTGAGAGAGTCTGGAGATCGGGAGTTTGGGGAGTCTGGAGATCGGGAGTGGAGGGAGTCTGGGGATCCAGAGTGGTGGGAGTCTGGATATCAGGAGATGGGGGGTGTCTGGAGATCTGGAGCATGGGGATTGTGGAGATCAGGAGCAGGGGGTGTCTGGAGATCGGGAGTGGTGGAGACTGGACAGTGGGAGAGGGGGGAGTCTGGAGTTCGGGAGTGCAGGGTGTCCGGAGTTCGGGAGTGAGGGGAGTCTGGAGATCGGGAGTGGGGGGAGTCTGGTGATCAGGAGTGGGGGGAGTCTGAATATCAGGAGTGGGATGTGTCTGGAGATCGGGAGTGGATTGAGTCTGGAGACAGGGAGTGGGGGGGTCTGGAGACCGGGAGTGGGGGGAGACTGGAGAGCGGGAGTGTGGGGAGTCTGGAGATTGGGAGTGGGGGGATTGTGGAGATCAGGAGCAGGGGGAGTCTGAGATCGGGAGTGGAGGCAGTCTGGAGATCGGCAGTGGGGGAAATCTGGAGATTGAAAGTGGCGGGAATCCAGATATCGGGAGTGGGGGTAATCTGGAGATCGGGAGTGGGGTAGCCTGGAGATCTGGATTGCGGGGAGACTGGAGATCGGGAGTGTGGAAGATTGGAGATCGGAAGTGGGGTGTGTCTGGAGATCGGGAAATGATGTAGTCTGTAGATTGGGAGTGTGTGGAGTCTGGAGATCGGGAGTGGGGTGAGTCTGCAGGTCAGGAGTGGGGGGCGTCTGGAGATCGGCAGTGGGGGGAGTCCGGAGATCGGGAGTGGGGGAATCCAGAGATCGGGAATGGGGGGAGTCTGGAGATCGGGAGTCGGGGGGGTCTGCAGATTGGGGAGAGGGAATTCTGTACATCGGTTGTGGGGGCAGTCCGGAGATCGGGAGTTGGCGGAGTGTGGAGATCATGAGTTGGGTATGTCTGGAGATCGGAAGTGGGGGGAGTCTGGAAATCAGGAGTAGGGGGAGTCTGGAGATCGGGACTGCGGGCTGTCTGGAGTTCGGGAGTGGGTTGGAGTCTGGCGATTTGGAGTGTGGGGAGTCTGGAGATCGGGAGTGGGGGAGTCTGGATATCAGGAGTGGGGGTGTCTGGAGATCTGGATTGGGGGGCACTGGAGATCGGGAGTTTGGAAGACTGTATATCGGGAGTGGGGGGAGACCGGAAGAGGGGTGTGTCTGGAGAGCGGGAGTGTGGAAGACTGCAGATTGGGAGTGTGCGGAGTCTGGAGATCGGGAGTGGAGGGAGTCTGGAAATCGGGAGTGGAGTGAATCTGGAGATCGGGGTCAGGGAATCCTGTACATCGGGAGTGGGGGCAGTCCGGAGATCGGGAATGGGGGGAGTCTGGAAATCAGGAGTTGGGGGAGTCTGGAGATCGGGAGTGCGGGGAGTCTGGATTTCAGGAGTGCGGGTAGTCCGGAGATTGGGAGTGCTGGGAGTCTGTTGATCAGGTGTGCGGGGAGTCTGGCTATCAGGAGTGGGGGGTGACTGGAGATCCGGAGTGTGGGGAGTATGGAGATTGGGAGTGGGGGTAGTCTGGAGACCAGGAGTGGGGGAGTCTGTGGTTCAGGAGTACAGGGATTCTGGAGTTCGGGAGTGGGGAGACTGGAGAGCGGGAGCTGGGGGAGTCTGGAGATCGTGAGTGGGAGTATTCTGGAGATCGGGAGTGAGAGAGTCTGGAGATCGGGAGTGGGGAGAGTCTGGAATTCGGGAGTGGGGGCAGTCTGGAGATCGGCAGTGGGGGGAGTCCGGAGATCAGGAGTGGGGGAGCGTGGAGATCGGGAGTGGAGGGAGTCTGGAGATCGGGAGTGGGGGGATTGTGGAGATCAGGAGCAGGGGGAGTCTGGAGATCGGGAATGGGGGGAGACTGGAGAGCGGGAGTGGGGGGAGTCTGCAGATCGTGAGTGGGGGGAGTCTGGTGATCGGGAGTCTGGGGAGTCTCGAGATTTGGAGAGGGTGGAGTCTGGGGATTTGGGGGCAGGGGGAGTCTGGAGATCGGGAGTGGGGGGAGGCTGGAGATTTGGAGTGGGAGGAACCTAGAGATCAGGACTGGCGTGAGTCTGGAGATCGTGAGTTGGGGGAATCTGGAGTTAGGGAGCGGGGGGAGTCCAGAGATCGGGGGTGGGTTGTGTCTGGAGAGTGGTGTTGGGGAAGTCTGGAGATCGGGAGTGGGGAGAGTGTGGAGATCGGGATGGGGGGAGTGTAGAGCTCGGGAGTGGGGAGAGTGTGGAGATCATGTGTTGGGTGTGTCTGGAGATCAGAAGTGGGAGGTGTCTGGAAATCAGGAGTAGGGGGAGTCTGGAGATCGGGAGTGCAGAGTGTCTGGAGTTCGGGAGTGGGGGGAGTCCGGAGTTAGGGATTGGGGGGAGTCTGGAGATTGGGAGTGTGGGGTGTCTGGAGGTCGGGTGTGGTGAATGTCTGGAAATCGGGAGTGGGGGGAGTCTGGAGATCGGCAGTGGGGGGAGTCCGGAGATCAGGAGCTGGGGGAATCTGGATATCAGGGGTTTGGGGAGTCTGGAGATCAGGAGTCGGGGGCATCTGGAGATCGGGAGTGGGTAGAGTGTGAAGAACGGTGTCGGGGGTGTCTAGAGATCGGGAGTGGGGGAAGACTGGACATTGGGAGTGTGGAAGACTGGAGGTCGGAAGTGGGTGGCGTCTGGAGATCGGGAGCGGGGTGTGTCTGGAGATCAGGAGTGGGGGGAGTCTGGAGATCGGGAGTGGGGGGCATCTGGAGATCGGGAGTGGGGGGTGTCCGGAGATTGGGAGAGGGTGGAGTCTGGAGATCGGGAGTGGAGGGTGTCTGGAAATCAGGAGTGAAGTGAGTCTGGAGATCGGGGTCAGGGAATTCTATACATCGGGAGTGGGGGGAGTCCGGAGATCGGGAGTGGGGGGCATCTGGAAATCAGGAGTCGGGGGTGTCTGGACATCAGGAGTCGGGGGATTGTCGAGCTCAGGAGCAGGGGGGTCTGGAGATCGGGCGTGGGGGGTTGTCTGTAGATCGCGAGTGGGGTGAGTCTGGAAATCGGGAGTGGAGGGAGTCTGCGGATCGGGAGTGGGGGGAGTATGGAAAACGGGAGTGAGAGAGTCTGGAGATCGGGAGTTGGGGTAGTCTGGAGATCGGGAGTGGAGGGAACCTGGGGATCCGGAGTGGTGTGAGTCTGGAGATCAGGAGTGGGGGAGTCTGGAGATTGGGAATGGGGGGAGTCCGGAGATTGGGAGAGGGTGGAGTCTGGAGATCGGGAGTGGAGGGAGTCTGGAAATCGGGAGCGGAGTGAGTCTGGAGATTGGGGTCAGGGAATTCTGTACATCGGGAGTGGGGGGAGTCTGGAGATCGGGAGTGGGGGGAGTCTGGTGATCAGGGTTGGGGAAGTCTGGAGATCGGGAGTGGGGAGACTGGAGATCAGGAGTGGGGGAGTCTGGAGATCGGGAGTGGGGGGAGTCTGGTGATCGGGGTAGAGGGAGTCTGGAGATCGGGAGTGCGGGGAGTCTGGAGTTCTGGAGTGGGGTGAGTCTGGAGATCAGCAGTGGGTGGAGTCTGGTGATCGGGGTTGGGGAAGTCTGGAGATCGGGAGTGGGGAGACTGGAGATCAGGAGTGGGGGGAGTCTGGAGATTGGAAGTGCGGGGAGTCTGGATTTTGGGAGTGGGGGGAGTACGGAGATCGGAATGGCGTGAGTCTGGTGATCGGCAGTGGGGGAATCTGGATATCGGGGGTTTGGGTAGTCTGGAGATCGGGAGTCAGTTGCGTCTGGAGATTGGGAGTGGGTAGAGTCTGGAGAACAGTGTCAGGGGAGTCTAGAGATCGGGATTGGGGGAAGACTGGAGATCTGGAGTGGGGGGAGATTGGAGCTCGGGAGTTGTGGAAGTCTAGAGATTGGGAGGGGTGGCATCTGGAGATCGGGAGTGGGGTGAGTCCGGAGATCGGGAATGGAGGGAGTCTGGAGATAAGGAGTGGGGGGAGTCCGGAGATCGGGAGCGGGGGAAGTCTAGAGATTGGGATGGGCGGCATCTGGAGATCGGGAGTGGCGTGAGTCCGGAGATCGGGAGTGGGGGCAGCCGAGAGATCGGGAGTGGGGGGCGTCTGGAGATCAGGAGGGGGGGGAGTCTGGAGATCGGGAGTGGGGGTTGTCTGGAGATTGGGAGTGGGGGGAGTCTGGAGATCGGGTGTGGGGGGTGTCTGGAGATCAGGAGTGGTGTGAGCCTGGAGATCGGAGTCAGGAAATTCTGTATATCGGGAGTGGGGGGAGTCCGGAGATTGGGAGAGGGTGGTGTCTGGAGATCGGGAGTGGAGGGAGTCTGGAAATTGGGAGTGGTGTGAGTCTGGAGAATGGGGTCAGGGAATTCTGTACATTGGGTGTGGGGGGGTCCGGAGATCGGGAATGGGGGGAGTCTGGAGATCGGGAGTGCAGGGAGTCTGGAGTTCGGGAGTGGGGGGAGTCCGGAGATCGGGAGTGGGGGGAGTCCGGAGATCGGGAGTGGGGGGAGTCTAGAGATCGGGAATGGGGAGAGTCTGGAGATCGGGAGTCGGGGGGGTCTGGAGATTGGGGAGAGGGAATTCTGTACATCGGTTGTGGGGGCAGTCCGGAGATCGGGAGTTGGGGGAGTGTGGAGATCATGAGTTGGGTATGTCTGGAGATCGGATGTGGGGGCAGTCTGGAAATCAGGAGTAGGGGGAGTCTGGAGATCGGGCTGCGGGCTGTCTGGAGTTCGGGAGTGGGTTGGAGTCTGGAGATTTGGAGTGTGGGGAGTCTGGAGATCGGGAGTGGGGGAGTCTGGATATCAGGAGTGGGGGAGTCTGGAGATCCGGAGTGGGGGGAGTCTGCAGATCAGGAGTGGGAGGAGTCTGGTGATCGGGAGTGTGGTGAGGCTGGTGATCGGAGATCAGGAGTGGGTTGAGTCTGGCGATCGTGACTGGCGGGAGCCTTGAGTTCGGGAGGGGTTGAGTCTGGAGATTGGTATTGGGGGAGTCTAGATATCGGGATTGCAGGGAGACTGGAGATCAGGACTGGGGGAGATTGGATATGGTGAGTGGTGGAGACTGGACATCGGGAGTGGGTGGTGTCTGGAGATCGGGTTTGGGGGGAGTCTGTAGCTCAGCTGTGGGGGAGTCTGGAGGTCGGGAGTGGGGGTAGTCTGGAGAGCGGTGTTGGGGAAGTCTGGAGATCGGGAGTGGGGGGAGTCTGGTGATCATGAGTGGGGGGTGCCTGGAAATCGGGAGTGGAGGGAGTCTGGGGATCGGGAGTGGGGGGTGTCTGGAAATCAGGAGTGGAGGGAGTCTGGAGATCGGGAGTGGTGGGTTGTGGAGCTCAGGAGCAGGGGGAGTCTGGAGATCGGGAGTGGGGGGAGTCTGGGGATCGGGAGTGGGGGGAGCCTGGAAACCGGAGTGAGAGAGTCTGGAGATCGGGAGTTTGGGGAGTCTGGAGATCGGGAGTGGAGGGAGTCTGGGGATCCAGAGTGGTGGGAGTCTGGATATCAGGAGATGGGGGGTGTCTGGAGATCTGGAGCATGGGGATTGTGGAGATCAGGAGCAGGGGGTGTCTGGAGATCGGGAGTGGTGGAGACTGGACAGTGGGAGAGGGGGGAGTCTGGAGTTCGGGAGTGCAGGGTGTCCGGAGTTCGGGAGTGAGGGGAGTCTGGAGATCGGGAGTGGGGGGAGTCTGGTGATCAGGAGTGGGGGGAGTCTGAATATCAGGAGTGGGATGTGTCTGGAGATCGGGAGTGGATTGAGTCTGGAGACAGGGAGTGGGGGGGTCTGGAGACCGGGAGTGGGGGGAGACTGGAGAGCGGGAGTGTGGGGAGTCTGGAGATTGGGAGTGGGGGGATTGTGGAGATCAGGAGCAGGGGGAGTCTGAGATCGGGAGTGGAGGCAGTCTGGAGATCGGCAGTGGGGGAAATCTGGAGATTGAAAGTGGCGGGAATCCAGATATCGGGAGTGGGGGTAATCTGGAGATCGGGAGTGGGGTAGCCTGGAGATCTGGATTGCGGGGAGACTGGAGATCGGGAGTGTGGAAGATTGGAGATCGGAAGTGGGGTGTGTCTGGAGATCGGGAAATGATGTAGTCTGTAGATTGGGAGTGTGTGGAGTCTGGAGATCGGGAGTGGGGTGAGTCTGCAGGTCAGGAGTGGGGGGCGTCTGGAGATCGGCAGTGGGGGGAGTCCGGAGATCGGGAGTGGGGGAATCCAGAGATCGGGAATGGGGGGAGTCTGGAGATCGGGAGTCGGGGGGGTCTGCAGATTGGGGAGAGGGAATTCTGTACATCGGTTGTGGGGGCAGTCCGGAGATCGGGAGTTGGCGGAGTGTGGAGATCATGAGTTGGGTATGTCTGGAGATCGGAAGTGGGGGGAGTCTGGAAATCAGGAGTAGGGGGAGTCTGGAGATCGGGACTGCGGGCTGTCTGGAGTTCGGGAGTGGGTTGGAGTCTGGCGATTTGGAGTGTGGGGAGTCTGGAGATCGGGAGTGGGGGAGTCTGGATATCAGGAGTGGGGGTGTCTGGAGATCTGGATTGGGGGGCACTGGAGATCGGGAGTTTGGAAGACTGTATATCGGGAGTGGGGGGAGACCGGAAGAGGGGTGTGTCTGGAGAGCGGGAGTGTGGAAGACTGCAGATTGGGAGTGTGCGGAGTCTGGAGATCGGGAGTGGAGGGAGTCTGGAAATCGGGAGTGGAGTGAATCTGGAGATCGGGGTCAGGGAATCCTGTACATCGGGAGTGGGGGCAGTCCGGAGATCGGGAATGGGGGGAGTCTGGAAATCAGGAGTTGGGGGAGTCTGGAGATCGGGAGTGCGGGGAGTCTGGATTTCAGGAGTGCGGGTAGTCCGGAGATCGGGAGTGCTGGGAGTCTGTTGATCAGGTGTGCGGGGAGTCTGGCTATCAGGAGTGGGGGGTGACTGGAGATCCGGAGTGTGGGGAGTATGGAGATTGGGAGTGGGGGTAGTCTGGAGACCAGGAGTGGGGGAGTCTGTGGTTCAGGAGTACAGGGATTCTGGAGTTCGGGAGTGGGGAGACTGGAGAGCGGGAGCTGGGGGAGTCTGGAGATCGTGAGTGGGAGTATTCTGGAGATCGGGAGTGAGAGAGTCTGGAGATCGGGAGTGGGGAGAGTCTGGAATTCGGGAGTGGGGGCAGTCTGGAGATCGGCAGTGGGGGGAGTCCGGAGATCAGGAGTGGGGGAGCGTGGAGATCGGGAGTGGAGGGAGTCTGGAGATCGGGAGTGGGGGGATTGTGGAGATCAGGAGCAGGGGGAGTCTGGAGATCGGGAATGGGGGGAGACTGGAGAGCGGGAGTGGGGGGAGTCTGCAGATCGTGAGTGGGGGGAGTCTGGTGATCGGGAGTCTGGGGAGTCTCGAGATTTGGAGAGGGTGGAGTCTGGGGATTTGGGGGCAGGGGGAGTCTGGAGATCGGGAGTGGGGGGAGGCTGGAGATTTGGAGTGGGAGGAACCTAGAGATCAGGACTGGCGTGAGTCTGGAGATCGTGAGTTGGGGGAATCTGGAGTTAGGGAGCGGGGGGAGTCCAGAGATCGGGGGTGGGTTGTGTCTGGAGAGTGGTGTTGGGGAAGTCTGGAGATCGGGAGTGGGGAGAGTGTGGAGATCGGGATGGGGGGAGTGTAGAGCTCGGGAGTGGGGAGAGTGTGGAGATCATGTGTTGGGTGTGTCTGGAGATCAGAAGTGGGAGGTGTCTGGAAATCAGGAGTAGGGGGAGTCTGGAGATCGGGAGTGCAGAGTGTCTGGAGTTCGGGAGTGGGGGGAGTCCGGAGTTAGGGATTGGGGGGAGTCTGGAGATTGGGAGTGTGGGGTGTCTGGAGGTCGGGTGTGGTGAATGTCTGGAAATCGGGAGTGGGGGGAGTCTGGAGATCGGCAGTGGGGGGAGTCCGGAGATCAGGAGCTGGGGGAATCTGGATATCAGGGGTTTGGGGAGTCTGGAGATCAGGAGTCGGGGGCATCTGGAGATCGGGAGTGGGTAGAGTGTGAAGAACGGTGTCGGGGGTGTCTAGAGATCGGGAGTGGGGGAAGACTGGACATTGGGAGTGTGGAAGACTGGAGGTCGGAAGTGGGTGGCGTCTGGAGATCGGGAGCGGGGTGTGTCTGGAGATCAGGAGTGGGGGGAGTCTGGAGATCGGGAGTGGGGGGCATCTGGAGATCGGGAGTGGGGGGTGTCCGGAGATTGGGAGAGGGTGGAGTCTGGAGATCGGGAGTGGAGGGTGTCTGGAAATCAGGAGTGAAGTGAGTCTGGAGATCGGGGTCAGGGAATTCTATACATCGGGAGTGGGGGGAGTCCGGAGATCGGGAGTGGGGGGCATCTGGAAATCAGGAGTCGGGGGTGTCTGGACATCAGGAGTCGGGGGATTGTCGAGCTCAGGAGCAGGGGGGTCTGGAGATCGGGCGTGGGGGGTTGTCTGTAGATCGCGAGTGGGGTGAGTCTGGAAATCGGGAGTGGAGGGAGTCTGCGGATCGGGAGTGGGGGGAGTATGGAAAACGGGAGTGAGAGAGTCTGGAGATCGGGAGTTGGGGTAGTCTGGAGATCGGGAGTGGAGGGAACCTGGGGATCCGGAGTGGTGTGAGTCTGGAGATCAGGAGTGGGGGAGTCTGGAGATTGGGAATGGGGGGAGTCCGGAGATTGGGAGAGGGTGGAGTCTGGAGATCGGGAGTGGAGGGAGTCTGGAAATCGGGAGCGGAGTGAGTCTGGAGATTGGGGTCAGGGAATTCTGTACATCGGGAGTGGGGGGAGTCTGGAGATCGGGAGTGGGGGGAGTCTGGTGATCAGGGTTGGGGAAGTCTGGAGATCGGGAGTGGGGAGACTGGAGATCAGGAGTGGGGGAGTCTGGAGATCGGGAGTGGGGGGAGTCTGGTGATCGGGGTAGAGGGAGTCTGGAGATCGGGAGTGCGGGGAGTCTGGAGTTCTGGAGTGGGGTGAGTCTGGAGATCAGCAGTGGGTGGAGTCTGGTGATCGGGGTTGGGGAAGTCTGGAGATCGGGAGTGGGGAGACTGGAGATCAGGAGTGGGGGGAGTCTGGAGATTGGAAGTGCGGGGAGTCTGGATTTTGGGAGTGGGGGGAGTACGGAGATCGGAATGGCGTGAGTCTGGTGATCGGCAGTGGGGGAATCTGGATATCGGGGGTTTGGGTAGTCTGGAGATCGGGAGTCAGTTGCGTCTGGAGATTGGGAGTGGGTAGAGTCTGGAGAACAGTGTCAGGGGAGTCTAGAGATCGGGATTGGGGGAAGACTGGAGATCTGGAGTGGGGGGAGATTGGAGCTCGGGAGTTGTGGAAGTCTAGAGATTGGGAGGGGTGGCATCTGGAGATCGGGAGTGGGGTGAGTCCGGAGATCGGGAATGGAGGGAGTCTGGAGATAAGGAGTGGGGGGAGTCCGGAGATCGGGAGCGGGGGAAGTCTAGAGATTGGGATGGGCGGCATCTGGAGATCGGGAGTGGCGTGAGTCCGGAGATCGGGAGTGGGGGCAGCCGAGAGATCGGGAGTGGGGGGCGTCTGGAGATCAGGAGGGGGGGGAGTCTGGAGATCGGGAGTGGGGGTTGTCTGGAGATTGGGAGTGGGGGGAGTCTGGAGATCGGGTGTGGGGGGTGTCTGGAGATCAGGAGTGGTGTGAGCCTGGAGATCGGAGTCAGGAAATTCTGTATAATCGGGAGTGGGGGGAGTCCGGAGATTGGGAGAGGGTGGTGTCTGGAGATCGGGAGTGGAGGGAGTCTGGAAATTGGGAGTGGTGTGAGTCTGGAGAATGGGGTCAGGGAATTCTGTACATTGGGTGTGGGGGGGTCCGGAGATCGGGAATGGGGGGAGTCTGGAGATCGGGAGTGCAGGGAGTCTGGAGTTCGGGAGTGGGGGGAGTCCGGAGATCGGGAGTGCAGGGTGTCAGTTGATCGGGTGTGCGGGGAGTCTGGGTATCAGGAGTGGGGGGTGACTGGAGATCTGGAGTCTGGGGAGTATGGAGATTGGGAGTGGGGGTAGTCTGGAGACCAGGAGTGGGGGAGTCTGTGGTTCAGGAGTATGGGGAGCCTGGAGATCGGGTGTGGGGAGACTGGAGATCGGGAGTGGGGGGAGTCTGGAGATCGTGAGTGGGAAGGGTCTGGAGATCAGGAGTGAGAGAGTCTGGAGATCAGGATGGGGTGTGTCTTGAAATCGGGAGTTGGGGTAGTCTGGAGATCGGCAGTGGGGGGAGTCTGGAGATCAGGAGTGGGGGGAGCATGGAGATCAGGAGTGGGGGGTGTCTGGAGATCGGGAGTGGGGGGATTGTGGAGATCGGTAGCAGGGAGAGTCTGGAGATCGGGAGTGGGGGGAGACTGGAGAGCGGGAGTGGGGGGAATCTGCAGATCGGGAGTGGGGGGAGTCTGGTGATCGGGAGTCTGGGGAGTCTCGAGATTTGGAGAGGGGGGAGTCTGGGGATTTCAGGGCAGGGGGAGTCTGGAGATCGGGAGTGTGGGGAGGCTGGAGATTTGGAGTGGGAGGATTCTGGAGATCAGAACTTGGGTGAGTCTGGAGATCGTGAGTTGGGGGAATCCAGAGTTAGGTACTGGGGGTAGTCTGGAAATTGGGAGTGGGTGGTGTCTGGAGAACAGGTTAGGGGGGAGGCTGGAGATTGGCTGTGGGGGAGTCTGGAGTTTGGGAGTGGGAGGAGTCTGGAGAGTGGTGTTGGGGAAGTCTGGAGGTCGGGAGTAGGGAGAGTGTAGAGATCGGGTTTGGGGGCAGTGTAGAGCTGGGGAGTGGGGGGAATCCAGAGTTAGGGAGTGGGGGGAGTCTGGAGATTGGAATTGCGGTGAGTCTGGAAATCGGGAGTGGAGGGAGTCTGGATATCGAAGTCATGGAATTCTGTATATCGGGAGTTGGGGGAGTCTGGATATCAGGAGTGGGGGAGTCTGTGGTTCAGGAGTACGGGGAGTCTGGAGATCGGGAGTGGGGGGGAGACTGGAGAGCGGGCTTGGGGAAGTCTTGAGATTGGGAGTGTGTGGTGTCTGGAGATCGGGTGTGGTGAATGTCTGGAAATCGGGAGTGGGGGGAGTCTGGAGATCGGCAGTGGGGGTGTCCGGAGATCAGGAGTTGGGGGAATCCAGATATCGGGGATTTGGGGAGTCTGGAGATCAGGAGTCGGGGGCGTCTGGAGATCGGGAGTGGGTAGAGTGTGAAGAACGGTGTCGGGGGAGTCTAGAGATAGGGACTGGGGGAAGACTGGAGATCGGGAGTGTGGAAGACTGGAGGTTGGGAGTGAGTGGCGTCTGGAGATCGGGAGTGGGGTGAGTCCGGAGATCGGGAGTGGGAGGAGTCTAGAGATCGGGAGTGGGGGGTGTCTGGAGGTCAGGAGTGGGGGTAGTCTGGAGATTGGGAGTGGGGGGCATCTGGAGATTGGGAGTGGGGGGAGTCTGGAGATTGGGAGAGGGTGGAGTCTGGAGATCGGGAGTGGAGGGTGTCTGGAAATCGGGAGTGGATTGAGTCTGGAGATCGGGGTCAGGGAATTCTGTACATCGGGAGTGGGGGGAGTCCCGAGATCGGGATTGGGGGGAGTCTGGAAATCAGGAGTAGGGGGAGTCTGGAGATCGGGAGTGGGGGGACTCCGGAGATCGGGAGTGGGGGGAGTCTGGTGATCGAGTGTGCGGGGAGTTTGGAGATCGTGAGTGGGAGCAGTCTGGAGATCGGGAGTGAGAGAATCTGGAGATCGGGAGTGGGGAGTGCCTGGAAATCGGGAGTGGGGGGAGTCCGGAGATCAGGAGTGGGGGGAGCATGGAGATCGGGATTGGTGGGAGTCTGGGATCGGGAGTGATGGGAGTCTGGAGAGTGGTGTTGGGGAAGTCTGGAGATCGGGATGGGGGGAGTGTAGAGCTCGGGAGTGGGGGGTGTGTGGAGATCATGAGTTGGGTGTGTCTGGAGATCAGAAGTGGGAGGAGTCTGGAAATCAGGAAGTAAGGGAGTCTGGAGATCGGGAGTGCGGGGTGTCCGGAGTTCGGGAGTGGGGGGAGTCCGGAGATCGGGAGTGGGGGGAATCCGGAGTTAGGGATTGGGGGAGTCTGGAGATTGGGAGAGTGAGGTGTCTGGAGATCGGGTGTGGTGAATGTCTGGAAATCGGGAGTGGGGGGAGTCCGGAGATCGGGAGTGGGGGGAATCTGGAGATCGGGAGTGGGGGGCATCTGGAGATCGGGAGTGGGGGAGTCCAGAGATTGGGAGAGGGTGGTGTCCAGAGATCGGGAGTGGGGGTGTCTGGAAATCAGGTGTAGGGGAGTCTGGAGATCGGGAGTGGGGGGTTTGTGGAGCTCAGGAGCAGGGGGAGTCTGGAGGTCGGGAGTGGGGGGCTGTCTGTAGATCGCGAGTGGGGTGAGTCTAGAAATTGGGAGTGGAGGGAGTCTGGGGATCGGGAGTGGGGGGAGTCTGGAAATCGGGAGTGAGAGAGTCTGGAGATCGGGAGTTGGGGGAGTCTGGAGATCGGGAGTGGAGGGAGTCTGGGGATCCGGAGTGGTGGGAGTCTGGATATCAGGAGTGGGGGGGGTGTCTGGAGATCTGGAACATGGTGATTGTGGAGATCGGGAGCAGGGGGTGTCTGGAGATTGGGAGTGGGCAGAGGCTGGAGAGTGGGAGTGGGGGGAGCCTGGAGATCAGGAGTGCTGGGTGTCCGGAGTTCGGGAGTGAGGGGAGTCCGGAGATCGGGAGTGGGGGGAGTCTGGTGATCGGGAGTGGGGGGAGTCTGGATATCTGGAGTGGCGGGTGTATGGAGATCGGGAGTATGGAGGTCAGGAGTGGGGGTAGTCTGGAGAGCGGTGTTGGGGACGTCTGGAGATCAGGAGTGGGAGGAGTCTGGTGATCAGGAGTGGGGGGTGTCTGGAAATCGGGAGTGGAGGGAGTCTGGGGATCGGGAGTGGGGGGAGTCTGGAAATCGGGAGTGGAGGGTGTCTGGAGATCGGGAGTGGGGGGATTGTGGAGCTCAGGAGCAGGGGGAGTCTGGAGATCGCGAGTGGGGGGAGTCTGGAGACAGGGAGTGGGGGGAGTCTGGAGACTGGGAGTGGGGGGAGACTGGAGAGCGGGAGTGGGGGGAGTCTGGAGATCGGGAGTGGGGGGATTGTGGAGGTCAGGAGCAGGGGGAGTCTGAGATCGGGAGTGGAGGCAGTCTGGAGATCGGCAGTGGGGGAAATCTGGAGATTGAAAGTGGCGGGAATCCAGATATCGGGAGTGGGGGTAATCTGGAGATCGCGAGTGGGGTAGCCTGGAGATCTGGATTGCGGGGAGACTGGAGATCGGGAGTGTGGAAGATTGGAGATCGGAAGTGGCGTGTGTCTGGAGATCGGGAAATGGGGTAGTCTGTAGATTGGGAGTGTGTGGAGTCTGGAGATCGGGAGTGGGGTGAGTCTGGAGGTCAGGAGTGGGGGGCGTCTGGAGATCGGCAGTGGGGGGAGTCCGGAGATCGGGAGTGGGGGGAGTCTAGAGATCGGGAATGGGGAGAGTCTGGAGATCGGGAATCGGGGGGGTCTGGAGATTGGGGAGAGGGAATTCTGTACATCGGTTGTGGGGGCAGTCCGGAGATCGGGAGTTGGGGGAGTGTGGAGATCATGAGTTGGGTATGTCTGGAGATCGGAAGTGGGGGCAGTCTGGAAATCAGGAGTAGGGGGAGTCTGGAGATCGGGCTGCGGGCTGTCTGGAGTTCGGGAGTGGGTTGGAGTCTGGAGATTTGGAGTGTGGGGAGTCTGGAGATCGGGAGTGGGGGAGTCTGGATATCAGGAGTGGGGGAGTCTGGAGATCCGGAGTGGGGGGAGTCTGCAGATCAGGAGTGGGAGGAGTCTGGTGATCGGGAGTGTGGTGAGGCTGGTGATCGGAGATCAGGAGTGGGTTGAGTCTGGCGATCGTGACTGGCGGGAGCCTTGAGTTCGGGAGGGGTTGAGTCTGGAGATTGGTATTGGGGGAGTCTAGATATCGGGATTGCAGGGAGACTGGAGATCAGGACTGGGGGAGATTGGATATGGTGAGTGGTGGAGACTGGACATCGGGAGTGGGTGGTGTCTGGAGATCGGGTTTGGGGGGAGTCTGTAGCTCAGCTGTGGGGGAGTCTGGAGGTCGGGAGTGGGGGTAGTCTGGAGAGCGGTGTTGGGGAAGTCTGGAGATCGGGAGTGGGGGGAGTCTGGTGATCATGAGTGGGGGGTGCCTGGAAATCGGGAGTGGAGGGAGTCTGGGGATCGGGAGTGGGGGGTGTCTGGAAATCAGGAGTGGAGGGAGTCTGGAGATCGGGAGTGGTGGGTTGTGGAGCTCAGGAGCAGGGGGAGTCTGGAGATCGGGAGTGGGGGGAGTCTGGGGATCGGGAGTGGGGGGAGCCTGGAAACCGGAGTGAGAGAGTCTGGAGATCGGGAGTTTGGGGAGTCTGGAGATCGGGAGTGGAGGGAGTCTGGGGATCCAGAGTGGTGGGAGTCTGGATATCAGGAGATGGGGGGTGTCTGGAGATCTGGAGCATGGGGATTGTGGAGATCAGGAGCAGGGGGTGTCTGGAGATCGGGAGTGGTGGAGACTGGACAGTGGGAGAGGGGGGAGTCTGGAGTTCGGGAGTGCAGGGTGTCCGGAGTTCGGGAGTGAGGGGAGTCTGGAGATCGGGAGTGGGGGGAGTCTGGTGATCAGGAGTGGGGGAGTCTGAATATCAGGAGTGGGAGGTGTCTGGAGATCGGGAGTGGATTGAGTCTGGAGACAGGGAGTGGGGGGGTCTGGAGACCGGGAGTGGGGGGAGACTGGAGAGCGGGAGTGTGGGGAGTCTGGAGATTGGGAGTGGGGGGATTGTGGAGATCAGGAGCAGGGGGAGTCTGAGATCGGGAGTGGAGGCAGTCTGGAGATCGGCAGTGGGGGAAATCTGGAGATTGAAAGTGGCGGGAATCCAGATATCGGGAGTGGGGGTAATCTGGAGATCGGGAGTGGGGTAGCCTGGAGATCTGGATTGCGGGGAGACTGGAGATCGGGAGTGTGGAAGATTGGAGATCGGAAGTGGGGTGTGTCTGGAGATCGGGAAATGATGTAGTCTGTAGATTGGGAGTGTGTGGAGTCTGGAGATCGGGAGTGGGGTGAGTCTGCAGGTCAGGAGTGGGGGGCGTCTGGAGATCGGCAGTGGGGGGAGTCCGGAGATCGGGAGTGGGGGAATCCAGAGATCGGGAATGGGGGGAGTCTGGAGATCGGGAGTCGGGGGGGTCTGCAGATTGGGGAGAGGGAATTCTGTACATCGGTTGTGGGGGCAGTCCGGAGATCGGGAGTTGGCGGAGTGTGGAGATCATGAGTTGGGTATGTCTGGAGATCGGAAGTGGGGGGAGTCTGGAAATCAGGAGTAGGGGGAGTCTGGAGATCGGGACTGCGGGCTGTCTGGAGTTCGGGAGTGGGTTGGAGTCTGGCGATTTGGAGTGTGGGGAGTCTGGAGATCGGGAGTGGGGGAGTCTGGATATCAGGAGTGGGGGTGTCTGGAGATCTGGATTGGGGGGCACTGGAGATCGGGAGTTTGGAAGACTGTATATCGGGAGTGGGGGGAGACCGGAAGAGGGGTGTGTCTGGAGAGCGGGAGTGTGGAAGACTGCAGATTGGGAGTGTGCGGAGTCTGGAGATCGGGAGTGGAGGGAGTCTGGAAATCGGGAGTGGAGTGAATCTGGAGATCGGGGTCAGGGAATCCTGTACATCGGGAGTGGGGGCAGTCCGGAGATCGGGAATGGGGGGAGTCTGGAAATCAGGAGTTGGGGGAGTCTGGAGATCGGGAGTGCGGGGAGTCTGGATTTCAGGAGTGCGGGTAGTCCGGAGATTGGGAGTGCTGGGAGTCTGTTGATCAGGTGTGCGGGGAGTCTGGCTATCAGGAGTGGGGGGTGACTGGAGATCCGGAGTGTGGGGAGTATGGAGATTGGGAGTGGGGGTAGTCTGGAGACCAGGAGTGGGGGAGTCTGTGGTTCAGGAGTACAGGGATTCTGGAGTTCGGGAGTGGGGAGACTGGAGAGCGGGAGCTGGGGGAGTCTGGAGATCGTGAGTGGGAGTATTCTGGAGATCGGGAGTGAGAGAGTCTGGAGATCGGGAGTGGGGAGAGTCTGGAATTCGGGAGTGGGGGCAGTCTGGAGATCGGCAGTGGGGGGAGTCCGGAGATCAGGAGTGGGGGAGCGTGGAGATCGGGAGTGGAGGGAGTCTGGAGATCGGGAGTGGGGGGATTGTGGAGATCAGGAGCAGGGGGAGTCTGGAGATCGGGAATGGGGGGAGACTGGAGAGCGGGAGTGGGGGGAGTCTGCAGATCGTGAGTGGGGGGAGTCTGGTGATCGGGAGTCTGGGGAGTCTCGAGATTTGGAGAGGGTGGAGTCTGGGGATTTGGGGGCAGGGGGAGTCTGGAGATCGGGAGTGGGGGGAGGCTGGAGATTTGGAGTGGGAGGAACCTAGAGATCAGGACTGGCGTGAGTCTGGAGATCGTGAGTTGGGGGAATCTGGAGTTAGGGAGCGGGGGGAGTCCAGAGATCGGGGGTGGGTTGTGTCTGGAGAGTGGTGTTGGGGAAGTCTGGAGATTGGGAGTGGGGAGAGTGTGGAGATCGGGATGGGGGGAGTGTAGAGCTCGGGAGTGGGGAGAGTGTGGAGATCATGTGTTGGGTGTGTCTGGAGATCAGAAGTGGGAGGTGTCTGGAAATCAGGAGTAGGGGGAGTCTGGAGATCGGGAGTGCAGAGTGTCTGGAGTTCGGGAGTGGGGGGAGTCCGGAGTTAGGGATTGGGGGGAGTCTGGAGATTGGGAGTGTGGGGTGTCTGGAGGTCGGGTGTGGTGAATGTCTGGAAATCGGGAGTGGGGGGAGTCTGGAGATCGGCAGTGGGGGGAGTCCGGAGATCAGGAGCTGGGGGAATCTGGATATCAGGGGTTTGGGGAGTCTGGAGATCAGGAGTCGGGGGCATCTGGAGATCGGGAGTGGGTAGAGTGTGAAGAACGGTGTCGGGGGTGTCTAGAGATCGGGAGTGGGGGAAGACTGGACATTGGGAGTGTGGAAGACTGGAGGTCGGAAGTGGGTGGCGTCTGGAGATCGGGAGCGGGGTGTGTCTGGAGATCAGGAGTGGGGGGAGTCTGGAGATCAGGAGTGGGGGGCATCTGGAGATCGGGAGTGGGGGGTGTCCGGAGATTGGGAGAGGGTGGAGTCTGGAGATCGGGAGTGGAGGGTGTCTGGAAATCAGGAGTGAAGTGAGTCTGGAGATCGGGGTCAGGGAATTCTATACATCGGGAGTGGGGGGAGTCCGGAGATCGGGAGTGCGGGTTGTCTGGAGTTCGGGAGTGAGGGGAGTCCGGAGATCGGGAGTGGGGGGAGTCTGGTGATCGGGTGTGCGGGGAGTCTGGATAACAGAAGTGGGGGGTGTCTGGAGATCGGGAGTGGGGGGAGTCTGGAGACCGGGAGAGGGGGGAGTCTGGAGACCGGGAGTGGGGGGAGACTGGAGAGCGGGAGTGAGGGGAGTGGGGGGAGTCTGGAGATCGGGAGTGGGGGGATTGTGGCGATCAGGAGCAGGGGGAGTCTGGAGATCGGGAGTGGAGGCAGTCTGGAGATCGGGAGTGGGGGAAATTTGGAGATTGAAAGTGGTGGGAATCCAGATATCGGGAGTGGGGGTAATCTGGAGATCGGGAGTGGGGGAGTCTGTAGATCTGGCTTGCGGGGAGACTGGAGATCGGGAGTGTGGAAGACTGGAGATCGGGAGTCGGGGAAGACTGGAGATCGGAAGTGGGGTGTGTCTGGAGATCGGGAAATGGGGTAGTCTGTAGATTGGGTGTGTGCGGAGTCTGAAGATCGGGAGTGGGGGGAGTCTGGAGGTCAGGAGTGGGGGGTGTCTGGAGATCGGCAGTGGGGGGCGTCTGGAGATCGGGAGTGTGGTGAGTCTGGAAATCGGGAGTGGAGGGAGTCTGGAGATCGGGGACAGGGAATTCTGTACATCGGTTGTGGGGGCAGTCCGGAGATCGGGAGTTGGGGGAGTGTGGAGATCATGAGTTGGGTATGTCTGGAGATCGGAAGTGGGGGGAGTCTGGAAATCAGGAGTAGGGGGAGTCTGGAGATCGGGAGTGCGGGCTGTCAGGAGTTCGGGAATGGGTTGGAGTCTGGAGATTTGGAGTGTGGCGAGTCTGGAGATCGGGAGTGGGTGGTGTCTGGAGTTTGGGTTTGGGGGGAGTCTGGAGATCGGCTGTGGGGGTGTCTGGAGGTCGGGAGTGGGGGGAGTCTGGAGAGCGGTGTTGGGGAATTCTGGAGATCGGGAGTGGGGGGAGTCTGGAAATTGGGAGTGGAGGGAGTCTGGGGATCGGGACTGGGGGGAGTCTGGAAATCGGAAGTGGAGGGAGTCTGGAGATTGGGAGTGGGGGGATTGTGGAGCTCAGGAGCAGGGGGAGTCTGGAGATCGGGAGTGGGGGGCTGTCTGTAGATCGCGAGTGGGGTGAGTCTGGAAATCGGGAGTGGAGGGAGTCTGGGGATCAGGAGTGGGGGGATTCTGGAAATCGGGAGTGAGAGAGTCTGGAGATCGGGAGTTGGGGGAGTCTGGAGATCGGGCGTGGAGGGAGTCTGGGGATCCGGAGTGGTGGGAGTCTGGATATCAGGAGTGGGGTGTGTCTGGGGATCTGGAGCATGGGGATTGTGGAGATCGGGAGCAGGGGGTTTCTGGAGATAGGGAGTGGGGGGTGACTGGAGAGTGGGAGTGGGGGGAGTCTGGATTTTGGGAGTGCAGAGTGTCCGGAGTTCGGGAGTGAGGGGAGTCCGGAGATCGGGAGTGGGGGGAGTCTGATGATCAGGAGTGGGGGGAGTCTGAATATCAGGAGTGGGGGGTGTCTGGAGATCGGGAGTGGGGGGAGCCTGGAGACAGGGAGTGGGGGGAGTCTGGAGACCGGGAGTGGGGGGAGACTGGAGATCGGGAGTGGGGGGATTGTGGAGATCAGGAGCAGGGGGAGTCTGGAGATCGGGAGTGGAGGCAGTCTGGAGATCGGGAGTGGGGGAAATCTGGAGATTGAAAGTGGTGGGAATCCAGATATCGGGAGTAGGGGTAATCTGGAGATCGGGAGTGGAGGGAGTCTGGAGATCTGGAATGCGGGGAGACTGGAGATCGGGAGTGTGGAAGACTGGAGATCGGGAGTCGCGGGAGACTGGAGATCGGAAGTGGGGTGTGTCTGGAGATCAGGAAATGGGGTAGTCTGTAGATTGGGAGTGTGCGGAGTCTGGAGATCGGGAGTGGGGGGAGTCTGGAGGTCAGGAGTGGGGGGCATCTGGAGATCGGCAGTGGGGGGAGTCTGGAGATCGGGAGTGGCGGGAGCCTCGAGATCGGGAATGGGGGGAGTCTGGAGATCGGGAGTGGGGGTGTCTGGAGATTGGGTGTGGGGTGAGTCTGGAAATCGGGAGAGGAGGGAGTCTGGAGATCGGGGACAGGGAATTCTATTCATTGGTTGTGGGGGCAGACCGGAGATCGGGAGTTGGGGGAGTGTGGAGATCGTGAGTTGGGTCTGTCTGGAGATCGGAAGTGGAGGGATTCTGGAAATCAGGAGTAGGGGGAGTCTGGAGATCGGGAGTGCGGGCTGTCAGGAGTTCAGGAGTGGGTTGGAGTCTGGTGATTTGGAATGGGGGGAGTCTGGAGATCGGGAGTGGGGGAGTCTGGATATCAGGAGTGAGGGTGTCTGGAGATCCGGAGTGTGGGGAGTATGGAGATTGGGAGTGGGGGGAGTCTGGAGATCTGGACTGGGGGGACACTGGAGATCGGGAGTGTGGAGGACTGGAGATTGGGAGTGGGGGGAGACCGGAAGTGGGGTGTGTCTGGAGATCGGGAGTGTGGAAAGCTGCAGATTGGGAGTGCGCGGAGTCTGGAGATCAGGAGTGGGGGGAGTCTGGAGATTGGGAGAGGGTAGATTCTGGAGATCGGGAGTGGAGGGAGTTTGGAAATCGGGAGTGGATTGAGTCTGGAGATCGGGGTCAGGGAATTCTGTACATCGGGAGTGGGGGGAGTCCGGTGATCGGGAGTGAGAGAGTCTGGAGATCGGGAGTGGGGAGTGTCTGGAAATTGGGAGTTGGTGTAGTCTGGAGATCAGCAGTGGGGGGACTGGGGGAGTCCGGAGATCAGCAGTGGGGGAGCGTGGAGATCGGGAGTGGAGGGAGTCTGGAGATAGGGAATGGGGGGATTGTGGAGATCAGGAGCAGGGGGTGTCTGGAGATCGGGAGTGGGGGAGTCTGCAGATCGGGAGTGGGGGAAGTCTGGTGATCGGGAGTCTGGTGAATCTCGAGATTTGGAGAGGGGGGAGTCTGGGGATTTGGGGGCAGGGGGAGTCTGGAGATCGGGAGTGGGGGGAGGCTGGAGATTTGGAGTGGGAGGAATCTGGAGATCAGGACTGGGGTGAGTTTGGAGATCGTGAGTTGGGGGAATCCGGAGTTAGGGAGCGGGGGGAGTCCGGAGATCGGGAATGAGTGGTGTCTGGAGATCGTGTTTGGGGGGAGGCTGGAGATCGGCTGTGGGGGAGTCTGGAGATCGGGAGTGGGAGGAGTCTGGAACTGGTGTTGGGGAAGTCTGGAGATCGGGATTGGTGGTAGTGTAGAGCTCGGGAGTGGGGGGAGTGTGGAGATCATGAGTTGGGTGAGTCTGGAGATCAGAAGTGCGAGGAGTCTGTAAATCAGGAGTAGGGGGAGTCTGGAGATCGGGAGTGCGGGGTGTCTGGAGTTCGGCAGTGGGGGGAGTCCGGAGATCAGGATTTGGGGGAATCTGGATATCGGGGGTTTGGGGAGTCTGGAGATCGGGAGTCGGGGGCGTCTGGAGATCAGCAGTGGGGAGAGTGTGAAGAACGGTGTCGGGGGAGTCTCGAGTTCGGGAGTGGGGGAAGACTGGAGATCGGGAGTGTGGAAGACTGGAGGTCGGGAGTGGGTGGCTTCTGGAGATCGGGAGTGCGGTGAGTCCGGAGATCGGGAGTGGGGGGTGTCTGTAAATCGGGAGTGGAGGGAGTCTGTGGATTGAGAGTGGGGGGCGTCTGGAAATTGGGAGTGGAGGGAGTCTAGAGATCGGGAGTGGGGGGATTGTGGAGCTCAGGACCAGGGGGAGTCTGGAGATCGGGAGTGGGTGGCTGTCTGTAGATCGTGAGTGGGGTGAGCCTGCAAATCGGGAGTGGAGGGAGTCTGGGAAACGGGAGTGGGGTGAGTCTGGAAATCGGGAGTGAGAGAGTCTGGAGATCAGGAGTTGGGGGTGTCTGGAGATCGGGAGTGGAGGGTGTCTGGGGATCCGGAGTGGTGGGAGTCTCGATATCAGGAGTGGGGGGTGTCTGGAGATCTGGAGCATGGGGATTGTGGAGATCGGGAGCAGGGGGTGTCTGGAGATCGGGAGTGGGGGAGACTGGAGAGTGGGAGTGGGGGGAGTCTGGAGATCGGGAGTGCGGGGTATCCGGAGTTCGGGAGTGAGGGGAGTCCGGAGATCGGGAGTGGGGGGAGTCTGGTGATCGGGAGTGGGGGGAGTCTGGATATAGGAGTGGGTGGTGTCTGAAGATCGGGAGTGGAGGCAGTCTGGAGATCGGGAGTGGGGGAAATCCAGAGATTGAAAGTAGCGGGAATCCAGATATCGGGAGTGTGGGTAATCTGGAGATCGGGAGTGGGGGGAGTCTGGAGATCTGGATTGCGGGGAGACTGGAGATCGGGAGTGTGGAAGACTGGAGATCGGGAGTTGGGGGAGACTGGAGATCGGAAGTGGGGTGTGTCTGGAGATCGGGAAACGGGGTAGTCTGTAGATTGGGAGTGTTCGGAGTCTGGAGATCGGGAGTGGGGGGAGTCTGGAGGTCAGGAGTGGGGGGAGTCCGGAGATCGGGAGCGGGGGGAGTCTGGAGCTCGGGAATGGGTGGAGTCTGGAGATCGGGAGTGGGGGGGTCTGGATATCGGGAGTAGGGTGAGTCTGCAGATCGGGAGTGGGGGAAGTCTGGTGATCGGGAGTCTGGCGAATCTCGAGATTTGGAGAGGGGGGAGTCTGGGGATTTGGGGGCAGGGGGAGTCTGGAAATCGGGAGTGGGGAGAGGCTGGAGATTTGGATTGGGAGGAATCTGTAGATCAGGACTGGGGTGAGTCTGGAGATCGTGAGTTGGGGGAATCCGGAGTTAGGGAGCGGGGGGAGTCCGGAGTATGGGAGTGGGTGGTGTCTGGAGATCGTGTTTGGGGGGAGGCTGGAGATCGGCTGTGGGGGAGTCTGGAGATCGGGAGTGGGAGGAGTCTGGAAGTGGTGTTGGGGAAGTCTGGAGATCGGGATTGTGGGGAGTGTAGAGCTCGGGAGTGCGGGGAGTGTGGAGATCATGAGTTGGGTGAGTCTGGAGATCAGAAGTGGGAGGAGTCTGGAAATCAGGAGTAGGGGGAGTCTGGAGATCGGGAGTGCGGGGAGTCCGGAGTTCGCGAGTGGGGGGAGTCCGGACATTGGGAGTGGGGGGAATCCGGAGTTAGGTGTTGGGGGGAGTCTGCAGTTTGGGAGTGTGGGGTGTCTGGAAATCGGGTGTGGTGAATGTCTGGAAATCGGGAGTGGGGGGAGTCTGGAGATCGGCAGTGGGGGGAGTCCGGAGATCAGGAGTTGGGGAAATCTGGTTATCGGGGGTTTGGGGAGTCTGGAGATCAGGAGTCGGGGGCGTCTGGATATCGTCAGTGGGTAGAGTGTGAAGAACGGTGTCGGGGGAGTCTATAGATCGGGATTGGGGGAAGACTGGAGATCGGGCGTGTGGAAGACTGGAGGTCGGGAGTGGGTGGCGTCTGGAGATCGGGAGTGCGGTGAGTCCGGAGATCGGGAGTGGGGGGTGTCTGGAAATCAGGAGTGGAGGGAGTCTGTGGATGGGGAGTGGGGGGCGTCTGGAAATCGGGATTGGAGGGAATCTGGAGATCAGGAGTGGGGGGAGTCTGGAGACCGGGAGTGGGTGGAGACTGGAGAGCGGGAGTGGGGGGAGTCTGGAGTTCGGGAGTGGGGGGATTGTGGAGATCAGGAGCAAGGTGAGTCTGGAGATCGGGAGTGGGGGGCTGTCTGTAGATCGCGAGTGGGGTGAGCCTGAAAATCGGGAGTGGAGGGAGTCTGGAGATCGGGAGCGGGGGGAGTCTGGAAATCGGGAGTGAGAGAGTCTGGAGATCGGGAGTTGGGAGAGTCTGGAGATCGGGAGTGGAGGGTGTCTGGGGATCCGGAGTGGTGGGAGTCTGGATATCAGGGGTGGGGGGTGTCTGGAGATCTGGAGCATGGGAATTGTGGAGATCGGGAGCAGGGGATGTCTGGAGATCGGGAGTGGGGGTGGGGACTGGAGAGTGGGAGTGGGGGGAGTCTGGAGATCGGGAGTGCGGGGTGTCCAGAGTTCGGGAGCGAGAGGAGTCCGGAGATCGGGAGTGGGGGGAGTCTGGTGATCGGGAGTGGGGGGAGTCTGGATATCAGGAGTGGGGGGTGTCTGAACATCGGGAGTGGGGGGAGTCTGGAGACTGGGAGTGGGGGGTGTCTGGAGACCGGGAGTGGGTGGAGACTGGAGAGCGGGAGTGGGGGGAGTTTGGAGTTCGGGAGTGGGGGGATTGTGGAGGTCTGGATTGCAGGGAGACTGGAGTTTGGGAGTGTGGAAGACTGGAGATCGGGAGTCGGGGGAGACTGGAGATCGGAAGTGGGGTGTGTCTGGAGATCGGGAAACGGGGTAGTCTGTAGATTGGGAGTGTTCGGAGTCTGGAGATCGGGAGTGGGGGGAGTCTGGAGGTCAGGAGTGGGGGGTGTCTGGAGATCGGCAGTGGGGGGAGTTCGGAGATCGGGAGTGGGGAGAGTCTGGAGCTCGGGAATGGGGGGAGTCTGGAGATCAGGAGTTGGGGAAATCTGGTTATCGGGGGTTTGGGGAGTCTGGAGATCGGGAGTCGGGGGCGTCTGGATATCGGCAGTGGGTAGAGTGCGAAGAACGGTGTCGGGAGAGTCTATAGATCGGGATTGGGGGAAGACTGGAGATCGGGCGTGTGGAAGACTGGAGGTCGGGAGTGGGTGGCGCCTGGAGATCGGGAGTGCGGTGATTCCGGAGATCGGGAGTGGGGGGTGTCTGGAAATCGGGAGTGGAGGGAGTCTGTGGATGGGGAGTGGGGGGCGTCTGGAAATCGGGAGTGGAGGGAGTCTGGAGATCGGGAGTGGGGGGAGTCTGGAGACCGGGAGTGGGTGGAGACTGGAGAGCGGGAGTGGGGGGAGTCTGGAGTTCGGGAGTGGGGGGATTGTGGAGATCAGGAGCAGGGTGAGTCTGGAGATTGGGAGTGTGGGGCTGTCTGTAGATCAGGAGTGGGGGGAGTCTGGAAATCGGGAGTGAGAGAGTCTGGAGATCAGGAGTTGGGAGAGTCTGGAGATCGGGAGTGGAGGGTGTCTGGGGATCCGGAGTGGTGGGAGTCTGAATATCAGGAGTGGGGGGTGTCTGGAGATCTGGAGCATGGGGATTGTGGAGATCGGGAGCAGGGGGTGTCTGGAGATCGGGAGTGGGGGGGGACTGGAGAGTGGGAGTGGGGGGAGTCTGGAGATCGGGAGTGCGGGGTGTCCGGAGTTCGGGAGTGAGAGTCCTGGGACTCAGTGCTGGGACTCAGTGAAGTAACTACTAACAATACTAACAATAACCAGCCCCAGGACAGTGACAGGGTAACACAAAGAATTCGACCCAACACAATCGTCGCTAAGCAAAAGGAAAAATATCTGACATATTGGGCAGAAACAACAAAAACCCAAAGCAAACTCAATTGCTACTTGGCCCTAAACAGACAATACAACATAGCTGATTACCTGACCATGGTAAAGGATAACAAACTGAGAAGAACCTTGACAAGGTACAGACTTAGCGAACATAGCCTAGCGATCGAAAAAGGCAGACACAGGCAGACCAGGCTGCCAAGAGAAGACAGGATATGCTCTCACTGCAATCAGGGAGTAGTGGAGACAGAGATGCACTTCCTCACAGCCTGCGGAAAATATCAGGGCATCAGGGAGAATTTCTACCAAAAATTCTCACAAATATGCCCTGATTTCAGAAATCTGAATGACAACCAAAAACTCCCATTCCTACTGGGAGAGGAGAGAAGCTGTATAACACTGGCGGCACACTATGTTACAGCTTGCCATGAACAGAGGGACAACCAGTAAACTAAGAAAAGAATATATATAAACAATGCGAATGTATATTTATACACTCAGGGATATACCTGTTTATACACTGTATGAATAGAACTGCGTTTATGTGCTAAACCATAAATGTATTTTGATGCTTTGGCAACATAAGATGTAACTTATCATGCCAATAAAGCGATTTGAATTGTGAATTGTGAATTGTGAGAGGAGTCCGGAGATCGGGAGTGGGGGGAGTCTGGTGATCGGGAGTGGGGGGAGTCTGGATATCAGGAGTGGGGGGTGTCTGAACATCGGGAGTGGGGGGAGTCTGGAGACCGGGAGTGGGGGGTGTCTGGAGACCGGGAGTGGGTGGAGACTGGAGAGCGGGAGTGGGGGGAGTCTGGAGTTCAGGAGTGGGGGGATTGTGGAGATCAGGAGCAGGGTGTGTCTGGAGATCGGGAGTGGAGGCAGTCTGGAGATCGGGAGTGGGGGAAATCCAGAGATTGAAAGTGGCAGGAATCCAGATACCGGGAGTGGGGGTAATCTGGAGATCGGGAGTGGGGGGAGTCTGGAGGTCTGGATTGCGGGGAGACTGGAGATCGGGAGTGTGGAGGACTGGAGATCGGGAGTCGGGGGAGACTGGAGATCGGAAGTGGGGTGTGTCTGGAGATCGGGAAATGGGGTAGTCTGTAGATTGGGAGTGTTCAGAGTCTGGAGATCGGGAGTGGGGGGAGTCTGGAGGTCAGGAGTGGGGGGTTGTGGTGATTATTCTTTATGTTTAGTAAGAAGTATTGTAATTGTTTGTTTGTTTCCTACCTTGAGATATGTGCTGTAAACTCATTGGTAGTTGATGTTATGTGATTTGTGGTGGCCATCTTAAATTCAGTTCTCTACAGCCTTAGTTGGGACTGGGTGTTGAAAGATGTGCTATTGGATTTTTAAAGTTAATAAAGCCTAGATTTAGAAAGGCAAATCTACTCTTTATTTCAATTTATTAACTTTATGTCAGAATGGAGCGATATCTTCAACCGGAACAATTCAATGCTAACCCTAATTCTGCAGGAGTGGATGATAAATGGAACACTGGTATCGTACATTTATAAACTTTTTGGGTGTGTTGGATCAAGAGTCTCTAAATAAGCTGAATATGCTGATCAACTACATTGCTCCGGATGTGTCCAAGTATATTTTGGACTGTGAAACTTACGAATTGGCTATTTCTACATTGGAAAAGATTTTTGTTATACCAAAGAATGAGGTATTTGCATGTCACCTTCTATCTGCCCGTAGGCAGCAGGTGGGAGAATCTTTGGATACTTATTTACAAGCACTTCGGCGCCTTAGTGCTGACTGTAATTATAAGGCTGTGACGGCAGAAGAATATAAGGAAGAATCAGTACGGGATGCTTTTATTAATGGATTACTGTCTAGATCAATTCGTCAGCGGTTGTTAGAAAATAAGACTTTGGCCTAGAAATTCAGTGCCCTTAGCACCGATTTTGCGGCGCTAGAGGGCCTAGCGCTGCAATTGGCGCCGGTTCCTAAATTGCCTGGGGCCCTTCCGCGGCGGTAGACCGGTAGCGCTGCGCCGGCACCGATGACGTCATCGGTGTGCGCAGCGTCCCGGTTGCCGTGGTAACCCGGCCCCAAGCCGAAATTCAGTTGCGCCCGCCTCGCCCGTGGCAGGCGCAACTAAGACTCTGGCAACAGAGTCTTCCCCCAGTGTGAGCCGGCGCATAAAGGTGGAGCGGCGGCCGGCCGCGTTCCCGGCGGCCGCCTGCCCGCACCTCCCTTCCCGGACTCCTGCATTCCCCCCCGCGGCCCTGATCAGTGTCTCATGCGAGCCCGGCACTTCCCCGAGGTGTCGGGCTCAGATGTCGGGTCAATCCGCCGGACAGTTGTCGGCTGGAGGCAGCTCCTCCTTAACAGGAGGAGGAGGCCTGCAGTTCCCCCGCCTGCCGCACCGCATCGGGTGCCGCAGCGGGGGATTAGCGCCGGGAAACCCAAGTTCACGCCCGTTTTGAGGCGCTAAAGGAGGGTTTTAGCGCCCGCCGCCGTCTGGGCCCGGCGCACCCGAATTTTCGTCGGGCGCTGCCGCATTACCGCTGGCGCAAACTTTCTGGCGCTACAGCCCTAGCAAGACCAGAACCCAATTTCTAGGCCTTTGGATCTCAAGAATGCTTTCGAGCAAGCCTCTACATTGGATGTGGCTCAGAGAAGTTCGGATTCTTATGCTCTTTTTAATCGGCCTGCAACTGTGGTTTTGGCAGTTCCGGATGAAAAGGAATTATGTGGACTTAATAGGAGTGGTTTACTAGATTCTGAAACAGTTTCTACTTCGGCGGCTGTTGCCTCTAGGATTCAGAAGTGTTATTTTTGTGGGAATGTCCGGCACCCTCGTCTGAAGTGTCCTGCTCGGGAGGCTGTGTGTAGTAAATGCGGCAAGAGAGGTCATTATGCACGTGTTTGAAAATCATCAGGTTCAATTACGTCCTCTGCGACTACTCAGCCTTTAGATAGGGCGTTTATTGCATCAATTTCTGCTGCATTTGCTCATGGCCTAAACAAAGCTATAGTTACGGCCCAAGTTAATGGGTTAGAAGTGAAGGCCCTTATATGCCTATCTGTTTTGCCTAATCTCTGTGTGGATATTTTGATTGGTCATGATGTGCTTCAATTACACAAGTCTCTCAGTCTTTCGTTTGGAGGGACTAAGCCACCTTTATCTATTTGTGGATTAACCTCTTTATCTATTTCTCCATTATCACTTTTTTCCAATTTGATGCCGGATTGTAAGCCAATTGCTACCAAGTCAAGAAGGCATAGCAGTCAGGATAGAGAAATTATTAATTCTGAAGTTCAACGTCTTTTATTGGAAGGAATCATTGAACCTAGTTGTTCGCCTTGGCGGGCACAGGTAGTTGTCACCACTAACGAGAGACATAAGAAATGAATGGTGATAGACTACTCCCAAACTATTAATAGGTATACTCAATTAGATGCGTACCCATTGCCTAAGATTGATGAGCTTATCAACAAAGTATCTCAGTATAAGGTTTTTAGCAGTATTGACTTAAAGAGTGCTTATCATCAGATTCCTATTGTTAAGAGGGATCAACCATATACGGCCTTTGAGGCTGGCGGAAAGCTGTATCAGTTTTGCCGAATACCATTTGGTGTTACTAATGGTGTTGCTTGTTTTCAACGGGCAATGGATGCTTTTATAAGTGATAACTCTCTCTCTGACACCTTTTCATACTTAGATGACATCACGGTGTGTGGCAAATCAAGGGTGGAGCATGATTCTAATTTAGAAAAATTCCATCAAGCTGCGGAAAGAGTTGGTTTAACTTTCAATAAAGAGAAGTGTATCTTTTCGACCACTGAGGTAAATCTACTGGGGTATATTATCTCGGGAAACAAGATTCAACCAGATCCAGAACGTCTGCGACCATTGATTGATTTACCTTGTCCTACTAATTCTGAGGCTTTGCAACGAGTTGTTGGACTGTTTTCTTATTATTCTAATTGGATTGCAAATTTTTCACAGAAGATCCGGCCCCTTATTCGGGTTACGACATATCCTCTATCATGGGAGGCCAGGACGTGTTTTGATAATTTTACAAAGGATATCCTTGGAGCAGTTGTGCATTCTATTGATGAGCAGGTTCCCTTTGTGATTGAGACGGACGCTTCTGATTTTGCAATTGGGGCTACTCTGAACCAAAATGCAAGACCTGTGGCCTTTTTCTCACGTACCTTGAACAATAGTGAAAAAAGACATTCTTCAGTAGAGAAAGAGGCGTATGCAATAGTAGAAGCACTGCGTAAATGGAGACATTATTTATCGGGGCGACATTTTACGTTGGTAACTGACCAAAAATCTGTGTCCTTTATGTTTGATGTCAAACATTTTGGAAAGATCAAGAATGATAAAATAATGAGGTGGAGGATTGAGTTGGCATGCTACCATTTTGATATAGTTTATCGTCCGGGGAAGGATAATGTTGCTGCTGATGCGCTGTCGAGGGCTTATTGTTCTGTGATTCATGGAGATACGCTTATTAATCTTCACAATGCCTTATGCCATCCTGGGGTTATGAGGATGATACACTTCATACGCAGTAAGAATTTGCCCTTTTCAGTTGAAGACATCAAGTGGATGACTTCATCATGTTCTATCTGTGCTCGGTGTAAACCGAATTTCTTTAAGCCTCAATGAGCTCATCTTATAAAGGCTACTTCTCCTTTTGAACGTTTGAGCATTGATTTTAAGGGGCCTCTTCCTTCAACGACTCAAAATCGATATATATTTACTGTTGTGGATGAGTTTTCAAGGTTCCCTTTTGCTTTTCCTTGCGCAGATGTATCAGCTGCTACAGTTATCAAATGTCTGACTCAACTTTTTGTCATTTTTGGGATGCCTGCGTATATCCATTTGGATCAGGGAAGTTCTTTTATGTCTTCCCAGTTGAAGGAATACCTTCAGAGTCGGGGAATCTCTACTAGTAGAACTACCCCGTATAATCCCTAGGGTAATGGACAGTGTGAACGATACAATGGGGTGATCTGGAAGGCAGTTATGTTGGCTTTGACATCCCGGAACCTTAAGAATACACAGTGGGAAATGATACTGCCTGATGCCCTGCATTCCATTAGATCATTGCTTTCAATGGCTACTAATGTGACCCCCCATGAAAGGCTCTTTAACTATCCACGGAGATCTACTACGGGATATTCGTTACCTTCATGGCTCACTATGCAGGGACCTGTGCTGCTTCGACGCCATGTTAGATTGTCAAAATATGATCCTTTAGTGGAGGAGGTGGAGCTGTTGGAGGCAAATTCCCAATATGCTCATATTCGATTCCAAGATGGGAAAGAAAGTACTGTTTCAATTAAAGACTTGGCTCCTTGTGGTGGCCAGCCCTCTTCTGAGGATATTAACAATAGTCATGATTCAGATAATGTGGATGTCGTTACAGATACTATGAATATTTCCAATCCTATTGCAGATAATTATACTTCTATTAGTCAGCCTTCGATGGATGTTCATGACCATCCCAGTTTACCTCCTGATGGGATTTCCAATCCGGAAACCGTTGATAATCGGGATATGGATAGCCTTCCTGCAGAAGATACTTCTGTGTCTCCTGGTATGGGAGGGCAAGCAATTTCACCAGGGTTAAAAAGGTCGACATGAATAAGATATCCGGTCGACCGACTGAAAATGGACTTTTAAATTGATAGTAATGTTTTAAAATTGTTGAAATATTATATTTGCATTGTTTTAGTTGTAAATAATTAATTATAAATTGTAAAGGTTATTTAGGTTGGAGTATATTTTAAAAGGAGGGGTGAATGTGGTGATTATTCTTTATGTTTAGTAAGAAGTATTGTAATTGGTTGTTTGTTTCCTACCTTGAGATATATGCTGTAAACTCATTGGCAGTTGATGTCATGTGATTTGTGGTGGCCATCTTTAATTCAGTTCTCTACAGCCTTGGTTGGGACTGGGTGTTGAAAGGTGTGCTACTGGATTTTTAAAGTTAATAAAGCCTGGATTTAGAAAGGCAAATCTACTCTTTATTTCAGGGGTGTCTGGAGATTGGCAGTGGGGGGAGTCCGGAGATCGGGAGTGGGGGGAGTCTGGAGATCGGGAATGGGGGGAGTCTGGAGATCAGGAGTGGGGGGTCTGGATATTGAGAGTGGGGTGAGTCTGGAAATCGGGAGTGGAGGGAGCCTGGAGATCGGGGACAGGGAATTCTGTACATCGGTTGTGGGGGCAGTCCGGAGATCGGGATTTGGGGGAGTGTGGAGATCGTTATTTGGGTATGTCTGGAGACCGGAAGTGGGGGGAGTCTGGAAATCAGGAGTAGGGGGAGCCTGGAGAACGAGAGTGTGGGCTGTCAGGAGTTTGGGAGTGGGTTGAAGTCTGGAGATTTGGAGTGGGGGGAGTCTGGAGATCGGGAGTGGGGGAGTCTGGATATCAGGAGTGGGGGTGTCTGGAGATCCGGAGTGTGAGGAGTATGGAGATCGGGAGTGGGGGGAGTCTGGAGATCTGGATTGGGGGGACACTGGAGATCGGGAGTGTGGAAGACTGGAGATCAGGAGTGGGGGGAGACCGGAAGTGGGGTGTGTCTGGAGATTGGGAGTGTGGAAGACTGCAGATTGGCAAACTGTGTAACCTTAGCGGCACACTATGTTACAGCTTGCCATAAACAGTGGGACAACCAGTAAACCTAAGAAAAGAGTATATACAAATTATACAAATGTATATTTATACACTCAGGGATATATCTGTTTATACACTGTATGAATAGATCTGCATTTATGTGTTCAACCATAAATGTTTTTCGATGCTTTGGCAACATAAGATGTACCTTATCATGCCAATAAAGTGATTTGAATTTGAATTTGAATTTGAGTGTGCGGAGTCTGGAGATCGGGAGTGGGGGGAGTCTGGAGATTGGGAGAGGGTGGAGTCTGGAGATCGGGAGTGGAGGGAGTCTGGAAATCTGGAGTGGAGTGAGTCTGGAGATCGCGGTCAGGGAATTCTGTACATCGGGAGTGGGGGGAGTCCGGAGATTGTGAATGGGGGGAGTCTGGAAATCAGGAGTAGGGGGGAGTCTGGAGATCGGGAGTGCGGGGAGTCTGGAGTTTGGGAGAGGGGGGAGTCTGGAGATCGGGAGTGCAGGGAGTCTGTTGATCAGGTGTGTGGGTAGTCTGGAGACCAGGAGTGGGGGAGTCTGTGGTTCAGGAGCACGGGGAGTCTGGAGATCGGGAGTGGGGAGACTGGAGATCGGGAGTTGGGGGAGTCTGGAGATCGTGAGTGGGAGGAGTCTGGAGATCGGGAGTGAAAGAGTCTGGAGATCGGGAGTGGGGAGTGTCTGGGAATCGTGTGTGGGGGTAGTCTGGAGATCGGCAGTGGGGGGAGTCCGGAGATCAGGAGTGGGGGAGCATGGAGATCGGGAGTGGAGGGAGTCTGGAGATCGGGAGTGGGGGGATTGTGGAGATCGGGAGCAGGGGACGTCTGGAGATCGGGAGTGGGGGAGGCGGGACTGGGGGGAGTCTGCAAATCGGGAGTGGGGGGAATCTGGTGATCGGGAGTCTAGGGAGTCTCGAGATTTGGAGAGGGTGGAGTCTGGGGATTTGGGGGCAGGGGGAGTCTGGAGATCGGGAGTGGGGGGAGGCTGGAGATTTGGAGTGGGAGGAATCTGGAGATTAGGACTGGGGTGAGTCTGGAGATTGTGAGTTGGGGGAATCCAGAGTTAGGGAGCGGGGGGTGTCCGGAGATCGGGAGTGGGTGGTGTCTGGAGATCGGGATTGCAGGGAGGCTGGAGATCGGCTGTGGGGGAGTCTGGAGATCGGGAGTGGGAGGAGTCTGGAGAGTGGTGTTGGGGAAGTCTGGAGATCGGGATTGGGGGGAGTGTAGAGCTCGGGAGTGGGGGGTGTGTGGAGATCATGAGTTGGGTGTGTCTGATGATCAGAAGTGGGAGGAGTCTGTGTGGTAAACCACTGTTGTTAGTATTGTTGTTCACTGTTAGTACTGTTGTTCACTCTTGCATATTGTTGTACTTGTCTGTGCATGCCTCAGCTGACTCCGCCCCTGGCTCCACCCTCATGGCTGGGTATAAAGGTCGCTGCTCAGAAGCCTCCAGCCCTTTTGGATACCAGGCAACCACAAGAGGCATGCTCTGTTCTTTGGTAATAAAAGCCTGTTTATTACTTTCTCAATCTCCAGTCTTTTGTAGCAATTGATAGTGCATCAATTTTATTACCAAAGTTAAATGTTGGCTGCGGATGCTGATCAACCGATGGCGCAAAACGCTGAGCAGCAGGCGCTGCTGCGAGCCCTCAGACCAACATGCCTGGACCTAGACCCCCAAGAAGCGGGTTCGTCGACTAAATTCGCACAATGGCTGCGTTGCTTTGAGGCGTATCTGGAAGCCTCGACCGTGACTCTTGATGAAAATAAACTGAAAATCCTGGCCTCGAAGGTGAGCCACCAAGTCTATACTTTAATCCAAGATGCGACGACCTACGCGGCGGCTATCGACCTACTGAAAGGGCAGTATGCACGCCCGGTTAACACGGTCTATGCCAGGCACCTTTTAAGATCTCGCAGACAGCAGCCCGGGGAATCGGTGGAAGCCTTCCTACGGGCACTGCGGGTACTCGGACGCGGCTGCGACTGCAAGGAAGTATCGGCCGCGGCACATGCGGAGGGATTGATACGAGACGCTTTCGTTGCGGGTCTAAGGTCCGACTACTCCCGGCAGAGGCTGCTGGAGAAGGGTGAAATAGACCTGACAAAGGCAGTGTCCCTCGCGCTCTCGCTCGACGCGGCCCACAGAAATATGGACGCTTTCTCCCCTCATCGCCCCGCGCCGTGGACGCCGCAATCTTGGGCCATGGGACCGCCACCTCCGACTGCTGCAGCGATGTCCAAGGCACAAAAATGCTATTTTTGTGGCCAAGCTAAACACCCTAGAGCACGCTGCCCCGCGAAGAATGCTACCTGCTCCGGCTGCGGGAAGAAAGGTCACTACGTTAGCGCCTGCAAAGGGAAGACCGCTAACGCCAGCAGCGCTGCGTGCGAACCGTGGGCGCAGCCATCTTGTCCGCCATCTTGGGCTCCCCCAGCCGCGTGGGGATCGGGACCGTGGGCGCCGCCATTTTGTCCGCCATCTTGGACGCCTCCGACTTCAACCACGGGGGAGCCGGACTCAACCACCGCCTCATCTGACGACCACATCGACTCGCTCGACCATACGCTGGCCTCCGTGATGCTGGACCAATCTCTCCCTCATCAACTGTCCAGGTCCATGATGGATATTACGGTAAACGGCCGCGCCACTACCTGCCTTTTTGACAGCGGGAGCACGGAGAGCTTTATCCACCCCGACACGGTGCGCAGTTACTCTCTCCCGGTCCTGCCGACGCGCCATCGGATCTCTTTGGCTTCCAAAGCCCAGTCAGCGGACGTCGGTGGCTACTGTGTAGTGACCCTTTCAGTAAGGGGCACAGAATACAAAAATTTTAAACTTCTGGTCCTGCCCCATCTCTGCGCTGCCGTTCTACTGGGGTTGGATTTTCAGTGCCACCTTAAGAGTGTCACATTAGCGTATGACGGACCCCTCCCCCCACTCACAGTCTGCAGCCAGCAGCTTTTAAATCGCCCGCCGTGCACCATTTGCAGCCTCTCCACCCTTAAAGTTCCCCCCCCCTCCTTGTTCGCTAACCTCACCCGCGACTGTAAGCCCATCGCTACCAAAAGCAGGCGTTACAGTGTTGGGGATAGGAGCTTCATTAAATCCGAGGTAGCGAGACTCCTGAAGGAAGGGATTATTGAAAGTAGCACCAGCCCATGGCGAGCACAAGTGGTGGTAGTGAAGACTGGCGAAAAACAGCGCCTAGTTATTGACTGCAGCCAGACGATCAATCGCTACACCCAACTAGATGCATACCCACTCCCCCGCATATCTGACATGGTCAATCAGATAGCACAATACCGGGTGTTCTCGACGATTGATCTGAAGTCGGCATACCACCAGCTCCCCATCGGGGCTGAGGACCGCCAGTACACAGCTTTTGAAGCTGACGGTCGGCTCTATCACTTTCTCAGAGTTCCCTTCGGCGTCACCAACGGAGTTTCTGTCTTCCAACGGGAGATGGACCGGATGGTTGACCAGAACACGCTCCAGGCCACTTTCCCATATCTAGACAACGTCACCATCTGCGGCCACGACCAGCAGGACCACGACGTTAATCTAGAGAAATTCCTCCGGACGGCCCAGCGGCTGAATCTCACATACAACAAAGACAAATGTATGTTTCGTACTACGCGCCTCGCTATTCTTGGCTGCGTAGTGGAGAACGGAGTCATCGGCCCAGACCCCGATAGAATGCGCCCCCTTATGGAGCTCCCCCTCCCCCACTGCCAGAAAGCACTGAAGAGATGCCTGGGGTTTTTCTCTTACTATGCTCAGTGGGTGCCCAACTATGCGGATAAAGCCCGACCCCTCATCAAGTCCGCCTCCTTCCCCCTGACAGCAGAGGCCTGTGCAGCCTTCACTCTCATAAAAGGAGACATTGCGAAGGCCACAATGCACGCTGTGGATGAGTCCCTTCCTTTTCAAGTGGAGAGCGACGCATCCGACTTTGCCCTAGCTGCAACCCTTAACCAGGCGGGGAGACCCGTGGCCTTTTTCTCAAGGACCCTCCAGGGCCCCGAGATTCGACACTCCTCTGTCGAAAAGGAGGCCCAGGCCATTGTGGAAGCCGTGCGACATTGGCGGCATTACCTGGCCGGAAAACGATTTACCCTGCTCACTGACCAGCGTTCAGTGGCTTTTATGTTTCATAATAAGCAGCGGGGCAAAATCAAGAATGACAAGATCTTAAGGTGGAGAATCGAACTCTCCACCTACAATTACGATATCTTGTACCGGCCCGGGAAACTCAATGAGCCCCCAGATGCCCTATCACGTGGTACGTGCGCCAACGCGCAGGTTGATAGGCTACAGACCCTCCACAATGACCTCTGCCACCCGGGGGTCACCAGGTTCTTCCATTTTATCAAATCCCGTAACCTGCCCTACTCCATCGAGGAGGTCAGGACCATGACCAGGAACTGCCAGATCTGTGCCGAGTGCAAGCCGCATTTTTATAGGCCAGACAGAGCGAGCCTGATCAAAGCCACGCGCCCCTTCGAGCGGCTGAGCATCGATTTTAAAGGGCCCCTCCCCTCCTCTGACCGCAATGTGTACTTCCTCAATATAATTGATGAGTACTCCCGTTTCCCGTTTGCCATCCCTTGCTCGGACATGACCAGTACCACGGTCATTAAATGTCTGAATGACCTCTTCGCCTTGTTCAGTTTCCCTAGCTATATCCATAGCGACAGGGGCTCATCTTTTATGAGCGACGAACTTCGGCAGTACCTGCTCGCGAGAGGCATTGCTACAAGCAGGACCACCAGCTACAACCCCCGGGGTAACGGCCAGGTGGAAAGGGAGAATGCGACAGTCTGGAAGGCAGTCCTTTTAAACTTAAAATCTAAGGGCCTTCCGACCTCCCGCTGGCAGGAGGTCCTCCCTGCGGCGCTCCATTCCATTCGGTCGCTGCTCTGTACACCCACCAATGCCACTCCTCACGAGAGAATGTTCTCCTTCCCCAGGAAGTCCACGTCGGGGATTTCGCTACCAACATGGCTGACTTCTCCAGGTCCCGTCCTACTGCGGAAGCACGTGAGGACCCATAAGGCGGACCCCCTGGTCGAGAGGGTGAGCCTCCTCCACGCCAACCCGCAGTATGCTTACGTGGTGTACCCGGACGGGCGGGAGGACACAGTCTCCATTCGAGACCTCGCACCTGCAGGTGCTCCTGAAACACCCTCTTCGCCACCCACCGCTACTCCTGCCTACCCCCAGGACACAGTCCCCGCACGGGACCTCGCACCTTCGGGTGCCTCTGAGAGACCACCATTGCTACCTCCCATTACCCATGCTCTGACCCCTGTAGACGGCATGCAGCAGCCCCAGGGTCCGCCACCTGCTACACCTCCTCTGAACGAGACACCGGGTTCACCATTGGATGCTGCACCATCACCGCCGCTGCTGCGACGCTCAGGACGGCTTACAAGGCCTCCTGATAGACTTCAGTACACGAATTTTTAGTGCACTTCACCCCGCCGGACTCAATTCTAAACAAGGGGTGAATGTGGTAAACCACTGTTGTTAGTATTGTTGTTCACTGTTAGTACTGTTGTTCACTCTTGCATATTGTTGTACTTGTCTGTGCATGCCTCAGCTGACTCCGCCCCTGGCTCCACCCTCATGGCTGGGTATAAAGGTCGCTGCTCAGAAGCCTCCAGCCCTTTTGGATACCAGGCAACCACAAGAGGCATGCTCTGTTCTTTGGTAATAAAAGCCTGTTTATTACTTTCTCAATCTCCAGTCTTTTGTAGCAATTGATAGTGCATCAGTCTGGAAATCAGGAGTAGGGGGAGTCTGGAGATCAGGAGTGCGGGGTGTCCGGAGTTCGGGTGTGGGGGGAGTCCAGAGATTGGGAGTGGGGGGAATCCGGAGTTAGGGATTGGGGGGAGTCTGGAAATTGGGTGTGGTGAATGTCTGGAAATCGGGAGTGGGGGGAGTCTGGAGATCGGCAGTGGGGGAATCCGGAGATCAGGAGTTGGGGGAATCCGGATATCGGGGGTTTGGGGAGTCTGGAGATCGGGAGTCGGGGGCGTCTGGAGATCGGGAGTGGGTAGAGTGTGAAGAACGGTGTCGGGGGAGACTAGAGATAGGGACTGGGGGAAGACTGGAGATCGGGATTGTGGAAGACTGGAGGTCGGGAGTGGGTGGCATCTGGAGATCGGGAGTGGGGGGAGTCCGGAGATTGGATGAGGGTGGAGTCTGGAGAAAGGAGTGGAGGGTGTCTGGAAATCGGGAGTGGAGTGAGTCTGGAGATCGGGGTCAGGGAATTCTGTACATCAGGAGTGGGGGGAGTACGGAGATCGGGAGTGGGGGGAGTCTGGAAATCAGGAGTAGGGGGAGTCTGGAGATCGGGAGTGCGGGGTGTCTGGAGTTCGGGTGTGGGGGGACTCCAGAGATTGGGAGTGGGGGGAGTCTGGTGATTGGGTGTGCGCGGAGTCTGGATATCAGGAGTGGGGGGTGACTGGAGATCTGGAGTGAGAAAATCTGGAGATCGGGAGTGGGGGGAGTCTGGAGATTGGGAGTGAGTGGAGACTGGAGAGTGGGAGTGGGGGGAGTCTGCAGATCGGGAGTGGGGGGAATCTGGTGATCAAGAGTGAGGTGAGTCGTGAATGGGGGAAGCCTTGAGATCGGGAGGGGTTGAGTCTGGAGATTGGTCTTGGGGGATTCTAGATATCGGGATTGCGGGGAGACTGGAGATCGGGACTGGGGGAGACTGGATATCGTGAGTGGTGGAGACTGGAGATCGGGAGTGGGTGGTGTCTGGAGATTGGGTTTGTGGGGAGTCTGGAGATCGGCTGTGGGGGAGTCTGGAGGTCAGGAGTGGGGGGAGTCTGGGGATCAGGAGTGGTGGGAGTCTGGATATCAGGAGTGGGTGTGTCCAGAGATCGAGAGTGGGGGGATTCTGGAGATCGGGAGTGGGGGGAATCCGGATATCGGGAGTTTGGGGAATCTGGATAACGGAAGTGGGGGAGCCTGGAGATCGGGAGGGGTTGAGTCTGGGGAATGGTGTCAGAGGAATGTAGACATTGGGATTGGGGGGAGACTGGAGATTGGGTTTGGTGGGAGTCTGGAGATCGGCTGTGGGGGAGTCTGGAGATCGGGTGTGGGGTTGTCTGGAGGGCAGTGTTGGGGAAGTCTGGAGATCGGGAGTGGGGAGAGTGTGGAGATCAGGATTGGGGGGAGTGTAGAGATCGGGAGTGTGGGGAGTGTAGAGATCGGGAGTGGGGAGACTGGAGATCGGGAGTGGGGGGAGTCTGGAGATTGCGAGTGGGAGGAGTTTGGAGATCGTGAGTGGGAGCAGTCTGGAGATCGGGAGTGGGGAGTGCCTGGAAATCGGGAGTGGGGGGAGTCCGGAGATCAGGAGTGGGGGGAGCATGGAGATCGGGAGTGGAGGGAGTCTGGGGATCGGGAGTGATGGGAATCTGGATATCAGGAGTGGGGGGACTCTGGAGATCAGGAGTGGGGGGAGACTGGAGAGCATTAGTGGGGGGAGTCCGGAGATTGGGAGTGGTGGATTGTGGAGATCGGGAGCAGGGGGAGGCTGGAGATCGGGAGTGGGGGGAGTCTGGTGATCGGGAGTGAGGTGAGTCTGGTAATCGGAGATCAGGAGTGGGATGAGTCTGGCGATCGTGAATGGTGGGAGCCTTGAGATCGGGAGGGGTTGAGTCTGGAGATTGGTGTTGGGGGAGTCTCGATATTGAGATCAGAAGTGGGAGGAGTCTGGAAATCAGGAAGTAAGGGGAGTCTGTAGATCGGGAGTGCGGGGTGTCCGGAGTTTGGGAGTGGGGGGAGTCCGGAGATCGGGAGTGGGGGGAATCCGGAGTTAGGGATTGGGGGGAGTCTGGAGATTGGGAGTGTGGGGTGTCTGGAGATCGGGTGTGGTGAATGTCTGGAAATCAGGAGTGGGGGGAGTCCGGAGATCGGGAGTGGGGGGAATCTGGAGATCGGGAGTGGGGGGCATCTGGAGATCGGGAGTGGGGGAGTCCAGAGATTGGGAGAGGGTGGTGTCCAGAGATCGGGAGTGGGGGTGTCTGGAAATCAGGTGTAGGGGGAGTCTGGAGATCGGGAGTGGGGGGTTTGTGGAGCTCAGGAGCAGGGGGAGTCTGGAGGTCGGGAGTGGGGGGCTGTCTGTAGATCGCGAGTGGGGTGAGTCTAGAAATTGGGAGTGGAGGGAGTCTGGGGATCGGGAGTGGGGGGAGTCTGGAAATCGGGAGTGAGAGAGTCTGGAGATTGGGAGTTGGGGGAGTCTGGAGATCGGGAGTGGAGGGAGTCTGGGGATCCGGAGTGGTGGGAGTCTGGATATCAGGAGTGGGGGGGTGTCTGGAGATCTGGAGCATGGTGATTGTGGAGATCGGGAGCAGGGGGTGTCTGGAGATCGGGAGTGGGCGGAGGCTGGAGAGTGGGAGTGGGGGGAGCCTGGAGATCGGGAGTGCGGGGTGTCTGGAGTTCGGGAGTGAGGGGAGTCCGGAGATCGGGAGTGGGGGGATTGTGGAGATCAGGAGCAGGGGGAGTCTAGAGATCGGGAGTGGAGGCAGTCGGGAGATCGGGAGTGGGGGAAATCTGGAGATTGAAAGTGGCGGAAATCCAGATATCGGGAGTGGGGGTAATCTGGAGATCGGGCATGGGGGGAGTCTGGAGATCTGGATTGCGGGGGAGTCTGGATATCAGAAGTGGGGGGTGACTGGAGATCCGGACTGTGGGGAGTATGGAGATTGAGAGTGTGGGGAGTCCGGAAATCGGGAGTGGGGAGACTGGAGATCGGGAGTGGGGGGAATTTGGAGATCGTGAGTGAGAGCAGATGGAGATCGGGAGTGAGAGAGTCTGGAGATCGGGAGTGGGTGTGCTTGGAAATCGGGAGTGGGGGGAGTCTGGAGATCAGGAGTGGGGGGAGCATGGAGATCAGGAGTGGTGGGCGTCTGGGGATCAGGAGTGATGGGAGTCTGGATATCAGGAGTGGGGGGACTCTGGAGGTCGGGAGTGGGGGGAGACTGGAGAGCATTAGTGGTGGGAGTCCGGAGATTGGGAGCGGGGGAATTGTGGAGATCAGGACTGGGGGAGACTGGGTATGGTGAGTGGTGGAGACTGGAGATCGGGAGTGGGTGGTGTCTGGAGATCGGGTTTGGGGGGAGTCTGGAGACTGACTGTGGGGGAGTCTGGAGGTCGGGAGTTGGGGGAGTCTGGAGAGCGGTGTTGGGGAAGTCTGGAGATCGGGAGTGGATAGAGTCTGGTGATCGGGAGTGGGGGGTGTCTGGAAATCGGGAGTGGAGGGAGTCTGGGAATTGGGTGTGGGGGGAGTCTGGAAATTGGGAGTGGAGGGAGTCTGGAGTTCGGGAGTGGGGGGATTGTGGAGCTCAGGAGCAGGGGGAGTCTGGAGATCGGGAGTGGGGAGCTGTCTGTAGATCACGAGTGGGGTGAGTCTGGAAATTGGGAGTGGAGGGAATCTGGGGATCGGGAGTGGGAGGAGTCTGGAAATCGGGAGTTGGGTGAGTCTGGAGATCGGGAGTGGAGGTAGTCTGGGGATCCGGAGTCGGGGGAGTACGGAGATCGGGATTTGGGGGAGCCTGGAGATCGGGAGTGGGGGGAGACTGGAGAGTGGGTGTGGGGGGAGTCTGGAGATCAGGAGTGGGGGGATTGTGGAGATCAGGAGCAGGGGGAGTCTGGAGATCAGGAGTGGGGGGTATCCAGAAACTGGAGATGGGGGAATCCGAATATCGGGAGCTGGGGGAATCCGGAGATCGGGAGAGGGGGAGTCTGGAGATCGGAAGTGGGGATAGTCTGGAGATCGGTAGTAGGGGGAGTCCTGAGATCGGGTGTCGGGAGAGACTGGAGATCGGGAGTGGGGGGTATCCAAAGATCGGGAGTGAGTGGAGTCTGGAGATTGGGAGTGGGGGGAGTCAGGAGATCGGGAGTGAGAGTGTCTGGAGATCGGGAGTGGGGTGAGTCCAGAGATTGGGAGCTTGGGTAGCCTGGAGATTGGGAGAGGGGGGAGTCCAGATATCGGGAGTGGGGGGTGTCTGGAGTTCAGGAGTGGGGGGAATTAGGAGATTGGGGTCGGGGGAGTCTGGAAATCGGGAGTGGTGGTAGTCTGGAGATCAGAAGTGGGGTGAGTCTGGAGATCGGGAGTGTGGTGAGTCTGGTGATCGGGAGTGGGTGGCGTCCAGAGATCGGGAGTGCGGGTAGTCTAGAGATCGGGAGTGGGGGGAGTCTGGAGATCGGGAGTGTGGGGAGTCCAGAGTTCGGGAGCGGGGGCTTTCTGGAGATTGGGGTTGGGGAGAGTCTGGAGATCGGGAGTGGGGGGACTCTGGAGATCGGCAGTGGGGGGAGTCTGGAGATCGGGAGTGTCTGCAGATTGGGAGTGGGGGGAATCCGGAGATAGGGAGTGGGGGGAGTCTGGTGAACGTGAGTGGGGGGATCCTTGAGATTGGGAGTGGGGGAATCCGGATATCGGGAGTTTGGTGATTCTGGATATCAGGTGTGGGGGGCGTTTGGAGATCAGGAGTGGTGTGAGTCCGGAGATCGGGAGTGGGGGGAGGCTAGAGATCGGGAGTGGGGGGAGTCTGGAGATTGGGGTTGGGGAATTCTGGTGATTGGAATTGAGGGTAGTGTGGAGATCAGGATTGGGGGGAGTCTGGAGATCAGGAATGGACGGAGTCTGGAGATCGGGAGTGGGGGCTTTCTGGAGATCGGGAGTGGAGGGAGACTGGAGATCGGGAGTGGCGGGAATCTGGAGAGTGGGTTCGGGGGTGTCTGGAGATCGGCAGTGAGGGGTGTCTGGACATCGGGATGGGGGGAGAATGGAGATCGGGCTTGGGGGAGTCTGAAGATCGGGGTCAGGGGGTTCTGGAGATCGGGATTGGGGGGTGTCTGTAGATCAGGAGTGGAGGGAGCCTGGAGTTCGGGAGTGTGGTGAGTCTGGAGATCGGGAGTGGGGGAATCCGGATATCGGGAGTTTGGGTATTTTGGATATCGGTTGTGAGGGGAGACTGGAGATCGGAAGTGTGGGGAGTCTGGAGATCGGGAGTGTGGGGAATCTGGTGATCGGGAGTGGATGGAATCTTGAGTTTGGGAGCGGGGGCAGTCCGGAGAACGGGAGTGGGGGGGAGTCTGAAGATCGGGCTTGGGGGAGTCTGAAGATCGGGGTCAGGGGAGTTTGGAGATCGGGATTGGGGTGTGTCCGGAGATCGGGGGTGGAGGGAGTCGGGAGTTCGGGAGTGGCGGCAGTCCGGAGATCGGCAGTGGAGGATGTTGTCTGGAGATCGGGAGTGGGTGTGTCTGGAGATCGGGAGTGGGTGGAGTCTGGAGATCGGGAGTGTGGTGAGTCTGGAGATCGGGAGAGGGGGAGTGTGGAGCTCGGGAGTGGGGGAAGTCTGGGGATCCGGAGTGGGGTGTGTCTGGAGATCGGAAGTGGGGGGAGTCTTCGGACGGGAGAGGGGGGAGTCTGGAGATTTGGGGAGGGGGGAGTATGGGGATGTTGGGCAGGGGGAGTCTGGAGATCGGGAGTGGTGGGATTCTGGAGATTTGGAGTGGGGGCTTTCTGGAGATCAGGATTGGGGTGAGTCTGGAGATCGGGAGTGGGGGCTGTCTGTAGATTGGGAGTAGCCGGTATCTGGAGGTCGAGGTTGAGGGAGTGTGGAGATCGGGAGTGGGGGGAGTCTGGAGATCGGCAGTGGGGAGTGTCTGCAGATTGGGAGTGGGGGGAGGGTGGAGATCGGGAGTGGCGAGTGTCTGGAGAGCGGGAGAGGGGGGAGTCCAGAGCTCGGGATTGGGGTGAGTTCAGAGATCGGGAGTGGGGGGAATCCAAAGATAGGGAGTGGGGTGAGTCTGGTGATCGGGAGTGGGGGGAGCCTTGCGATCGGGTGTGGGGGAATCTGGATATCAGGAGTTTGGGGATTCTGGATATCGGGAGTGAGGGGAGACTGGAGATCGGAAATGTGGGGAGTCTGGAGATCGGGAGTGTGGGGAATCTGGTGATCGGGAGTGGATGGAGCCTTGAGTTCGGGAGCGGGGGCAGTCCGGAGAACGGGAGTGGGGGGAGTCTGAAGATCGGGGTCGGGGGTGTCTGGAGATTGTGATTGGAGGGAGTCTATTGATTGGGAATGGGGGAAGTCTGGAGATCGGGAGCGGGGGCGAGTCTCGAGATCAGGGTTGGGGGTGTCTGGAGATCAGGAGTGAAGGGGGCCTGGAGAGCGGGAGTGTGGGGAGTCTGGGGATCTGCATTGGGAGGAGTCTGGAGATCAGGAGTGGGGGGAATCCAGAGATCGGAAGTGGGGGAATCCGAATATCGGGAGCTGGGGGAATCCGGAGATCGGGAGTGGGGGAGTCTGGAGATCGGCAGTGGGGTTAGTCTGGAGATCGGTAGTAGGGGGAGTCCTGAGATCGGGTGTCGGGAGAGACTGGAGATCGGGAGTGGGGGGTATCCGGAGATCAGGAGTGTGTGGAGTCTGGAGATTGGGAGTGGGGGGAGTCAGGAGATCGGGAGTGAGAGAGTCTGGAGATCGGGAGTGGGGTGAGTCTGGAGATCGGGAGTTTGGGTATCCTGGAGATTGGGAGAGGGGGGAGTCCAGATATCGGGAGTGAGGGGTGTCTGCAGTTCAGGAGTGGGGGTAGTCAGGAGATCGGGGTCGGGGGAGTCTGGAAATCGGGAGTGGTGGTAGTCTGGAGATCAGAAGTGGGGTGAGTCTGGAGATCGGGAGTGTGGTGAGTCTGGTGATCGGGAGTGGGTGGCGTCCAGAGTTCGGGAGTGGAGGGAGTCTGGAGATCGGGAGTGGGGGGAGTTTGGAGATCGGGAGTGTGGGGAGTCCAGAGTTCAGGAGTGGGGGCTTTCTGGAGATAGGCATTGGGGGGAGTCTGGAGATCGGGAGTGGGGGGAGTCTAGAGATCGGCAGTGGGGGGAGTCTGGAGATCGGGAGTGGGGAGTGTCTGCAGATTGGGAGTGGGGGGAATCCGGAGATAGGGAGTGGGGGGAGTCTGGTGAACGGGAGTGGGGGGATCCTTGAGATCGGGAGTGGGGGAATCCGGATATCGGGAGTTTGGGGATTCTGGATATCGGGTGTGAGGGGAGAGTGGAGATCGGGAGATGGGGGAGTCTGGTGATTGGGAGTTGGGGGTGTCTAGAGATGGGGTGTGGGGGGCGTTTGGAGATCGGGAGTGGTGTGAGTCCGGAGATCGGGAGTGGGGGGAGGCTAGAGATCGGGAGTGGGGGGCGTCTGGAGATCGGGAGTGGGGGGAGTCTGGAGATTGGGGTCGGGGAATTCTGGAGATTGGAATTGGGGGTAGTGTGGAGATCAGGAATAGATGGAGTCTGGAGATCGGGAGTGGGGGCTTTCTGGAGATCGGGAGTGGTGGGAGACTGGAGATCGGCAGTGAGGGGTGCCTGGACATCGGGATTGGGTGGAGAATGGAGATCAGGCTCGGGGGAGTCTGAAGATTGGGGCCAGGGGGACTGGAGATCGGGATTGGGGTGTGTCTGGAGATCGGGAGTGGAGGGAGTCTGGAGTTCGGGAGTGTGGTGAGTCTGGAGATCGGGAGTGGGGGAATCCGGATATTGGGAGTTTGGGGATTCTGGATATCGGGTGTGAGGGGAGACTGGAGATCGGAAGTGTGGGGAGCCTGGAGATCGGGAGTGTGGGGAATCTGGTGATCGGGAGTGGATGGAGTCTTGAGTTCGGGAGCAGGGGCTGTCCGGAGAACGGGAGTGGGGGGAGTCTGAAGATCGGGGTCGGGGGTGTCTGGAGATTGTGAGTGGAGGGAGTCTGGAGATCGGGCTTGGGGGAGTCTGAAGATCGGGGTCAGGGGAGTCTGGAGATCGGGATTGGGGTGTGTCCGGAGATCGGGAGTGGAGGGTGTCTGGAGTTCGGGAGTGGGGGCAGTCCGGAGATCGGCAGTGGAGGGTGTTGTCTGGAGATCGGGAGTGGGTGTGTCTGGAGATCGGGAGTGGGTGGAGTCTGGAGATCGGGAGTGTGGTGAGTCTGGAGATCGGGAGGGGGGAAGTGTGGAGCTCGGGAGTGGGGGGAGTCTGGGGATCCGGAGTGGGGTGAGTCTGGAGATCGGGAGTGGGGGGAGTCTTCGGACGGGAGAGGGGGGAGTCTGGAGATTTGGGGAGGGGGGAGTATGGGGATGTTGGGCAGGGGGAATCTGGAGATCGGGAGTGGTGGGATTCTGGAGATTTGGAGTGGGGGCTTTCTTGAGATCGGGTTTGGCGGGGAGTCTGGAGATCGGGAGTGGGGGCTGTCTGTAGATCGGGAGTAGCCGGTATCTGGAGATCGAGGTTGAGGGAGTGTGGAGATCGGGAGTGGGGGGAGTCTGGAGATCAGCAGTGGGGAGTGTCTGCAGATTGGGAGTGGGGGGAGGGTGAAGATCGGGAGTGGCGAGTGTCTGGAGAGCGGGAGAGGTGGGAGTCCAGAGCTCGGGACTGGGGTGAGTTCGGAGATTGGGAGTGGGGGGAATCCAGAGATAGGGAGTGGGGTGAGTCTGGTGATCGGGAGTGGGGGGAGCCTTGAGACCGGGAGTGGGGGAATCCGGATATCAGGAGTTTGGAGATTCTGGATATCAGGAGTGAGGGGAGACTGGAGATCGGAAATGTGGGGAGTCTGGAGATCAGGAGTGTGGGGAATCTGGCGATCGGGAGTGGATGGAGTCTTGAGTTCAGGAGCGGGAGCAGTCCGGAGAATGGGAGTGGGGTGAGTCTGAAGATCGGGGTCGGGGGTGTCTGGAGATCGTGAGTGGAGGGAGTCTAGAGATCGGGAATGGGGGAAGTCTGGAGATCGGGAGCGGGTGGAGTCTCAAGATCGGTGTTGGGGTGTCTGGAGATCAGGAGTGAACGGGGCCTGGAGACCGGGAGTGTGGGGAGTCTGGGGATCGGCATTGGGAGGAGTCTGGAGATTAGGAGTGGAGGGAGTCTGGAGATTGGGAGTGGGGAATTCTGGAGATCGGAAGTGGGGCTTTGTGGATATCAGGAGTGGGGGGAGTCTGAAGACCGGGATCGGGGGTGTCTGGAGAATGGCAGTGGGGGGTGTCTGGATATCGGGAGTGGGGGGAATGTGGAGATCGGGACTGGGGGGAGTCTGGAGATTGGCAGTAAGGCTCTCTGGAGTTTGGGAGTGGGGGGGAGTCTGGAGATCGGGAGTGGGGGTAGTCTAGAGATGGGGTGTGGGGGGCATCCGGAGATCGGGAGTGTAGTGATTCCGGAGATCGGGAGTGGAGGGTGTCTAGAGATTGGGAGTGGGGGGCGTCTGGAGATTGGGAGTGGGGGGAGTCTGGAGATCGTGAATGGGCGGAGTCTGTAGATTGGGAGTGGGGGGAGTCTGGAGATCGGGAGTGGGGGCAGTCCGGAGAACGGGAGTGGGGGGCATCTGAAGATCGGGGTCCGGGGTGTCTGGAGATTGTGAGTGGAGGGAGTCTAGAGATCGGGAATGGGGGAAGTCTGGAGATCAGGAGCGGGGGGACTCTCGAGTTCGGGGTCGGAGGTGTCTGGAGATCGGGAGTGAAGGGAGGCTAGAGATCGGGAGTGGGGGGTGTTATGTATATACCTTTAAGGAGGGGAACTATCTTTTACAGCTCATGTATACTGCAGTACCGGCAGTGACCACACCGGTATATAACACTGAGTAGTAATCTGTACAGATCAGTTGCAGTGTGAGCCACGTTGAGTAAACACCTGTTGTACCGTTCTATTATACACGGACACAACATTGGCGACGAGGCAAGTTCGAACCTACCTGCAACTCTGCATCACCTCCCGGGGATTCATTCCTGGAGATCAGTGGATTGGAGGTCAAGGCCAGAGACTCGGGCGTTGACCACGGGCAACCGCCCAGTCATCCAGCAGAGACTCGAGAATTACGGGGGAGACTGTCGAGAGCCAGGCTTGGCTTTCCAGTCGAGGTGGTCCAGCGAAACGGGCTGGCAACAGGTAGTGCGCAGACCCATCCCGGACAGCGGCGGGCTAGAGCCCGACCGAGCGGCACAGCAAAGGGCCGAGCAGCGTCGATGGGGGAGAGAGAGAGAGGGCAGAGCGCACAGGGCGCAGCCGGTGTTCAGGGGCCAAGCAGCGTCGGAGAGAGAGATGCGCAGAAACCCGTGAGGCGCCGCCATTGCCACGAGGTCCACCAAGAGCAGCATTGGCAGCAGTGCAGGAGAAGCGCGTGAAACCTACAGGGCGCCGCCATTGCCCGAGAACCGCCGGGAGCAGCGTTTGCAGCAGCGGGGGAGGAAGGAAAGATCAGGAGACGCCATTTTAAGCCATTGGGAGACGCCATTTTAAACCACACCCAAAATGCCGAAGAGTGGCAGTATCACCGCATTTGACAATGAAGTCGAAGATTGGACTACATATGTCGAATGAATAGACGTGTACTGCAAGGCAAATGAGGTGTCAGATGACAAGAAAGCATCGGTATTGTTAAATTTAATGGGTGCAAAGACGTATGGTTTATTACGAAATCTAGCAACCCCAACGAAGCCAATGGAAAAGAGTTTTGAAGACATAGTAACGATACTAAAGGAACATTTAAACCCCACACCGCTGCTGATAGCAGAAAGATTCAAGTTTCACAAACGGAACCAGCATAAGGATGAAAGCAATGCTGATTATTTAACAGAACTGCGCAAGCTATCGAAACACTGCCAGTTTGGAGCAGGAATGGCAGATACCTTAAGGGACAAGTTTGTGTGTGGGCTTCAAAGTGAAGGAACCCAGAAATGGCTTTTATCTGAAAATGACCTTACGCTGGAAAAGGCTTTCAGCATTGCGGTATCATATGAAGCAGCAGCACGGGGCGCTGCAGAGATACAACAGAGACCACAAGAATATGGCACAAACGAAATGTCATATGGAACAGAGAAGTGCTATCACTGCGGCAGAACAACACACGACCAGAATGATTGCTGGTTCAAAGACAAAGTGTGCAGACAGTGTGGAAAAATAGGACACATAGCACGAGTCTGCAGGTTGGGAAAGAAAACCAACAATAAGAAACCTACCAAAGGAAAGTACAAGAAGGTACATAAGATGACGGAGAATAGTTCAGATGAACAAAAGAGTGATAACGACTCCGAAAGCAGGGAACTGAGTTGTCTGAAACTACATAATGTGATCACAACGGAGGATCACTGAACCCTTTGGGTCACTCTAATTAGCAGGAGTCCAGGTAAAGATGGAATTGGACACAGGATCAGCCCTAACAGTCATAAACTGACGGGACTACGAGCGGCTATTCTGACACATACCCTTGAGAGATAGAAAAATGATTTTGAAGACGTACACGGGGCAAAAAGTCTACCCCAAAGGAAAAATAAGGGTGACCGTTATATATAACGGGAAGGAAACACCAAAACTAGACCTGTATGTATTGCAAGATGGAGGACCACCATTACTGGGACATGAATGGATCCGGAAAATACAACTGGATTGGCATTCCATACAGGCACTGACTGTGGCTGACAAAAAGGATGACGACGTTGCACCTGGGTGACTGTCAAAGATCCTAACTGACGCGAAAGAAGTGTTCCAGCAAGGACTCGGAACACTAAAAGGCATGACAGTGATGATTAAAATTGAAGAAAACGCAAGCCCAAAACTTTTTAAGGCCAGACCGGTACCTTATGCGATCCGCCCAGCCGTCAAAGCAGAGTTGGAGAGTATGGAACATTCAGATGTACTGTCCAAGGTAGACTGGAGCGAGTGGGCTACACCAATCGTCCCTGTGATGAAAAAGTCGTTGAGCAGCACGCCTGGGGAACCAAGGAAGGTTCACATCTGTGGGAACTTTAAGGTAACAGTAAACCCGGTCCTTCACACCGTACAATATCCACTTCTGCGGATTGAAGATATTTTCGTCTCGCTATCTGGAGGGAAACGCTTCACTAAGATTGATCTGGCGCAGGCGTATCTGCAAATGGAGGTAGAAGAAGCATCAAAAAAATACCTCACAATCAACACCCATAAAGGTCTCTACCAATACAACTGGCTGGTATTCGGGGTAGCATCAGCTACGGCTATTTGGCAGAGGGCAATGGAACAAGTCCTGCAAGGGATCCCAGGGACCCAGTGTTATTTGGACAACATCCTGGTCACGGGCGAAAATGACAGTGATCACCTTGCCAACCTGGAGCAGGTGCTCACTAGATTGCAGGAATATGGGCTCTGAGCTAACCGCCCCAAATGCGAGTTTTTTAGAAAACAGATCTCGTATTGTGGCCACGTTATCGATAAAGAGGGGTTACATAAGTCCCCAGAGAAGACTGAGGCAGTAGTCAAGGCTCCAGCACCAGAAAATGTGTCACAACTGAGGTCGTTCCTCGGGCTGGTAAACTACTACCATAAGTTCTTGCCAAATTTGTCTACAATACTACACCCACTGAACACCCTACTGCAAACTGGGGTGCCATGGAAGTGGAGTGATGAATGTAGAAGAGCTTTCCAGAAGAGCAAAACACTAATCACATCGAAAGAGGTATTGGCCCATTACAACCCGGCATTATCAATTCGGTTTGCATGTGATGCGTCACCCTACGGCATTGGAGCGGTGCTGTCGCACAAATTCTCGGATGGCTCAGAGAGGCCAATAGCCTTTGCATCATGCTCACTAACCTCAGCCGAGCGTAACTATGCCCAGATTGACAGGGAGGACCTCAGCCTAGTGTGGGAAGTGAAAAAGTTCAATCACTATCTGCACGGGCAGAAATTCACCTTGCTGACTGATCACTAGCCTCTTGTCTCCATTTTTAATCCGAAGAAGGGCATTCCGGTGATGACTGTGCAACGACTGCAAAGATGGTCACTTTTTCTAGGGGCGCACCACTATGAGATTGAATATAAGGGCACGAAACAGCATGGAAATGCTGATGGGCTATCACGCCTGCCACTGCCTACTGCGGAGGAAGCACCAGCAGTGGATCCTGTCGAAATATTCCATTCGACTATAGTTGAATACTAACGCTTGTATGGAAAAGGAAACCCGAAATGACCCGACACTGTCTCGGGTATATGATTTGACGGTGAAGGGATGGCCAGCACATCCATGAGAAGCCAACAAGGAGCTTCAATGGAGGGCAACCAGTCTTGGCCCGTGACTACCGAACAGAAAAATGGCAGCCAGGAACGATATGCACACGGCAGGGCCCACTAATGTACACAGTGGACGTTGGTGAGAGCATCGTGAGACGCCATGCTGACCAGATCCTAGAGTCACAGGAACAAGTCAACCCCATGCCTCGCCCATACGTACCTGGTGATGAACCCGACGTACAGGTCGCATCTACCCCAGAAACAGTAGCATCGGAAGCTGATGAACCAACCGATGACAGGGGGCCAAAATTGCCTCCGCACCAAGAGCAAGACACTCAGGAAAGGCACTATCCAGAAAGGATCAGGAAGCCTCCCCAAAGACTGAATATAGAAATAGACTATTTTCAGCTAATGCTGCATGTTAAAAGTGTTAATTGTAATGAGTTTGATATTTAATTGTTAAATGAGTGTTATGGTACTGTTAATCAAAAGGGGAGGAATTGTAATGTATATACATTTAAGGGGGGGAACTATCTTTTACAGCTCATGTATACTGCAGTACCGGCAGTGACCACACCTGTATATAGCACAGAGTAGTAATCTGTACAGATCAGTTCCAGTGTGAGCCACGTTGAGTAAACACCTGTTGTACCGTTCTCTGCAGTCTGTGTCCTATTATACATGGACACAAAAGGGGGAGTCTGGGGATCAGCATTGGGGTGAGTCTGGAGATCGGGAGTGGGGTGCATCCGGAGGTCATGAGTGGAGGGAGTCTGGAGATCGGGGTCGGGGATTTCTGGAGATTGTAAGTGGGGTTGTGTGGAGATCAGGAGTGGGGGGAGTCTGGAGATCGGGAGTGGGGAGAATCTGGATTTTGGGAGTTTGGGAGAGGGGGGAGTCTGGAGGTTGGGAGAGGGGGGAGTGTGGAGATCGGGAGTGGAGGGTGTCTGGGGATCAGGAGTGGGGTGAGCCTGGAGATAAGGAGTGGGGGGAGTCTCGAGATTTGGAGTGGGAGGAATCCGGAGATAGGGAGGGGGGTAGTCTGGAGATCGGGAGTGTGGAGAGTCTGGAGATTGGTATACGGGGAGTCTGGTGAACGGGAGTGCTGTGAGTCTGGAGAACGGGAGTGGTGGGAGTCTGGAGATTGGGAGTGGAGGGAGTCTGGAGAATGGGAGTGGACGGAGTCTAGAGATTGGGAGTGGAGGGAGTCTGTTGAACGGGGTCGGAGGTGTCTGGAGATCGGGAGTGGAGGGAGGCTGGAGATCAGGAGTGGAGGGAGTCTGGTGATCGGGGTCGGGGAATTCTGGAGATTGGAAGTGGGGTAGTGTGGAGGTCAGGAGTGGGGGGAGTCTGGAGATCGGGACTGGGGGGAGTCTGGAGATCGGGAGTGGGGAGAATCCGGATTTTGGGAGTTTGGGGAGTCTGGATATCAGGAGTGGTGGGAGTCTGGAGATCAGGAGAGGGGGGTGTCTGGAGATTGGGAGTGGGTGGACTCTGGAGATTGGGAGTGGGTGGACTCTGGAGATCAGGAGTGGGGGGAGTCTGGAGATTTGGAGTGGGAGGAATCCAGAGATAGGGAGTGGGGGAGTCTGGAGATCTTGAGTGGGGGGAGTCTGGAGATTTGGAGTGGGAGGAATCGAGAGATAGGGAGGGGGGAGTCTGGGGATCGGGAGTGGGGGGAGTCTGGAGATTTGGAGTGGGAGGAATCCGGAGATAGGGAGGGGGGGAGTCTGGAGATCGGGAGCTGGGGGACTCTCGAGATCGGGGTCGGAGTTGTCTGGAGATCGGGAGTGGGGGGTGGCTGGAGATCGGGAGTGGGGGGAGTCTGGGGATCAGCATTGGGGGGAGTCTGGAGATTGGGAGTCGGGGGTGTCTGGATATCGGGAGTTGGGGGAGTCTGGAGGTCAGGAGAGGAGTGAGTCTGGAGATTTGGAGTGGAGGGAGTCTGGAGATCAGGAGTGGGGGGAGTCTGGAGATCGGCAGTGGGGGGAGTCTGGAGATCGGGAGTCGGGGGTGTCTGGATATTAGGAGTGGGGGGTGTCTAGAGATCGGGAGTGGAGGGAGTCTGGAGATCGGGAGTGGGGGGAGTCCGGAGATCAGGAGTGGGGGGAGTCTCGAGATTTGGAGTGGGAGGAATCCGGAGATAGGGAGGGGGGTAGTCTTGAGATCGGGAGTGTGGGGAGTCTGTAGATCGGTATACGGTGTGTCTGGAGAACGGGAGTGCTGGGAGTCTGGAGAACGGGAGTGGTGGGAGTCTGGAGATCGGGAGTGGAGGGAGTCTGGAGAACGGGAGTGGTGGGAGTCTAGAGATCGGCAGTGGAGGGAGTCTGGTGATCGGGGTCGGAGGTGTCTAGAGATCGGGAGTGGAGGGAGGCTGGAGATCGGGAGTGGAGGGAGTCTGGTGATCGGTGTCGGGGAATTCTGGAGATTGGAAGTGGGGTAGTGTGGAGATCAGGAGTGGGGGAGTCTGGAGATTGGGACTGGGGGGAGTCTGGAAATCGGGAGTGGGGAAAATCCGGATTTTGGGAGTATGGGGAGTCTGGATATCGGGAGTGCGGGGCGTCTGGAGATCGGGAGTGGGGAGAGTCTGGAGATTGGGATTAGTGGGAGTCTGGAGATCGGGAGTGGGGGGAGTCTGGAAATCGGGATTAGGGCGGGTCTGGAGATCGGGAGTGGGGGGAGTCCGGAGACCTGGGTCAGGGGAGTCTGGAGATCGGGATTGGGATCTGTCCGGAGACCGGGAATCGTTGGGTGTCTGGAGATGGGAACTGGGGGGTGTCTGGAGATTGGGAGTGGGTGGACTCTGGAGATCGGGAGTGGGGGGAGTCTGGAGATTGGGAGAGGTGGGAGTGTGGAGATCAGGAGTGGGAGGAATCCAGAGATAGGGAGTGGGGGGAGTCTGGAGATTTGGAGTGGGAGAAATCCAGAGAGAGGGAGGGGTGGAGTCCGGAGATCAGGAGTGGGGGGAGTCTGGAGATTTGGAGTGGGAGGAATCCGGAGATAGGGAGGGGGTGTGTCTGGAGATCGGGAGTGGGGGGAGTCTGGAGATCGGGAGAGGGGGTAGAGTGGAGATCGGGAATAGGGGAGTCTGGAGATCGCGAGTAGGGGTTGCCTTGAGATCAGGAGTGGGGGGAGTCTGGAGATCGGGAGTGGAGGGAGTCTGGAGATCGGGAGTTGGGTGCGTCTGTAGATCGGGAGTAGAGGGTATCTGGAGATCGGGTGTGGGGGCAATCTGGATATGGGGAGTGTTGGGAGACTAGAGATCGGGATGGGGGAGTCTGGAGATTGGGTTCGGGGGTGTCTGGAGATCGGCAGTGAGGGGTGTCTGGACATCGGGATTGGGGGGAGGCTGAAGATCGGGGTCTGGTGAGTCTGGAGATCAGGATTGGGGTGTGTCCAAAAATTGGGAGTGGACGGACTGTGGAGATCGAGAGTTGGGGTGGTCTAGACATCGGGAGTGGGTGGGTGTCTGGAGATCGGGACTGGGGGTAGTGTGGAGATCAGTAGAGGGGGGTGTCTGGGGATCGGGAGTGGGGGTGTCTGGAGATCGGGAGTGGGGGCAGTCCGGATTTTGGCAGTGGAGGGTGTTGTCTGGAGATCGGGAGTGGGGGGTGTCTGGAGATTGGGAGAGGGGGGAGTGTGGAGATCGGGAGTGGGGGGAGTCTGGGGATCGGAGTGGGGTGTGTCTGGAGATCAGGAGAGGGGGGAGTGTGGAGATCGGGAGTGGGGGTAGTCTGGGGATCGGGTGTGGGGTGAGTCTGGAGATCGGGAGTGGGGGGAGTCTCGAGAGCGGGAGAGGGGGGGCGTCCTGAGATTAGGAGTGGAGTGAATCTAGAGATCAGGAGTGGGGGGAGCCTGGAGATCGGGAGTATTGGGAGTGTGGAGATTTGGAAAGGGGGGAGTATGGGGATTTTGGGCAGGGGGAGTCTGGAGATTGGGAGTGGGGGGAGTCTGGAGATTTGGAGTGGGAGGAATCCGGAGATAGGGAGGGGGGGAGTCTGGCGATCGGTTGTGGAGGGAGTCTGGTGATCGGGAGTGAACGGAGTCTGGAGTTCGGGAGTTTGGTGAGTCTGGATATCGGGAGTGGGGGGAGTCTGGAGATTGGGTGTCAGGGGTGTCTGGAGATTGGGAGTGGGGGGAGTCTGGAGATTTGGAGTGGGAGGAATCCGGAGATAGGGAGGGGGGGAGTCTGGAGATCGGGTGTCGGGGGAGTCTGGTGATCGGGAGTGAACGGAGTCCGGAGTTCGGGAGTTTGGTGAGTCTGGAGATCGGGAGTGTATGGAGTCTGGAGATCGGGAGTGGGGGAATCTGGAGATCAGGAGTGGGGGGTGTCTGGAGATCGGGAGTGAGCTGAGTCCGGAGTTCGGGTGTGGGGTGAGTCTGGTGATCAGGAGTGGGGGGAGCCTTGAGATCGGGATTGGGGGAATCCGGCTATTGGTAGTTTGGTGAATCTGGATATCGGGAGTGGGGGGAGTCTCGAGAGCGGGAGAGAGGGGAGTCCGTAGATTAGGAGTGGAGTGAATCTGGAGATTGGGAGTGGGGGGAGCCTGGAGATCGGGAGTGGTGGGAGTGTGGAGATTTAGGGAGGGGGGAGTATGGGGAATTTGGGCAAGGGGAGTCTGGAGATCGGGAGTGGGGGGAGTCTGGAGATTTGGAGTGGGAGGAATCCGGAGATGGGGAGGGGGGAGTCTGGAGATCGGGTGTGTGGGGAGTCTGGTGATCGGGAGTGGGCGGAGTCCGGAGATCGGGAATGAGGTAGTCTGGAGATCAGGAGTGGGGGGAGCCTTGAGATCGGGAGTGAGAGGAATCCGGCTATCGGGAGTTTGGTGAGTCTGGATATCGGGAGTGGGGGGAGTCTGGAGATCGGGTGTCAGGGGTGTATGGAGATCGGGAGTGTAGGGAGACTGGAGATTGGGAGTGGGGGGAGTCTGGAGATCGGGAGTGGGGGGTGTCTGGAGAACGGGAGTGGGGAGAGTCTGCAGATTATGAGTGGGGGGAGGGTGGAGATCGGGGGTGGTGAGTGTCTGGAGGTCAGAAGAGGGGGTAGTACAGAGCTCGGGGCTGGGGTGATTCCGCAGATCGGGAGTGGGAGGAATCCGGAGATATGGAGTGGGGGGAGTCTGGTGAATGGGAGTGGGGTGAGCCTGCTAATCGGGAGAGGGGGGAGTCTGGAGATCGTGTGTTGGGTGAGTCTGGTGATCGGGAGTGCGAAGAGTCTTGAGATCGGGAGTGGGGGAATCCGGATATCGGGAGTTTGGAGATTCTGGATATCGGGAGTGGGGGGAGACTGCAGATTGGGAGTCGGGGGAGTCTGGAGATCGGGAGTGTGGGGAGTCTGGAGATCGGGATAAGGGGAGTCTGGAGAACGGGAGTTGTGGGAGTCTGGAGATCGGGAGTGGAGGGAGTCTGGAGATCGGGAGTGGGGGGTGCCTGGAGATCAGGAGTTGGTGGAGTCTGGAGATCGGGTGTGGGGGGAAACTGGAGATCGGGAGTGGGGAGAGTCTGGAGATAAGGAGTGGATTGTGTCTTGAGTTCGGGAGTGGGGGCAGTCCGGAGATCGGGAGTGGGGGGAGTCTAGAGATCGGGAATGGGGGCAGTCTGGAGATCGGGAGCGGGGGGAGTCTCGAGATCAGGGTCGGGTGTGTCTGGAGATCAGGATTGGAGGGAGCCTGGAGATCGGGAGTGGGGGGAGTCTGGGGATCGGCATTGGGCGTGTCTGGAGTTCGGGTGTGGAGGGAGTCTGGAGATCAGTTGTGGGGGGTGTCTGGAGATCGGTAGTGGGGCGAGTCTGTAGATCGGGAGTAGGGCGCATCCAGAGGTCGTGAGTGGAGTGAGTCTGGTGATCGGGGTAGGGGAATTCTGGAGTTAGGGAGTGGGGGTAGTCTGGTGATCAGGAGTGGGGGGAGCCTTGAGATCGGGAGTGAGGGGCATCCGGCTATCGGGAGTTTGGTGAGTCTGGATATCGGGAGTAGCGGGAGTCTGGAGATTGGGTGTGGATAGAGTCTGGAGAATGGTGTCAGGGAGTCTAGAGAATGGGAGTGGGGGAATTTGGAGATCAGGAGTGGGGGGAGTCTCGAAATTTGGAGTGGGAGGAATCCGGAGATAGGGAGGGGGGTAGTCTGGAGATGGGGAGTGTGGGGAGTCTGGAGATCGGTATACGGGGAGTCTGGAGAACGGGAGTGCTGGGAGTCTGGAGAACGGGAGTGGGGGGAGTCCAGAGATCGGGAGTGGGTTGGAGTCCAGAGATCGGGAGTGGGGGGAGTACAGAGATTGGGTGTTGGGGGGATTGTGGAGATCGGGAGCAGGGGAGTCTGGAGATCAGGAGTGGTGGGAGACTGGAGAGCGGGAGTGGGGGTGTCTGGAGATCGGGAGTGGGGTGTATCCGGAGATCGGGAGTGAGTGGTGTCTGGAGATCGGGAGTGGGGTGAGTCCGGAGATCGGGAGTATGGGGAGCCTGGAGATTGGGAGGCGGGGTAGTCCAGATATCAGGAGTGGGGGGTGTCTGGAGTTCAGGAGTGGGGGGTGTCAGTAGTTCAGGAGTGGGGGGAGTCAGGAGATCGGGGTCGGGGGAGTCTGAAAATCGGGAGTGGTGGTTGTCTGGAGATCGGAAGTGGGGGGAGTCTGGAGATCGGGAGTGCAGGGAGTCCGGAGTTTGGGTGTGTGGGGAGGCCGGAGATCGGGATTGGCGTAAGTCTGTTGATCTGGAGTGGGGGAATCCGGATATCGGGAGTTTGGGGAGTCTGGAGATCAGGAGTCGGGGGAGTCTGGAGATTGGGAGTCAGGGGAGTCTGGAGATCGGGAGTGGGGGAGTCTGGAGATCGGGAGTGGAGGGAGTCTGGCGATCGGGAGTGGAGGAAGTCTGGAGATCGGGAGTGCGGGGTGTCTGGATATCAGGAGTGGGGGGTGACTGGAGATCCGGAGTGTGGGGAGTATGGAGACCGGGAGTGGGGTGTCTCTGTTTAAGGAGTACGGGGAGTCTGGAGATCGGGAGTGGGGGGATTCTGGAGAGCGGTGTTGGGGATGTCTGGAGATCAGGAGTGGGGAGAGTGTGGAGATCGGGATTGGCGGGAGTGTAGAGATTGGGGGTGTGGGGAGTCTGGAAATCGGGTGTGGGGAGACTGGAGATCGGGAGTCTAAACATCGCGGTTGGGAGGAGTCTGGAGATCAGGAGTGAGAGAGTCTGGAGTTCGGGAGTGGGGAGTGTCTGGAAATCGGGAGAGGGGGGAGTCTGGAGATCGGGAGTGGGGGGAGTCTGGAGATCGGGAGAGGGGGGAGTCTGGAGATCAGGAGTGGGGCGAGCGTGCAGATCGGGAGTGGGGTAGTCTGGAGATCGGGAGTGGGTTGGAGATTGGAGATCGGGAGTGGGGGGATTGTGGAGATCGGGAGCAGGGAGATTCTGGAGATCGGGAGTGGGGGGAGACTGGAGAGCGGGAGTGGGGGGAGTCTGGAGATTGGGAGTCTGTGGAGTCTGGAGATTTGGAGAGGGGGGAGTCTGGGGATTTGGGGGCAGGGGGAGTCTGGAGATCGGGAGTGGGGGCAGGCTGGTTATCGGAGATCGGGAGTGGGGGAGTCTGGAGATCGTGAGTGGGAGGAGTCTAGATATCGGGAGTGAGAGTGTCTGGAGATCGGGAGTGGGGAGTGTCTGGAAATCACGAGTAGGAGGAGTCTGGAGATCGGGAGTAAGTGTGTCTGGAGATCGGGAGTGGGGAGTGTCTGGAAATTGCGAGTGGGAGGAGTCTGGAGATCAGGAGTGGGAGGAGTCTGGAGATCGGGAGTGAGAGTGTCTGGAGATCGGGAGTGGGGAGTGTCTGGAAATCGGGAGTGGGGGGAGTCTGGAGATCGGGAGTGGTTGGAGTACGGAGAGCAGGAGAGGGCGGTGTCCGGAGATCGGGAATGGAGGGAGTCTGGAGATCATGAGTGGGAGGCGTCTGGAGATTGGGAGTGGGGGGAGTCTAGAGATCGGGAGTGGGGGCTGTCTGGAGATCGGGAGTTGGGGGAGCCTAGAGATCGGGAGTGGAGGCTGCCTGAAGATCGGGAGTGGGGGTTTCTGGAAATTGGGAGTGGGGGTTGTCGGGAGATCAGGAAAGGGGGGAGTCTGGTGATCTGGGGTTGGGGGTGTGTCTGGAGATCGGGAATGGAGGGAATCTGGAGATCGGTGTCGGGGAATGGGGTTGTCCGGAGATCGGGAGTGGTGGGAGTCTGGAGATCAGGAGTGGGGGGAGTCTGGAGATCGGGAGTGGGGGAAGTCCGGAGTTTGGGAGTGGGGGGAGTTTGGAGATCGCGAGTGGGAGGAGTCTGGAGATTGGGAGTGAGAGAGTCTGGGGATCGGGAGTGGGGGGAGTCCAGAGATTGGGAGTGGATGAAGTCCGGATATATGGAATGGTGGGAGTACGGAGATTGGGAGTGGGGGGAGTATCGAGATCGGGAGTAGGGGGAATCTGGAGACCGGGTGTGTGGGAGTCCGTGTTTCAGGATTGGGGAGAGTGTGGAGATCGGGATTAGAGAGAGTGTATAGATTGGGTGTGTGGGGAGTCTGGAGATCGGGAGTGGGGCGAATCCGGTGATTGGGAGTGGTTGGAGTCCGGAGATCATGAGTGGTGGGAGTATGGAGATTGAGAGTTGGGGGAGTCTCGAGATCTGGAGTTGGTTGGTGTCTGGAGATTTGGAGTGGGGGGAGTCTGGAGATCGGGTGTGGGGGGATTGTGGAGATCGGGAGCAGGGGGAGTCTGGAGCTCGGGAGTGGGGGGAGACTGGAGAGTGGGAGTGAGGTGAGTCCGGAGATCGGGAGAGGGGGGATTGTGGAGATCGGGAGCAGGGGGAGTCTGGAGATCGGGACTGGGGGGTAGTCTGCAGATCGGGAGTGGGGCGCATCTGGTGATCGGGAGTGGGCGGAATCCGGAGATCACGAGTGGAGGGAGTCTGGAGATCGATGGTGGTGGCAATATGGAGTTCAGTAGTGGGGGGAGTCCGGAGATCGGGTGTGGGGGGAGACTGTAGATCAGGAGTGGGGCGTATATGGAGATCGGGAGTGTGCGGAGTCTGGAGATTGGGAGTGGGGAGAGTGTGTAGATCGGGATTGGGGGGAGTGTAGGTATCGGGAGTGTGGGTTGTCTGGAGATCAGGAGTGGGGAGACTGGAGATCGGGAGTGGGGGGAGCCTGGAGATCGCGAGTGGGAGGAGTCTGGAAATAGGGAGTGAGAGAGCCTGGAGTTCGGAAGTGGGGGGAGTGTAGATATCGGGAGTGTGGGTTTTCTGGAGATCGGGAGTGGGGAGACGGGAGATCGGTAGTTGGGGGAGTCTGGAGATCAGGAGTGGGGGGAGTCCGGAGATCAGGAGTGGTTGAGGTCCGGATGTAGGGAGTGGTGGGAGTACGGAGATTGGGAGTTGGGGGAGTATCGAGATCGGGAGTGGGGGGAGTCCGGAGATCGGGAGTGGGGGGAGTCTGGAGTTTGGGAGTGGGGGGAGACTGGAGAACGGGATTGGGGAGAGTGTGGAGTTCGGGATGGGGGGAGTGTATAGATCGGGAGTGTGGGGAGTCTGGAGATCGGAAATGGGGAGACTGGGGATAGGGAGTGGGGCGAGTCCGGAGATCAGGAGTGGTTGCGGTCTGGAGATCGGGAGTGGGTTGGAGTCTGGAGATTTGGAGTGGGGGGAGTCTGGAGATCGGGAGTGGGGGGAGACTGTAGAGCAGTAGTGGGGGGAGTCCGGAGATTAGGAGTGTGGGGATTGTGGAGATCGGGAGCAGGCGGAGTCTGGTGTTTGGGAGTGGGGGGAGACTGGAGAACGGGAGTGGGGCGAGTCCGGAGATCGGGAGTGGGGGGATTGTGGAGATCGGGAGCAGGGGAAGTCTCGAGATCGGGAGAGGGGGGCAGTCTGCAGGTCGGGAGAGGGGTGACTCTGGAGATCGGGAGTGGGGGGAATCCGGAGATCGGGAGTGGAGGGAGTCTGGAGATCGATGGTGGGGGCAGTCTGGAGGTTGGTAGTAGGGGGAGTCCAAAGATCGGGAGTATGGGGAGCCTGGAGATTGGGAGGGGGGGTAGTCCAGATATCAGGAGTGGGGGGTGTCTGCAGTTCAGGAGTGGGGGGAGTCAGGAGATCGGGGTCGGGGGAGTCTGAAAATCGGGAGTGGTGGTTGTCTGGAGATCGGAAGTGGGGGGAGTCTGGAGATCGGGAGTGCAGGGAGTCCGGAGTTTGGGTGTGGGGGGAGGCCGGAGATCGGGATTGGCGTAAGTCTGTTGATCTGGAGTGGGGGAATCCGGATAGCGGGAGTTTGGGGAGTCTGGAGATCAGGAGTCGGGGGATTCTGGAGATCGGGAGTCAGGGGAGTCTGGAGATCGGGAGTGGGGGTGTCTGGAGATCGGGAGTGGAGGGAGTCTGGCGATCGGGAGTGGAGGAAGTCTGGAGATCGGGAGTGCGGGGTGTCTGGATATCAGGAGTGGGGGGTGACTGGAGATCCGGAGTGTGGGGAGTATGGAGACCGGGAGTGGGGTGTCTCTGTTTAAGGAGAACGGGGAGTCTGGAGATCGGGAGTGGGGGGATTCTGGAGAGCGGTGTTGGGGATGTCTGGAGATCAGGAGTGGGGAGAGTGTGGAGATCGGGATTGGCGGGAGTGTAGAGATTGGGGGTGTGGGGAGTCTGGAAATCGGGTGTGGGGAGACTGGAGATCGGGAGTCTAGACATCACGATTGGGAGGAGTCTGGAGATCAGGAGTGAGAGAGTCTGGAGTTCGGGAGTGGGGAGTGTCTGGAAATCGGGAGAGGGGGGAGTCTGGAGATCAGGAGTGGGGCGAGCGTGCAGATCGGGAGTGGGGTAGTCTGGAGATCGGGAGTGGGTTGGAGTTTGGAGATCGGGAGTGGGGGGATTGTGGAGATCGGGAGCAGGGAGATTCTGGAGATCGGGAGTGGGGGGAGACTGGAGAGCGGGAGTGGGGGGAGTCTGGAGATTGGGAGTCTGTGGAGTCTGGAGATTTGGAGAGTGGGGAGTCTGGGGATTTGGGGGCAGGGGGAGTCTGGAGATCGGGAGTGGGGGCAGGCTGGTGATCGGAGATCGGGAGTGGGGGTGTCTGGAGATCGTGAGTGGGAGGAGTCTAGAGATCGGGAGTGAGAGTGCCTGGAGATCGGGAGTGGGGAGTGTCTGGAAATCGCGAGTGGGAGGAGTCTGGAGCTCGGGAGTAAGAGTGTCTGGAGATCGGGAGTGGGGAGTGTCTGGAAATCGCGAGTGGGAGGAGTCTGGAGATCAGGAGTGGGAGGAGTCTGGTGATCGGGAGTGAGAGTGTCTGGAGATCGGGAGTGGGGAGTGTCTGGAAATCGGGAGTGGGGGGAGTCTGGAGATCGGGAGTGGTTGGAGTACGGAGAGCAGGAGAGGGCGGTGTCTGGAGATCGGGAATGGAGGGTGTCTGGAGATCATGAGTGGGAGGCGTTTGGAGATTGGGAGTGGGGGGAGTCTAGAGATCGGGAGTGGGGGCTGTCTGGAGATCGGGAGTTGGGGGAGTCTAGAGATCGGGAGTGGGGGCTGCCTGGAGATCGGGAGTGGGGGGGTCTGGAAATTGGGAGTGGGGGGTGTCTGGAGATCAGGAAAGGGGGGAGTCTGGTGATCTGGGGTTGGGGGTGTGTCCGGAGATCGGGAATTGAGGGAATCTGGAGATCGGTGTCGGGGAATGGGGTTGTCCGGAGATCGGGAGTGGTGGGAGTCTGGAGATCAGGAGTGGGGGGAGTCTGGAGATTGGGAGTGGGGGGAGTCCTGAGTCCGGGAGTGGGGGGAGTTTGGAGATCGCGAGTGGGAGGAGTCTGGAGATTGGGAGTGAGAGAGTCTGGGGATCGGGAGTGGGGGGAGTCCAGAGATTGGGAGTGGATGAAGTCCGGATATAGGGAATGGTGGGAGTACGGAGATTGGGAGTGGGGGGAGTATCGAGATCGGGAGTAGGGGGAATCTGGAGACCGGGTGTGTGGGAGTCCGTGTTTCAGGATTGGGGGGTGTCTGGAGATCGGGATTGGGGAGAGTGTGGAGATCGGGATTAGAGAGAGTGTATAGATTGGGTGTGTGGGGAGTCTGGAGATCGGGAGTGGGGCGAATTCGGTGATTGGGAGTGGTTGGAGTCTGGAGATCATGAGTGGTGGGAGTATGGAGATTGAGAGTTGGGGGAGTCTCGAGATCTGGAGTTGGTTGGTGTCTGGAGATTTGGAGTGGGGGGAGTCTGGAGATCGGGTGAGGGGGGATTGTGGAGATCGGGAGCAGGGGGAGTCTGGAGCTCGGGAGTGGGGGGAGACTGGAGAGTGGGAGTGGGGCGAGTCCGGAGATCGGGAGAGGGGGGATTGTGGAGATCGGGAGCAGGGGGAGTCTGGAGATCGGGACTGGGGTGTAGTCTGCAGATCGGGAGTGGGGCGCATCTGGTGATCGGGAGTGGGCGGAATCCGGAGATCACGAGTGGAGGGAGTCTGGAGATTGATGGTGGTGGCAATATGGAGTTCGGTAGTAGGGGGAGTCCGGAGATCAGGTGTGGGGGGAGACTGTAGATCAGGAGTGGGGCGTATATGGAGATCGGGAGTGTGCGGAGTCTGGAGATTGGGAGTGGGGAGAGTGTGTAGATCGGGATTGGGGGGAGTGTAGATATCGGGAGTGTGGGTTGTCTGGAGATCAGGAGTGGGGAGACTGGAGATCGGGAGTGGGGGGAGCCTGGAGATCGCGAGTGGGAGGAGTCTGGAAATAGGGAGTGAGAGAGTCTGGAGTTCGGAAGTGGGGGGAGTGTAGATATCGGGAGTGTGGGTTATCTGGAGATCGGGAATGGGGAGACTGGAGATCGGTAGTTGGGGGAGTCTGGAGATCAGGAGTGGGGGGAGTCCGGAGATCAGGAGTGGTTGATGTCCGGATGTAGGGAGTGGTGGGAGTACGGAGATTGGGAGTTGGGGGAGCATCGAGATCGGGAGTGGGGGGAGTCCGGAGATCGGGAGTGGGGGGAGTCTGGAGTTTGGGAGTGGGGGGAGACTGGAGAATGGGATTGGGGAGAGTGTGGAGTTCGGGATGGGGGGAGTGTATAGATCGGGAGTGTGGGGAGTCTGGAGATCGGAAATGGGGAGACTGGGGATAGGGAGTGGGGCGAGTCCGGAGATCGGGAGTGGTTGCGGTCTGGAGATCGGGAGTGGGTTGGAGTCTGGAGATTTGGAGTGGGGGGAGTCTGGAGATCGGGAGTGGGGGGAGACTGTAGAGCAGTAGTGGGGGGAGTCCAGAGATTAGGAGTGTGGGGATTGTGGAGATCGGGAGCAGGCGGAGTCTGGTGTTTGGGAGTGGGGGGAGACTGGAGAACGGGAGTGGGGCGAGTCCGGAGATCGGGAGTGGGGGGATTGTGGAGATCGGGAGCAGGGGAAGTCTCGAGATCGGGAGAGGGGGGCAGTCTGCAGGTCGGGAGTGGGGTGATTCTGGAGATCGGGAGTGGGGGGAATCCGGAGATCGGGAGTGGAGGGGGTCTGGAGATCGATAGTGGTGGCAGTCTGGAGGTCGGTAGTCGGGGGAGTCCAAAGATCGGGAGTGTGTGGAGTCTGGAGATTGGGAGTGGGGGGCGTCTGGAGATCGTGAGTGAGAGAGTCAGGAGATCGGGAGTGGGGGGAATCTGGAGATCGGGATTGGGAGAGACTGGAGATCGTGAGTGGTGGGAGTCTGGAGATCGGTGCCGGAGTAGACTGGGGATCGGGAGTTGGGGGAGTCTGGAGATCGGGAGTGGCGGGAGCCTGGAGATCGGCAGCAGGAGGCATCTGGAGATCGGTAGTGGCTAGTGTCTGGAGATCGGGAGTGGGGGGCGCCTGGAGATCGGGAGTGAGGGGAGTCTGGAGATTGGGATTGTGGGGAGTCCAGAGATCGGGAATGGGAGGAGTCTGGAGTTCATGAGTGGGGGGAGTCTAGAGTTCGGGGTCGGGGGAGTCTGTATATCAGGAGTGGGGGGTTTCCAGAGATCGTGAGTGTGGGAGGTATTGAGATTGGGAGTGGGGGTAGTCTGGAGACCGGGAGTGGGGGATTCTGTGGTTCAGGAGTGGGGGGAGTCTGGAGATCAGGAGTGGGGGGAGTCTGGAGAACGGGGTCGGGGATGTCTGGAGATCGGGTGTGGGGAGAGTGTCGTGATCAGGATTGAATGGTGTGTAGAGATCGGGAGTGTGCGGAGTCTGCAGATCACGAGTGGGATGTGTCTGGAGATCGGGAGTGAGAGTGTCTGGAGTTTGGGAGTGGGGGGTGCCTGGAGATCAGGAGTGGAGGGAATCTGGAGATCGGGATTGGAGGGAGTCTGGGGATCGGGAGTGGGGGGGAGTCCGGAGATCAGGAGTGGTTGGAGTCTGGAGATCGGGATTAGGGGGAGTACAGAGATCGGGAGTTGGGAGAGACTGGAGATTGGGAGTGGTGGGCGTCTGGAGATCGGTGCCAGAGGAGACTGGGGATCGGGAGTGTGGGGAGTCTGGAGATCGGGAGTGGCGGCAGTCTGGAGATCAGCAGCGGGAGGAGGCTGGAGATCAGGAGTAGGGGGAGTCCAGAGATTGGGAGTGAGGGGTGTTTGGAGATCGGGTGTGGGGGAAGTCCAGAGGTCAGGAGTGGTGGGAGTCTGGAGTTCAGGAGTGGGGGGAGTCTGGAAATCGGGGTCGGGCGCGTCTGGAGATCGAGAGTGGGGGTAGTCTCGAGATCGGGCGTGGGGGGAGTCTGGAGATTGGGAGTGGTTGACGTCTGGACATAGGGAGTGTTGGGACTATGGAGATTGGGAGTTGGGGGAGTATCGTTATCGGGAGTGGGGGGAGTCTGGAGATCAGGAGTGGGTGGAGTCTGGAGATCGGGAGTGGGGGGAATCCGGAGATCGGGAGTGGAGGGAGTCAGGAGATCGATAGTGGGGGCAGTCTGGAGTTCAGTAGTAGGGGGAGTCCAGAGATCGAGAGTGTGTGGAGTCTGGAGATTGGGAGTGGGGGGAGTCTGGAGATCGGGGGTGGGAGAGTCAGGAGATCGGGAGTGGGGGGAGTTTGGAGATCGGGATTGGGAGAGACTGGAGATCGTGAGTGGTGGGAGTCTGGAGATCGGTGGCGGAGGAGACTGGAGATCGGGAGTGGCTAGATTCTGGAGATCGGGAGTGGGGGGATTGTGGAGATCGGGAGCAGGGGGAGTCTGGAGTTCGGGAGTGGGGGGAGACTGGCGAGCGGGAATGGGGCGAGTCCGGAGATCGGGAGAGGGGGGATTGTGGAGATCGGGAGCAGGGGGAGTCTGGAGATCGGGAGTGGGGGGGCAGTCTGCAGATCGGGAGTGGGGCGCATCTGGAGATCGGGAGTGGGGGGAATCCGGAGATCAGGAGTGGAGGGAGTCTGGAGATCGATAGTGGGGGCAGTCTGGAGTTCGGTAGTAGGGGGAGTCCGGAGATCGGGTGTTGGGGGAGACTGTAGATCAGGAGTGGGGCGTATCTGGAGATCGGGAGTGTGTGGAGTCTGGAGATTGGGAGTGGGGAGAGTGTGGAGATCGGGATAGGGGGGAGTGTAGATATCGGGAGTGTGGGTTGTCTGGAGATCGGGAGTGGGGAGACTGGAGATCGGGAGTGGGGGGAGCCTGGACATCGCGAGTGGGAGGAGTCTGGAAATAGGGAGTGAGAGAGTCTGGAGTTCGGAAGTAGGGGGAGTGTAGATATCGGGAGTGTGGGTTGTCTGAAGATCGGGAGTGGGGAGACTGGAGATCGGTAGTTGGGGGAGTCTGGAGATCAGGAGTGGGGGGAGTCCGGAGATCGGGAGTGGTTGAAGTCCGGATGTAGGGAGTGGTGGGAGTACGGAGAATGGGAGTTGGGGGAATATCGAGATCGGGAGTGGGGGGAGTCCGGAGATTGGGAGTGGGGGGTGTCTGGAGATCAGGAGTGGGGGTAGTCTGGAGATCGGGAGTGGGGGTTCTGAAGATCGGGAGTGGGGGGAGTCTGGAGATCGGTAGTGGAGGGTGTCTGGAAAATGGCAGTAGGGGGTGTCTGGAGATCAGGGTTGGGGAATTCTGTACATTGGGAGTGGGGGTATCCAGAGATCGGGAGTCGGGGGAGTGTGGAGCTTGTGAGTTGGGGGTGTCTGGAGATCGGGAGTGGGGGAAGACTGGAGATCAGGAGTGGGGTTTTTCTGGAAATCGGGAGTATGGGGAGTATGGAGATTGGGAGTGGGGGGAGTCTGGAGACCGGGAGTGGGGGAGTCTGTGGTTCAGGTGTGAGGGATGTCTGTAGTTCGGGGTTGGGGAAGTCTGGAGATCGGGATTGGGGAGAGTGTGGAGATCGGGATTGGGGGGAGTGTATAGATTGGGAGTGTGGGGAGTCTGGAGATCGGGAATGGGGAGACTGTGGATAGGGAGTGGGGCGAGTTCGGAGATCGGGAGTGGTTGGGGTCTGGAGATCGGGAGAGGGTTGGAGTCTGGAGATTTGGAGTGGGGGGAGTCTGGAGATCAGGAGTGGGGGGAGACTGGAGAGCAGTAGTGGGGGGAGTCCGGAGATTAGGAGTGTGGTGATTGTGGAGATCGGGAGCAGGCGGAGTCTGGAGTTTGAGATAGGGGGGAGACTGGAGAATGGGAGTGGGTTGAGTCCGGAGATCGGGAGTGGGGGGATTGTGGAGATCGGGAGCAGGGGAAGTCTCGAGATCGGGAGTGGGGGGAATCCGGAGATCGGGAGTGGAAGGAGTCTGGAGATCGATAGTGGGGGCAATCTGGAAGTCGGTAGTAGGGGGAGTCCAAAGATCGGGAGTGTGTGGAGTCAGGAGATTGGGAGTGGGGGGAGTCTGGAGATCGGGAGTGAGAGAGTCATGAGATCGGGAGTGGGGGGAGTCTGGAGATCAAGATTGGGAGAGACTGGAGATCGTGAGTGGTGGGAGTCTGGAGATCGGTGCCAGAGGAGACTGGGGATCGGGAGTTGGGGGAGTCTGGAGGTCGGGGGTGGCGGGAGTCCAGAGATCGGGAATGGGAGGAGTCTGGAGTTCATGAGTGGGGGGAGTCTAGAGTTCGGGGTCGGGGGAGTCTGGATATCAGGAGTGGGGGGTTTCCAGAGATCGTGAGTGTGGGAGGTATTGAGATTGGGAGTGGGGGTAGTCTGGAGTCCGGGAGTGGGGGATTCTGTGGTTCAGGAGTGGGGGGAGACTGGAGATCGGAAGTGGGGGGAGTCTGGAGAACGGGGTCGGGGAAGTCTGGAGATCGGGAGTGGGGAGAGTGTGGAGATCGGGATTGAGGGGTGTGTAGAAATCGGGAGTGTGCGGAGTCTGGAGATCACGAGTGGGATGTGTCTGGAGATCGGGAGTGAGAGTGTCTGGAGTTTGGGAGTGCGGGGTGTCTGAAGATCAGGAGTGGAGGGAATCTGGAGATCGGGATTGGAGGGAGTCTGGGGTTTGGGAGTGGGGGGGAGTCCGGAGATCGGGAGTGGTTGGAGTCTGGAGATCGGGATTAGGGGGAGTACGGAGATCGGGAGTTGGGAGAGACTGGAGATTGGGAGTGGTGGGTGTCTGGAGATCGGTGCCAGAGGAGACTGGGGATTGGGAGTGTGGGGAGTCTGGAGATCGGGAGTGGCGTCAGTCTGGAGATCGGCAGCGGGAGGAGGCTGGAGATCGGGAGTGGCTAGAGTCTGGAGATCAGGAGCGGGGGCAGCCTGGAGATCGGGAGTGGAGGGAGTCCGGAGATTGGGAGTGAGGGGTGTCTGGAGATCGGGTGTGGGGGGAGTCCAGAGGTCAGGAGTGGTGGGAGTCTGGAGTTCAGGAGTGGGGGGAGTCTGGAAATCGGGGTTGGGCGCGTCTGGAGATCGAGAGTGGGGGTAGTCTCGAGATCGGGCGTGTGGGGAGTCTGGAGATCGGGAGTGGTTGAAGTCTTGACATAGGGAGTGGTGGGAGTATGGAGATTGGGAGTTGGGGGAGTATCGTGATCGGGAGTGGGGGGAGTCTGGAGATCGGGAGTGGGTGGAGTCTGGAGATTGGGAGTGGGGGTAGTCTGGAGATCGGGAGTGGGGCTTCTGAAGATCGGGAGTGGGGGGAGTCTGGAGATCAGTAGTGGAGGGAGTCTGGAAAACGGCAGTGGGGGGTGTCTGGAGATCGGGGCCGGGGAATTCTGTACGTCGGGAGTGGGGGTATCCAGAAATCGTTAGTCAGGGGAGTGTGGAGATTGTGAGTTGGGGGTGTTTGGAGATCAGGAGTGGGGGAAGACTGGAGATCAGGAGTGGGGTTTTTCTGGAAATCGGGAGTGTGGGGAGTATGGAGATTGGGAGTGGGGGGAGTCCGGAGACCGGGAGTGGGGGCGTCTGTGGTTCAGGAGTGGGGGGTGTCTGTAGTTCGGGGTTGGGGAAGTCTGGAGATCGGGGTTGGGGGGAGTGTATAGATCAGGAGTATGGGGAGTCTGGAGAGCGGGAGTGGGGAGACTGGGGATCGGGAGTGGGGCGAGTCCGGAGATCGGGAGTGGTTGGAGTCCGGAGATCATGAGTGATGCGAGTACGGAGATTGAGAGTTTGGGGAGTCTGGAGATCAGGAGTGCGTTGGAGTCTGGAGATTTGGAGTGGGGGGAGTCTGGAGCTCGGGTGTGGGGGGAGACTGGAGAGCAGTAGTGGGGCGAGTCCGGAGATCGGGAGTGCGGGGTTTATGGAGATCGGGAACAGGGGGAGGCTCGAGATCGGGAGTGGGGGGCAGTCTGCAGATCGGGAGTGGGGCGAGTCTGAAGATCGGGAGTGGGGGGAATCCGGAGATCGGAAATGGAGGGAGTCTGGAGATCGATAGTGGGGGCAGTCTGGAGGTCGGTAGTAGGGGGAGTCAGGAGATCGGGAGTGGGGGGAGTCTGGAGATCGGGATTGGGAGAGACTGGAGATCGTGAGTGGTGGGCATCTGGAGATCGGTGTCTTAGGAGACGGGATCAGGAGTGGGGTGAGTCTGGAGATCGGGAGTGGCGGGAGTCTGGAGATCGGCAATGGGAGGAGTCTGGAGATCGGGAGTGGGGTGAGCCTGGTGATCGGGAGTGGGGGGAGCACAGAAATTGGGAGTGAGGGGAGTCTGGAGATCGGGAGTGGGGGGAGTCCTGAGTTCGGGAATGGGAGGAGTCTGGAGTTCATCAGTGGGGGGAGTCTAGAGTTCGGTGTCGGGGGAGTCTGGATATCAGGAGTGGGGGGTTTCCAGAGATCGTGAGTGTGGGAGGTATTGAGATTGGGAGTGGGGGTAGTCTGGAGACCGGGAGTGGGGGAGTCTGTGGTTCAGGAGTGGGGGGAGTCTGGAGAATGTGGTCGGGAAAGTCTGGAGATCGGGAGTGGGGAGAGTGTGGAGATCGGGATTGAGGGGTGCGTAGAGATCAGGAGTGTGCGGAGTCTGGAGATTGCGAGTGGGATGTGTCTGGAGATTGGGAGTGAGAGTGTCTGGAGTTTGGGAGTGGGGGGAGTCTGGAGATCAGGAGTGGAGGGAGTCTGGAGATCGGGAGTGGAGGGAGTCTGGGGATCGGGAGTGGGGGGAGTCCGGAGATCGGGAGTGGTTGGAGTCTGGAGATCGGGATTAGGGGGAGTATGGAGATCGGGAGTTGGGAGAGACTGGAGATCGGGAGTGGTGGGAGTCTGGAGATCGGTGCCAGAGGAGACTGGGGATCGGGAGTGTGGGGAGTCTGGAGATCGGGAGTGGCGGCAGTCTGGAGATCGGCAGCGGGAGGAGTCTGGAGATCGGGAGTGGCTAGAGTCTGGAGATCAGGAGTGGGGGCAGCCTGGAGATCGGGAGTGGGGGGAGTCTGGAGATTGGGAGAGAGGGGTATCTGGAGATCGGGTGTGGGGGAAGTCCAGAGGTCAGGAGTGGTGGGAGTCTGGAGTTCAGGAGTGGGGGGAGTCTGGAAATCGGGGTCGGGCGCGTCTGGAGATCGAGAGTGGGGGTAGTCTCGAGATCGGGCGTGGGGGGAGTCTGGAGATCGGGAGTGGTTGAAGTCTTGACATAGGGAGTGGTGGGAGTATGGAGATTGGGAGTTGGGGGAGTATCGTGATCGGGAGTGGGGGGAGTCTGGAGATCGGGAGTGGGGGTTGTCTCGAGATCGGGCGTGGGGGGAGTCTGGAGATCGGGAGTGGGAGGAGTCTGGTGATCGGGAGTGGAGGGAGTCTAGAGACCGGAAGTGTGGGGAGTCTGGAGATCGGGATTGGGAGAGATGGGGATCGGGAGTGGTGGGAGTCTGGAGATCGGTGCCAGAGGAGACTGGGGATCGGGAGTGGGGGGTGTCTGGTGATTGGGAGTGGGGGGAGCCGGAAGATCGGGAGTGGGTGGAGTCTGGAGATCAGCAGTGGGAGCAGCCTGGAGATCAGGTGTGTGGTGAGTCTGGGCATCGGGAGTCGGGGGAGCCTGGAGATCGGGAGTGGGGGGAGTCTGGACATCGGGAGTGGAGGGAGTCTGGGGATCAGGAGTGGGGGGAGTCAGGAGTTCGGGAGTGGTTGGAGTCTGGAGATCGGGATTGGGGGAGTATGGAGATCGGGAGCTGGGGGAGACTGGAGAGCAGTAGTGGGGGGAGTCCGGAGATCGGGAGAGTGCGGATTGCGGAGACCGGGAGCAGGGGGAGTCTGGAGATCGGGAGTGGGGGGAGACTGGAGAGCGGGAGTGGGGGGTGCCCGGAGATCGGGAGTGGGGGGTTTGTGGAGATCGGGAGCAGGGGGAGTCTGGAGATCGTGAGGGGGGCAGTCTGTAGATCGGGAATGGGTGGAGTCTGGAGATCGGGAGTGAGGGGAATCCGGAGATCGGATGTGGGTAGAATCCGGATATCGGGATTGGGGGGAATCCAGAGGTTGGTAGTGGGGGCAGTCTGGATTTCAGGAGTGGGGGGAGTCTGGAGATCGGTGTCGGGCGAGTCTGGAGATCGGGAGTGGGGGTAGTCTCGAGATCGGGAGTGGGGGGAGTCTGGAGATCGGGAGTGGGGGTAGTCTCGAGATCGGGAGTGGGGGGAGTCTGGAGATCGGGAGTGGGGGTAGTCTCGAGATCGGGAGTGGGGGGAGTCTGGAGATCGGGAGTGGGGGGAGTCTGGTGATCGGGAGTCTAGAGGCTGGAAGTGCGGGGAGTCTGGAGATCGGGATTGGGAGAGACTGGAGATCCGGAGTGGTGGGAGTCTGGAGATCGGTGACGGAGGAGACTGGGGATCGGGAGTGGGGGAAGTCTGGAGAGCGGGAGTGGCGGGAGTCTGGAGATCGGCAGTGGGAGGAGTCTGGAGATCAGGAGTGGCTAGAGTCTGGTGATCGGGAGTGGGGGGAGCCTGGAGATCGGGAGTGGGGGAGTCCAGAGATTGGGAGTGAGGGGTGCCTGGAGATCGGGTGTGGGGGAAGTCCACAGGTCAGGAGTGGTGGGAGTCTGGAGTTCAGGAGTTGGGGGAGTCTGGATATCGGGGTCGGGCGAGTCTGGAGATCGAGAGTGGGGGTAGTCTCGAGACCGGGAGTGGGGGGAGTCTGGAAATCGGGAGTGGGGGGCGTCTGGTGATCGGGAGTGGAGGGAGTCTAGAGACTGGAAGTGCGGGGAGTCTGGAGATCGGGTTTGGGAGAGACTGGAGATCGGGAGTGGTGGGAGTCTGGAGATCGGTGCCGGAGGAGACTGGGGATCGGGAGTGGGGGAAGTCTAGAGAGCGGGAGTGGTGGGAGTCTGGAGATCGGCAGCGGGAGGAGTCTGGAGATTGGGAGTGGCTAGAGTCTGGTGATCGGGAGTGGGGGGAGCCTGAAGATCGGTAGTGGCTGGAGTCTGGAGATCGGTAGTGGGAGTAGCCTGGAGATCAGGAGTGGGGGGTGTCTGGACATCGGGAGTCGGGGGAGTCTGGAGATCGGGAGTGGGGGGAGACTGGATATCCGGAGTGGGTTGAGTCTAGAGATCGGGAGTGGGCGGAGCCTGGAGATCGAGAGTGCGGGGAGTCCGGAGATCGGGATTGGGAGAGGCTGGAGATCGCGAGTGGGGGAAGCCTGGAGATCGTGAGTGGTGGGTGTCCAGAGATGGGGATTGGGAGAGTCTGGAGATCGGGAGTGGGGGGAGTCTGGAGATCGGGATTGGGGGGAGTCTGGAGATCAGGCGAGGGGGGAGCGTGGAGATCGCGAACTGGGGGTGTCCTGAGATCCGGATTGGGAGTGTCTGGAGATCGGGAGTGGGGTGTCTGGAGATCGGGATTGGGGGGTGTCTGGAGATTGGGAGTGGGGGGAGACTGGAGATCGGTAGTGGTGATGTCTGGAGACCGGGAGTGGGATGTGTCTGGAGATCGGGAGTGGGTAGAGTCTGGAGATCATGAGTGGTGGGATTCTGGAGATCGGGATTGGTGGTGTCCGGAGATCGGGAGTGGTGGGAGTCTGGAAATCGGGAGTGGGGCGAGTCTGGAGAGCAAGGCCGAGGGAGTCTGGAGTTCGGGAGTGGGGGGTGCCTGGAGATCGGGAGTGGGGGAAGTCTGGAGATCGGAAGTGGGGGGAGTCTGGAGATCAGGATTGAGGGGCTCTGGAGATCGGGAGTGGAGGGAGTCTGGAGGTCGGGAGAGGGGGGGTGTCTGGAAATCGGGATGGGGGGGGTCTGGTAATTGGGGCCGGGGGGGAGTCTGGAGATCGGGAGTGAGGAGTGTCTGGAGATCGGGAGTGGGGTGGGGGTGTGGGGACAGAGGTTCTCTTTCCACAGGGGGCCAGGATTCTCACCAGGCAGCAGAGTAGACTGCAGCGGGAGCTGATAGCCAATGTGATCAAAGCCGGCAGCATAGCCGCGAGGGCCTGGATGCAATGCGGGAAGAAGTTTAATGACCTCACACGAGTGGTCAAGGTCAGTGAATTCATCTTCAAATGCCATATCCCACCATCTACACCACTTATTCACACACTGCTCAATGCACACAGCCCCATCACTCACCTACCAACAATCACTACCAAGCACGACTCACATCTCACCTTCTTATCTTCACCATACGCGCACACACTTACCAGTGCTGAAGCCTCACTCGTACATCTCACAGCTTGAAAAATCTGCCAGCTATTCAAACATGAAAGGCACATCACCGAAACACATTGCACCGCACTCACTGACACACACATCACCCGAACACATTGCACCACACTCACTGACACACACATCACCCAAACACATTGCACCACACTCACTGACACACATCATCCAAACACATTGCACCACACTCACTGACACACATCATCCAAACACATTGCACCACATTCACTGACAAACTTCACCCAAACACATTGCACCACACTCACTGACAAACACATCACCCAAAAACATTGCACCACACTCACTGACACACACTTCACCCAAACACATTGCACCACACTCACTGACACACACTTCACCCAAACACATTGCACCACATTCACTGACACACTTCACCCAAACACATTGCACCACACTCACTGACAAACACATCACCCAAACACATTGCACCACACTCACTGACACACATCACCCAAACACATTGCACCACACTCACTGACAAACACATCACCCAAAAACATTGCACCACACTCACTGACACACACTTCACCCAAACACATTGCACCACACTCACTGACACACACTTCACCCAAACACATTGCACCACACTCACTGACACACTTCCCTTTCTCTTGAAGGAATAGGTGGTTCACAACTGGAGGCAGCTGGACCTAACCGGCAGGGGACAGGCTCATCTGGATCACCGCACCCTCATGCAGGAGAAGGTGCTGGCCATTCTTGGCAGGGGCATGACACAGCGCGTGGCCAGCGGTGGGGCTGAATGAATACAAGATGCCGTTATTGTTATATGTTAGCCTCCTTCTCACATCCCACTTCCCCCCCATCCCACAATCTCTTCTGATTTACAATCTGCACATGGTGTAAACATGCACCTCTTGCTTTTCCTCCTCCCCTCAGCACAATCCTACTCTTGTGCCTTTCTCATTTCAGACACCCAAGAAATCCAGCCTGCCCAGCCAGTGCTTCAACAAGAAGAAGGAAAGGAGACTGGAGTAGAAATATCGTCACTTGATTTCACACTCCCAGCCGACAGCCAGATACTGACACTTTGCGTAATTTAGAGGATAGGTTAGACACGGGATCTACATGTGGTGAGACACCGGGCACAAGTGGGCTGCAGCCAGGGCAGGGGGAAAGGGTAGCGCAGCTGCCAACAAGGTCGTACTTGAGTTCTGCTGTGTAGGACTCAGATAAAGACATCGATGGGCGGCTGACGGACGAACACTGATGGGTACTGTCCCCTGTAATCTTTTTGGGGCCGCGCAGCCACTTTAATGGACTGTGCGACACATTCAAAATACCGCGCATGTGCGGCTTTTGGCTTAAAAGCCGTCAAGATGGCTGCGCTGGATCATGGAATGCTGCGTAGCATTCGCACAGCTTACAGGAAACGTTGCTGCTGGGTACTTTCAATGAAATGCTTGGCGCATTGGCAGGTATGCCAGTGTAGGGGGTGGCGGGTGGCGCGTGCGCCCAGTTAGTTCTGCCCCTGACTGCCTGTGAGCGGTTCGAATCGCTCCCGCGCCCCTGGGTTCCAGACACCGGACTTAGGTGCAGGCGGTGATATAGAAAAATCGGGTAAGCAAGTGGTTTGTTGTAAGAAAACCAAGATTTTATTAAAACTGAAATAAAACACAGTCTTATGAGAAATTACTGGTAAACAATTACAGGCATAAACAAATAACTTATATACTTATACAGGGAATGGGGAACACACGGCACATCGAGGGAAAAACAACTACATTAACAATCCCCTTATCCTTATCCCACCCCCTATATCTAACTAGATTAAGCAATGAGGGGCCAGGAATTCATGCTCACCAATCCAAGGCCTGTTGCTTTAACAGTTGCGAGTTTTGAGGTTTAGCCTCCTGTCCTTTGGGATACTCCGTCGCCATGTGGTCTCAGGGCGCGGTGCTGGAGCTGTTGCTGCGGCACACCTTTCCTCTCCTCAGCTACCATCGTCGTCTCGTCGCGATGGGTTCTCGTCTTCTTCTCCTTCGGGCGGTCGTCGGCGGTAACGTCGCGCTTATGGGACGGTTGGCAGTTTTCACTGCTTAGATTTTTCTACCCATTCTTGGAACGCCGGTATTATTCATCTAAACTCTTCCCCAAATGCCAGCTTATAACTAGGCATTTGGCTTTTATGAATGCATCTTTTGCTGCCCTTCTCTGCTCTTGTCGGGTCTCTACCTTGTTCTTCGTCTCATTTCATTTTGCCTCCTTTCCTCTGCCCTCTTTCATGGCCCGTGTGTTCTGGGTGATTTTGGACTCGAGTCTCGTTCCCCTCTCCGCGATTGGTATGGATGTCCTTGGCTGTAATTCACCCAATGCGGGGAGCGAGAAGAGAACCCGCCACGAGGCCAGGGCATGAGTATGGGCGGCAGCCCAAGACCAGACAAGAGGTCAGAGTCAAGAGAAGAGAGCGATTGCCACTGAGGGCCTACAGTTAAATTCCTTTCGATGGCCCTTAATCTGCGCGCCAAATCAGGTCAGTCCATTGTTTAACTTTTGGCGGGCAGTTTTAAATGATTACACCAATCTAAACTAACTAGCTTTAGATGGCCGTTTATCACACCTGATGGCCTGATGTCTGAGCTGTATTGTCATTAATGCATTTTAATCGGCCTGTCCAGCCTTGGTGGCTTCCTTAAGCTGTTTCTGATTACTTATGCGGACAAACTAATGGCTTTATGCTTAGGGCTAACTGGGTTGATCTGTTCCATTCTGATGAAATGCATATTCAGTGTTTGCCTAGCTGTCTGGTTTTTCAAACACAAAGTCCTTTTCACAGAAATGCATTTTAAGTTTCGATTTCCAAAACTGCCTGCTCTGTGCTGCAGAGTCCAAGCTTTTAAAAATCTTACAGGCTTTTGGTCATGAGGTGCAAACACAATCTTTTGGGTACTCTTTTTAAATTGTCCATGCAGGGTCCCTTTTATTAATAACCTTGGGGGAATGTGGGAATTTTGCGAATCTTACACCAGAAAGTCTGAATGCAATGTCGAGGAGCATGGAGGAGTCCAGCTCCAGCCTTGCACAGGGCTTTGGCCAGAGCTTGGAGCCCACCCTTTCCAGCGGGGAAGGGGTGGGCAGATCCATTAACGCACTTGTGGACCCAACCATCATGCCTCGTCTGATGGCCAAAGTCTCAGCTTCCATTGCACAAGCAGAAGCCACCCTATGTCTGAGTGCTGCACTGGAAGCTCAGACTGAAGTCACACAAGCTCAGACTGGTTTACCAGTGTGGAAAGTGGCTTGCAGGGTGTCAGAGCAATCCAGCAGTCTGTACTCCAGCAGATTACTAGGAATGCTGAGGCACTGCCCCAGGGGAGTGGCAGTGGATCCAGGGAGGCGTTCGTCCTCCCACCATTGCCACTCCGCCAGTGACCTTGCTGCTGCCTGTCAGCCAGCCAGCCCAGACTGCTGCTGCCCATGTTGAGGTGGTGCAGTCTACAGCCGGGCCGAGTCAGCATGGTTTTATGAAAGGGAAATCATGTTTAACAAATTTGCTGGAATTCTTTGAGGATGTAATGAGCAGGGTGGACAAAGGTGAGCCAGTGGATGCAGTGTCTTTGGATTTCCAGAAGGCATTCGATAAGGTGCCACATCAAAGGTTAATGCACAAGATAAGAGTTCATGGAGTTGGGGGTAATATATTAGCATGGATAGAGAATTGGCTAACTAACAGAAAGCAGAGAGTTGGGATAAATGGGTCATTTTCCGGTTGGCAAATGGTAATTAGTGGGGTGCCACAAGGATCTGTGCTGGGGCCTCAACTATTTACAATCTACATTAATAACTTAGATGAAGGGACAGAGTATAATGTAGCCAAGTTTGCGGATGATACAAAGAAGGGTGGGAAAGCAAGCTGTGCAGAGGATGCAAAGAATTGCAAAGGGATATAGATAGGTTAAGTGAGTGGGCAAACATGTGGCAAAAATGTGGGAAAGTGCGAGGTTATCCACTTTTGCAGGAAAAATAAAAAAGCAAATTATTATTTAAATGGAGAAAGATTACATAATGCAGAGGGACCTGGGGGTCCTTGTGTATGAAACACAAAAAGTTAGCATGCAGGTACAGCAAGTAATCAAAAAGGCAAATGGAATTTTGGCCTTTATTGCAAGGGGGTTGGAGTATAAAAGCAGGGATGTCCTGCTACAACTGTATAGGGCATTGGTGAGACCACACCTTGAGTACTGCGTACTGTAATGTATATACCTTTAAGGGGGGAACTATGTTTTACAGTTCATGTATACTGCAGTACCGGCAGTGATCACACCTGTATATAGCACTGAGTAGTAATCTGCACAGATCAGTTGCAGTGTGAGCCACGTTGAGTAAACACCTGCTGTACCGTTCTCCGCAGTCTGTGTCTTATTATACACGGACGCAACATTGGCAACGAGGCAGGTTCGAACCTACCTGCAACTCTGCATCACCTCCTGGGGATTCGTTCCTGGAGATCAGTGGATTGGAGGTCAAGGCCAGAGACTCGGGCGTCGACCACGGGCAACCGCCCAGTCATCCAGCAGAGACTCGAGAATTGCGGGGGAGGCTGTTGAGAGCCAGGCTTGGCTTTCCAGTCGAGGTGGTCCAGCAAAACGGGCTGGCAACAGGTAGTGCGAAGACCCTTCCCGGACAGCGGCGGGCTAGAGCCCAACCGAGCAGCACAGCAAAGGGCCGAGCAGCGTCGACGGGGGAGAGAGAGAGAGGGCAGAGCGCACAGGGCGCAGCCGGTGTTCAGGGGCCGAGCAGCGTCGGAGAGAGGGAGAGAGAGATGCGCAGAAACCCGCGAGACGCCGCCATTGCCACGAGGACCGCCGAGAGCGGCATTGGTAGCAGCGCAGGAGAAGCGCGCAAAACCTACAGGGCGCCGCCATTGCCACAAGAACCGCCGGGAGCGGCGTTGGCAGCAGCGGGGGAGGAAGGAAAGCATGGGAGATGCCATTTTAAGCCATTGGGAGATGCCATTTTAAACCACACCCAAAATGCCGAAGAGTGGCAGTATCACCGCATTTGACAATGAAGTCGAAGATTGGACTACATATGTCGAACAAATAGAGGTGTACTGCAAGGCAAATGAGGTGTCAGATGACAAGAAAGCATCGGTATTGTTAAATTTAATGGGTGCAAAGACGTATGGTTTATTATGAAATCTAGTAACCCCAACGAAGCCAATGGAAAAGAGTTTTGAAGACATAGTAACGATACTACAGGGACATTTAAACCCCACACCGCTGCTGATAGCAGAAAGATTCAAGTTTCACAAACGGAACCAGCATAAGGATGAAAGCAATGCTGATTATTTAACAGAACTGCGCAAACTATCAGAACACTGCCAGTTTGGAGCGGGACTGGCAGATACGTTAAGGGACAAGTTTGTGTGTGGGCTTCAAAGTGAAGGAACCCAGAAACGGCTTTTATCTGAAAAGGACCTTACGCTGGAAAAGGCTTTCAGCATTGCGGTATCATATGAAGCAGCAGCACGGGGCGCTGCAGAGATACAACAGAGACCACAAGAATATGGCACAAACGAAATGTCATATGGAACAGAGAAGTGCTATCACTGCGGCAGAACAACACACGACCAGAATGATTGCTGGTTCAAAGACAAAGTGTGCAGACAGTGTGGAAAAATAGGACACATAGCACAAGTCTGCAGGTCGGGAAAGAAAACCAGCAATAAGAAACCTACTAAAGGAAAGTACAAGAAGGTACATAAGATGACGGAGAATAGTTCAGACGAACAAAAGAGTGATAACGACTCCGAAAGCACGGAACTAAGTTGTCTGAAACTACATAATGTGATCACAATGGAAGATCACCGAACCATTTGGGTCACTCTCAAGTTAGCAGGAGTCCAGGTAAAGATGGAATTGTACACAGGATCAGCCCTAATAGTCATAAACCGATGGGACTACGAGTGGCTATTCTGACACATACCCTTGAGAGAAACAAAAATTATTTTGAAGACGTACACGGGGGAAAAAGTCTACCCCAAAGGAAAAATAAGGGTGACCGTTATATATAACGGTAAGGAAACACCAAAACTAGACCTGTATATATTGCAAGATGGAGGACCACCATTACTGGGACGTGAATGGATCCGGAAAATACAACTGGATTGGCATTCCATACAGGCACTGACTGTGGCTGACAAAAAGGATGACGACGTCGCACCTGGGCGACTGTCAAAGATCCTAACTGACACGAAAGAAGTGTTCCAGCAAGGACTCGGAACACTAAAAGGCATGACAGCGATGATTAAAATTGAAGAAAAGGCAAGGCCAAAATGTTTTAAGGCCAGACCGGTACCTTATGCGATCCGCCCAGCCATCGAAGCAGAGCTGGAGAGTCTGGAACGTTCAGTTGTACTGTCCAAGGTAGACTGGAGCGAGTGGGCTACACTCATCGTCCCTGTGATGAAAAAGTCGTTGAGCAGCACGCCTGGGGAACTAAGGAAGGTTCGCATCTGTGGGGACTTTAAGGTAACAGTGAACCCGGTCCTTCACACCGTACAATATCCACTTCCGCGGATTGAAGATGTTTTCGCCTCGCTATCTGGAGGGAAACGCTTCACTAAGATTGATCTGGCCCAGGCGTATCCGCAAATGGAGGTAGAGGAAGCATCAAAAAAATACCTCACAATCAACACCCATAAAGGTCTCTAGCAATAAAACCGGCTGATATTCGGGGTAGCATCAGCTCTGGCTATTTGGCAGAGGGCAATGGAACAAGTCCTGCAAGGGATCCCAGGGACCCAGTGTTATTTGGACGACATCCTGGTCACGGGCAAAAATGAGAGTGATCACCTTGCCAACCTGGAGCAGGTGCTCACTAGATTGCAGGAATATGGGCTCCGAGCTAACCGCCCCAAATGCGAGTTTTTTAGAAAACAGATCTCGTATTGTGGCCACGTTATCGATAAAGAGGGGTTACATAAGTCCCCAGAGAAGATTGAGGCAGTAGTCAAGGCTCCAGCACCAGAAAATGTGTCACAACTGAGGTCGTTCCTCCAGCTGGTAAACTACTACCATAAGTTCTTGCCAAATTTGTCTACAATACTACACCCACTGAACACCACACTGCAAACTGGGCTGCCATGGAAGTGGAGTGACGAATGTAGACGAGCTTTCCAGAAGAGCAAAACACTAATCACATCGAAAGAGGTATTGGCCCATTACAACCTGGCATTACCAATTCGGTTGGCATGTGATGCATCACCCTACGGCATTGGAGCGGTGCTGTCGCACAAATTCTCGGACGGCTCAGAGAGGCCAATAGCCTTTGCGTCACAGTCACTAACCTCAGCCGAGCGTAACCACACCCAGATTGACAGGGAGGCCCTCAGCCTAGTGTGGGGAGTGAAAAAGTTCAATCACTATCTGCACGGGCAGAAATTCACCTTGCTGACTGATCACCAGCCTCTTGCCTCCATTTTTAATCCGAAGAAGGGCGTTCCGGTGATGACTGCGCAACGACTACAAAGATGGTCACTTTTTCTAGGGGCGCACCACTATGAGATTGAATATAAGGGCACAAAACAGCATGGAAATGCTGATGGGCTATCACGCCTGCCACTGCCTACTGCAGAGGAAGCACCAGCAGTGGTTCCTGTCGAAATATTCCATTCGACTACAGTTGAATACCTACCGGTAACTAACGCTTGTGTCGAAAAGGAAACCCGAAATGACCCGACACTGTCTCGGGTATATGATTTGACGGTGAAGGGATGGCCAGCACATGGCGACTTACTGTTGCCAGCATTCTCGACAAGGAGAGAACAGCTGTCAGTGTGCCGGGCGACCTTGATGTGTGGATTCCGAGTGGTAATTCCACCCAAGTTAAGGGATAGAGTGCTCAATGAGCTTCATGAGGGTCATCTGGGAGGGGTAAAAATGAAAAGCCTAGCCAGGGCTTATGTGTGGTGGCCGGGAATCGATAAACAAATCGAAGACCTGACCAAGAGCTGCTCAGGATGCCAGAAAGTCCAAAATGCACCAACACAGGCCCCTCTACACCCATGGGAGTGGCCCTCATCTCCATGGCAACGGGTGCATATTGATTTTGCTGGTCCATTCATGGACTCAATGTTTTTAATAGCCGTGGATGCGCACTCAAAATGGCCTGAGGTCATCAAAATGTCCTCCACCACCACGGAGAAAACTATTGCAGTCCTACGGACCATTTTTGCCAGGAATGGCTTGCCAGAACAGATTTGCTCTGACAACGGACCACAGTTTGTGTCCGAAGAGTTCCGGAGGTTCTTGAAAAAGAATGGGGTAAGGCATTACACATCCGCCCCGTATCATCCAGCCACAAATGGATTAGCTGAGAGGTTCGTACAAACCTTTAAGAAGGCAATAAAAGCTATGTACAATGACAACATTCCGCTGCAGCACAAGGTGGACAATTTCCTGTTCGCCTACCGGAATGCGACACATGCAGTCACCAACCAGGCCCCAGCCATGATGTTCTTTAACCGAAGGTTAAGATCTCGCCTGGATTTGCTCAGACCAAACGTACGAAGAGATGTTGAGAGTAAGCAATTCCAGCACATCCATGAGAAGCCAACAAGGAGCTTCAATATAGGGCAACCAGTCTTGGCCCGTGACTACCGAACAGAAAAATGGTAGCCAGGAACGATATGCACACGGCAGGGCCCACTAGTGTACAAAGTGGACGTTGGGGAGAGCATCGTGAGACACCATGCTGACCAGATCCTAGAGTCACAGGAACATGTCAACCCCATGCCTCGCCCATACGTACCTGGTGATGAACCCGACGTACAGGTCGCATCTACCCCAGAAACAGTAGCATCGGAAGCTGATGAACCAACCGACGACAGGGGGCCAGAATCGCCTCCGCACCAAGAGCAAGACACTCGGGAAAGGCGCTATCCAGAAAGGATCAGGAAGCCTCCCCAAAGACTGAATATATAAATAGACTATTTTCAGCTAATGTTGCATGTTAAAAGTGTTAATTGTAATTAGTTTGATATTTAATTGTTAAATGAGTGTTATGGTACTGTTAATCTAAAAGGGGAGGAATTGTAATGTATATACCTTTAAGGAGGGAACTATGTTTTACAGCTCATGTATAATGCAGTACTGGCAGTGACCACACCTGTATATAGCACTGAGTAGTAATCTGTACAGATCAGTTGCAGTGTGAGCCACGTTGAGTAAACACCTGTTGTACCGTTTGTTGTGTATGTAACCTGTTCCACCTTAAGAGAGCTTAAGCCTGTTCCACCTTAAGAGATGTACTACTTTCTCAGGCTGCTGTAGACATAATACCGGGGGTGAACACACCGGTATATAAGCACTGTGCAGTAATCTTGTATTCAGAATAGTCCCTACCTCCAACCAGTAAAGACCTGTTTTATTGTTACTGATTAAGTCTGAGTATTAATTACTTGAACAACTCACAGACTTAACACTGGCGACGAGTCTGATTCGGACCCTGCGGCAGTCACTCCACGGCAGCTTCGTCCACAGCCAGGACGTTGCAGAGAGGTTTCCACCCTCTCCACCCCACTGGAAGACATCCTGACCTCAGAGCCTCCATCGGCGACCGTCAGCTTCTTCTCCAGCTTGGTGGTGGGTAAGCCGTTGTCGGAGCCGGGCAGCGACGCGACAGGCAGTCGACCGCGTTGGCCGCACGAATGGGGCTGGGGGAGCAGGAGGAATAGGGCGCGAGAGCCGCTTCGAGCGGGAGGCGTTTCAACAGAGCGATCGCATCTCCTGATAAGGGCCGCACTCGGGCGATCGCGGCGAAGATAAGGGCCGCACTCGGGGGCTGAAGGGAGACGGCGTCGGGGGACGGGTGAAGACCGCCAAGCGCAGGAAAACCGCCATTTTGTGGGCGGAGGACGACGGCAAGAGCGGGAAGCCGCCATCTTGGTTGGAAGTAAAAAAAAAAAAAAAAATCTGAGAAATTGCAAATCTGATAAAGTACTACAATGCCTAAACACGGGAATATTAGCAACTTTGATAGTGACATCGAAGATTGGGCCATATATGTTGAACGAGTTAAAAATTATTGTAAGGCCAATAAAATTCGTGAGGCTGATAAAGCACTAACATTATTAAATTTAATGGGTGCGAAGACATACGGGCAATTGAAACACCTGTTATCACCAGATGAACCGGCGGATAAGACGTTCGATGAGATTGTTACTGTCCTGAAAGATCATCTAAACCCCACGCCGCTGATGCTAGCGGAACGATTTAAATTTTACGACAGAAGGCAGCTACAGCATGAAAGCAATGCTGAATATTTGCTGGAATTGCGTAAATTAGCGAAATATTGCCAGTTTGGAACGGGACTGACAGATGCACTACGAGACAAATTTGTGTGTGGTTTATTTAAACAGGATACACAAAAGCGACTGCTCGAGGAGAATGAGCTGACGCTTGAGAAGGCGGTCACTATGGCAGCAGCACACGAAGCCGCAGCGAGAGGCACGGCAGTAATGCAGCTACGGTCACCGGAGCTCAGTGCACACAAATTGGGTGTGAGTTCTGTTAAATGTTATCGTTGTGGAAAGACAACGCACGATCAGAACCAGTGTTGGTTTAAAAACCAAGAATGTAGAACTTGTGGTAGGCTTGGACATATAGCTAGAGTATGCAGGTCAGCGAAGAAGACCAGCAACAAGAAGTCACCGCAAGGGAAATACGCAAAGGTACACAAGGTGGCCGAACAGGAGTCCGATTCAGACGCAAGCAGTATTGAACTGGCTAGCTTAAGGGTACTCAACGTTGGTAAGGGTGCAGACCTCCAGACAATTTGGGTTACTCTTCAGATAGAAGGAGTCCAAGTAAAAATGGAATTGGACACTGGATCGGCATTGTCGGTCATGAATAAGAAAGATTAGAGAAGGTTATTCCAACATATTCCCCTACAGGATACGGAGATTATATTGACAACC